>NC_090703.1:37152465-37777465 GCF_040954835.1 Lepisosteus oculatus | reverse complement strand
TGCTGTTGTTTGGTAAGCCAAGCAAGTTTGTCTGGCTTAAACCAACCGCATTGTATGCCACCCTTTTTCCAGTGATGCCAATCAGCTGGCTAATAGCATTGCCCAGATTTGAGCCAGGCTTGTGATCTACTGCATATTTATCAAAGTGTAACCCTTGTGGAAACTCTCTCAAGTGTCAGGATGTTTGCTTTGAAAATGTAGTAAGACAAGCAGCTGATTTATGGTAATAGTAACTTAAGTGATTGCTTCCTATATATTTATTTAGTAGAGCAATCTTAAACAGAACGGTTTGGCTAGAGAGAGTCAATGACTTGAAACTTATTCATTTTTCAAAACTTATGGACAGCAAAATATTTGTTTGTATGAATATTACCAAAATATTATACTGCTCAATTTAGCAGCATGATCTGAAGATCTAATTCAAATCAGTGACATCAGCACCTCTTTGGAAAATGGGTAAGTTTCTACTCTTCATCAAAGGCGTTTTGTCAGAACTTTAAGCAGGAGAGAGTAGGTTGGTGCTTGAAGGAACAAGAATTGTGTCTAACACTGTACTGTGGAAGTTTACAATTTGTCTCCTCTTTCTGTTGCAGATCTTTCAAAGAACAGGTTCATGGAAATCCCACCAGAAGTGTGCCTCTTTGCCCCACTGGAATCCTTAAATTTGTACCACAACTGTATTAAGTGCATTCCGGAAGCTATCATAAACCTCCAGATGCTAACATACTTGAACATAAGGTCAGTGGTATTTTTGCAATCATTTTCTTTTTCCCTACTATTTTAGAACAATTTGAGTGCTCTATTAAGAAATCAGAACAATATTGATTCAAATCACTGTACTCAACACAATGAATAACTAAAAGTTAACTCTGTGCTGAATAATATAAGAAAAAAACAGCATTTCCTCTGTGGAGCTTTCTGCAGGTTTTCAGGTTTTAAAGTTGGGGTACTTCTGTGGTTATTGTTTTTGTCTGATGGTATCAAATTTATTACTCTGCGTCACCACCTTGTAGCTTGATCTCATCTGCCTAGTCAGGTTGTGCCTGTTCTGTACTTTGGTGAGAGAACTCCTGAAAGAATTGAAAATTCTCTAACGTCATCCATTTTCAATTTGGTTGGCATTAAACTTGCTAGTTTTTTTTACTGAGTTACACATGTGTTAATATTATTTGTGCAATGGAATGAGTGACATCAGTATTCATGGATTTTCTGTGGTGTTGTGTAGCTTTGCTTTTCAGTGGCCCATGAGATTGACATTTGAAATTAACAAAAAACATTCTTGGTTGTCAGATTGTGCTGTATCTTTCTATGAGTAAAGAGTGAACAGTAAACAAGTGAACAGAAAGTGAAAGATTCATTCATTGATATGTTTCAGGAAGGAGGTGGATTTAAAGTTTTTGGCGAGTTGTATCTTCAGGTAGGTCAAAAACAAGTGTAAGCTGGAGTTCGTCCAGCTGACTGCTGCTCACTCTTCTGTGATTAACATTGAGAGACAAGACAAGGAGCAGACAAGAAGTAGAGTTACAGTTCCGATAAGTGGAACTGAGTTCTGCTGTAGCCCAAGAGGTGTGAATTTTTCAAGTGATACTGTATGTTTATGAATTGTTCTCTTCTGAGCTGTCCCAGATTAGAAGCTCTGATACTGTTCTTAAGGGAAATGAAACCATTTGCGCCCCATAATGTCCAAGATGTGAGTTTCCTGAAAAAATGAACAAAATTGTGTAGCCGAGAACATTCCTTATTCAGATAATGAGCTGAGACTGTGGTTATAATTATGGAAGCTTTTTTTTGCGTCCAGTGTGTCTGCTTTTGTTAAGAAGGAATTGCTCATTGTGAGGATGACTAGGTACTCCAGTGGTTGAAGTGAAGAGCTTTTTCTCAGGAGCTTCATGGTTCAAGCCCTGATTTGGCTAGTGTTTTACTGTACATGCTGTTATTGAGGTACTGAGCCTCCTTGTGCTCAAAACATGGCTCACCTCCTGTCCTCTGTCTTTATCTGTTGAATACAAGAACCAAGTAAATGATAACTTGTTATTGTTTTGAGGTTCTGAATAATATTTAAATAATATAATCGAGCATTGAGCAGGTTATTTTCTAATGGCAGTATATCTGGCCATTTTTTTAATCTGCTAAAAAATGTTTTCTTTGTTCAGTTGTGAACAATGATGAGGTGCCTGTCGGTTTTTACACAGTGGACCTTAAAATTATTGGTTATTTGCTTTTGTGTATTTGAAGTGGCACAGCAACACAACAAAGCAAATATGCTGCATCTGTAGTTTCATAAAAATGTTCACAAGGCAGATGGTGGTTGCTTTTTGTGAGAAGGAGAGTCTGTTAACGTCACTGGACCACGTCTGTGGCACATACTTCAGATTGTTTTTTAACTTTGTCTGACAGATTTCATCGGGCTCTCAACACTTCTTCATGCCTTTCTGCTTTCCTGCTTGCAGACCAAAGTTATGTCTGCTGTATCTCATACAAAGCTTTTCGTATTTTTCTTTTTTTGCCATCATCACATCCAGATATAATTAGATTATCAGTGATAACTATTTCTAAATGTGGAATTTCTTTCTTTTTTCCGTTATTCAGTAAATATTTGATGGTGTATTTTGGGCAACTGACAAAGAATAATGCAGATGGAAGAAAAGCAAAGCCACAGAGTAAACCGGCTGCAGTGACAGGGTACAGCGTGTAGGAGCTTGCAAAGTGTTTGTGCTTTGCAAAAACTTTGAAATAGTGTTCTTGCTCCATATAGAATAATCCCAAAGCACTTTTGGGAATTGATGTTCTTTATCTTTAATTATTATAGAAGGCCCTGAATATAACACTTTTTTTTTTAGTTTTATTTCCATACCTGATAAAGGATTTTTGTGGGTAGCAATTCCTTGTTCTATGTCTTATTGTCTAGGTGTCTTGAAATTGATAATTTGGTACAGTATGTGTTCTATTGATCCGTCAGTATGTGTATGTGAAGAATATGATACTCATCCTAGACTTCCTATGATTTGGGAAAGTTTAGGTGTGTAAGAAGAGGGAGGTCAGGCTGATGTCCTGGAGAGCTGAAAGCCTCAGATTTTCATTCCACCGAAAAATCTTAATTGCATAATTCAACTAATTGCTTTAATTATAGTTTTACAGTTTAAAAAAAATACAGTCCTTTCCAGCTCTTTTAGAAGTGATGAATTAAACCGACGTACAAAAAAAGATGCAGGAATTGGCCTTGCATGATACGACATTGGACATCTCTGTGTCATAGCTTTGAAGACAGGTTTATGCCTGCTTTCAAAATTTCACTCAGCTAGGTGTTCCAGTACCAACGACCAACCCCTGAGAGCCCATGTGTAGCCAATATAAGTCATGTTTGTAAATCTGTAATTTTGACATCTTGCTGTTAGCAATTGGGCAGTTTTTTTAATAATGAATCATGATTTCTTCTCTTGCATTAGTCTATGTGTTGCATTTCAGGGCTAAGGTATTTTAGTGTGTCATAAAGCATTACTTAGAGCATTTATGTGTTTGGGCAGCCTTAGTAATTGCTCACAAATGATATATCCTGTTTGTTGCATTAATATATGTCTTATACAGTACATCTAATCTAAGCTTCTTTAAAGAAAGCTATTTTGCTGTCAACAGCAAATTAATCTGTTTTTGTTAGAGACACATTTTAAAACCCATTGAAAACCAATTCCTTTGTGTACAGAAGCATCATTGATGTCTTCATGAGCAAATGTTTATATCTAGTCTTTGATTTTTCAATAAAACACTTTTTGAGTATTTATTGCAAATAAGATGCACAGTAAGTGATTTGGCTCTTCTTAAACTCTTTTAATGCAATTCTGTCATAGCATGGGTCATCCTGATAACATATAACATAATATTTCTAGTGAGATATTATTGTTGTTGGTGACATAATAACAATTATTGGATACAAAACGTAGAGATTCACTTTTCAATTTAGCAGAAGAACTGCTGCCCTGTCTAAAAATATATCCTGTGCTCTGCTTCTCTTTTTTGGACTCAGACCTACATTATCTACAGTACTGTTTTTTTTTTCTTTTGCAGTCGGAACCAACTATCAACGCTGCCAAAATACCTTTTTGACCTTCCACTAAAAGTGCTAGTAGTAAGTAATAACAAGCTGGTGTCCATACCGGAGGAAATTGGAAAAGCAAAAGATCTCATGGAGTTGGTGAGTCATGTGGTTGACTCCGTATCACTTTGGTATTGTTTTCCAGTCAGCTGTTAACTTTATTCACCCCCTTATTTCTTATTTTCTAGAAATTTGTCTTTTTGATAGACTTTTAAAATCTTTCATTCTGAAAAAAATAAGTGCAGGAAGTTCTGCAAATAGCTAAAAAGTGTGGCATTTCTTTGTTGAGTGACATAATACAATTTATTCTTTGTTATTCCTTGCTATGTGGTGGGATTTCAATAATGTTATGTAAACCATAAGAAATTACTCATTGTAGCTGTTCAGAAAGTAGCCCCACTTCATTTTCACACACACTCTACTGAACATGAAAGGGCCCACTCAGATGTATATAAGCACTTGTAGGTTGAGTGACTGTTAATGACCTCATATTAATGTTTCATTCTTGTTGCAAGATCTTAACCTGGAAATCTGCTGTTTGTTTTCTTAGGTTAATACATTTCCCCCAAAATGGCGTGTATAGCACATAAGGCATAATTGTGCTTTTTATAGAAAGTCTAAACCCTGGGAGCCAGTGTTCTTATGCGACGGTGACATGGGAACAGAAATTCTCTTTGCATGACAGGAATCTCCACTGGGAAATTTCATTTCTCCATATCAGTGCAGATGATGTTAAAGTATTGTGACTGAAGTTAAATGCAGGGTGTTTTACCTTTCTAATTGGAAAATTTCTAGGCAGTTTATCCATCCTGGCAGGCTCTTTGTATTTGGCTCAAAGGGCCATGCATGGTTCTTTTTTATCAATCAACACAGTTCTGAAGTGCTACAATAGTACAACGACACAGTTAGCATAACAACTTCATGATTGTAGTATGAATGTACATATTGATTTTTCTCCCAGCAGCTAAGATAGACATGCGTCAAAGTTTGATCTATTAGCAATCTCTCTTTATGATTATTTTGCCACAAACATTTGTGGTGTGGGCTTGACCAATAGTTTTTTTTTTTAAGTTTTAAAACCTGATATAATAGTGAATTGATGTTTAGCATTTGTAGACATTTCCACAGGATTTTAGGGTTTTGTTGTATATTTCAGTAGTAATAGTGCTTGTTCAGTCTAGCCTTAGTCTCAGGCATCTCTACTTTGAGCCTAGATTATATCTCTAGCTGACTATGAACAGAATTGTCTGAGTGTCTGCGCATTGTTGGCAAGAGGTTAGCTGGGTGAATGGGTGGCTATCAGTCAGCCAGTTTCCCTCAGTACAACAGCGACTCTTGTGACTTCCCAGGCTCCTGCAGGCTTGTAGTGAGGTCAGTGATGACACTGCTTCTTCCATCAGTACTAAGTCTTCTGTCAGGTGCTATGGAGCTTGTAACACATGACTGGCTTTAACAGATAGGTGTGGCAGAGTAGCAGGATTGCTGACTCAGAGCTGAATTTAAACAACTGACAATTTCAGATTGTGGCATTGTATGGCATTATAAGGTGGATATACTGTATAATACATAATCAGTGATTTCAATGAAAAAAATGTGTAGCAAACCAAATGTGTTGCTTTGTAGTTCTGACAATAAACAGTATAAGATAGCTAATTATTCCAGTAATTGAAATCTAGGTACAATAGAACTGTCCTAGATGCTGCTACATTGCATAAAATAAAAAAGGTGTAGACCAGAAAACCTTTACACATTCATATATCTTCAACTTCCTGATTCTTCCTTTTAAAAACTGTATCCTTCCATAATCATTCTATAGTACATTACTCCTGTATTGATTTGATAACCTAAATTCACTATTCAACCACAAGAGCAAAATCAAGGCCTTGTCACAATTTATAATTATACGATAGAAAATTACATTTACTGTATTTTCTATTGCAGTCTTCATGTCTAGTCTCTTCAATGCGCTGCATGGTACAAAATAAGAAACAAGCTGACAGAGCTCATATCATAGTTAGTAATCACTTCTTTAGAAAACATTCAGCATTCTGACACCTGGAATGGAGTTCCAGAAACAAGATATCTGAGAGCTGAAGTATTTAGCTCCTGGTTGTTGAACACTATTCTTAGGAATAACCACCAAATCTGCTGTTTGCCAGAAAGAAATATAAGGAAAGTGGTTTAGAGAATGCCGGCTGCTGGGAAGGTGCCCTCCCAAGACCATCCCGTGGTCCTGGCGCTGTGGAGTATCTCATGTTTTCTTTTTGTGTTCATTTTGGTGCCTTTTGTGTCCCTCGCAGGATATAAGCTGCAATGAGATTCAGGTTCTGCCCCCGCAGATGGGAAAACTCCAGTCCCTGCGAGAGCTCAACATCCGGAGGAACTGTCTGCAGGTGCTCCCGGCAGGTGAGCTGTGCAGTTGGCTGGTAGACAGCCTGGCCGATATGAGCTGTTGGCCAATCCGGGGCTCAGCAGGCGCCAGGCACCCTCTGCTCAGGGCAGAGCCCCGTTCTCCAGAGGTAACTGGTGTGAATCTGAGTTATGACCAAGCCAGGTGTGATGAGCTCGCAGTCCTCCGAACCAAGGCTGTGTGTTGTCCATCTAATCCCACAGCTACTCTTCCCACTACTGGCTTTTTGTTGAAAAGAAAAACAAAATGGCTGGACACTGTACATCAGGGTCCACCAGCATGTCACTCTCTCCCTTCCTTGTCCAGCAGGAGGCCAAGCTCATTAACAAGGGGTGTTTCTGAAACCTGTCTCAGACAATCTTTTCTCTGAATTATTCCAGAGCTTGCTGATCTTCCTCTCATCAGGCTAGACTTTTCCTGCAACAAAATCACTGAGATTCCAGTATGCTATAGGAAATTAAGGCATGTTCAACTTATCATACTGGACAACAACCCAATGCAGTCACCACCAGCACAGGTCAGTCTGTTTGCTTTTTATTTCCCGTAATTTTTTCCAAATAATTGTCCTTTGAAATAGATTTTCAGATGCTTTATGTATACATGACTTACAACCATGCAATATTACCACACTGTTCTCTACTGTATCATAAAAGTATGAAGCATTGTAGTGTGTATTGATTGTGACATAACTGTTTCTGAACTGTCAGGCTACTAAGCACTGTTAATAAATCAATAAATCATATAAATCATAACACCAAGTGGTAGTTTTTTAATGACAATTAAGGGTCGGAATGTTCCTTATGGACTGTTTGCCACAAAAAGGAAATTAAATATGGAAGCAGTGACCATTAATAAAAGATTTCTTTCAAATAACAGTGAAATGAGCTAAGATAAATTTTATAGCAGTCTCTTATATTTGTCACTCACAACTCTCAAAGTATAACACAACTACAGTACATTGTATTAGTCCAAGTCCCATTATCTACTTTAATGAATGTTTCCCAGTTATAAATTAAAACTGTAACTCTGTTGAGGTCTGTTATTATATTTTTAAATGTCTTAAAAAGCTGATTGTCTTTCTCAAAAACGTTTTTTCTCTCAAAAGTCCATCTCTCCTGCCATCTAGAGGACAGTTGCATTTCTACAGTTTTGTTTTACAGAATAGTTCACTGCTATCCCTGTGCATTGTGTGAAGTGCTAATTTTAGTACTGCCATTTTATCTTCCAGGTTTCTTCAGCCAGCACACTTAAATGCCTTCTCTGTAAAGACTAGTCTAACAGAAAGACAGTCAGATTTCACAGGTGCATTGGCTGTCAGTCTAAAACAAGTAAGGGGTGGTAGAGGAGAAAACTGGGCTCGGGTTTGTGCCTCTTTTGTGTCCTTTCACATTATGGGAGTCACCATTAGGGCATATTGTTGACATATGGTTAACATCTCATGTTTAATGTATTTGGTGGTTTCCTTTCAGATTTGCTTAAAGGGTAAAGTGCACATTTTTAAATACCTGAACATCCAGGCCTGCAGACAAATGGACAAAAAACCAGACTCCCTAGACCTTCCTTCATTAGGAAAACGGATCCTTCAACAACCCCTTACTGACAGGTGTGCTTTAAAAAATCTCTTTTCATTCTGTTCTACTAGATCACAGTGATAAGCGTTAAATCACATCTCTTTCATTACCACATATCCAATTCAGGGTCAAGGCCGCCCAGAGTCTATCCCGGGAAGAAGTGGGCACAAGGAGAGATACATCATAGGATCTGTTACATTCAGCAAATAAATAGTAACTGTGATTTAAAATTTGCAGAAATATGTCGAGTTTAAGTTTGTTTGCTGCAGAGGTTGTGTTCATTTCTTTTCACTTAGAAAATTAACAAAACATGGACAGTAATTTGCCCAGGGGGTGCCCAAAATTGTGCATACAATTGTATATTCTAACTATGTCAGTTATTGCTGCTGATCGTTTGGCCCCTTTCCCACGTCTGTCAGTTACGAGTTTTGCGTAAAGTGTTTTCCATCTATACAAACTCTTCACACCCCTTGTTTAATGAACTCCAGTTACTCCACTCAGAATGCAGATTTCCCATCTTAAAAACAAACAGCTATAAGTTCTCATTTATACCGGTGGCTATAAGCTTGCTTAACAAATTATTCTTTTGTGAATGTATATATGTATTGTTTGTTTATGGGTTCTCTTTATATTGTCTGCTGCTGTCTATAAAATTGCCCCCTTGGGGATAACTCTCTCTAAAGGTAAGCTCTTAGTTGTGCAGTATGTTATTGGGGGAAAACAGAACCTGCATGCTGATTGGGCCTCTATCTTAAATTTTAATCTTAAATCTTGAATCTTCTCTGTTGCCCTTCCCTGATGAATATTAGACCTTTAGCTGCAAGCATACAGGATCACAAGTTGTAAAGCTGGTTTGCAAACAGCAGATATTTTCACCAAATAACCACTGGAATCATTCAAGACAACGTTTACTTTTCAGTTTTGTATGAAGTAGCATAAAGTGGGGGAAAAAAAGCAATGGCCCCTGAGATGCTCTTGTCAGAAATTTGAGTATTTTTCCTTAAGATCATTTTGAACACCAGTAGTAAATCCACTATGATCTAAATGCAGAAAGACTTGTTTAAGTAACACACACACAGAAATTTAAATAACTGTTTTTTTTTTCTTTTCACACCTCTCCCAGTGTGAAAGGAAACCTCTTCTCCACAATCATTGATTTGCTGTATGATAAATTGAAAATAATGACACTTTAGCTGCTCATCCAGTAGTGGTAAGTGCATAGCACGAATTGAATCCCATAGTCCAGACATCGCTGATTAAAGTTTGTTCTCTCATTAGATGTCTGTGACTGGCTTTCATTAAGCAGCACAGCCTAACCCACCAGGCAGCTGCAGAGTTATCTGGGTTTCCTTGGCTCAAACACTCGTTGGGTACCTGTAATCTTTCTCAGCTGTTAGTGAGAGACAGATTACTTCTCAGCACTCCCCTTTTTAAAATTAGGCCCTGTATTCCAGTTTTATGTAATCTGGTGAACCTGGTTTTGTCGTTACCTGGGATTAACTGTGATTTGGCATTTGTGAGTTTGCATCATTTTCGGGTTGAGTTTTCATTAAGCCCTGTGTTCAACACCCTGTGAAGCTTGTACTATGACAAGAAGCAAATGGCCTAGAGGATGAGTGCAAAATTTCATTTTTTCATTCCACACGATGGTTTGAGGGCTGTAGTGATTTCAATTCAAGCAGTCAGGAGTTCAGCATTCAGTTTTCAGTATAAACTCCTGCGGATTGTTCTAGAATTGTCAGACTTATTAAGGTGTAATGATTTTTTTTTTTCAGTATGGAGGATTTTTATCCCAGTAAAAGTCATGGACCTGACTCTGGCATCGGCAGTGACAATGGTGACAAGAGATTATCGACAACAGAGGTAGAGTGCTCCCCCTTCCAGGATTCTTCTGTCTTGCTTTCTTTTCTGTTGGGGTCTACAGCTGTCATGCTTCTTTACAGTGACAGAAAGCTGGAGTTGTTTTAATAAGAATTTCTGATCATAAGAGAATAGTATGCATTCATCTTTTTATCGCCTGTTGCACAGAAAAGTTGTAAAACATGAATCCCAGCAATATTGGTACTCTGATCTCTCCTCACCTACAGTATGTAGTTGTTGAGGACCTTTACTACCTCAACAACCCTTTCTAAAATCACCTTTAAACATGGTTTATGTTCCTTACACAATAAATTTGCTTTTCTTAGCCCATTTACCCACAGTTAACTCAAAACACTTACACATTCACCTAACTGGTCATTTCCTGTAGGTTTTCCAGTATACAGTAAAACATGGGCAGACCTACACTTACATGTGGTAAAGCTGACAAGAAGCAGCAGTCACATTAAGAAGGTAGAAGTCACATTAAGGAGTAATTTGAGCAAGGCCACATTATAGAAACCCAGAGTCAAATTTAGGTAGGTAACTGAGATTAACTCTCCTACTTTTACCAACAGTGTAACAAGACCTTTGACTGCCAAGTAGTTAGGATCTTAGTTTAATGTTTCATCCTAAAGGATAAGTACTCCCATAGCATATTGTCATTCTTTCTGGTTATTTTTCAGGGGCCTTAGTTTGGAAAGTCTGGTTCTGAGTTAATATTGCCACATATTGGTCTATCAACACTGACTACAATCTAGTTTTCCATAGTACTCAGCAGGCCCAGTCTTGCTGAGCTTCAGAGATCTGATGAGAGCAGGCCAGAAGGTGGTACAGTAACTCCGCTGTAGAATTTAATACACTTCAGCAGGATAAACACTTAAACAATATATTGCAAAGGAACACGTAATAGGTGTATTCAAAACACTTACACCTGAAGAAGGCTTCACATGTTGTGTTTTCTCTTTTTTCTTTTCAGTATGGAATAAACCTATTACTTGTTCCTTTGCAGACTACGTATGCTGACGCAGCTACCCACCTGAACTAAACAATGTACTGTATGCTAAAGCATGGCAGACAGTATTTAGAAACTGTACGTTTTCAAATTGGAATTCTGCAGCAGTTGTTTAAAACCCCAGCAGAATTCCTGTATCTCAGTAATGCACTGTGATGCTGTGCGTTTTGACTGCTGACACCTTGTGTTTGTGCGGCTCTGAATGAAAATGCACTCTTACCAAGTGGGAAGAGAAGAGTATCCTGTGTACCCAGGTTTTCAAATATATATAAATCTAAATATATACCACATGTGATTGGGTTATATAAAGGCAGTGTAATTTACAGTGTAATAATACACCGTAAATAATGTTCTCAAAAGTTTCCCTTTTCAGACATAAGAAACTGGTATTTGAAGTGCTTGATAGCTATACCTTTAGGGAAGGAAAATAACTCTTGGTTAGGATACATTCTGAACTGGTAAAATATTTCTAGCCTTACAATTTATATTATTTTTAATAAATAATAATAATGAGTATATGATTCATAGTTCATTATATTTAAAATTTTACACTGCTGGTTGCTGCTAATTTAAATGACTAAAAACAAATTTTATAATATGTGGTTAATTAGTTATTTTAGCAACAAAAATATATATATATTTTCTTTCCAGTAAATTTAATGCATTATGTATTATTATATTTGAACAAACATAACCTATTACATATATTGGAGATTAATGCCATAGATTAAAACAATATATGTTAAAGCATGGTAGACAGTATTTGTGTTCTTTTCCATATTGTTTTCAAACTGGAATTCTGCAGCACATACCTGTATTTCAAATTTTATCAGAATTCCTGTGCTTCAGTCAGTGCACTGCAAAATATATTAAAATATGCCATGTATTGATGACATTTCTATAGCATGAATGACTTATTTTAAATATTTGATCAGTTTAGATTTGTTTTCAAGGTGTTAACATAAATGTTTCAGATAATATCTATAGGTTTTTAGATTTTATTCAGAAGAAGCATTTTAAATGTCCTGTGCCTGCTTTCCACAGAAGATGTGTGCATTTATTTATTGTTGAACTGTTTTTGGAAAATAAAAGTATCATATTTTTTTGCTATGCATTAAAAATATTTTGAAAAGGTGGGATGCTGCTTAAAATCCTGATTTTGGCAGTGAGTGCTCCCTGTGATTATCATTGGGAATTGTGGGAATCTGTGGTTTGAAGTGTTAGGCCAAAAAGAATGATACTCCTGCCTTCTACACCAAACAATATATAGATATGGATGCTACAGAATGAATGGGAACCTATCTTGCTATTCTAAAAATATATCCACTAACCAGGATAGACCATTTTTAACCTAGGGATTCTTCTTACAGGAAATCAGAGTTTCCTAAAAACAACACAATGGCAAACTCTCTTAACAAGGTTCAAATACTTAACTCTAGTCTTTAAGGCTGATAGGAAGAACCTTCCCCCGGCAGTGTCTCTTCCCCTCTTCCCCTTCCCTTCCTCCCCTGGTGTACCTGCCAAATGAGGAGTCGAGAGAGTACAGAAAAGAATGGTCAAACATTTTTGTCACTTTTTGTCAAAAGGATCTGACAATAGACAGGTATAGGTGTTTGATGTTAGTTTGTTAGTTGCAACAAAAAGGGGGCATTATAAGAAAAACGTTCCATGTTACACAATAGGAAACTGTGCCAAGTTTTATAACAAATGCGTACAGCCATTAAGGATGTTATGATGGGATCACATTTGAAATATTCCAGTTAAGTGGGATATTGTTTATACAAGGTCTGGGTATTTTTTGCTTGTCTGTATTGCTTTTTACATCATTGTAAATGTCAGCCCTGACTGTGACCCTGATTTCCCTGATGGCAAAATGAGAAAGAGTTCAACTGAGCTTCGATTTCCTTTTTTCCAGCCATCAGATGATGACACCATCAGTCTTCACTCTCAGGTATCAGAAACACCCCGAGAACTGGTGAAAACTGACAGTCACTCAGCAGGAACAAAGCTCGACTTGAGCAAAGGTATTTGAGGGTGTTTTTGTTCCTGTATTCCCACCTATCTGTCTGAGCCTGCATCTCTGTTAATTTGCCCTGCACGTCCTAATTTTACACCCCTGCTTCTCCACACAGAAAGCAACAGAAAGAAATCAGATTCTAAAGTCTAATGTCACCATGTTGACTAAAATTTGAATGTGAGTTGTCTCAACAAGTTGAAATTGCACTTGAACAAACTGCAGTGATATTTCAGATCAAAGGATAGACTGTAACAACACATAGTGTAAAAATCAAGAATGGAATTGTTGAGAACGATAGGACAAAAGGTCAGTTTCTCCTAATGGCTTATTGGATTGAGCAATTAAAAAGCTGTTTGTAAAGGATTCCAGTGCACACTACCTTATGTGCTGAATATTATCTCAAAAGGGGTATAGTCTCTATTTCATGGAATGGACAGCAATTTTTTAGTACTGTAACACATGTTTAGTTCATTGCAGTTTAATTTAATTCAGAATAAAATGAAAGCCCCTAAAAATAATGGAACTGTCCATTATTCATACTGTCCTGTGTTTATAGGATGTAAATGGGCTTTGTAAGAATGCACCATACAACTGGCGCCTATGATTGGTTTGCTCTTATTAGAGAATGTTAAATGGGCTGCTTTGATCGTAGCCAGAGTGTGCGAATCATTCCACAGTCCCATATTAGTCTTAATCTTATTATTTCTTAATAATAATAATAATAATAATAATAATAATAATAATAATAATAATACTTACACTTGAACAGTGCACTCAAAGTGATGTACAGGTAATGGGGACTCCCTCCACCACCAACATGTGGCATCAACCTAGAACAGAGCAATGAAGCCAATTTATACATGAGATTTATGGAGGATTATGAGGAGGCCATGATTAGTAAAGGCCTGGGGAGGATTTTAATGGCATGATATTGCAGCAGTCAAGCACCACACTATGTAGTAATGCACCGAAAGGAGCACTCATAGAGTGATTTTGAATCTTGTCAGAAGCTGAAGGTGCAGATTACAGTATTAAAGACACCATTCATCTTATTCTATGCAAGCTCAGCTACCAAAGATGAAATATTCTTCACATCCTTGTAATAATATGGATTGTCCCATTTACATTCAAGATAGAATTCCTTGGGACAACATGGTGACACAGTGGTTAGCATTGCTGCTTCACAGTGTTGGGGCCCTGAGTTAGATTTCTGGGTTACTCTATGGAGTACAGATGCAGCCATTCAAAGTGCGCGGTACAGACCTGTACCGCACTCAACTGCCTACGTTATACCGCAGTACGTGATTGGTTGGCCAAAATGACCGACGGGCAGTCGTGGTACATTGGTCGGTAGTGAAAAGATTTAATCATTTAATCTCTTTACTGTGCACGTTTTAATTCTCTTAGTATTGAATATTTATATGGAATTTTACAACTAAAGGGAAATTTAGTAGCTGAGCATAAAAAGAAGAGGAGCATAACACAACTGAAGGTCATAAACGATATTAATTTAGGAACATAAACATATTATGTAAACTGTACTGTAAACTACTGTTTGTGCTACAGTACATGGATATAATTATATAGTTATTAATTTCTTTAGATACATGATTCCATATTATATTCCCTATTAATCAAATTCTAAAAGTATGCTTTTGTTTACTCTGATAACGAGCATATTCACAGAAAAGCTTAAAACTGTCACTTTTCACAGAAAGTATATAAACGTACAGTAATGTGGTCAGAAGGAGCATGTAAAAACGTTTCCGAAATAACCACATGTAAGACTTAAATGCTTAAAATGCTTAGGGAGAAATGGAATACCAATATCAGCAATATACTGTTTATATAATATGTTTATGTTCCTAAATTGATATTGTTTAAGAGCATGTGAAAAGCATGGTGAATCTGAGATTCAGTGGACCAGAGTAATACTTTGAGTTTACAGCTTGTCCAAGGTCATTCATTATTAATACTATTAGTAATATCTTCGGTAAAGACTTTGATGCATAAAATATTTCTAAAATATTTATGATAAAGGTGGTAGGTTGTGTACCTTTGTCCAACTGAGCAATATTGCTTTCATAAAATAAACCAACTTTTTAATGTATAATGATTAACATGCTGTAATACACAGTTTAAATGTAAAAGTCTAAAGCGCATACAACTTAAATTCTTAATTGAATAAAGATTGTCCCTCAGTAGTGATCGGGATTCGAAACCGGGTGTTTTCTGGTCACAACTCAAATGCTGTACAAGAGAGGTTAAGCTTTATTAGCTCCACCTGGCGGTTTTACAAGGTGATTCCGGATACTATTAACATACTATTAACATAATCTAATTTGCATGCGGTAAAGTGTAGTGGCATGATTACTTGGGTATCCCTAGCAATTGTTGGACAGTATATTTAAGTGCACTTGAGAACTCGGTGGTTGCAAATGAAGGAGCATTGTATTTACAAATGCGTCTGGCAAACTGCTGCCTGTTAAGTTTCATTTCTGTCCTTCCTGTCGTTTCTCAGATCAGGAGCCCTATGACTACATTGACCCCAATACAGAGGAGGACACACCCCTTTCTGAAGCCAGCGATGTTCACTTCAGTGGTCAATATGTATCCTGCATAAAGGTAGGAGATAAAGATTCCTTTTCCACACACGGGAAATTAAATTGGGTACAGTGATGATCTTTAAAATAAAAACGAAATTTGGAATGTTTCGTTGGCAAAAATTAAAAAACGGAAAGCAGATAAAATATATGTGAAATAACTAACATTAACAGCAGTTCTTAGCATGTACCAATCCTGCAAATTGTTTAACTTCACATATCGTCATCTGCAACATCCAATGTTGTTTACTTTAAGTGCAGCCGTGAAGTGTAAACTTCTCATTTCCTATATGTTGTCAATAGGTGTCTCTTCGTCAAAGCCACACACTTTTCAAAAGAATGTGTGATAACTAAGCATTTCAATTCTTTTGAAGCTGTTGTCTGTGTTGCATTTTGGCAGGCTAGACTATTTTTTGTTTTTCCTCTCATCACTTTACTTAAGTAATTTGTCCCTTCTCTCTGGGCAAAAGGCTACCCCATTGCTTATCTTAGGTATACAAGCAATGCTAAGGTACTGCTTGAGACAGAGCAACACACTGTGAATATTTCATGCTTCTCAGTCTAGAAATTCTTCTAGAAATCCTGTGCCTTCTTTTTTTTGTGTTAGGACAGAGCTTTTTTGAAGTTGAGGAAGGCTTTGAGGAGGCAACATGTAACTTGCAATTATTACTTGGGCAATCTTTTTAATTAAAGAGTGGTCAACTTCCACTCAGCTACAGATTTGTTTTGTGCTTCTCCATCAAGAGCCATGGCCCCTCAGCTGTGGGTGTGGTGGTTGTGAGAGCCATACAGTAGGTGTCTTGTTTGTGAGGTGCTTACGTTAGGTGAGTTAAAGGCAAACGTGACATTGAAAAATCACTGTAGCTTTATCCATCTACTTAACATAGATTTATAGAAAGCTCAAGTTTTCCCATATAGACAGGGAAGAATGGGGAATGTCAGAAGCAGAAACTGAAATGGTAGACATGGCTAATGATTCCTGTCTTGCTCAGTTTGTCAGAGCATCTACCAAAGGGAAATTCCTGTATTGAACTAAGGTTAGAAAAACACAGGTGAGAGAACCATTCGGGAACGTCTATCATAGTTGGGATATGGTTTGAAATACATTTTGAAACTTCACAGGGAGAGTTTAGAAGAAAGGTTTAAAGAAAACAGGTTAGGAAGAATTGAGAGTTACTGTATATTATATGACTTTAATATAAGTAGAATGAGAGAAGATGTATAAACTGTAGAATCAGTAAAGAATGAATTGCAGGAATTTAAAATTGTTTTTCTTGGTGTATGGAACAGATTCATCCCAAATGTAAGTTAATTTATTTCACAATTAAAAAAAATGAGTATGAGGAGATAGAAACGAATATTGCTCTGAAGGCTAACATAAGTAGAATTTGTTTTTCAGTATTACAACTGCAAAGGAACAGTAAAATATTGTCTCAGAGATATAAAAAAAACTTTTCTTTATACTTAGGAAGAAAATTATAATACAGTATGCAAGGGAAAGACAAGTTTCTGCATTATGCAATATTTGCATACAAGAATCAGATGCACAGTTGTGAGAAAACGTTTGTGAACCCTTAGTAATCATATGGAATTTTGCATAAATGGCGACAAGTCTTTTTTTACAAACAACACACACAAGATTTTACATTACCATATCTTTATTGAACAAATGGTTTAAACAATCAAGGTCATTGATGGAAAAAGTAGGTGAACCCTTATATTTAGTAACTAGTGGAACCTCCTTTATTGGCAATAACCTCAACCAAATGCTTTCTGTAGCTGCTGATCAGACCTGCACAGCAGTTAAGAGGTATTTTGGCCCATTCCTCTATACAAAACTGTTTCAGTTCATGTATATTTTTGGGATGTCTTGCCTGAATGGCCTGCTTCAGATCACTCGACAGCATTTCAATGGGATTGAGGTCAGGACTCTGACTTGGCCATTCAAAATACAGAATTTCTTCTGTTTGAGCCACTCTGTTGTTGATTTACTCCTGTCTTTTGGATCATTGTCATGTTGCAAGACCCAACTTCTTTTGGGGTTTAGATCACAGACAGACACCCTGACATTCTGCTGTAGAACTTCCTGATACAATTTGGAATTCATTGGTCCCTCAATGATTGCAAGCTGTGCAGGCCCTGAATCAGCATAACAGCCCAACACCATTATACTCCCTCCGCCATGCTTCACAGCTGGGATGAGGTTTTGGTGTTTGTATGCAGTGTTTTTTCTCCAAACATAACGCTGTGTACATTTACCAAAATGTTCAACTTTTGTCTCATATGTCCACAGAACATTGTTCCAGGAGTGCTGTGGAACATCCAGGTGGTCTTTAGCAAACTTGAGACAAGCAGCAATGTTTTTTTGGGACAGGAGTGGTTTCCTCCGTGGTAACCTTCCACGAGCACCACTCTTGTTCAGGGTTTTTCTCATGGTAGACTCATGAACACAGACATTATCAAGTGCAAGAGATGCCTGCAGATCATTAGCTGTCACTCTAGGGTTATTTTTCACCTGTTTGAGGACTGTACGGTGTGCCCTTGCAGTGATCTATGTAGAATGCCCGCTCCTAGGGAGAATAACAACGGTGCTGCATTTCTTCCATTTGTAAACTATCTGCCTGACTGTGGACTGATGGAGGCCCAAGCCTTTAGAAATCCTTTTGTAACCCTTTCCAGTCTTATGAGCTTCAACAACTCTTCTTCTGAGGTCCTCTGAAATCTCTTTTGATCGGGCCATATTGCTCTTCAATAGTTTTCTGTTGTGAAGAGCAGGTACCCAACATTGTGTGATTTTTTTATAGGGCAAATCAGGTCAAACCCACACCTGAATATATTGGAACACCTGACTCATTGATTGGAATACCTAACTCCAATTACCCTCTTTTCAAGGTGTCATTATCCTAGAGATTCACATAGTTTTTCCTTGTAAAACGTTTCCTGTAAAATGTTGTGTGTGTTGTTAAATAAGACTATTTATTATTATGACTTAGATGAAGATCAGATCACACTTTAGGAGCCAATACATGTAAAAATCCAGATTATTCTAAAGGGTTTAGAAACTTTTTCTAACAGCCGTATACCAAGTTCTGTAAGCACTAGATATATACAGATATTTATGTAGAATTTGATCAGTTGTACTAAAATGAGGAATAGCATTTAAAAGCCATCAGTAAAACTCTTTCAACAAAGACCAGAGTAATACCATTGACTGTAAAATTAACTAAAAGATCTTCTTTTAACTAATTAACCAAACCACGTAAAATACATTAAAGTCCTGTAATGGACTTTTCAGGGTGCACCCTGCCTTGCAAACGTTGCTTGCTGGGATAGTCTCCAACTCCCCTGTGACTCTGAATTGGAAGAACATTTTAGAAAATTGATTAATAATTATAACTAAGCTGGAGTGTTATGTGTTCAATAGGATTCAAGAGACCAGTTGACATAGATTTATAAAAGTAAACATTGCAACTTATTTTTATGAGATATAAAAAGTACAGTATATTTACATTTTCAGAAAACTTTTGATAAAGTATATACTCATGTGTGAGTTGATCTATTTAAAGCAATAGGCTTTCAAAATATTGCATGTTTTTGACTGAGAACTGGTTAATAGATAGGAGACGTACAGTTAAGAAATGAATGCTTAAAGTGAGGTGATGTAATTAGTGCATTACCACAGGGATTTGTATTAGGGCCACTGCTTTTTTTAATTAGTATGAATTATCTAGATTCCTATGTCGTAAGTAAGATTGTTAATCTTGCGGGTGATGCAAGTATTTAGAGTACATTGCAAAAGCAAAAAAGAGATATTTAGATGTATTTAAACAAAATTCAGAACTTGTCAAACACCTGGCAGCTGACATTTAATGTAGACAAGTGCAGGCAGCAAAAACAAACTATTAAGATGGGAAACACTGAGACAATTCCTCAAGAGAATGTGGGAACACAGAAAAGACAAATGGCATATATAAACAAAAGTTTAGGATTTAAGCCTTTTCATATAAAATTGCTCCTTAGAGTAATGTTATGTTGTACAATGCCTTAGTAAGAACTCATTTAGAATATTTTGCTCAATTGTACCACAACACAATAAGTAATAATGTTTCTCTTGAATTAGTCCTGAGAATAGCAACCAGAAACATTTTCTGGTTTACAGGAATTAAACCTTAAGTTCTTCAACAGGGGGAGTGGTTCACGACAGTCTTAGATGGGGAACCCAATTCAACCTTATTCACCAAATTATTGGAAGCCATTTATTTGGGGGTAGCTTTTACACAAAAGGTTGTGGGCATCTGGAAGAATCTACTTGGCTAAGTTGACAAAGCTCATAACGTATATTTTTGAGCAACTCAAAACTTGACGGTTGAATCTATTACCTACTAGGAATCAAACGAACTATAAGCATGTCAGATTGCTCTCCTTATTTACAGTGTTTCTTTTGTTCTTAATAGAAATTATTAATTATTAATTGCTTATGTATTAACTATTTTACAATCAGTTTATGGTTTCAGAATTATCTAGGTTTTGAGTAGTTTTGCCAATATCTACAAAGTTCTCTCTGTGCTCATCTTGCTTTATTTAGTCGTATGTCTCTACCCTGCTTCAGTTATAAACAAGGGTTAATAGGGTATGAATTAGAGCTACGCCCTCAAGTGGGACTTTTGTTATCTCTAATGCTTTCATGAGAAGCTTGGCTTTATTAGTTTCATATGGTCCTGAGTGCTTAAATTCTAGGCGCCGTGTCAACTTATTTATCTAAACGCTCCACAGCTTGTATAGGAATAATTTCCAATATGTATCTCACTTTTCAAGAGCTGAAAAGACAGTCAGTCTAACCAACAAAATATTCCATTCAAGGGTCCAGATAATCCTAGCAATGAAGCCTTTAGTTGGAATGAAACCAGTACACAAGAAGTTCCAAGGAACAGATTTGAATTCAGAATTCAGTGTTGTTAGATTGCCAACAGATGGTGATATTTTCCCGTTAATTTCTTCTTGCTTCTTCTTGCTTCTTTTCTTTATTAACCAGCTACAATGTAGGTCCTGGGTGTGGCACCTGCATTGCTGTATGACCAGCAACAAGTACAGCATGCATAGGATTATTTTTCCTTTACAAGTAAAATTTGTCAGGGCAGAAACACCTGTTATTATGGTTTGGAAATTCAGTTTCATTTGAAAATTACTCCTTATTTGTTATGGAAAGCAATAACTTGGCTGCATCAACTGTGTTGCTGTGATGGTTTTTACCATTATTTGTGTTTTATAGATGTGGTATTATTTTAGCCTTACTTCAGTTTTGAATATTTTAAACAAGGAGGAATAATATTGAGCCATTTTCATTTAAAGTTCTGCAAAGTAATGAATGCCCTAGTAGTTCTGGAGCAAAAATTTGTCAGTGCATCACAAACGTCAAATGCTATCTGACAGTTTCTTTGCACAGTCACTTCTGAATCCTAACTCAATTTGTTAAGATTTCAAAACATTTTTATTCATGCTGTTTGATGCCATTGTGAGTAGCTGTGGAAGATGTTACTGCATATTTCTTTGTTCCATTAAAATGTTCCTTTAACTCCATGCATTCAAAAAGGAATCAGCTTTTTTTATTATTGTTCAGAGTTACTATTGCTGAAAAAACAGTGCAAGGATAAAAATAGTAAAAAGAAATTTTAATCCATTGGCAGTTGACATTTGGGTGTTTCAATAAGTAAAGATATAAAGGCTTGTAGGTGGTACAGTGGTGCAGTGGTTAGCATTGCTCTCTTGCTCTCTCTGGGGCCTTGGATTCAATTCCAGACGTGGGGCACTATCTGTGTGGAGTTTATATGTTTTTCCTGTATTTCCTGGGTTTTCTCTGGGTGCTCCGGTTCCCTTCCTACAGTCAAAACCCTACTGGTAGGTTAATTGACTTCTGGGAAAATTCACCCTGGCGTGAGTGTGTTTGTATCTGTGCGTGCCCTGCAGCTCGTCTCGTCCAGGATGTATTCTGCCTTGTCCCCATTCTATACCAGGACAGGTTCCGGCTTCCCTGCGACCCTGAATTGGATGAACCTGTTAGAAAATGGATGGCTTGCAGGGCTTACATCTGCTCAAAAACAGATGTACACCATGATCATGGCTTTCATACCAAAATCACAGTGTTTGTGTAAATTCTTATTGTACATCCGTTTTTGATCATATTTTCTTCATACAGAACTACACATCAAAAAACAATTTAGACCTATGGGCCGCCAAAGTTCTGCTCTTTACCCTCGTGTCCACTTTTTAGTTGTTCCAACTATTTGTAAGCATTTCTTCAGTTCATGCAATTGCTTTCATATACTGCTTACAGCTGAAACAAATTAAATCTTTCATCCATCCCTCTGTTTTGTTTGATTTACCAGTTACTGGGTTTTGTGACTTGCTTCAGGATTTAAAATGCTAGTAGAACATTCTTATTATGCAAATGGAAACTTCTTTAGAAACCTATAGAAATGATCGATTAAGATTCCCTTAACTTATTGAAAAACGTTCTTACAATCAAGAAAACGAACGCTTTGCTTATAGTAGATAATTGTTTTAAAATGGTTTTGTGGTGAATTTGGTGCAGTTATCTTTCGAAACACAAAAATGTATTTTTGTTGCTTTTTTCTTTTGTAGGAACTCGAGAGGGTACTGGGTAAATCAAATCAGCTGGAGGAGAAGGATAGCTGGAAAGAGGAATCTGGGTAAGAAGGGCAATGAATTGCTCATCCAGGGGTTTTCAGTGCTGATCCCAGGACCCCTGTGATTTCTACTTTACTTTTAAAGTAAGCTAATCATTGTTTAGCAAAACCGAACCCATAAACTGGAGTGCTAACTTAATTACATCCAATTTTAAACCGTGCTTAAGTCTGCAGTGGTGACTGTTACTGCAGCTACAGGTCCTGGGTATGATTCTCGGCTTGGGCACCTTCACTGAGGAGTCTGGAGTGGAGATGTTCCCCTTGTAGTCACATGCAGTTCTTTCTATTGTAGACTAAACAGAACGTCTAGACCGGCTGAACTGAAACATTTGAAATTTTGGGGGGATAGTTAAACTTTCTTTAATCTGGGCTCAGGTGTCTGATATTAATAAATTCCTGCCCGTGCTCAACAGTTAGCAAACTGTAAAGATTTATTTGTTTTGCTTAAACTTAAAAGAAGGAAAAATCTCTGCCATTTTAAGATGTTAAAAACTAAGAGTGATCCTGAGGACTAGGCCTCGGAATCCAGCCTCTTAATGTTTGTAGTTTCTGACATTGCTCTTTTAATGCACTTTAGTTCTGATAAAGAACAGCAGCATGCCGAAGAGGAGGATGAGCTGAAGGAGGTTATTGATCTGCGGAAAATAGCTGTTCAGTTACTGCAGCAGGAGCAACAGAACAGGTACAGTTCAGAACTGTTCAGAGCCAGCTGAGCATCACCACCATCTCTTGGACCTCTTTCTGTTTATCTATAACAGTCAGTCATGGAAGATTCCCAACAGACAACATAGTATAATGGGGCACTTTGAGGCAGGATGCAATATTATAGCAATCTCAAAACTGAAATAAATATGTAAGATGAGTGATGCAAAATCCAATGCTGTTGCTTTAGTATCATAATCAAAATGACAATTTGATCGAACCTGAGTTAGCATCAGGCCAGGATCCCAAAAACTTTTGTAATGAAATTTTGAATCTCTGCATCCTAACCACACTGTCAAACACAAGCTATGAAATGGGTTATTATTGACACAGTGACACTATGTACTGTATATTTTTGCATCATTGCCAGTAATGGCTGTTAAGAATTCTTCCATGTTTCAGATCATGTGAGTAGCTGATCAGTATTATGTTTTCTTGGTTAACTGACAATACAAGGTATGGTGATATATTAATAAACAGCAGGCAAAATAAGGGGGAAAAGATTATTTCATTTAAATAAAACCTGGTTCAATGTTGTGCTATGGTCAACATGAAAAAGTTTAATATCCAGTGCCTCTATTGGTTTAGAGCTGGCAATGAAAGCCTACCTTTCTCAAGGTCTTTCTGAATAGTGTGGCCTGCCTAAGATTGCTATTCACAAAATCCTTACACTTGAGTTTAGTTTTTACCTATTTAATATGCTCCCAACAATGTTTACAAACTCCAAGCGTCATTTTCTTCATGTCACTTTGTTCAGTGCCTGACTAACACGCACCACACTGATTCTAGGAAGTCTTGAACAGAGAGGAGGAAGAGACTGTTTAATTGCTCAGAAGTGCACAAGTCCAGTAATGGAAGGGCACAACCCCAGCAGACTTAGACATCTAATGAAACCATCATAAAACCTGGGGATGTTAAATTACCCACAGTAATGTCAATATGATAATTTGGTGATTGGTTGAGTGGGATATATTTTTTTTTTACTTTGTAAAAATGCATTCATTTATCAATAGAATTTAAACAGTTTTTGAAAAAAGATTAGCCTGTTAAGAGCTCAGGTGGAATGAGAACAAACCGAAACTATAGCCTGTCCAGCACTGGAGCTGTGCAGCAAAAGATAAATGACTTAACAGGCCGGTTTTAATTAATGTTCGGTACTTTAATTTCTTATGAGAAATGTGTATAATATGTGTATTAGCAAAAATGGCCATTTTTAATTTCCTTGTAGCTCATCCCCCCTTTCTAACTGTGCTTTTATTTTTGAAAGTCTCTTAACACCATTAATCCCGTCGGTGATGTAAATGTAGCCAGGAGAGGTGAAGCGTTTTTACAGAGGCGCTGATTTTCCTGCCCGGGGTTTGAAGGCTCCTCTTCTTTCTCTGTACTAACCGCTTCCCTTCCTTTCCTCATCTACATTACTCTCTTCTTTCTTTTTCTCTTTCCATTCCTTCTTTACTGTTCTGCTCTTTGTGTGTGATGGGTGCACATGGCATGCAGGCGGAGGTCCTTAATTTGTAGAGCAACATTCAGTGAGAGCCTTATCCACAGACGGAGACCTACAGGACGAGCACACAGGTATAGGCCAATTGTTGGGGGTGTGCAGGGCGAAATGGGGTGTGTGCTGGTGGAGGAGTCGGGGTTACTTTATGGCTAGGTGTCGGGAGTCAGGGCCTTGTTTCAAGTCCTGGATACTTTAGTGAGGAATTAACAGAAAAATATGCTAGTGCCTTCTTCTCCAAACCCAGTCATTTAACACACATTGTGGACGGGATGCTTAGATTTTAAGGGTTTTGCTTTTTTCTATAAAACATTGTGCTCAGAACACATCCTAATGTCCGCCAACGTGCCAGCCAAAGCATTCCAAGTCCCTAACATGACGGTAGGCCTCTACTGCGGGGGATTCAGGAAGTCTGAGGTAAACAAAGAGCAGCCATGAGGGGTTAGTACTTGGCAATTAGCATATGTTTTGACATTCTTAATTTAATCCCTGCCAAGGAAGTTCCGACAGTGCGTTTACAAAGAACAGTGTTTTTATGCATACATCCAGTGCAGTATTTGTTCCAGTTAAACTCTTAAGTGAAATGATCTGTTATTATTATTTTTAGCTATTAAACACTTCATCTCCATTGATTATAAAAAAATTGTGGATTAAAAACTTGAACTTCAATATAGATGCAACTGAAAAGTGGAGATTATTATCTTTGTTGGCAGTTTTAGGTAGTTAAAAAAGTGCTCAATTTGAACATAAACAAGACAGTGGGCTGGATGAATAAACCTTTTATTACCAAAGTATGTTAATTAATTCTCAATTTATTAGCTTCGAAGTTATTTACAAAGGTATTTATAGTACTTTGCACAAGAATTCATTCGCTTCCAAAAAAACAAATATTCTTCAGTGGCACAGACCAAGCCATAACTTGAATCCAGTAGAAAATATGTGGCAAGACTTGTGAATTGTTGTCTATCAGTGATCCCCACCTAAGGTGTCAGAACCTGAGCACCTTCCAGGTGTACACAGCAGAGAACAAAAAGACTCATTGCTTACATCAAGTATTGACTCAGGGAGGTGAATATACATCAACACAAACTCGTTTGTATTTTTATTGGCTCTCAGTATATATTTTTAAAAATATTTGCACTAGCAGCACAGTACCTTTTCAGAAGTGTAAAATCATGTTCAGTGTTTGTTACAAATACTTATAGTTAAGTCGGTAAGATTTTTTTTTCTTGTAAGTGTTTTGCTGACTTATACATGGTTTCAGTCTAGCTCCAGCTTGGATTAAATTTGGTTTCTGAAGTCAACCTTAAATTCCAATACTGTAGCAATTTTGTTTTCAATGTTTCTCCAGCCTGAGTATTTTTAAATTACCCCTTAATGGCAAATGGAATTGATAAGAAGTAGCAAACACATTTTTTCTTGAATGTGATGACAAAAATACATTAAACTATGCCCCTTTTTTGTTTAAAACATGCACTACCTTTCATATGATTCCTATACTCTTGAATAAAAAAATAGCAGGCTTACTTGTGGATTTGAGGTATTGTTCAATAAGTAAACAGTAAAATAAAACTGTAAAAAATACTAGTGTAATTTTATAACTGTGCGTACATCTAGGTTAAGGCATGTTGGACTAGCCAGCAGCCATATCACTCTACAACTCACAACTGGCAACCCACTGAAGCTCAGCAGGTGTGAGCCTGGTCAGTACCTGGATGGGAGACTCCTGGGAAAAACTAAGGTGGCTGCTGGAAGATGTGTTAGTGGGGCCAGCAGGGGGCGCTCACCCTGCAGTCTGTGTGGGTCCTAATGCCCCAGAATAGTGACGGGGACACTATACTGTAAAAAGGCCCTGTCCTTTGGATGAGATGTAAAACCAACGTCCTAAGTCTCTGTGGTCATTTTAGAAATTCCAGGGGCGTTGCTCAAAAAGAGTAGAGGTGTTACCCTGTTGTCCTGGCTACATTTCCCCTTTGCCTTTACCATGGGCTCCTAATAATCCACATCTATAAATTGGCTCCATCATTCTGTTCTCCTCCCCACTGATAGCTGATGTGTGCTGAGCATTCTGGTGGACTATGGCTGCCGTCGCATTCACATGGGTGCTGCACATTGGTGGTGGAGGGGAGTCCCCATTACCTGTTAAGTGCTTGGAGTGGGGTGTCCAGATAAGCATTGTATAAGTGTAAGCAATTAATTATTAATAGTACTTGATTTCTAAGCTTAAGAAGTTAGTTTGTGGTCTCATCCACTCCACACCTCTTTATTAAATCTTTGTGTGTCTCAAAGAGTGAACCTCCGGGCTGGATGATGCAAACCTTTGAAGCAAATACTCCCTTGACTAGAATTTTTATTAAATTCTCACGTAGCCTGTAATTGTTGGCCCTGTATGACAGGACACACTTCTTAGACATGACTTAATGTTTTGAGAAAGTTTCTCCCTATTAATTATATAATGGTATAATTATAATGATATAGTAATGATAATCTGCCAGCTTTCTGTTTCTGCAAGGAAACAACAGTGATTGTGAAAGGTCTTTTTTTAGCAGTATAGACAACGAAATACGTTTTGGGTGCTGTTTCTTCAATTCAAATATGAAGCAACATTACAACAAAGTTGTCTCCAGTACCCGGTTTCTTGACTTATGCAGAGACTTTCGTGATTTACAAAAGCATCTTTTGTGTGAATATTGGTATACTAACACAACTGATATACAGCAGTGCCTGTGTTATCGCGAGATGTGTAAACTTCACAATTGTCCCTCCTTAATGATGTAGGTACCCTTTTTCTTCTTCCTATGACTAACATAGTCAGTCAGGTGGGACATATTTTTGTTCACTTGTGCTTATTCACACCTGTACAAGGCTCAGTAGTCGAAAGTCTGCATTTCTACTTTTTGTTGTGAATTTAAGCTTTATTACTGTAGTTTCTTTCTAGTTCTGTTTTATGTTTGTTGAAACTTTTAAAAATCTTTTTTTATTGACCCATATAATCTGGATATATTTTTTTAGATTTCTTAGTCATTCTGGAAGCAGCCCAAACAGCAGACAGAAGTCACCTGCAAGATCCATCCGAAGGTAAGGAAATATACATCTTGTGGCTTTAAGATGAGAAATTAATCTTCCTTTATTGATATGAATTATTCCATTACTAATATTGTATGCACTTTACCAGCAGTAAGATGGTTGTTCCTCAATCCCTTCTTTTACTGTCTAAAACTTGACAGGAGTCATTTATTTTAAATGCAAAATATTTTTATTAAAACTGTGTACACTAGTGATATTTCCCAGTCTGCATTCCCAGTTTAAACACTAGATCACTAAATCAAAAATTCAGTTCATATGATGGAAGTGTTTACTATAACATTGGAAATATGTATTATCAATTTTAATACTATTTGTTATAATTAACAGTATGAACTATATGTTCAAAATAACTTTTAATTTAAACACTGCATTTAGCAGTGTGGAGCAGAGCTTGTAACTGGAAAGTGGTGGGTTCAAATCCCAGGTGGGTCCGTGCCATTGTACCGTACTCTTGAGCAAGGTACCTCACTAAGACTGGTCCAGTAAAAGTTTCCAGCTGTATAAATACGTTCATATGTAAGTTATTTTGGATAAATTAGTCTGCCAAGTCATTTAGTAATAAAAATTACATAAACCAATATTTGAATGTAAATGTAGTAACCTGTTTTATGAAAATTCAATTATTTGTTTGGCTAAGGAACCTAAGGAAGAAAGGGCAGCCACCTGTAGTCACTTCAAGTGTGTGGTTTTAAGAATTATACTTTTTAATGAAGCTTTTCCTAGTTATTGCCTCAAGGCTTTGAATATTGGATGTAAATTCCACAGTGTAATTGAATTAATAGAATCGCATAAGCACATTGATTTTAGTGAGCAGAGTCTTTTTTTTTTTGTAGTGAGAACCCCTCTTTTGCAGTGTCCACCCACATACCAAGCCCTTCATCTTGTGAGCAACTACAAGCTCCTCAGAGTTGTGCAGGATGTTCACCATTAACTGCGCTTGTGTAATCCCAGTCACTTTCAGACAGTGGCATGAATCAGGCTTCCATTTGCATCATCTTGACACAGATGTTAGTGGCCTGTTTTCTTTACCACTGTCACCAAATTTGAGGAAAATGTTAAACTTTTGATGACTTTCCATAAGATGGCAAATGGCACTGACTGCATTGCTAAGGTGTGAAGCCTCCTTTAATGCTAATTACAATAATGATGTCCTGAAATGAGCCCATTATCCACAACAACAGGGTCTACAGGCATTGCTTAACTTCGTAGTAAATTGTTTTCACTGGCAGGAGCCTGTAAAATAAATAAACATTCTTTTGCCATACTGTATGCATATAACAATTGTCATTATTCTTTTTTTAAAGCACATCGTTGGAAGAGGGAAGCACGTCTGAGTCTCTGCTGGTAGGGCAGGTATGGCTTTTAGTCTGTTATACTATTTCTGTTTTTGATGTTCATTACATTTGCATAACAGCAGATTAAATTAGCCAGATTTTGTCTAGATGTCTTCTTTGTTAAAAAGTGAAATCTGGACATGTGCAGTAATTAAATGGTTTATGGTACTATCTGTAATGAATGATAGGATGCCTAAGTTCTCATTTATATTTTAATAGCATGTCACAAGATTAAACTTAATATACCCATACTGCTGAGAAAATTCAATTTATGTGAAAAAACTGTTGAAGCAATGTTTTTATGCCCACCCATCTTCATTTCAAATTCATGGAAATATTTTGTTTTTTAATGGATGTTGTTTTTCCATTTTACATACTCATCATGTGTAGCAAAAAGAAAATGAATTGTTACATTATCTTCACGTTAGCATTAGATACATCTTGTTTTTATTCTTTTTTTACATGTAATTCAGGAACCTTTAAAACTTTCAAATTAAAAGCACAGATTTCCTGCAAAATAGAGTCTCATGTTATGGAATTGTCTTCTATAGCAAAATCCATACTGTAGCATACCAGATGGCAATGAAAACAATGTGGAACCTGTTAAAAGTACATTAATTGTACTCATTGCTTCAGTTCCAATGACTGATGAGAAAAAAAAATCTCACAAGTCAGTCGGACAACTTGACAGAACACTTTTCAAATTAATTTCTTTGTGCACTGTTTATGTGTGCTGTTTTATTCAATGAAGGCTACAGCTGAGTTAATGCTAAAGCCTCTGGAATACACACACACAAGTAGAGTATTTTATTCTGATATAATCAACAAGTCACTATTAAAGGCTATACAGTTAACCTTTTCAAACTGGAGAACTGTGCATTTCCCCTTAAATGATTTCTACTATAGCCTCTGGAGTACTTGTGATTGAACAAGCACCTTTTCCATTTTATTTTTTGTACAGTTTCTCAGAAGTATTAAAAGATAGTTTTTCCCAGTGAACATAAACATTATTAAGTCATCCACACAAAGAATCTCATGCGTTCTGAGATGCTGAGTGCACATTGAATTCTTGATTTTTCAAAGTAAGCTATTTTGCATAGTACAAGGAGACCTTGTGCATAAGTCCTCACTACACACCAACTACAGTATAACCATTTATAGCACAACTATTCAGTCAGAGAAAAATATATACCCATTTTTTATATTTATCTCAAAATCCACAGGGAAAAAAAAACCATGATTTACAGTACAATTCCTTAAAAGGAATACTGTATGAGAAATGTTTTAGAGAAGTATTCATAAAGAATACTTACCTTCTTAAAGAGCTTATGGTATTTTTAACCTAATATTTAAAAGAAATGCAGTTGTCCTTGAAGGATTGTGTTCATAACTTAATTGCTCTTTGAAGTATTCAAAATAGTGAACCAAGTCAGCTGCCTTTTTCTTAACGTTGCTTAAAATTATTTACAGAGGTGCTAAGAAAAACTGATAGTGCTGTAATAGCTGGAACTAAGCAGGCTGAGCCACAGTTTTCCAAATGTAATTGTATCATTTCCTTTTTGTTTTTAAGGAGCCTGAATTTGCTGAGGAAGACAGTCCATTCTCTGAGGTCATTCATTCATTTTCACTTAATTTAGCTTTATTTTCTTTTGTTTTTATTTCATGTAGGCTCATGTAGTTCATACTGTGTTCCCTCGCAAGGCTTGTGTTTTCATGCCCTTTTCAGATCCAAGACATTTTCACTTTTTTTTAGATCTACAGAGAAAAATTGTCACTGGGAATGCAATGCAAATGTGTGCTGTGGTCCTGTTTTCGATTTCCCAATAATGTTGACATTTCTTTAAAAAAAAAGACATTCTCTTAAAGAATCTTAATCTTCAAAATAAATATCCTTTAAAATAATTATTAGGATCTCAGGAGGGGATATGACTCTTTGGAGATATGTTAGGTATTTCCTTAATCATTTCTTTGGAATTCCAGAAGGCTTGCTTCCTGTGAGAAAGTGTTTGTTGGTTGTTTTACAGCCCTCAGGGTCAGATGATGGTAACCCAAAGCAGGACCAAACAGATTCAGTGCAAAAGTGGCCTGATGCTCACCCACTAGTGTATCACAGTGAAGACCGAAGGCGAAATAAATACTTAAGGAAAGATTATATAAAGGTATTTTTTATGCACAGTGATTTTGATCACCCCCCTTGCATTTTCAAAATGATTGCCTCACATCAAATCTAATTTGATTTGATGCTGCAGTTGAACCCTGAAAGTCTTGTGTCTATACCCTTTTGTGTTTTGAGACAGCAGTCCACAACTTCTTCCAGCGTGTGGACCCTTTTTAATTTTTCCAAACCTTTCATGGAGCACTGCACACTAATAATTATGTTTTACACCTTGTTACATATAGAAATGTAACCTAGAATCCAAAAAATAAACTCAGTAATGTAGACACCTTAAATTATGTGAAATTTGTTTTAATTTCAAGCCTGACAGTGTATGCATATGAATGTGTGTGAATTCAAGTGATTTACAGTGCCTTGCGAAAGTATTCGGCCCCCTTGAACTTTTCAACCTTTTGCCACATTTCAGGCTTCAAACATAAAGATATACATTTTTTATTTTATGTGAAGAATCACCAACAAGTGGGACACAATTGTGAAGTGGAACGAAATCTATTGGATTTTTGAAACTTTTTTAACTAATAAACAAATGAAAAGTGGGGCGTGCAAAATTATTCGGCCCCTTTACTTTCAGTGCAGCAAACTCACTCCAGAAGTTCAGCGAGGATCTCTGAATGATCCAATGTTGTCCTAAATGACTGATGGTGATAAATAGAATCCACCTGTGTGTAATCAAGTCTCTGTATAAATGCACCTGCTCTGTGATAGTCTCAAGGTTCTGTTGAAAGTGCAGAGAGCATCATGAAGATCAAGGAACACACCAGGCAGGTCCGTAATACTGTTGTGGAGAAGTTTAAAGCCGGATTTGGATACAAAAAGATTTCCCAAGCTTCAAACATCCCAAGGAGCACTGTGCAAGCGATCATCTTGAAATGGAAGGAGTATCAGACCACTGCGAATCTACCAAGACCTGGCCGTCCCTCTAAACTTTCAGCTCAGACAAGGAGAAGACTGATCAGAGATGCAGCCAAGAGGCCCATGATCACTCTGGATGAACTGCAGAGAACTACAGCTGAGGTGGGAGAGTCTGTCCATAGGACAACAATCAGTCTTACACTGCACAAATCTGGCCTTTATGGAAGAGTGGCAAGAAGAAAGCCATTTCTCAAAGATATCCATAAAAAGTCTCGTCTAAAGTTTGCCACAAGCCACCTGGGAGACACCCCAAACATGTGGAAGAAGGTGCTCTGGTCAGATGAAACCAAAATCGAACTTTTTGGCCACAATGCAAAACGATATGTTTGGCGTAAAAGCAACACAGCTCATCACCCTCAACACACCATCCCCACTGTCAAACATGGTGGTGGCAGCATCATGGTTTGGGCCTGCTTTTCTTCAGCAGGGACAGGGAAGATGGTTAAAATTGAGGGGAAGATGGATGCAGCCAAATACAGGACCATTCTGGATGAAAACCTGTTGGAGTCTGCAAAAGACCTGAAACTGGGACGGAGATTTATCTTCCAACAAGACAATGATCCCAAACATACAGCAAAATCTACAAAGGAATGGTTCACAAATAAACGTATCCAGGTGTTTGAATGGCCAAGTCAAAGTCCAGACCTGAATCCAATCGAGAATCTGTGGAAAGAGCTGAAAACTGCTGTTCACAAACGCTCTCCATCCAACCTCACTGAGCTCGAGCTGTTTTGCAAGGAAGAATGGGCAAGAATTTCAGTCTCTCGATGTGCAAAACTGATAGAGACATACCCCAAGCGACTTGCAGCTGTAATCGCAGCAAAAGGTGGCTCTACAAAGTATTAACGCAAGGGGGCCGAATAATTTTGCACGCCCCACTTTTCATTTTTTTATTAGTTAAAAAAGTTTCAAAAATCCAATAGATTTCGTTCCACTTCACAATTGTGTCCCACTTGTTGGTGATTCTTCACATAAAATAAAAAAATTATCTTTATGTTTGAAGCCTGAAATGTGGCAAAAGGTTGAAAAGTTCAAGGGGGCCGAATACTTTCGCAAGGCACTGTACCTAACAAGACAGCTAGTGCTGGTCATATGAAAGACATTTAAAAGGAGTGATGACAGTTTTATCCTTAATTCTGATTCTGTAGCACATTTTTCTATGGACCCTCTGTACTAGGTTTGTAGATCCAGCAAATAACGGATGTTCTAAAGCATAAAACTGCCTGGTTGTTTATTCCACATTTATTCTCAAGACTTGTAAATTGTTTTTTCATCTCCCATTCCTCCAACACATAGACTCAATTCTGTACGATAGATGTCGGCAAACATATTTGACAGATGTGTAGCGCAAACATTAAAATGTGTGGTGATTGTGGATGTGATGAGGGTGCTCATTCCTCACAGTTCCCACTTTCATACGTATACTGTTCCAAACAGTGGGGTATTCCATTGCTATAGCTGAGAATGATTAAGTTATGGAATAGTCACTTTCTGTTCATTTTTTGCTTTACAGGTGAATTAATTATATATTCATTTTTAAATGGGTATTTTAATTTTTTGTTTGCGTTATGGGTTTTTTTTTAACTGCAGTCTATACTGACATTAATATGATCTACTGTACTTAATGTATTTTTATTGTCTCTGGTGTTACAGAGAATGTCAAGAATTATCTTGATACTGTACAGTACGTGGAGTTCCACCATCTTGTGTGTCTGCATTCTCATCAACATTATAACCCTGGAGTGATGCTTTTCCACTTGTTGTTTAATTAATTATATCTTGTCATCCATGGCCAAGTTCTTCTAAATATGCACTGTTGGAAAAAGATCCCTCCAATGACTTTTTAATTCCTCATTAATTTATAAAATATACTGTGTTTGTGATAGTGTTTTATGATCTTAAGAGATAAGTAATAGTTGATCATTAAGTTTTATGAAATGATCTCAATTTTGATACATGGGAACAACACTTTCCACCTGCTATTAAAAATTAGTTAAAGAGCATTTTATCACAATAAATGAAGGAAAAGTAATGGGATAGGGAAAAACTATTTGGAGCAGTTATGGTTTTTAACTTGACTTAAGCTATTTAGGACAAGAAATAACTATTGTGAGAACCATATTTTGTGCTCAAAATGTCTAGTACTGGATTGCAGTTACTTTGAGCCTTTGGTGAATGGTTTTGTGCTTTGTTTTTTATTTGCAACATCTAGGTGTTCCCTTTACCTTCGGCCATGTGTTTTCATTTCAGTTTGCTGGTTATGAATTAAGAGCAAATGATTTAACCTTTGCATCTCAAAATTGTATATTTTGTAAACTCACTTATGACAGCAACGTTTTAAATTAGACACATAACACTTATTGAACAACAAAGATGTTTTTATCCGAAACATACTGTATGACACATATGTCTGGCAATTTCTGTAAAAAAATGTTATTATAGAAACACCCACTTTGATAGAATCCACCCATACATCTTGATTCTACAGCTTTGATGAGCTGTACTTGTCCTGTATTGCTACCGTAGTTCTTCGATATTGGCAGACTGTAATGGTAGCATCACCAGTCAATACACCCCTTTTTTGTTTACCAGCCCTTTACCCCTTGGGGCCTCTGAAGAATCAAATTAAGCTATTCAGCCATGTACTATTTTGAATTTAACGTTAATTACACTACATGGGGGTAGTGAATACCCAGTAATAAAAAGTAACATTCAGTACTTTTGACTCATATTAATGTTAATGTAATAATGTTGTTTTATTAGCCCTATACAATTTCTTGCATTGGGAATTCGTCTTTTGTTCGCATATCCCAGCTTGCTCTCCATGAGACACAAAAACACAGATAGGGAGAGAAACTTGGGGTCAGAGCACAGGGTCAGCCATTGTACAGCACCCCTGGAGCAGTTGGGGTTAAGGGCCTTGCTCAGGGGCCCAACAGAGTAGGATTTCTTTGCCAGCTGCAGGATTTGAACCAGCAAGCTTCCAATCACGGGCTCAGATCCTTAGCCACAGAGCTACTGCTCCGCCCAATATGTTAATAATGTTATGTAATAATATGTAGCAATTTGTACTTTACTATCCCAATACTTACAGTGTGGAAGGCACTGTAGGTCACAAAATCATAGATGGCATTGTTAGTGATGACCTATAAACAGTGAACTCTGAGTTTAAGTCATTTTCCTTAAAGGTACAGTAGATTGTTAGAAATATGTGTAATAAAATAGTCCTATTGTAATAGTTAAAATGTCTTCCGAAGGGTTATTCTGAGTAAGCACATTTAAATGGGATTCTTCTGTGTTTCTTTTACAAATCTGATTTACATTCCTCAACATGAGGCTTCTCTGCTGGGGCTCTTGGTGGCAATTACCTTTTCATCATTTCACAATTGCTTGCTTGGCTGTATAAGTTGATTATATATTTGTTTTAAATAATGTTGATTCAAAAACAGCAATCTAAAGTATCATGTGCTTGTATTGTGAACTCTGGGATTTGTTTCATTAGAAATTTGTTATCCAAATTGAGTCACTGCTACCTCAAGACAGTAGTTCTGCAATTGGAACCTGTGATTGAGGTTACAATCATGTGATTGTTAAGAAACACTTCTTGTAAAGGGCTTACAGCTAGCAATCTACAGTATATTGTAGCAGGTAATGCCCATGAATTCATGAGTGGATTATCCATTAACACAAAACATTTGGATTTGTGATTAGTAAAATATTAAGATGTGGTAGGAAAATGTGATTTTTGTATGTACAGGGTGTATCAGAATCCTGGACCTATAGGGAGAATTGAATAATATAAACTTGTTTAATTTATGATTCTAATTGTTTTACATTAACGCACATACACATTAACTGTTGTACAAATATTTACTAGTCAATTTTTTAAGACTGATATAAGGCTAATCTGAGAGCATGCATTTCCTTTGGTGCTGCAATGCTATTTGGTTTGAGGTATATACCACAAAGTTCATGAAATCAAATTTCTCATGGACTGGAAAAATCTGTACTCTGTGGAAGTCATTCCACAGGGTATCAGTGTCTTATCCATTCAGAGGCAGTGTTCAATCCAATCAGTTTTGGACACTACAGGCGTTTTTCCTCCAAACATTTTATTCACCTTTAACATGTCAGTAGCCGTATGATTTACAACTTTTCTGTTTTAGGGAAGGTGTTCTACAGTGCTGTGCCAGGTTCCTGGAGATTTTCTGTTTGCTCTGTATTTATCAGCATTTTTAAGATGCCAGGAATAAGTAAGGTTTATGTAAGGTTTGAAGTTGTTTTTACTGAAAAGTTTAAAGCCAGAAGAACTAGAGACTAGAGAAGCCATATGAAGTGCTTTTTCAGCAATGGACATCAGAGGAAAGTGGAACCCCTAACACTAGACTCTGCCGCTTAACATAATGCTTTCCATCCAGCTCCTGTAGTCACTACTGGAGGGGATTTTTAAAAACAGCTTTCTTGTAGTGAATTTGCAACATAGCAGTACAAGTGATCAGTCCCCTCACTGAATTGTGGAGTGAACAAGTGTCTGAAAGTTAGGGAGTTGAGTCCCTAACTTAAAGAAGAATTAGTTTAATATTGCTTCTTTTGGTAGTGTTCCCAGTGTAACTGAAACCCAAGTAATTAATTAATTGAACTGTCAATGTTTTTCTTGATAATTACAGTAAGTTGAAGTAAGATTAAGGAGATCTGCTTTCTAAAAAACTCTTAGAAGCACTGCAGAAGGGTGCGTATCTGAAACCACTGACTGATTGTAGAAGAGACTTTCAAACGTTAATATGTAGCAGACCATTTGAATAAGAGGCCCACAGGACTGTTTTTTAAACTTTCTATTTGACAATGACTCGGCTATAATACAACATAGGACTGGCAAAAAATAGAGCTTGTCATCAGCTTATCAGGCAGTTAGAAATGAGTAAGCTGTTTTTTAGGGATGCCTTTAATTGAATTTGTTTTTAATGTTTAGACTTTAGCAGACTAAAATATCTATTGTAAATTAACCAGTTTAAATTATCAGATGTCTGATTATTCCTTATAAGGGTTATACAACCTAATCTAAACCTTAACTCCAGAGTTTTGAAATCTACTTGTATATTTGTTGACCAGGTTATTGAATTTTGCCAAAAATAAGTGGGTCAGACCTTGTATGCTACATATTTGTTGTATTATAAGCAAGTGCAGAAATCTATTATTGATGCTTCATAGTGTTTGGAGAAGTTTCATTAAACATCTGTTTTTTAAAAGCAACTGACCATTGAGAAAGATTAAAGAAAAAAGAATCAAATCCCAAACTCAAAAAGCCAGTTTTTGCTCATTTTGAATTTATGTAATTTATTATGGCATTTGGCAAAGTTTGGGTGATAGACGGATTTCCATTCCTGGCAAATTCCTCTATTACAGTTTAAATGTGAGCCTTTAGTTCAGTCTATCGTAGTGCTGGTGTGCACTAATATACAAGTCAATTCCTACTGATACCAGCTGGTTTCTACCAGAGGGTGAAATTTTTGCAACCTGCTGTTCTGACATTTCTCAGAATCCACTGTCATGTTTTTGGTGCTGCACTGCTCACCTTCCAGTTATGCAGCGATCCCTGTCACAGAAGTCTGACTTTACTTCTCATTTTTGCCTTCAGACAGCAAAATGTTGCACTATTCAGCGTCTGTCGCTTCTGATTTCAGAGCTTGTGTCTAGCCCTTCCACTTTCGCCAACACCCCAGGATTGCTACATGAACTCGTCATCTCATTCTTACTGCTGCTTGTTGACGTTAAGCCCCTTATTCAGGCGCTGGATTACAAACTCCAGTTTCAAGGCATTAAAGGTCTTATCGTCCATTCTTCATCTTTGCAATGTTTTTAATTATTATGGACAGTTTCTCTCAGAAAACCCATTTCATTCAAGGCACCAGTATACATAATGCATCAGTTCAGCTGTCGCCTCTTTCTCTTTCCTGCCTCAGATTGCTGTGGTTAGTCATTTTCTAGTTTGCCGAATGTAGAAACCAGAATGGCTTTTCCTTAAAATTCCACATTGCTCAATTTGACCAAAAAAATAAAAAGTAGCTGGCCCTTTGATGCTCTTTGCAAATTTCCAGGCTTTCTTTGCCCTCCCATTTATCCATTTATCCTTTCTATACCTTTTTCATTACAATTTACTGTTGTTACACTTCCAAAATGCCCTCCTCTCTTTCCTCTGTGTTTCATGCTTCTAAGGTTCTAGTCTTTTATGGTGCCCATTTGGCCCCAGCTTTTAACTTTTCAGCCTCTACTGCTTCTCCCTGTTGTTGTCCAAACAGCCACTGTCATCAATATAGTAATTCTTAAAAGGGTGTGTACTATAGGTGTCAGTATTTTTACTCTAGACTGATTAGACAATTTTCCGAATTACACCATTTTGCCAAATTCCAGGTTCAATTAAAGTTCAGATTTTGTTAGCCCAAAACACAATTTGTCATTTTTCTCCCATTTTTGCCTTTCCTTGCTCCCCACATTTTCATTTTAACACACAACAGTTCTTGAGACAGTTCAGTTTGATACAAGGAGCTAAGAGCTAATGATTATTCGTGTTCATGACTTACTCAAGCTTATTCCAATTTAAAATACTTTAATAAAACCTCGGTATTCATGAGGGTTGGGTACCTTGAAGTCTCCGGAAGTGGTGATTTTGCAAATGTGGGACTTCATACCTTATAGAGAAAATAGGGGATATTTCTGCCTTTTTGTTAAAACTGTTAATGATATAATAAATAGCGTTAATATATTAAAAGTTCTTTTAATGAAAATAAATACTGTAAACTTAAGTTCCATAAACTTATATGTACGTTTATTCCATATAATTAAAGTTTTTGCATGTGCAAGCAAATAAACATAGGTCCTTATAATTATATTATAAACAAATTTTACAGCTGCACATACTGTAAAAGTGGAGTCATCAGGGGCTGGATAATACCGTGGGTTTGCAATGGATGGAGATAGGGAGTGTGGAAGGAGAGGTCACAGTAACCTCCCTCAACGAACTTCCTCTTCTGCTCCTGTGGTTTGTCTAATTCTTTACCTTCTTCTGCTTTATTTTGTTATCCTTTTCTGTTAGATGGTGATAGGAGAAAGAGTTGGAGGTTTTTTTATCTTATTTTGCAGCACAATTTTTTATTTGTATAAAGAGCAAACTTCTATAATCTTTTCTGATTTCCTCTGAGTGTATTTCTTTCTCTTAGTCCAGGATCACATACAGGCATTGCTCTGATAACAGGTCTGCACAATTTACACCTAAATTAACTCAGTAACTCAAGCTTAACCCATGATGCACTTTGTTAAGATTACTTTATTGGTCATATACAATTTATTGTATTAGGAATTTGTCTTTTTGCATACTACCCATGCTCTCATACTCTAGAGAGGTCACTTACAAAACATTGCAAATCTGTACCATGTTTTTCTCTCACCCTTTAAAGAAAGATACATCCATCCATTTTCTAAACGCTTTGCCCAATTCAGGGTCACTTGGGAGACAGAGCCCATCATGGCAGGAAACAGGTGCAAGGCAGGATACACTATGAATAGGATGCCAGTCCATTGCAGGGCACACACAAGGACAGAAACACACATACACCTCAGTCCGATTAACCTACCTAGCACAGGAGAACAAAAGCTGGAAAAGTGGAGGAGGAGAGGCCACTCAGGAAGTGTAAAGTGGAGAGGGGTGAAGAAAGTTAAAACCTGCATGAGAATAGAGAAGGTCAGATCCAGTGCACTCTGGTGTTGGCACTGTCTTTGTGTGTGTATGCATAATTCTGTGAATGCATTTGAAAATACAGTCTTTTCTTTGACTTTAACACAGGTCAAGGAATGCTAAAGACAGGGTTTTATGAGATGTTTTGCAATATACGATGAAATATGTTCTTATCTGCCCACACACAATGACTAGGTGGGGCATTAGATTCTCATGCTTTATGCTCACATTTTGATTATGTGATAACTATCTTGGGACAGGAGGAAACTCTTATCCACAAAAATGTACTCTGTTTTGGTGTGAATTCAGTTGAATGGGTGTAAAGTATGTTGCTATACGTCAGTTTGCATTGCTGCAGTGCTGTTTTACAAATGCCTTGGCAATCAAAATAAAACAAATTGTTTTATTTTATGTATGTAGGCATCAGAAATGATGCGTAGAAGGTTAATGAACTTTATCCTGGGAAGATTTTTCACACTGATTTATAGAAAAAAACAAACTTCTCTAACCTTTTCTGATTTGTTCTGTGTGAGTATTTCTGTATTTTTCAAAGGGGAATGGATCTCACTTTTTCTCAGTCCAGGATTTTGTTTCATTTCCACAGTATATGATAAAGACCACCAAATAGAACATAACAGGTTTGCCTCATTATAAGCAAAGTCATCAATTGTCCATCTTATTAATTCTTTCCATTTAGTTAATTCATTCATCGGATTATTAAGTTTGTTCTCAGAAATATAGGAAACAATATTCTAATGCAGTTGCTTAAAAAGTTTAATTTCTAATAAGTAATAATTTTATTTCTCAAACAGATAGGTGTCGAAATTGTTGGCACACTTAAAGATCTTTAAAAATAAAATCAAAATTTAATCTGCATCAACATTCTACTTTTTATGTTTATCTCAGTCTTAAGTAATCCTTCCAATACTTCCTGATTAACCAGTGTATGAAAATGAAAGACAGTAACATACATGTATCTAAATCCTTTTGTCATTTATCACCATGGGTAACAGCAATGAATTCCCAAATGAAAAGAGAGAAAAGATTGCTTCATAACTCGGGTAATGGGTATGAAAAAGAAATACCCCCTTACCACGAATATGGTGATAATTAAAAAGATGTGCCAGCAGTCATGTCACCTTGCAACACCGAAGCTTAGCAGGTGTGAGTTTGGTCAGTACCTGGATGGGAGACCTCCTCGGAAAAACCAAGGTTGCTGCTGGGAGAGGTTTTAGTGGGGCCAGCAGGGGACACTCACTCTGCAGTCTGTGTGCAGTCTAATTTCCCAGTATTGTGACAGGGTTGCTATACTGTTAAAAGGCATTGTCCTTGAGATGTGAAACCAAGGTTCTGAGTCGCTGTGGTCACTAAAAATTCCAGAGATTTTCTAAAACAAAAGTAGGGATGATACCCTGACATCCTGGCCAAATTTCCCATAGGCTGTTACCAATCATGACCTCTGAATTGATTTCAGCACTCTGTTCTCCTCCCCACTGTTAGCTGATGTGTGGTGAGCGTATTATTATTATTATTATTATTATTATTATTATTATTATTATTATTATTATTATTATTACTTACAACTACTGGTACAGTGCTAAACTTGCCTGGCATAGTATGTGTGCATTTCCCCAGTGCTGACTGAGGAAGGTGGCTCGGGTGGCAAAGAAAAGTCCAAGAGCCACAGGTGGAGTATTTCAGAACTAGGCTGAATCTTGGAGTCATGAGTATTCAATTCTACAGTTAGACACCAACTCCATACTAACAGGCCTTTTTTGGAGCTTCCACAAAAAAAATAGCTTTATTGAGAGCAGCTAACAGGTGTTTCGCCTGCTCTTAGATAGGAACCGACACACGTAAGGCAAAAATTTGTCTTTGATCTTTGGCCAAAAACACATACAGTAGCAGTTGGTTAAAAAGCAGTTGGATATTTCAAAAGGTTTAATTTACAGGAAAAAAATATCATAATTAATTTAATTTAATTTAAAAAAGGGTGGTTAGATGTTATGGAGCCATTTTGCTTCCACTGGGCATGGGGCCCTCCTTAAGCATCATGAACTTTACCAAGTACCAGGACATTTTAGCACAAACCTGGTTTCTTCTGCCAGAAGGCTTCAACATGGCCAATAGTGAATCTTCCAGAAAGACAGTAATCACAAGCATACATCACAATCCATGGTGTACAAATGGATAATTGACCACAAAACAAACATTGAAATCCGTGATTTGTATTGAACAGGACGGTCATTAAGCTCAGAATGAAGGATATCAAAGGATCTGGCAAGCTTTTGTATATGGTATACAATCCCTCCCACTGTGTTTCCTAATCTCATTTAACATAGAAGCAGGCTCAGTTCTGTTATTCTTGCAAGGTGAGGGTGATGAAAATCTGTTATGTATGTAACCTTGGATGCAGATTCCTGAAATCCACTAGTTGTTGCAGTACATCACACAATTATTAGTGCTGGTTCATATGTCTGGTAGAACAAGTGGCATCCTGTGCACACAAACATATATATTAAGGAATTTATCCTTCCTGAGTGGTATTCTAATAGACAGTCTCAATGAAAAAACAATTCTAGTGTTTGTAAATAGTGTCCTTAATAAAATGAGAATACTCCAGACTGCAGTGTGGCCAAGTTTCAGAACTCTCATACCTAAAGTGTTCTGAATATTTTTTTCTCTAGAGCAGATTTAACAACTGTTTTCTCAAAGTACTATTCTGCTCAGTGAACCCTTTTTTCTGAGAAATTACCCTGTCTGGAAATGAGGGTTTTCTATCTTCATTTTCTGACTACCTTATTTATGCAATAATAACCAAAAAACAGTCACTTGATATATGGTGTTTATGATGGTGTGTTCTTTCTATTTCTCTTCACTCATAAAAGCTGCATTTACTTCACTGTTATATTACAAAGTTGACCATACGCACTGTAAACCTAAGAAAGGTGAATAACATTGGGCAGTCTTAAATATTTGCTTAATAAATCCAGATTACAGAGACAAATGAGTAACATGAATTACAGGGGAGGTGAATTTTTTTTTCTTCCTGTGGTTATTTCAAGTCTTGTTTTTTGATTTGCAAGGAATGCTTGAAGGAAATGACTTTTAGTGCAAACCTTTCACCCTCAGATGTTGACATAGAATCTGGTGACTGTTGAATGTTGCAAAACAAATCATTCAAGAAGCAGTGCATTTTTAGAAAGCAGAAGTGATTTTATTTCCAGTGAACCCCAAGCAACAGTAAAGCCGTTGTTTGCAAGTTTTTACACTTGTAGAACATTGTACACACTTACATTTTAGTATGGCTGGTTTAGGAAGCTGCCATCTTAGAAAAGATTCATGACCTTTCCAGTCCACATTAAATCCACACTCCAGAGGCGGGTTAGAAAGTGTCACACAGAGTCACCTTAGTGTCTCAAGCCTCTAAAGCAGAGTATAGATTGTGTGCTGTGATTCAGATGATGCTGATTCTAGTCTGATTAATGTTACTTGTTGGCTGACTATAGTCTTTTTCATGGATAAAGTGGTATTCTTCTGATTCATCTGCAATTCCTTTCCGTCACTTTGGTAAACTTTTATTTTGGTCTCATTTGTCTATAAAACTTGAGTTTCAAAATTCCCCTGGCTCAGTTTTGTACTTGAGAGCCAGTTCCAATCTGGCTTTCCTGTTTTTGGTGATGAGACGTTTACTCCTAGCAGAGCAACCTTTTTAGTTTTTTTTTATCTCAGTCTTCTGCAAACTGTGCATTTTGATACCATTACCTCTGCTCTCTGGAGGGTGTTGCTGATTTCATTGACAATTGTTTTAGGGTTTTCCGTAACAGCTATCGAAATAGCTCTGTCATCAAGTGCAGATGTTTTTCTTGGCTGACCTATTTTTGGCTGATTGGTAATCAGGTAATTCATTCTTTTTCATTATATCCCATATTGTTGCTTATGTTATGCCCAATGTCTGTGCTGTGGTTGTGGCTGAGGTTTCCTTTTCTTTCATCAGAATTAACTGCTAATTTTTAACTGAAAGTTCTTTGATTTAATTTTGACTTTTGATCACTGTCTACAAAAAGTAGAGTTAAAGTGAGTCAGACTGATAAGTTGAACAGGACAGGTTCACAGCTATTGCTGTCTAATTGCCCCACGACAGGCTGTTGTCCCAATACCTCTGCTCCTTCAAAATAAAGAGGTTCAACACTGTCAATTTGTTTAATTGATTCAAGATGGTAGAACAAAATTGATTAAATAAAACAGTTATGCTATACATATCTACCTTGTTGTATTTCCATGAGAAACTATTATTATAATTAGAAATTAAAGTGAAAATTCCAGTTTAAACATAATTTTGAAGGGCCCTATATATGCTGATGCATCTCAATGGCTTTTTGTAATGACTTCAATTGCTACATAATACTTAATATTGTTTTTTTTTTGTTATTGTGGAGTATTTAAATGCTGATACCATGCGTTAGCATCTTTCAAAAAAAATAAATGGATGAAATCCTTAAATCAATTAGTTACTAAAAATTCAATCAAGCGAGAGGGGCTAAATGGGCTCCTTACAACCAGCTGTTGGCAAAGCAAAACCAGCCTTAACTTCATTTTAAAGAGGTGTACACATATATTTGCAGATGACCTAGATAAGTGAATCTCTTCAACATGCAGAGTAGCCATAATATATGCTCTCTCATATTTCTCGTATGGATGTACTAAAGTAGTTTCCACTTTTGTTTTCTTGGGTCTGTAACAAAACTATAATTTAGTGACCTAATTTGCAGTAAAAAATGCATTTTTGGTCTGGAAAATGTGTTTTTTGTATGTGACCTTTTAAAAAAATCTGTTATGTCTACTTCTTATTGCAGTATAAGTGCCAGAGCTCTTCAAGGAAAAGCTCGAGTGGGAATGAAAATGATCATGAGGTGAGGGTGATCCTTTTATTCCCTTTTAGTAACTGGTGCCTGCAATTCTTTCAAGACTGATGCTTTGTTTCCAGTGTTATTTTTAGAGGATTCTCAGTAAAAAGAAATGGTTATTGTTCAAAAGTTATCAAAATATACAAAAATGTTATTGAATTAAAAATACACTACGTACTGCGAAATATGGATAGTAACTTGAAGATTATCTATAATATTCAAAACAATCCATAATATAAAAGGGCCTTGAATACTCCAGTCCAAAGCAGCTCATGATCTGCAAAAAGTGAGCAGAGATCATGGACTGAAGAAAATTGGGCTTAAGTTAATTTATTTCTTTGTATGTTTTCACATAGAACTGGGAGCATTGGTTTTGTTTTCCAACAAGATTTTTGTCACTTCTTCGTGTTTATTGTTACCTGTTGTTTGCCAGATGTACAGAATTATTTCTGGTATCAGAAATGGTCAGACACAGGACATTTTTAAAAGTAAAATCAATAATCGTTTCTATAGTCTTCAACGAGACTGAAGCTCAAATGTAATCATGGCTGAGGAAGTAACATTCTTGGCTATAAGGTAAAGTCTGTCCAAAATACGCTCACTTACTGTATGAGGAATGTAACAGGAAGGGAGAAGATGAGGTGGAGGGAGGACTGTAGAAAAGATGCACACAAAGGGGAATCAGCAGGCAAATATTTCAACAAAAGAGAGAGGAAGTACATAAGTAGCATTTTTGTGAAGCAGTTTTATACTTCCTGTTTCCAAACCTGGTGATAAAGGTGGCAGATGATCGTCTTGCATTGTCATTCTTTATCAAAGCGCTTGAGCCAGGATTGAAAAATATTTAGTGGTATCACCATGAGCTCTGTGTGAATATATATGCCCTGTTGAGTATATACTGTATTTTACAAAACAGCTTCAATTAAAAGATTTGAAAGGTACTCTTGCAAGAGTGTGAAATAGCCCGAATATAGTTAATGCTTTTTTGTACAAACCACAGTAAAATGTCTTTTGTATTTCATATGCTTTAAACTAGTTAGGCAACCTGCTTAGGTTTTGTGTTTGAGTTTCTTCTGTTGTATGTTATAAATTTAAGAGGTAAATATGAACAAAGTCAGTCATGTGTCAATCTATAATTGCTCATTTTATTTAGATTTTAAATTGCAGAGATCTACTTTTAGGGATTTGGAAAATCTTTGGTAAATATGCACCCCAAGCACAGTATGATGAATGCTGTCTAAAAGGTGTGGACAGAGACAATGTAATACTGGCCAAAAGCAGCTGTATTCAAATCTGAACAGAGCAGCTGCCACTGGCTTCTAGGTATATCCTTTCTTTTTTTAGTAATGAGTGACAGTATTGATGTGTTTTCTCTGATGCTGTAAATGTTTGTTTGGCAGTTTCTGTCAGTTTCTGAAGAAAAGGGAGTTGCCAGCTCATGAATGCAAGCCCGCCCAAAAACAAGCAGTTTCAGGTTCTTTTATTACATGCGAAACAAATCAGCACATTTTATCATGTACAGTAATTATAATTATTAAAAAGTTTGCACATTATGTACGTGTACATCTTAGGCCTTAAGCTCTCATTCCCCGGAAAAGAAAAGTGCATTACGTGATAGAGGCAGCGTAGTGCCAGAGCAAACCTGAAATTTGAGTCAGTGAAAATGAACTCTTAAAGTTACAGGAATGGGAGTTTGTGACAAGCCATTAGGTGTGTCCAGGCCAACAGAGACACCAAACACGCAGCTTTAAGGTTGCGCTTTATTGTACATTTCAGGGAAAAAGTGAAAAGGCACCACAATCAAATATCAGAAGAAATGCATAACCTCTTTTTGAGCTCCTGACTATACTTCTTAAAGTCCCTAACTATCCTACCCAAGCAGCTAAACTACTTATCAGCCTCCAAATAAACAATATAGATTTAACAATCTCAGACTTTTCAAAGCAAAACTTCTAAAATTCACAAGAAACAAAACAGTACTTCTCACTCTGGAATGTGGTGCACACAGGGTTTCTGCCCTTCGCCACTTCTGACAGCAGACATTCACTCCAACAGACTGCACAGAACATAGGGAGTAACAGAATCTCTTGCTCCTCTGTTCTGATCTTTTTGTTTTACCCAAAATTCATCGGTAATAATGTTTTGTGTGTTTACCTACACCTCTGTTTTCACTGTACAGATAGAATATACAGTACTATGTGTCATATTAATCTGTTCTGTATTGTGCCATCATCCAATTTGAAAAAAATGATTATTGATCAATTGTGTAATGTCAATTTGCAAATATTGTTGTCCTGTTTTACTGTTGTTAGTGACACATTTTATTCATGAAATGTGATACAAAAGGCAGGAGTACAAGCACACTGTTACAACTGTTTAACTAACAGCCCTGTAATTCATGTCTTATTGTTTTTGAAATTCTGATAAACTTGCAGTTCTCACTCATTCTCGGTACTTAGCCTACATGGATCTGTGGTTCCTCCTAGGATTTGTCTGACTGGTGTTATTGACGTTCCAGGATATATATATACTATATTTAGCAACTACCAATCGAACAAGATGGACCAAATGGCCTCCTTTCATTCGTAACCCTTCATAAATTCTTATTTCAGTTACTAGCTTCAAAATATTGACTGGTTGTTGAAAACCTAAACATACCCATGGGGATTGACCTTGTATTGTACGTAATATATCCAACCCAAGCAAGATAGCCAAGGATGTCTTCTAGCTGACCAGTTTTTGACCAGTTCTTATGACAATTACTGTATGAGGCCAACATACTGTAGCTCAGCCTTTAGCTACAGAATTAGGTATTCTCAAAGTAATTTGGGATTTTAGCAAATGTTTTTAGGTATTAGGAGATCTGTGTTTATCAAAATACTAAACTCTGCTATTTTTAATACATTTAATTACTGGAATAAGCATGACACATGACTTTTTAAGAATTCTCCAGAATGACAGTAAAGTGACTACAGTATATTATGCAAGCAACCACTTGAAAAAATTATTTATTAATAATATTCAACCTCGTTCTCCTATATAATGGTCAGAAAAATACATTTAATAGGACTGTAACTGTAAAATGTAGAAAAAAAAGTAAATGTAAAACCACTTTAGAAAATGCAGTGGTATTGTGGTGTTTTTTCTTGAGTGAAGAGGAAAAATAATTTAAGTGTAGAAACATGTAGCTACTGTAACTGTTTCAAAACTTTCTGTTCTTGGTTTAAGAATATTATATTAATTCCCATTATTTTACTTTTATTGCAGGGTGGAATCCACTCCAGTGACTGTAACACAACTCTTACAGTGTTTGGTCTGAAACCAAGATCAGGTAATTAAAACATTGCTGTTTACTAAATCTGTGCAGTAGATCTATTTAAGATAAAAGTTAATTCTATTTCAAGCCAATTGCTACAGACATACTGGAGTGTTAAGGTGTTTGAATTGAAAACTGGCTAACATCAGACGTGAGAGTAAAGCAAGCTCTTCTAACACTACCTGTCTTCATGTGGGTTCTAAGAATGCTTGGGGCACAGATATGTATGAGTGACAAAAGCTGTAGGCTGTGCCGATGTTAAAGAAAGGAGGTGTAGAAAACAAAACTGAACCTAAAACACTCAGTTCCTTATAAAAATCAGACGCACCCTTATTTATTCACCATGCCAGGGGCAGTGCCACCATGAACAGTAATAGAGTACTCCTTGGCACAGGAGACACTCCCATTCATTAAAGGTTTATAAGCTCAACAGGGGTACCTCTATCACCTCCCCTCTCTCTTCTTAACGTGTTAAGTGCCCTCAACTTCCATTCTCCCTTGCTAACAGCATATGCCATCTTAGTCCACCAGGACTCTGTTACATGATTAGCACTTCAAGAATATAGCCAGTTTCTTAGATCTTTGACCTTCATGATCAGTCCTTTTTGATACTGATCATGTTTTTACAGCTTTACAGTGATTTAAGTTACCTTATGTATTAATCCTTGATAAAATGCCCGAGTGGCATCACATCATCACAATGTTGTGACATAATTACATCTCCAATTTAAGTATCATAACATATTTAACTAAATGTATTCTGAGAATGCCAAAGTAAGTCATTTATTTATTTTGGATTTGCTGCACAATTCTAAGCAACATATTTAATAAAAAGTGATGCAAAATTAAGTTGTTATGAGGAAGGGAACGGTTATGAAGTGTGTGTACTGTGTGGTTGAAGTGTGTGTACTGTGTGGTTTAGTTGTTGGTACACAAATCTGTCACTATCAACTGACTGCACACTTTATTAGGGTAGGAAAATAAAAAAAAACAAATTTCTCAGACATTTTTCTCTTTTTTTGAGTCAGCAAGCATTTGTTGAATCATATTTCTGTTATAGATAGATCAGATTGATGTTGCACTCTCAATTTGCAAAAGAGTAATCACGGGATACAGACATATCAAAATATATCAAAAACCCTATATTTGTCAATTCTATTCAAAAAATGTATTTGAAAGCCTTGTTAATGAATAAATTACCTGTATTGGCCGTTAAACCAAAGACAAAGTATCCTACTACAATGACAAACCGTAATGAAATCCATGGAAAAAATACACAATATGCAGTGCTGCTTTAAATGAAGGGGTTTGGAAATAAGAGGACACAAACTTGCCTCTAAGCTGTGTCGCCATCACTCTACCTGAAGAAGTTGCTCTAGCACCTATACAAGCCACACCTTTAACAAACAAACTTCTCATAGTAAACAAACAGCAAACTGTGAAAGTGACGTATTTAATGTATCTGGACTCAACATTCCATCAACGATTCATATTTTATTTTTCTTCCAATCAAATGCTTTAACATTTTCTTAAGCATACCATTTAGGTTTTCAAAATATTGTTACTGTACATCACTCAACAGTCAAATTGTATCAAATGTAAACAATGTTAACATTTTTGGAATCATATCAAACCATATTTCATCATAATAACCTGCATTTGTTTGCCAAAAATAACAAAGCAGTGATCAGTGTACTTATTTGTATGATTATGTTTGAATGAAGGTAACGTAAACAGAATGTTGTTGATCCTGGGCAAAAAAAATCTAATGGGGAACGATTCCTTCACAACATAAACATTTTGAACATTTTATTGCATTTGGAATAGATTTGAATGAAATCACTGCAGTGGCTCTGACATAGTGAGGGTAATCACATACTGAACACTACTTCATTAAACACTTAACTCCCGAAGGTCAAATAAAAATGGTTTCTTTGTTCCAGGACTTTAATCTGTAGCCAGATGTTCTGTACATTAAAATTTATTCAAAAACATTTGATGGCTGTGATCATCATACAAATTGGGGTGGATTCTTATAGTCAGGTGCATGTCTGAGTTGTGACATGCACATGCTGTATCTTTCATCTTCCCTGGGAACAGAGTTAGTTTATGCTTAGCAGTTCCAAGCATTGGTCATAGATCAAAGAGTAAAGAATAAAACTTTTACACAGGACTATTGTTGAAATAAGAAAACATCTTTAATTCAGCTTTCATTTGAACAGCATGCCATTTTTCTATTCATTTTCCATCTATGAGCTTGTTTTCAGCACTGCTTTATTAATCATGCTCTGGCAGCAAAATCCTATTAATTTTCTGAGAAATCGGCTTGTAATCCTATCTATATTGTTTGTGTTTAGTTTGGGTAACAGCTACTTTTTGGCTTATTTTTTTTTACTAGTTTTTCATTACTATTTTTACAACATTTTTATAAGCTGTTAGAATCAGTCATTAAATTACCTGTCTTATATGATCAACTGTATTTGTTGCTTTTACATTGCATAGATTGAAAATGTAGCCAAAACGGCAGTCCGTACCCCCCCCTGCGCAATTAGCTTGTTATTATTAACAGATGGCTTCTCATTTTAAGAGAGGGATACGCTTTGCATGGAGTTTATTTGTTCTACCTATGTTTGCAAGGCTTTCCTCCAGGTTTTCCAGATTCTTCCCACAGTCCAAAAACAAAATGATTGGTTAAATGGCTTCTGGGAAAATTGGCCCTAATTTGAGTATATGCATGTCTGTGTTGGCCCTGTGATTAATTAGCGTCATGTCCAGGGTGTAACCCTGGCTTGCACCCTTGTATTTACCGGAATAGGCTCAATCTTCTGCCCTGACCCCGCGTTGGAAGAAAGGGTTAGAAAATGGATGGATGCTCTTCTTGTCTTATAAGTGATATGTTTAAAGCATATTTTCAAGGGAAATAGAAACAGCTTAGCCAAAGTGCAGTAAAGTTAAGTTATGGATTAAGAACTTCACAAAATATATCCGTAGTACCCCTCTATGTGCTGTTGCTGTGTGTGGTTGGCAGGCCTGGTTTCATTCCAGTCAGCTGACAAACATAGGCTGTCACTGTGCAAGACTGACTGTTTCAGAAGTGTTCCAGACAACCAGTGAGCACTTGCTGAGGCACTTACTGTGTGCAGCTCTTATACCCAGCGCCATTCCATTCTTGTTTATGATGCTCTACCTGTCAATCATAATTATAGTGTCGGTTAAATTATTTTCTCAAGATATGTGCTATTGTAGTTTTTATTTTAGAGTGGCTGTAAGGTGTATGCTTTTTGCTAGATACCTGTGTGAAGGCATTTCTCAAATACAATAGTAGTAATACAGTAACAATATTTCAGAGTATTCAGAGGTCTTCAACAGAAAACTGGGGTTGACCTTCCCCACCTCTGCTCTCATAGACCACATGCTTATAGATATCGGTGGCTGCCTGATAAGATGTTAAGCTCTGATATATGCAAATAATTTCAAGCCTTTTCCTGTAATTGTGTTTAAATTGCTGTGGCATTTCAGGATGCATCCTCATCTTCATTTTCATTTTCAGCACCTGATTAATTCTCTGAGTCATGTTATAACTGCAAGGCATTGTAATAACATGACAGATTTGTCTTTCCCTGGAGACATATCTTAAACCATTTGTTTAGCATCCTTTGCTAACTAATTCAGTGGAAAAATAAATTTTGTATTTACTGAAATGTGAGAGTTACAATTAATGTAACAAACAGTGTTTGGGGATAGGGTAGAGAGCATTTTGTGCAACATTTACTTGTAACGAAAAATCAGATGGGCCACAGTGTTCCTTTTGGAGAGCAGTGTTTTTCTCCTTGCAATGTTTTCATAAACAAATGTTTGCAGATATGTCTGGCTATCATGGTAGAAATGTGAAGTTTCTGTATTTATCTCTGGGGTTCACAAACCTTTTCTCATCTCTGTACATCCAGACAAATGAGGATATTAGTCTTCACAGAGCCACATACTTCCTTTAGAAAATACAGTATGATTGAGCTTGTTGCTCACCAGTAGCTGTTCTGCACCATGACTCAAGGCTCTTACTAGACTGTAATTTTGACAGAAAAGACAGATCATCTTCGTGTTGCACCAATACCTAATAATAATAAAATAAATGGGAGTATTTCATGATATTGTTCTTAGGATTGTCAGTTTATTTGTTGGATAATTACCTGCTTGCATTTCAATAAACAAAAATATGAATGGTGTAACCCATTAAGGATGTATATATGGTATGACAGTATGGTACAGTATGCTGCATTTGTTCAAGTCAGTTATGTCAACATAAAGACCTGTTTATAGTTATACAGTAATATGGTTTCTTGTTTAAACAGAACAGTAACTTATGTTGATTGTTCTTTCAGATTTCTTTAAGTATAAGTTGGCTGTGACATACTTCATTCTTTTTTATCTCTAGCTGTAGATGCTTTGGAAAATACTGTAAGTTTTGACCTTATTTTATACTTGGATTTTTAGTCCCACAAAGTGGCACTTTCAAATTAATTATAATACATTTCAAGGTACCTAACTGTGCAATAACTGTCAGCAAAAGAAGAAAGCTAATTAAATTAATTTATCTGTGAGTAGATAAATATTAGTCCTATACAGTATACAGAAAATAAACTTATAGACAGTGTTTTCCAGCCAGTAACTCTTAAAAAGACCAAAGTAAAGTAAATAGAAATAAACTGTATATATATTTGTACTTGGTTTTTTATTTGACTGTTTTTGTTCAACTTTGGTTTCTTTCCCAAACAGTGTTCACACTATAGTAACTGGGAACTTCTCTATTTCTGAACTTGTCAGCCCAACCACACCATTCCTCACTGCCAAAGTTTAATAAAGACTGAGTTTCCAAGAAGTTAATCTGTGTTGAATGTTGTAAATACATAGCTGAGGAGCTGAAAAGTTAATGGGTGTTTCCTTAAAAAAACTTCATACTGTCACCACATCTGGTTTCACCATCTGCAGAAAAAGATTATTGCTCATAAAGGTAGAGAGTAAAGGCATTACGATCTACTACATTTATTCAGTTATCTTTGTATTGTCTGCACATCTGTTATATTTGAGCAAATCTTAATTGCAAAGTCTACAAAAAGAGCTTTGTAGGCAAAACCTGACTGTTCAGGTGACAAAAACAGTGAAACTCTTATGTCTTGTTTAAAAGATTTTTTCAAATTACAATTCATCCTGCCCGCATTAACATTCTGCCTAAAAATAAGAACATGGCTAAAGCAGAACTGCTCAGTTTAAGTCAGACCACTTTGTAATTTATTGACTTATAACCTTAATATATGTCTCACAGTGTGTGCTATGAATGAACAATTTCTGTAGATGTGCACAAGTTTGGCCATGTAGAGCTGTTACCTAATGGGTTTTCTCAGTTCTTTAAATCACTGACACCTATTGCTGAAGTTAATTCCAGCCTTATGAATGATGTTATTGAACTGGAACACTTTATAATTCAGACTTGATTGACAGTACCAGAAAGAAAATGCAGTTTAATGTAAGAACTCATCCATTAAGCAAGCAAGGAAATGAAGGAATGTTACAAGATTCCACATTGCTTAAAAAACACAAAACTTTCTTCATATTTACGGGTCATGATTTTCCTGTCTGTTTTCTTTTTTATCCCACCAAACATGCTGAGGCAGGATTTGCTGTATGGTTCCTTTTTTTACCTGAGTACAGTACTGTAATTTTAGCTGTAAGAAATGGGAAACACCCTTAAGATGGTGCAGTTAAAAGGGTAGTTGAGAGTTCAAGAAGAATGAAAACCTGAAGATGTTGCAAACCTCCCAAGATTGGAGCTGTGCTCCATGATTTTACTGGAAAAGACAACATCACACATGGGGTTTTTAAGTGAGGAAAGGGAGTGGAATTTCATAACTTTTCTGAGCAAGAGGGTTTTTGTCAAACATGGAAGCTAAGGGATTCTCAGTTAGATTAATTGGTACTTTCTACAATTTATAATTTCTGTTATTGAAATGAAAGTAATTTCTGAGATGTGTGGATTCATGTTAAAAACTTTTGTAGTGTTATTTACTGTGATTTCAAAATGTTCAAAAGAAAATAAATGTGTTCTCCATTCCCTACTATTTTTTTTTACTGAGGTGGAACTTGCCAGACCTTATAGAATCATAAAAAACTCACATATGTAGTGGCTTGATACTAAGTAGAAAACAATGTACAAACCATTCTGATCATGGTTAACACTACAGTATATAAGGGTATTTGAAAAGCAAATACATAAACAGCACATATTTGTTCTGTTCCTCATCCTTTTAGTTCTGTTCCTTTTGACTTAAGCAATGAGATACAGTAAATGAGGTTTCTTTGATAAACTTGGCTTTACTCTACTGAGAAGCCTTTTTATTTGCCATTTCAAGTGTAAGTTGCAGACATACTATTTTATTATCACTTCAGTGGTTTCTGTTCCCTTTCGAGGCATATTCATGAAGCATTTTTTGCCACTTTGTCTGAAATAGAAAATGATGTTATTGATTGAAAAAACCAAAGGGTTTGCTTGGGTAATAGAGGAACAAGGTGCATCTTTGTGTTGTCATCTTTTTTGGAGAAACATGTGCAGCCATAGATGAGAAATCTTCTTGGTGTGACCCGCAAAGGGAATCCAATCACTTTATTAGCCATATACAATTTCTTGCATTAGGAATTCATCTTTTCACATACCCCAGCTTGCTCTCCATGAGACACACACAGGGAGAGAAGCTGGGGGTTAGAGCACAGGGTCAGCCATAGTACCCTTTAGCCATTGTAGGGGCCCAACAGAGTATGATTCCTCTGCCAGCTGTGGGATTTGAACCAGCAAACTTCCAGCCACAGGCGCAGATCCTTAACCACAGTGCCACCCGATGTACTGTACAGTTTAATAACACTTTCAACTGGTGTAAAATGATGTCTTAATTCACAACAAACAGTGCATTACAGCACATCAAAGCTAATGTAATGTAATAATTTATGTTTTCTATTTGAAAAATAAATACTTGTCTTTGTTCTGCTCAAAGATAAAAAAAAAAGGTTTAGAAGGACCTATTATTTTGTGTAATAGACACAGCATTGAGAGTTCAGGCATGCAACTGTTTTTACAGGAGACGCTTAAATGCATATGAGAGAGTTTGCATGAATGTATTACCTAATTTTTTTTGGTTTTGCGGTCTCATTTTTCATTCCTACTGTATTTTCATTCATACTGTACCACAGCATTCTCGCGAAGCAGCCGTCAAGACTATGGTGCTGTGGACCCAGGTTTCACAATGAGAAGGAAAATGGAACATTTGAGGGAAGAGATGGAACAGATAAGACAACTTCGGGATGTGAGTAAAATGCCACTAATATTTGAACGTAGTGAGTTAGTTAAGCGTTGCTTCAAAAATTCCTGCAGGGGATGCCAGCCTTGGTGCTGGGGACCACACACCAGCATTTCATTCCAGCAAAGTTTTTTCTTAGACGTTAGAGATCTCAAGTAACTTCTCCAACACAGCTCTCAGCAAACGGATTCGAAAAATCAAATTAACCCTTGTTTTTAAGTCAATTTAGGTATTGATTATGATTGAGAGCTTGGCTGAAATGAAAAATGGCTTACAGTTTCAGGTTGATTTAGGGGAATTTACACTGGATACAGCCTATGCATGTTAGCATTCAGCAGTTTATTATTAATGCTTATCTTAGAGAATGCTTTTCTGCTTCTTACTGCCAATCCAAACAACAAGAGAGTCATACTCACTGGTGTCCAGCATGCAACAGGACATATTATATTGCAGATATGGATGTACACTACATTCTGTTGTAATTACATCAAATGTATGCTCTAGAAAGTTTTTCTAAAATCTTTGTTTTATTGTTGATTTTTTTTTTTTAATGCAGAACCTTGAATCCAGGTTGAAAGTCCTGTTGCCTGATGATGTTGGGGCAGCATTGATGGATGGGGTCGTGCTCTGCCATCTAGCCAATCACATTCGACCTCGTTCTGTGGCCAGTATTCATGTCCCTTCTCCTGCAGTGGTGAGAATCATGTTTAGAAAACCCTAAGAGAAAGATAAGGCATTGAGAAAGCGCAGCAGGCACTTTGGTATGTAGCCTTACCTGTCAATATATAGTTCTTAATCCCTGAGAAGCCTGCCAGTCTTTCAGGGATTTTCATTGGCTAAGTGCTGCAACTCATAGAGCAGGGGTCTTAAACTCTAAATCTGGATGGTCTAGTGTCGTGTGTTTTTGGTCCATTCACATTCTTATTTACAAAGAAGGTCTAATTATTTAATTAGCTGCATAACTGTAATACTTCTAACCAGGCTCCAAGGTGATTCATAGCTAGCTGTGCCTATAAAAGAAAATAATGTTTAGTATAATAGGCAGTGAATATGTCTTATTAATAATAATTGTTTCATTGACTGCTCAGGTTGGAACAAAAACCCTAAGACACAAGGCTATCCAGGCCTAAGTTTGAGATACTGTTATAGAGCAAGGAGCAGGACCTTTGAAAATCTGTTCTTAGCCATCTTAGTCAGAATCAGAAGACACAATGTGTTGTAAACTTGTGTAATCTGTAAAATTTAAGTAATATGATGCAGTTTTGGCATTAGTAGAGGCATGCTGTTGCTAGAGGCGTCGCTGCCATTTGATTTATGACTAGAGTTGACGGTAAGTGGGAGTATATACACAGATTGTTGTAGCAGTGTTCATGCTTCTGACAAGGAAAATGCTGAACATGTTCAATTCGATAACTTTGAAACAACCATTAAACCAGTGACCAGTGACGAGAGCTAAGAAGTGTGGAATTTTTCCATTTGCATAACTTTTCAAAGTCTCTTTAAGTATTAACATTTTCAACTCTTACTTTATTGTTTCCAATTAGTTTCCCAGTAAAATAAAGCATTCTGGTATTTCAGTCAATCTAAGTGAAATAGAGCAGTTTCCAGAAGATAACATAATGGTCTATTTCTTAGACAACCTAAGATAAATGTTCATTTTCTAAAGTTATTTAAATAAATTTTAAACTAATTTGCTCCCATCTACTGAAAATAAACTTTGACAGCTCAGGTGCCGTTTTTAAATAGTTGCTTTATTAACTGCAGCTGGTGTAACTGGTTATTGATGAAAGATTAACGAGGACAAGACTAAACATCTTTTGCATGAAAAATAGTAATTAGATTACATATTTATGAAAAGTATTTTAAAGTACAGTACTTTACGTATTGTCAAGTTACGTAGTTCAATCTGTCATCTCATTTTGAATTATTTCGGTCCACGTCCACTAACCACTTGGTTAAAACAGGGTGAGCCAGATCGTAACCTGGCAGACAGTGGATACAGGAAAGATCTAGGTGGGATGCCAGTTCATCACAGGGCACACACACACACACATATATATATAAAGGAAAGAAAATTAAGAGACCATAGTTGATAGTCCTAGATAGCATGTCTTTCAGCTGTAGAAGGAAACTGAAGCACTCTGTGAAGTCCCTTGCAAATGTGTGGTGAGCATGCAAACTCCACGCAGAAGGTATCCAATGCTGAAATCAAACTCAGGACCCAATACATCTGAGGCGGCAAAGTTAATTGCCACCATCAATTACTTACAATTTGTATTTAAGTGTTTTAATATTTAATTTAATAATGACTTTCTTGTAATATGTATGTATTTTCAAATGAGAATTACTGTACTTTTTAAAAACATAGTTATGATGATATGTATCCAAGGTAGGCTCCCAAACTCTCCATATTGGATAAAGCAGTTACAAAATGGGTGGATTTATCCCACCGTAGGTTTGGTTAGAGCTATTAATTGTTTAATGCAACTGAAACATGTTTATTCAATCAAACCTGAGATTGATCACTTAGATTCTGTCCAGCTCATTAATCTATGTCTGCTTTAAGGTAACTAAGGTTATCACATAATGCTATCGAAGTAGGTGCCCCCTCCCCCAAATAATTTATCTGTTTAAGCAAACAATTCTGGTAAAAAAAAAAGCAAAAGGAAACAAAAGGCTCATATCTAACTTTCTGCTGAGGCTGCAGCTCAACCAGAACGACTTGTTTGGGTCAGGAAAATTGCTCTTTGCTGAAGGGTTCATTTTTGTTGCTTGGAACCAAAACAAAACTGTAATAAAACAATTTCCCAGTTATGAATAATATGTAACATAACTATAAGTAGTTGTCAGTGCCATTTTTCCTTAAGGTTTACTTAACCTTTAAGTACAAGTACAAGTGGGTATACAATGGAAAACGGGGCAGATCCGTGAGTATATAAAAAGCACACTGCCAACCTTTGCTGTGGTAGCTGTTCAGCCAGGCTAATGGAAAACAGTTGGTTGGGATCAATTCAATTCAAAATACTTTATTCATCCCCAAGGGTGGCAATTCAAGGTGCCCAAATCAATTAATGAATAAAGTACATAAAAGAAATAAGAAAGAAGTGCCAAAAGGCCTCTTACAGTAACATTTTTTATATTCGTGGTTTGGAACATGTTTGAGAATGCCCCGGAGAAATCACTGATGTCTTTAAGAACGGTGTCTTCTTACTTCTCAGTCTGCTTTGTTGTCTTGAAGTTTATCAAAGACCACCTCTTCAGATTACATTCTATCCTTTTTCGTCCTGATTTCATAAATCAGTTCAAACACCACTGGGAAGAAGAAGAGCACATAGGCTTGGCCAAATCACAGTTCTGCAGGGTAGATTCCTTTGATTTAGGGATGGTTGATACTATATACTGTAGTGCTCTTCCCAAGTGCCTCAAAAAGAAAAGAAAATGTTCCCAGTACAGTAGGGTGGGAATTTAACATTAGCAAATGTGCTTATTTGTGATTTTCATTACAGTGGCGCATGCTAATCACGGAGCACTGTTATGAAAAGGCAGAGAGAGAAAGTTCTGGTTTCCCCTGGGAGCAGAGGAAGGATTAATGTTGTTTATTTTAGCTGATTGCTATGCATTTGTGATTACTGTTGTTTGTTTTAGTAGCTCAGTGCTATTTTAATTAACTTAAAAGCAATGCATTAATACTTAAATGATGATATAAGGGAGGGTTACTTTACATGTCTTTTAACCAGACATACTGTACAGATGCAGCCATTTAAAACGAGCAGGGTACGCCGCAGTAAAACGCGGTAGGCGATTTGATTTGAACACCCGACCTCAGGCTTATAAATCAGTCACTTAAGCTGTCACGCCATCAAAGCAAGTCATGTGATATGCACTGAAACAGCAACACACATATCAATATAGAATATAGAATATAGTCAGAAGGAGCACATAAAAACGTTTCAAAATAACCACATGTAAGACTTTGATGCTTAAAATGTTTAGGCAGAAATGGAATACTGGTGTGTATATTTTCTTTAAAATACCAATACCAGCAATACACAGTTTACATAATACGTTTATGTTCCTAGATTAATATCCTTTATGACCTTCAGATGTGTTATGCTCCTATTCTTTTTATGCTCAGCTACTAAAATTTCCCTTTAGTGGTAAAATTCCATATAAATATCCAATACTAAGCGGATTAAAATGTGCACAGTAAAGAGATTAAATGATTAAATCTTTACACTACCGACCAATGTAGCTTAGGACAAAAATGATCAACTAGTGGCAGATTGATTAGGCAAAGGAAACCGTAAATAATAAAGTGGAAATTATGAAACGTCTAATTGTGACACAGAAATCACAGAAAGACAATCACTTCAATGAATTTGAAAGCAGTCTGGTTTCGTTCTTGATTCATATCTAGGTACAAGATGAAACCTTTAATTGACAAGATGATAATTAACAAGATAAGAGGATGCCAAACATTAATGTGTTTTTTTTAATGAGTTTACAGGATGGCCGGTATGTACAACCTGAATGGCACGTTGTGCAATGTTGTTTTTTTTAATCAGAACAATCTTGTTAGGCACTATGTACTGTACAGCTTGCAAGAAAAGTTAATGGTGAGAATAGATCATTTAGCCTATCAAGACTCATCAATTTCCAGTACATTAAGTGATTTGAGTACAAATCATAATTTAAAACCAATCAGGATTGGTTTTAAAATATCCCTGCATCTTTTGTTTCTGCAGCATATATTGTTAATCTAATTAAACATTGAATATCTTTCTTAATAAAAACAGGCACACTCGGAACAGTTTTCTTCCTTGTTTATGCTGTATGTCTTTTTTCTTAAAGTATATTGACAGCTAGTTCACAAGTGTCTTCAGATAGTGTTTTACTGGACAAACCACAGGATTTACAGAAGCAGTAAATTTATCTGCTTTTATCAGTAGTAATATTTAATATTTCCTACAATTCCTTATAGGATATAATTGTTTCCAGTACTCAAGCACAATTCGTTTTTCAGGAACTGTGCTGTCAGAGTTGGTATTTGTTGTTCTTTTTGAAAAGGACTTGACATTCATCTGTCTTTAGCTGTAGTAAAATAAAACTTCTGAAACAAAAGTGTATAAATATATACAGTATATCAAAGCTGGTTTACTATATAATTTGAATAATTTCTAGAAATCTGTTTTTTACTATTATATTTTAAACTCCATTCCCTTGTATGTATATATATATACACACAGTGCTTATAGAAAGTCTACACTCCCTTTCAATAGTAATGCATTTTGTGTCCTAACAGCCTGATATCAAGATAGATTAAATTCAAATTTATTTACCCTCACTTGCATGTTGTGAAACACAACCTCCAAGTGAAAAACAAATGTTCAAACATTCTGAAAAGTGATTATAAAGGAAGAATGTGTTAATAAATTCTGATTTAATGTGCCACAGCATGAAAAGAGAGTGTCTAGATTTTCTAAAGGCAGTTAGTATCAGGGAGAGGTACTACTAAATTAAGTACTAAGAATTAAGTACATTAGTATTATTAATTCAGAGTTATTTTAATATATTGAAAGTGAAACCCTTTGAAAAAAATCTCTATTTAAATATATTCCTCTTGTACTACAAGTTTCTCAGCCAAGAAAAATGATATCTTGGCTCAACAATAAAATGAAACACCTTGGATGCATGTAGCTTTGAGCACTTATAGTACAGGGACATCATTCAGTAAGTGAAGTGTGTTATACAGGACAAAATGGGATTGGCAAAGTTTCCCTTTCTTTTGGGGTGGCCGTAGAATTGTCAGAGGTGCCTAAAAGTCCTCTTCTAATTCTTTTTGCTGTGTTGGAAACATAGATAGAGAACATTATTTTATATAATTTCTTTTTCAGCCTAAATTAAGCATGGCAAAGTGCCGACGAAATGTGGAAAACTTCTTGGAAGCATGTAAAAAGCTAGGTGTGCCACAGGTAATTCCTCTGCTTTATTTGTTTTTATTTGCTTACATTTTTGTTTTTACACGAGTGCTTATAACTCATTGTTCTCTTGAAAATGTCAATATTTAAAAATGTAAGTGTTTTCCAGGATGTTGTGCTCATCTACTTTTGCCCATTCAAAAATGTAATAAGTTAGTTTTGTAATGTGTAAAATTGTGCTTTATAACCATTTCTTTATAATTTCTTTAATGCTGTAGTATTACCTTTCTTTCAGTGGGAATTACAACATTGCCAGACATTAATAGTTTTTTTCAATATTCCAGGACAAGCTGTGTTTGCCTCATCACATTTTAGAAGAAAGAGGACTGGTGAAAGTGGGCATTACAGTTCAGGCCCTCCTTGACTTACCTGCCTCAAGACCTACACAGCTTTCTGCAGTATAATGTCATACTCTTGCCTGCTGTTTTTAGTCTTGAACTGCTATGTTTGTCGCAACATTTACAGGATCAGGAAAGCGGTCATAATCTGTCTGACTTCAAAAACCGAACCTTGTTCGGTTTGTGTTTTTTTTACGTTAAAGGCTGTGAGCATGGGTGTAGCCCCTTGACTTTCAGCACTGTGCTGAGTGCGGTATGTCACGTAGGATGTCATACTATCACATTTACAAAAGAAAAACATTTTAAAAATCTGCTCGAAATGCCAGGAGCCTGAGTCACATGTGACATTTATTAAATGTCATCTCCATTATTCTTCTGTCTCTCAAAAATCTCAAGCAGGAATCAATTAAATACGAGAAAACAAGCTTTCAAAATGTCACACTGCTTATAATATAACTTTGAACTCTTGTAACCTTGCTCAGAGGTTGATATCAAAGCCATAATGTATTGCCAGCCTTCGCACATAGTAAGTACATCTGCAGGTCAAAGCCTTTATATACTGTAACATACAGCATTCTACAGTAGGTATATTTCCTTCTTAAGCATTGGGATAGTAAAGTTAAATTACTGTTTTTGCTGTATACTCGAGCAGTACAGATTTCAGATGAAAAAATAAATATCAGGCAAAAGTATAGAATGTCACCCTTTATTTCTCATTATTTCTGTGCATATTTAAGCATGCTTTAACATTTTAGAATAATACTACTTTTTGTGTTCCATCCCCCCATTTTAGGTGAGAATAAGTATTGAAAGATATTAATTTGAAGTAAATGAAAGTAGTAAGAGACTTCGAGTTTGGTTGCATATTCTCTGTACTCAGTAACTGCATCAAGTCTGCCGGCCATTGTCATCACTAAATTCTTGGTTTGATCTTTTGAGATGCTTTGTCAAGCCTTCGTCAAGCTGCCATTCTCAGTTGCTTTTTGTTTTGGAGGGTTTCTGACTTCGGTCTCCTTTTCAGAAAGGAAAATGCATGCTCAATTGCATTTAGATCAAGAGAAAGACTTGACCAGTCTAAGACTTTTTTCCTATTAATGAACTGCTTATTTGTGTTGTCAGTCATAGTTGGGTCATAGTTTTGCTGCACGATGAAGTGCCGGCCACTGAGCCATTTACAGTACTTCTACATAGATAGACAAGATGCTTCTGTACACTTTTGAAGTCAGTCTGCTGCTACAATCATTAGCTATATCATCAATAAAGATGAGTGAATCCGTTCCAGAGGCAGCCGTCATGACACCACCCCACCTTGTTTCCCAGATAAAGTGGTATGCTTTGGATCATTTGCAGTTCATTTCTTTCTCCAGTTTCACCTTGACATTACATTGGTAGAAGTCTGTCTATAAAACTTTGTTCCAGAGCTCGACTGGCTCATCTCTGTACTTTTTAGTAAATGTTAATCCGGCCGTTCTGTTTTTGGTGCTGATGAGAGGTTTGTGTCTTGTGGTGTCGCCTTTATGTTTTCTTCTGCTGACATTTCTTCTGCTGACATTGAGATATCTTCACCCCTGCTTTATGGAGGTTGTTGTTGATTTCAGCAAAAGTCGTTTTAGAGTTTTTCTTCACAGCTCTACCTTTTTCTGTCATCAACAGCAGTTGTATTCCTTGGCCGACCTGGTCGTTGCCTATTGCTAAGTACCAGTGGGTTCTTTCTTTTTCAAGATGTTCCGAATTGTTGATTTTGCTATGCCCAGTTACTGTACAATAGTTCTACTTGAATTCTTCTTTTCTTTAAGCATTTAAATGGCTTGTTTTTCTTTCATATACTGTTTTCTAGTCTTCAGAGACACCAAAGAGAAGAGCAAAGACTTAATCAAACACTACATGTTCACAGCTTTTTATGTGAGCACAATCACTGCAACACCTGGCAGTCAGTTTTCCTACAGTCATACTTATGCTCACCTTAAAGTGGGGGGGTTTAACATAAAAAGTGTCGTTATGCTGAAAATGTACAACTTATAAGCACAGAAGCACCCAGAATTAAAAGGTGCCATTCTGTATACTTCTGTCTCATACTCGTCTTTTCACCTCAAATCCAAGCTTCTTGGGTATACAGCAAAAGTAGTAATTTTGACACCTCTGGCCCTGTACTTATGAAAGAGCATTGTGTTTGTTCCAGTGTCCTTTCATTTAACATTTGTTCTATTTATATGACAAGTGCCTGTGATTATGGCATCTCGTTAGTTCCTTAATCATTCCATTCAAAGATATGGAAAAGCTGTGGAAAAAGACCATTTTTATAAGAAACAATTTACAATATAGATGGCTAGGCATGATCCAGTTCAAGTCGTTAGTTGTTTTTTTTAAAGGTTGAAATTTTAGCAGATTTTCCACAAGCGTTTTATTCAATTGTAAACTATGTGTATATAAGTATAGGCTGATTTTTTTTTTGTCTTAGGATGGTAGAAAATTGTGTACATAGATTTTTAATATTATTTGTAATTTAATATTAGTGTGATTTCTATTGTGGAATGGAAACACTGATGTTACACTTTAAAAGACAATGAGCTGTATTCATAAAACTTTGATCATCACATAGGGTACCACCTGCTTGTTTTTTAGTGAGAAAAAGATGGAAGGATGTTACAGGTTATTTAGGTTACTACAATAAGATCAAATAATTCTTTGCTCCTTTCTAACATAAGGGTTAGAAAACGTGATGTTAAACTTTTAGGAATACAGCTCAGCAAGGTGTTGTGTCCCAGATGATGTGCTTTTAAACTTCCCTGCCATATCTCTTTCAATATGTAGCATTCTCATTTTTTGTATGCATACAATATTTTATTTTTAAAAGACTACTATAAATTTTAATATAAACATATTCAACATGCAGTTGAAAATTTGTATTCCATCTACATTAAAAATACCTTTATCACTTTCTGTTAATAGCTCTTAATATTCTCCACATTTTATATAATAATTTACTGAAATGGCCCAATTAATAGCTACTCTGCATACTGTATTAAAGAAACATTTATTTTACTTCATGCTGGATAAAACAACACAACATTCTCATGATTGCCATGAGAGCGCACAATGCAGTAGACACCACAAACAGGTCTCACAGGAACATGGAAATAATACACAAATAAAAATCTGAAGTAATGAGAAGTCAATTTCATATCCGAGCCCCATGGGCTCAACAGACCAGATCTCATCCTAGTTTCTGTAGCTTTAAACAGACTAGACAGAAGAAGATTCCCCCCTCGGTCTGTGCATCATACAGATTACCCCCCCCACAACTGCCTAGCAATGCTGGTCCCTATTTATAAAACTGGGTGGACTGGAGCAAAGGGGTAACAGTAGCAATGTCTGCAATAGGCACTCAAACCCACAACCCACCAGTCCTGAGTTACAATGCCTATCTTAATTGACGGAATATTTAGAAATACATCCAAAACACAAAAGGTGGGGGAAAATGTTTTAAAATCTTGATGTGTAAGATGGGGGGAATCTAGGTCCAAGTACAGTAATCAAGCCTCATGTTGCTGTAAGTTGAATATCACTAAATTTGCCCAGTTTTCTCCAATCTGACTGGTTTGTGCAGTATACAGTAGAAGGACTGTTATGTTTAAATGATGGACTTGAAACAAAACTTGAAACAAACACTTGAGGTGGCACGAGATCCTCACCTCATTCTTAAATGATGCATTCCTTTAATCTGAAATGCATGTTTTTTGTTTCATTTTTGAGAGTTGCACTAAAATTAAAACATTTTTTTAATCCCTTTATATTATGTTTACGTTTATTTCCCATTTTATCAATAATCAGTGAAAACCTTAAAGGGAACAACTAAAGAGTTTAAAATCCTAATAACATTTTCTTCGTAATTTTCCATCAGAAATGTGAAAAATGCTGACATATTTGTTTGTTGAGTTCCATGAATAATAGAAATTGAAGAGAAAGTAAAAAAGCAAAAAAGGGTACTGAAAGATGTCCATACAAGTTTCAGGTGGGCCAAAAGTAGCTTTAGCCAGGAATTATTTGTCATAATTTGAGACAATGCACAATAAATGCACAATGTGCAGGAATGATCGTTCATGTTAGCTATTTTATTAACAATGTTTCCTACACAGATTGATCTCTGAGATCTGTTGCTGTCATCTCTGGAATACCTTCAAGAGATTCTTGTCAAGCATTAGGTTCATATACAGTTAATATATTCAGCATTAACTGTATCAAAAAACATAAATTAAACATAAATAATGTTTAGAATAGATGTACCCTGGATTTGACTGTTTTCAAAGCAAATATTACAGTAGCTCCACTTAAAAAATTAAAGGAGTAAAGGATAGGAACAGCTCTATGTATGTAACATTTGTCTTCATTTAATAAATTAAAACAATAATTTAATCAAGCTTAATCAACTTTTTTTGTTGTTTTACAAGCATTCTTTTTCAAACGTATTTAAATAACAGCAAGCAAGACATGAAAGAATGCTCTATACAGGAAGTCAGAAAACCTGCACAACACTTTCAGAACCAGCACAAACTAGAGGATATGTGGAGGGAGATATTTAAAGCAAAAATGTGTTTGTGACAGTGATACCGTCTTCAGAATAACAGAACAATTACTGTTACTGTTCCAAGTGAGCTTCATTTTGTATATATCAATTTTGTGCTGATTTAGAATGTGATTATTTCCTGTTTGAACTGGATATTCAGTCCTCCTGGTTATACAATCAGACACCTGACAAGGCAGTTAGTCTGATACAGTTAGGAAGTCTGATACAATCTCACTTGTGCTATAGGCCTCTGTATCCAGCATGGGTCTTCGTTATAAAGGTATCATTTGGAGTACTGTATATTTTGGAAGATTAAATGAATGCAGTCTACATCTCTCGAAATATTGGTTCAAAATGCTGTTGTTGAGTTGTTTATCATTGTTCAATTCCAGAATTGGGGCAGCTTAAAAAAGAAAATTGATTGCAATTACAAAAGTAAAATGAAATACATTTTGATGTATTGCTTTTCCTTCCTTATGACTTGTGAGAAACAATCTTCAGATGTCTGCAAAGATTTAATTTTCAAACTCCCTCCTCCCCCTGATTTTCTTATCTTCTGCAACTTTTCTTTTTTGCTACTTTAGATGTAAATCTTGCTTTTTAGTTGTTTAATATTGTTTTCATTGCATTCTGTGGTCCATCCTATGTGCAGATTGGAGAAAATAATTAAAGCTGACACTTTGCACTACATATCATTATGGTCATGTTGGCTCTCTGCCTGTTGATCTTTTCCTCAGCACAAGTCACTGCAAAAGGTTTAAGGATGTTTTTCTAAGAATAAACCAATTTTATTTCAATTCCAGGACCTCATATTGTAATGACAGTGGTGCCTTCTACTTAGTTTATAAGCCAAAGTCTCTTTTAGCACTACTAAATCTTAAATCATTATGTTGTGCACATATGCCTAATCATGACTGTATATAATGACAGCAGTTATTCTTTTTAATGGCGACAAGTACAATGTTACACAATTAATTGGGAGATTTTAAATAGCACTGTTGTATTGTGCCAATTTTGTGAACTGAAAAGGCAAACGTAGTTGGTTACTAAAGAACATTATGAAATACATTTTTTATTTGAGTACGCTAGTCAACAATAATAGTTTTGAATATCTCCGTTCCTTCATAAAAGAAATATGTTCATTTAAATATTAGATTGCATACAAATTAGTTGTTTTAGCAAAGGCTATAAGCTGTTTTAGTAATTTCATTGGCGAAAAAAGGTTTTATGTAATTCCTGTTTTTGCATTGCTTAAGTAATTCCTCAAGGGCAGTGCCTAAACATGTTAAACATAAAAAGGTACTTAAAACATTCCAAAAACAGAATTCTACGTTTGTTCGTCGGTGAAAACAATTGAAATCATGCCCCAGAAATGTTCTTGGATTATGTCAAAAACTAGCTTTTTTTTAAATATTTCTATTTAAATCATGAATTTGCGTTATTTTTTAAAATGCTGAAATAATGTTGTCATTGCCTTTTTTAATATAGATGTAATATTTATAGTTAATAACAGTCTCTGGTTTTCAGAACTACAAATGTGGGAAGACAAGTGTAGCTGTCAAAGTTAATTCTTCCATGGATTAAAGTCAAGTAATTAACTGTATAAACATTTTTGTCCAGTGATAGATTTCAGTTAGTTATTAGGTTGTTATGGTTACTGTGTATAGTATTGATACCTTTGTGTTCTTCTTTACCTCAACAACAAATGTTTATTTTCTACCTGTTCTTTTTTGCCATACAATGTATTGAGCATTAACTTAAGGGTAAATGATGTTCAGTTTGGGGAGCTGTGAGCCACAAAGGAGCAACTACACATTGATTCCTTGCTGAAAAGCAAGAAGAAAAATCAGTGTTTCAGCTGTGGAGCCTTATTCACAGTAAATGTTCTTGCACTCCATAATTACATTATATTTGTTACTCAGTTTTTAATTTAAAATTTCATTTTATTTTATTAATCATTATCATTCTCTTTGTAGCCAAAGAGAGAGTTGCTGTCTGGTAGCAGAGATACAGGATATTATAGATCTTAAATCAGTGCACATCAGAATGTCAAAGATTTGAATACATTCTGGGGGTGAAATGCTGACTGTTAAAGTGTCACCTTGAACACAATCATGTAACTGAGCATCAATGCCTTATGCTTATATAACAGTGTTGCTATGGCTATTGGTTCAGCAGTTCTGGAGAAGCTTCAACCATTTATAAGCTGCATTTTAACCACAGAATGACTTAAAATATTTGAAATTCTGAAACTTCAGATTAACCACAATATCCTGACTGGATATTATAAATAGCTAGTCAAGATCAGACGTGATGAGTGTTTTTGGTCATTTCATTTAAAAAATTATAATATATTTAAAGTGTGCAGTACTAGTGAAAAGCCATTAAATTGTCATTTAAAATAAATAAGAGACAATTTTCAATTTCATTCTACAATATTTCATTGAGCTTAATTCAGAGTCATTGCTTGGTTCATGCAGTGTTTACTCTCAATTTAGGGCAGCTTTATGTAAACATAATAAGCTTCAATGGAAGCTCTGCAGAGCAATTATCTCAATTTGTTTCCTAACATGTTCATACACAGTACTTTGCCCCTAAAGAATTGTGTAAATTTCTATATCACTAAGGTTGTGTTGACAGTTATTCATAGAAATGAATCAATAGGTATATAGGTTTTTTGTAATAGACATATTCCACATTCCTCTCATTCTTCTTGACTTAGAGAAACCATTTTTGTTTTGTATAATTATGCCCATTTTGTCTACATTCTCCTGTAAGATTATGTAACATTTTTGTTTCTTTATACTTCTTTTGTTATTCCGAGCTTCCAGATGTCCTTTTACAAAAAAAAGAAAGCCTTCAGATGTTTGTGTATATAGTTGTTTTGTATTAAAAAATGCATGCCAAGAGAAGATTTGACCAAACCTGAGACAATGTATATATCCTCTGTATAAATTGTAGGATGTTTCTTAAGCTGTTTCATGGTTCAGAGAAATAAATAAAAGGGTCTTTTCCAGTTAATGCCTTTTTTCTTAATCTATTCTTCTGTCTGTAAGAGGTTGTTGTACATGTCAATGTATTGTTCTTACTGGCACATGTTTTTTTATGTATCCAAAATATTCTTGTCTTTAGTATTGTTTAAGTTTAGAACAGTCATCACTAGTACTTCATCATTCTTATGACTACTGTAGGCTTTGCTGGCCCTCCCTCATATCATTTCAGACAAGGACAATGTTATTTGCAGTACAGTGAAGTGACAGTAGTGCTTGTCTGTTCCGTTTCTTGGAGACAATTAATTGTTAAAGAGAACAGGACTGATGGTCTAGAAGCCTTTTGTTTCCCAGTGGGTTAATTTCAATGTTTGTATATTTCCCTTTTTACTTTAATGTACTTAAAAGTTTTATTTTTATATAAATCCATCATATTAGGGCTTAAAAAAACACCAGAAGAGAAGAATTACATGGAATTGAGTATTGCTATTGAAAAATGTTAATAAAGGTGGAACACCTGTACAGTTTGCATTTTCTAATTTATAAATATATTATATTTACATAACTAAATTGCCACTCCCTCTGAAAAGATTAACACTACCCATTTTGTTTCGTCCGTTCTCAAAGTGAATATTTAAAAAAAAACTCCCTAAAAGTTTCTTTTTATGTTTTCGGGTGCTAGAAATCGCAGTGGCTTATCATTAGAAGAAGAAACAGAAATATATTTTTGTGTTACATAATTATATACAGTAGGACTGTTAACCTCCATGCATTCTTTTTAACTCCATTATCAATCTGTAAGGCAGAAACTGAAGATGATATGATCAGCAACCGACCCAGGTATGAAAACAGTACACATCTTTAAGAGTTAGTTACTGTATGAGGTTGCAAGCACTAATGTTTCACTTTTGATATAAATTTATTGAAGCAAAATTCCTTGTAAATCAGTTACTGTATATCTACATTTTAAATTAAGTGCAAAACCTGTAGCTGGTAGTGAGTGTGGGGTAATACTTTGTACAATACTTGCCCTAAGCTAGTTTTTGTATTTGGTATTGCCAAGCTACAGTATACTTCATGTTTTTGAAAACATTCTGAGAAAATGTCATATATGTATATATATTTGTCATGAAATCTGGTTTCCCTGAACTGGTTTTTAACATATCCCAGCATTGGGATCTTTTTACATGAGATCTTAATGAGGAAAGCTACTTTAAATATAAAATTGAAACACCCCCATCCCCTTTTATTCCTCTGAACTCTCTTTTTTTGTCAGATTATAATTATTTGTTCTGTTCTCATGTTCACTCTGTGTTTGCCAGGAAAGAAATTGCTGGTACTTCCCGTCATGAGACAAAACAGACACAAATAAGCACACTGGGTCAAGTGCCTTCTCTCATTTACAGTGGCTTTTTTTTATTTGTCTCATCTAATTTCAGTTGTTCAGTCTATTTCTAATAATAACAAACTAAGTCAATGAATATAAAATAATACCCTGCTTAATACTTAAGCTTTAACTCATCTGGTTGAGGTAATGACACTGCTTTTCTGAGATCAATGCAGTCAGTTACTCCCCAAAAAGAAACCCCAACACACAAATGCAGACTTCGAATATTAAGCTAAAAGTGAAACAAGCACCATTTAAGCTGTGTTTTCACATTTAAATAAAATTAGCCGTGATTTAGCTGGGACCAAACTTGAGGTGCTCATAGACCAGAAATAGATAAGAGAACAGAGCAGGTGAAATTAGGAAGAGATACTGTAGGGAAAGGGAAGGGGGAAAAATGTCACAGTTAGAGTTTTGGGAAGGCCTGCTTCTATCTATAGACTTAAAAGAAAAAAAACACAGAAGGTATGTTGGGAACAGAGCTCCTTATTTTCAATGGAGGATTGAGGTAAAAGAAAAGAGGTAAAGAGGTAGAGGTGAGGGGTAAGAAAGACACTACGAAGCTTAATGAACTCGAATTCACTTAATTAACTTAGTGAAGGCAAGGTCCCAGCTATGCTGAATGCAAAACACATCCATCTACAACAAAGCCCAACTCCGAGTGCTAGATAAGATGTGCGCAAGTAGTGTGGCAAGCAAAACTAATGTCACACATGGCAGTCTTTAGCTAGTTTAATTAACTGGTGTTTCACTTTCTTGGACCACAAATCAATTTTTGAAACCCAATGTAATGATAAAACCACAATAAAATGATGCTTCACATGTTTCAGTGTAAACAACCACAGATGCAGCCATTCAAGATCCACGGTAGAACCCCGTACCGCAGGAAATTACTACAGTTCACCGCGTTGTACCGCAGTATGTGATTGGCTGGCCAAAACGACCAAGAGGCGGGACTTGTTTTGAATTGGTTGTTACTGAAACGGTTGCTTCATTTAATCTCTTTACTGTGCGTGTTTTAATCTGCTTTATATTGAATATTAATATGGAATTTTGCAGCTAAAGGGAAATTTTAGTAGCTGAGCATAAAAAGAAGAGGAGCATAATGGGTCTGAAGGTCATAAACGATATTAATTTGGGAACATAAACATATTACAGTACAACATTTTCACACGTGCGTTCTTCAAGATCAGGGTTTCTCATCTTATATTTGTCGTCCGGCAACATGTAGCATGGCGGTTGCCTACATTAAATATAATCTTTCCAATGTCTTGAATTCGTATTCTTCATAGGATTTCCTTTGTTGCTTCTGCAATGTCTGCCATGCCAAAATCTTGATCATCGATAGAAATGTGCATTTCAGCATTATGAGACCTCTTAAAGATGTATCATCATGTACATGTAGGAACTTCAATATGAAACTATGAGGCATTTCCTAAGCTGCAGCTACTGTGGAATCATAGACCTTTTTTAATGTAGATAATGTGTTATTCGTTTGGATGGATGAGGAGACAGTAGATAAAGTGGTTTCTTGTTTGTACTATCAATTTAATTAAGGATGAAAGTGTAAATACACCTGAAAACATTCTGAAATGAAAAAAGTTCTCATAATACTTATATGATAGACATGCAGATAGCCCTGAGGACTTTTTTATTCCAGATTATTATGTGGAAGCCTGTGCTGACTAGTATAACAAACCATTCATCATCAGAAAGAAGGTCTTACAAAAGTATTCAGACCTTTCCACAGTTTTCATGTTTCATTGCTTTAAAGATTGTAATCATGGTTCTTTGAGGGTATAATTAATACACATTCTCACACATTCAATGCACATCACAAGGAAAGAAGAAATAGATTCTTCAGTCATGATTGATGATTCAAACTCTTTACTGTGGAAAACCTAAATTAATTTAGCTCCACTAAATCATTTAATTATTAGAGGAGAGCCCTCTATCTGTCTGCAATAATAATAATTCACATTTCAGAATTGAACATAACTTTGTAGGGCCGGTTAGTCAGGTAGTGAAATTTGAGAAAAGATTCAACCATAAAGACCGAGTTTATAAAACAACATGGAGATAAAGAGTATAGAACCTTATTATCTCTTTGGGCATGGTGAAGGTGATCATTAAGAAGACCAAGGCAGTCTTTCACTTGTAAGAAAGACATCTACTAGATCAGGCTTTCACTCCAACAAGAGAAACCAGGAAAGGACAAAGCTCGTTAAGGATATAACTGTGAGTTCAATTACTGAAAGGGTAGAATATGCTGGTCACTTCACAAAGATGGTCACCCATATTAAATCCTTGCTTGAGTTTGCAACAAAAGATTTAAGAGTTACTGCAAACATGTGGCAAAAGGATCTGTGCTCAGACAATTTAAAAAATCGAAGTTTTTGGTCTAAACGTAAACCCAACTCAGTCAACAGCATCACTACTGTCAAACATAAAGATGGCACCATTACATTGCAGTTCTCCTTCTCATCATCAGGGTCAGGGAAAGTTTTCAGGATTTGTAGCAACAGATGGAGAAAAGTATTATCAAATTTGAAAAGAAATCCTGCTTCAGACCTACAGTAAAAGATACAAAATCAGTTCACTTTTCCTGCAGGACAATGATGCGAATCATGGGGCCAAATCTACACTGCAGTACATGTTGCTTGACTAGCCCAGTCAAAGTCAGGACTTGAATTATATTGAGACTCTGCAGAAAGACTTGAAAACTGCTGACCATTAGCAATCCCCAAAGCAACCTGAGAAATCTGCCATGAAGAATGACAAAATAAAACCAAGTTGTAAGGATATTTACCAATATCCTTACACAAGTAGGTTTCAAAGTTGACTTACCCAAAAATACAAGATAATGTAATTTCAAAAATAATTGCTGCCATTGGTGCTTCTTCCAGATATTGAGTCCACAGGTCCAAAATACTTCTGAAATCAACATATTTCAGTTTTTTCACTTTCATTTTTGTTGACATTTGCTGTAACTTATTTTACCTTTAGTCTTCAGGCCGAGCATTCAGATTTTAAATAAAATATCTAGTTTTAAAATATACATATGTAGCATGATTTGGAGGGCTGCAGTTTTTTTCAACAGGAGGAATATTACGTGGAATTGAGAAGTCCTGCAATGTATTAGTATTTATAGCATGGGATTGTGTAGCCAAATGATATGTTTCAATCTGCAGTCAGCCTTAAAAGCTTTCTTGAAAGCCATCTGGTGGCCCATCATCTTTGCAAAGTATTTTAATTCTTAATAACCAATCAAAATACAATGCTACAATGTGTGTTATCTCATCTTCTTGGTCCGAGGGGAATAAAGATGGAACTCTTTATAGAATCAAGTTTTTGCTTGTGAAGTATTTAATTGATTCATGTAGTTACTTGTTTTGGTATGGGTTATTAGATTTAAAAATAGATTTTTGAAGTGTCTTCTTATTAAGATTCTTTTGTACTGGTTACATACCAGTACAGTAATTATACTTTTTTTTTGCCGTGGCTTCCTCTCACAGTCCAGAGATATTCTGGTAGGTTAATTGACGTTTGGGAAAATTTGCCCTGTTGTGAGCTTGCGTGTCTGTGAGTGTGCCCTACAATGGACTGTCCAGGATGTATTGCATCTTATGCTAGGTGCTTGGGTTCCCTGTGACACTGCATTGAGTAAAGCGGTCAGAAAATGGATGGATGAATGGATAATATTTTTTTGCTGGGTGGAAAATGCACTTTCTTGATTGTCTATTATGACACAACAAACGTCTGTTGTTTGAAAATGCAATATGTTTTTCATGTAACTGGCATGAACAGCACTTGCTTTTAACTAAGCAACTTAGCCCTGGTCCACAAGAAAAACAATATCTAAGATACACACCCTTTCTCCTGCCCACACAAAATATACCAGCTCAATCTAACAAGTCTTAACAGATTATATTTCATTTTTTTTTTCAAATGTTTTTCAGCCTTCTCACACTTTGCCAAATGAAACCTATACTACCTTTATGTTCATCTGAGAGAACAGAAGATAGATAGAGTTTATAGAAAGAACAATCATCATTATATTACAAATTCTAAATATAATGCACAAGTGTGGATTCTGTACAGAACACAAAATGGCATTTTATTCTCTATTTCAACAAAATTAAAATGATTTCCTTGTCATTTTACTTACAGTAGTGTCTCCAGGTAACAACTGAAGTATGGTTAAACAAACCTATACAGTATATGCAGGACTAAATTTAATGTAATTTAATTTGTCTATTCACTTATTTTAAATTTTATGCCCAAATAACACATGCCATTAAAACATAGTGTGCCTTATTTTAAAAAACTACATACCAAACCCAGCACACTCATCTGAAAGCCTGACTGCAGTTTTCTAAGAAGCATAACAGGAGAAGTATGTGAAATAATATGTATTTCAAAACATGTGATGTAATGCAATTCCCACTTCCTAAGACAGTAATCTTCCTGAGTAATCTATTTAGACTAATGTTACCCTTTGACAGAAAATGTTCCCTGTAGTGGAAAGACAATTTGCATTTGTCTTTACAAAACATCTGTGAAACTGTATCTTCCTTATATTGAGGAAAAGATAATGTGAGAGGATTCCTGTATTATATATAGTGTACAGTATATTATGATGCAATGCTAAACAGACAATACAACAGAACAGATTTTGGTAAATTGAAAACCAATGGATTATTTTAAGGTTTAGGATGAATGTTTGAGCAGAACTGAAATTGAGGTGTAGATTTCAATTACTCATATTTAACATTCAATATTCTGGAATACTTGTCTTCCGATGCATCATATGGCCTGCATTCTGGAGCAATAAGTACTTTTCACTAAACACGTGCAATAAACATTCTGTATTCCTAATCCTCTGTATCTTCCTATAATGTACTTGTTAAAATCCAATTCCATTTTCGTATCAAACGTATATTACTGTACATTATGAGAACCTGCCAAGAAATTAACAAATACACAAATACTAGGAAGAAGGACTCAGAGGACAAGTTCAGTGAAATCTTGTAAACAAAAACGTGTTTGACTAGTCCGACAATTTTTACAGTCGCACAATGCAATCCAGCTATAGAGTAGGTGTTTCTTCAAATAAAGCTGTTGTTCAGTCATGGTACACCCATCTCCATTAAATCAGTATTATGGATTAATCTATTATACAGTGGTGTGAAAAAGTGTTTGCCCCCTTCCTGATTTCTTAATTTTTTGCATGTTTGTTACACAGAAATGTTTCAGATCATCAAACAAATTAAAATATTAAACAAAGATAACACAAGTAAACGCAAAATGCAGTTTTTAAATGAAGGTTTTTATTATTAAGGGAAAAAAAATCCAAACCTACATGGCCCTGTGTGAAAAAGTGATTGCCCCCTAAACCTAATAACTGGTTGGGCCACCCTTAGCAGCAACAACTGCAATCAAGGGTTTGTGATAACTGGCAATGAGTCTTTTACAGCGCTGTGGAGGAATTTTGGCCCACTCATCTTTGCAGAATTGTTGTAATTCAGTCACATTGGAGGGTTTTCAAGCCTTAACTGCTTTTTTAAGGTCATGCCACAACATCTCAATCAGATTCAGGTCAGGACTTTGACTAGGCCACTCCAAAGTCTCCATTTTGTTTTTCTTAAGCCATTCAGAGGTGGACCTTCTGGTGTGTTTTGGATCATTGTCCTGCTGCAGAACCCAAGTGCACTTCAGCTTGAGGTCACAAACAGTTGGCCGGATATTCTCCTTCAGGATTTTGTGGTAGACAGCAGAATTCATGGTTTCATTTACAACAGCAAGTCTTCCAGGTCCTGAAGCAGCAAAACAGCCCCAGACCATCACACTACCACCACCATATTTTACTGTTGGTATGATGTTCCTGTTCTGAAATGCTGTGTTACTTTTACACCAGATGTTACTTTTACTTTTACACACACCTTCCAAAAAGTTCAACTTTTGTCTCGTCAGTCCACAGAGTATTTTCCAAAAGTCTTGGGGATCATCAAGATGTTTTCTGGCAAAACTGAGACGAGCCTTTATGTTCTTTTTGCTCAGCAGTGGTTTCTGTCTTGGAACTCTGCGATGCCGGCCATTTTTGCCCAGTCTCTTTCTTATGGTGGAGTCATGGAAACTGACCTTAACTGAGGCAAGTGAAGCCTGCAGTTCTTTGGATGTTGTTGTGGGGTTTTTTGTGACCTCTTGGATGAGTCGTCGCTGCGCTCCTGGGGTAATTTTGGTCGGCCAGCCACTCCTGGGAAGGTTCACCACTGTTCCATGTTTTTGCCATTTGTGGATAATGGCTCTCACTGTGGTTCGCTGGAGTCCCAAAGCTTTAGAAATGGCTTTATAACCTTTTCCAGACTGATAAATCTCAATTACTCTGTTTCTCATTTGTTCCTGAATTTCCTTGGATCACAGCATGATGTCTAACTTTTGAGGATCTTTTGGTCTACTTCACTTTGTCAGGCAGGTCCTATTTAAGTGATTTCTTGATTGAGAACAGGTGTGGCAGTAATCAGGCCTGGGTGTGGCTAGAGAAATTGAACTCAGCTTTCAAAAGATGTGATAAACCACAGTTGATTTATGTTTTAACAGGGGGAGCAATCACTTTTTCACACAGGGCCATGTAGGTTTGGATTTTTTTTTCTCCTTAATAATAAAAACCTTCATTTAAAAACTGCATTTTGTGTTTGCTTGTGTTATCTTTGTCTTATATTTCAATTTGTTTGATGATCTGAAACATTTCAGTGTGAGAAACATGCAAAAAAAAAGAAATCAGGAAGGGGGCAAACACTTTTTCACACTGCTGTAGATTGAGCAAGGATAGATTGGATAGCTGCAGTTAGACCTGCAAAGAATCACTGTGCCTGGGAATCTCTGTTGAGTCGGAGTAGCTCAGGGTCTAATGACATAGTCACATCCCAAGGCATGTTATTCACATTAGTATTAGTCAGTTACATCTGCTAAAGGTATATACACTGAATATCAAAAGCAGTGTATTGCCCTGTTAATGCATGTATGTTTTCAGAAAAAATAAATATTTTGCTGGATTCAATTCCAGACCTGTGGTGCTATCCACGTGGAGTTTTTACTGTATGTTCTCCCTACATGTACTGTATGTTCACATGGGTTTCCTCCAGGTGCTCCAGTTTTCTTCCACAATCCAAAGACATACTGGTAGGTTTATTGGCTTCTGGGAAAATTGGTCCTGGTATGAGTGTGTGCATGACTGTGTATGTGTCTGTTTCTGCCCTGGAATTAACTAGCGTCTCATCCAGGGAGTATCCTGCCTCGTGCCTGTTGCTTGCCAGGATAGGCTCTGACTCTGATTTGGATTAAGAGAAAATTAATGGTTGGATGAGAATTGTTTGTGCAATCATTTTGATTAATTAACATTGAAGTGACTCACCATGATACACACTAGAGACCTTGTCTTTGACTTTGATTACCAGGAGAAACAAGCAGTTCCTCCCTCCACCGTGGAATGAATCAATTGGGCCTTTCTGTTCCAGGATGTCTCCCTGATGAGAAAACAGGGAGCACTACAAAAATGCAGTAAACAGGATATTTGCTGTGCTCTCAGACAATATTTATGTAGGTTCTATATGCCCATGGTTTCAATGATTATTGTTGTTTATATTCCCACAAATTAAATTATTTCAACTTTAAAAGCGTGTTTTAATTTCCTGTGAACCCAGCCATAGTTTGGCAAACCATTAAGTCATTTCCACAGTAACAAGCTTCAGAATCTTGAAAATACATTGATTGCTTTATTAAAAAATCTCTCTGCTCACTATTTATTGCAGTGTACTTAGTCAAAATACACTGAATGACTTAAAAAATTTAAAAAATATGTTTTTTAAAAACTTGTTTTTAAACATGTTGTACACTGTTATCCTGACTGTGTATTGTAAATAATCCACTGAATACTCGGTGTGGACAATCTCTTTTACTGTTGATTGTTATCTTGTAAGGTTATACTTCCCTTTTCTTCCTTCAGGCATAAGACCTAAATAATCTAGATTGGGTTTATAATGTTTCATTACTCAAGTGAATGTCTCTTAGCACCCTTAAGCTCTGCTGAAGCAGGCTTTTTACTGAGCTTCAATGTAAAGAATCAAAAGACTTGATAGTTTTAATCTACTTGCAGTCATACACAATGCTTTAACACCCTGCTTACTTTATTCCCCTGCCATCGTTTCAATTATTAACTGTCTATTTACTAAATTATTACTCTGTCTTTGCCATTGTGAGAAGGGTTGTTATTCAAACCATCATTAATAACAATCTTAAAAAAACTGAAACTGACGCAAATGACATAATCTAACATAAAGATTAGACAGTTTAATGAAAAGTCCCTCTCTGTTTAAGATTAAACCAGATGGTGCAGAAATTCTTAAAACTGCTGCTTGTTGAAGTAACCTGCTTATCAAGAGGGACACAGATCCTGGCACAAAGTTACTAAAAGGCAGAGGAAATACAGACACTACCTACTCACAATGGTCAGATCTACATGTTTTAAGATAGCTATATTTTTAAAAGACTCTATTTGTTTTGCAAGCCAAGTTAATTCTTGGAACTTGGATGCTGTTTCTAATATCTCCACTGTTCTTGCTGTGCTTTTATAGTTTGGAAGGTTTTCAGGACCACAATTTTCATGAGAAAATAACCTTCATCAGCACTTCATGAAAATGATTGAAGAATGGATTTTTTATCAGATTCCTAGAAGTTGCCTTTTATGTTAGATTTGAAAAACGTATGCGAGTAAGAATACAGAGCCTAATTATTTAACAACTATAGACAAGGCATTTACAGATCAAAGACTGTGCTTTAATCAATTTCAGTCACTGCTACCTGATACTCTCTCATATATATGTGTTTCCTGTTTCTGGGAACACGATTTCAATGATGTGTCTGGAAAATCGGGAAGAGAAAAGCTATTTGGACCCTACACATCAATTGACATATCTGCCCATTGCGTGCTCCTTCATATTTTATAGCTTTATGGGAAACGTGGATCACGTTAAGATTAGGGAAGCATGTGTATGGAATTACAAACAAAAGCAGCCTAACCTTTTAATATTTTCTAGAAAATCATTTGAAAAGACAAAGAAACTAGCAAATTGATATGCAAATCCATGCTGCCAATCTAATCTTCACAGCACGTAATTCTGTGGTATTAGTCCTTCTCTAAATCACAGCTGGAATCACTGCTGTTATACAGTACTTTAGATAATGTGCCTGAGGAGCCTTCCTGTAACAGGTCATAAATACTGTATATCCCTTTGGCACTTTTCCTCATGTTTGGCACAGTGCCTCATGATGTGAATTAAAGTTCAACTAAACTTCTTAAAATGAAAAATTGTAACAAACATGAAAATGAGTTTTCAAATAACTTGAAATAGTTTGTCACTGAAATGCCTTTGGAATGAAATGTTTTGTATAGATGTAAGGAAGAAGTGTTTGTGTAATATTCAGTCTTAAATACATCTATTTCCACAAGGGACCTCATACTGTATTTATAAGTTATTGTTTAGTCTGAAGATATCATCTGTTTTATCTATATCAACACCTTTGTAACATTAGTGCCAAAGTTAGCTTCCTATGTTAGAGTGCACAAAGTTTGTTTAAATACAACACATTATAATGAAAGAAAACAGTCTGTATTAGCCTGCCACAGGCATTTAAAACTCTATTATTCTGTTAAAAAGATCAAAACAACATTGACAGTTTTTATATATTATTCACAGGTGAAATGCACATAGAAAAGCATTCAGAGGACTGATCTTCTGTAGATGTGTTTGTTTCTACTTGTGGAGAGCAATATCAAGGGATATAACAAAGCCTGCTACTTTCCAGCACTATGACTGAATTCAACTTACCCTGCTTCTGTCAAAATATAATCTTTTCAAAATACCTAAATTTGATTGAGCTTCTTCATTTGGCTTATCAGTTAGTTTTTTCATTCAGGGTTCTCATTCAAGAACTTTCTCATTCAAGGTTCCTTGTGCTATAATCTATGAAAATTTGACATTGGATGTGACAGTAATTCATACCACTGAAAATGACCCTTGTTCAAACACTGGAAATTAGTTAACATACTGTAGATATCAGTTTCTAATTAACTACTCACTCTAAGAACTTTTCTATTTTGTCACATACCTCTCAGTCAGACTTGAGTGATATACTGACCCTTACTCTGATGCAGATAGGGCTGGCTCGCCCATATACAGTAGATGAAACAGGCAGTCATCTTGTGCACCGAATTAAATGGGGACCAAATTTAAAGAAAAGAAAATAGTTTAAAAATATATTTAAAAAATTAAAAGATTAAAAATAATAAAGTAACAAAGATGTAATTATTTTCATTCACATGTGTATAAGGATGGAATTCAAAATATAATTCTACACATTTCTGAGAATTTACTAGTTCGTCAAATACACTTACAAGAACATAAAATTTCAATTGCAAGCTTTGTCACTCTGCTCAGTAAGGATACACTACTCGCTATTTCTCTTCACACTGCTGCCTGTGTTATTGCTCTAGAGTGGTGATATTCTGAGTTCGTGTTTTTCAGATATAAAAATCCAAAATATAGATATCTTTAAGCATAATTAAACCTTAGCTATATTGGGTGGTATAATTAAAAACTTTTTTATAACTCCCCTACATGTAAGAAATAAGGACTAACAGGTGCTTTTGTCATTTAACTGTCAGGATACATTTGATGACATACTCAAAGAGGTCATAACATTAAAAAAAACGTTACATAGAAACTGAGCTGTTTATCTAGCTGTGGGTGGGCTGTGAGAGACAGAGAATCAAAAGTACTCATCTACTCTGGTTAACTGATATGAAAGAATAAACATTTAACATGCAGAAAGACATCTTCATGAGGAGACACAGAAAAGAGAAGGTCAGAGAAAACAAATGAAAAGAGACGGGATTGACAGGAGGAAACAGAAGCGCTAGGTAAGTGGACGTTATTCTGGTCTTGGATTTGGTGATACATGTTTAGAATAGGTATACTCAGTCCTTTTCACATTTGGACATCCAGGATTATAGGAAGGGAGATTTAACACTGGGTTGTACAGTATCACACCCAAATATAGACACACCAATATTTATTAACTATAATTTACACAACTCTCCAACAGTTATTCTATACAATCAGTGGGTTTCAGAGTTGTATTGGCTTTAACTCTAGGAAAGTCCAGAATTCTACCTCTTACCTTAAATCTAAATACACGACAAAACACCTTAACAGCTCAAAGGGTGAAAACCTGCATTAAAAAAAAAATGGATCCTTCCCAGGACTAAATCCAACAAATACAGTCATGGGAAAAAATGTCCAACTTCCATCAATGCATCACTAAAATAGGAGATATATTTGAATATATTTAAATTCTAAAATTTCCTAAAATAATTAGACAGCAATCTTTCCTGTAATAATGCTCAAGACCCTGTACTCTTTATAGTACCTGGAGTGAATCTGATTACCAGTGTGGTTAGCTCTCCCACAGCATACTGTAGCTTCTGAGAAAATGATGAGTGACAAGGCCTGTTTTACCTTCCTCTCCTTTCCTTTCCTCCTCATTTCTTATCTTGTATGTCTGCACTTTTTCTTAATCTATGACCCGCTCTTAGGGAGACTGACTTAATGATCCCATTAGGAATGTCCCCGTCACTGGTGCTTGGTGTTATTGATGTACTATGAAGTTAACATTAGTGAATTCTTAGGAAGACCCTTTTATGATTTGTAGCTTCCTTTATAGTTGCTTTCCACATGACGCAAGGACAGCTATGTAAATACAACAAAATAGTATCTGCTGTTCCTAACCTTCTAAATAAGGCCATCACTGCTAAACGTGCTGCAAATCAGCTGCCCGAAGAAGGTGAAACACATAATTTTGATTAACTCTTACAAAATAAAAAAAACTTTAAAATATCAGACGTGTAGATGAATCTAGCTCCTTTACAGAAAACAGAGATACCTGTAGATGTTTTTTAGTACCTATTTTGCTACTACAATCTAAAGGATGGGAGGAGTCAGGATTCGCTCCATTTGATGTGCTACAGTAAGCACCAGCACAGAGTTTTAATACACCGAAGTCATAGTGAGGACAGTAGAATAACACTCAAAAATGTGCATAAAACCTTATTTTCATGACAGTCAAGCATAATAAAGCAATGTTAAAGCATAGATTAGTTTAAGATCGGTAGGAAAACCTTTGTGCAGGTGAAGATTTGTCATACAGCAAGGGAGCCCAAGTCAGAGCTTAAAGGGCTTCACTCAGACTTCTGACAATAGTTGTAATTTTATATTACCAGTGTCTTCTAGTAACAGCTAAATCAGGATTCCTGGTCTAGTAAATGTTGTTGGAAATAATATTGTAATACACAGTATAGTTTTCCTAGGATGTTTTATAGCGAATGTAAAAATTGCAAAGAAAAGCTTATCGTTACTTTCTCTTCAATTAGTAAGCCTTCTGTCGAAGGCTGAGGAACCGTTTTTTTTCCTTCCACTCTTGCAATTGGTGATGAAATATGCAGAAATTAATCCTTTTATCCTTTTTGACCAGGCAAGGCCTTCTATTTAAAGTCACTGTCTCTCAAGGTTCCTTTATTGTTTCTTGTACTCCTGCTGGCCACGCTGGTCCAGAGCAGACAGCAGATCAGTTGAAACACTTTCATAGACTTTTCTTTGTAAAATGGTGAGAAGGTAAAAACCATCAGCACCATTGTTGAAAACTTTTTTTCGTGCTTGTGAAGGCCGGCAGTGACTCCTGTACAACAATTTCATGACCATGTTTGGTTATCGAAAAGTATCGAAACTTAGTCATTTGTGTTGTATGCTGTTTCTTGCAGTTGTTCATATTGTATCTTATACTGTATGATATGAATCACATTTATACACATTGGAATAAGCATAAATATTCTTCCTTAAATGCATGCCATTAATGGTTAAGGGCCCAGAAAGGTTCTGTGATATAATTCCTACCAATGCAGCTATATTATACTAAGATAAGATAAACTTTAAATGACCACTTAAAGGAAAAATGTTAGTGGCACACAGAACTTTTGTACAACTAAATACATCCCAAGATGTTACAAATCAAAACTACATATCTATTACACATGCATAACTAATTACAACATATTCATGACTTATTACACATATGTAGTGTATTATTTATAGCCTAATCAGTTCAGATTGACACATTTACCCCTGGCATTTAGGTGTACTCATTTCTTTAATAGATAATGGAACAAATTAATATTTGTATCCATTTGATCTATATTTGGGAACCCTAAAATATATTCCAGAGGGAAGAAGTTGATATTCAGAATTAAGAGTATCAAAAGAACGTGATAGAATTTTTTCTGCCTGTCTAATCATGGATTGTTTAAAAATTGTCTGCAAGGAGGAGTGCTGCTTCACTCCCATTACCTTCACTGCTGTTTGGACAAGGGTGATTTTTTATCTTAATTGATCATATAAATTACCAAACCAATCTGTTGCACCAAGGAATCCTGGCTAAATTTCCCATTGGCCCTTACCAATTATGGCTTCCTAATAATCCCCATCTATGAATTGACTTCATTACTCTGCTCTCCTCCCCACTGATAGCCGATGTGTGTTGAGCGTTCTGGTGCACTATGACTGCCGTCGCATCATCCAGGTGGATGCTGCACATTGGTGGTGGTGGAGGGGAGTCCCCATTACCTGTAAAGTGCTTTGAGTGGATTGTCCAGAAAAGCGCTATATAAGTGTAAGCAATTATTATTATTAATTATTGCCATATCTAATAATGTTCTCAAATGCAGCATGGTAAAACAGGAGCATTATTTTCTGTCTAACTCCAAACACTTCTATTCTTTGTACAAAATACAAATACTCTGGGGCAAACACAGTCAGATGTCTGTGTTAATGTTGAACAAAAGTGTGCAATGTTACCATGCCAACCATATCCAAATGGGCTAATGTCAGACTGAGCTTCCTTACTAATTCTTGTAAGTTGAACCTGTCTATGTTGCAGAAATTATAAAAATGTTGGGAGGGATTTTGTCCCTTGTTTTTCACAGAAATATTTATATATATATAAATTGCACCTCTTAGTTAACTGTAATTACTGCATTTTGATTAGGAGAATGCTTTGCAACTCTGTACTCTAGATTTTTTTTTTACAGATAAAAATATTTTCAGTTGTTCAGTTAGATCCAATTAATGCAATAGAGGGACAAAATATGTACCGTGTATTTTGCCTAACCCTCCGAGCTGTGGGGATGGTGTAACTCAGCTTTTGATCAATATGTGTTCCCAGATATTTAATACTCTCCACAATCCCTACATACTGAGCATTGAGTACTATTGTCTGCAAATAGTATCACCACTGGTTTTAGCATTGAAAAGAAGCTCTTTAGTGTTTTGTGGACATTTGTCATAAACAAATTGTGGACATTTGTGGGAAACATTTTGCCAGCTTGCTAGAGTAACTTATATTCAATTAATACAAAAGATATTTTTTTTAATTGTTGAACAAACATATTTATTGCACTGTGGTTTTATGTCTGCATGAAGAAGAACAGAATCATTGTCACCCATTTTCTGTTTTTGTACATTCATATTGTAATGCTTATCATTATCTCTAGTCCAAATACTTGAGAAAATGATCAAACATTTTTTTAATATAAACTCCAACACAAAAGGTATCTGATCTAAACTGAGACTACATCGTCCTTACCTCTTATCTACCTAGTGCCTGTGAATGACCAGCAGATATCAGATGCTGAAGATAATAGTGGAAATCCCATAGGATTGCTCAGATTTCTCGCTCTTTATCCATTTTCTAACAGCTTCATCCAATTTAGGGTTGCTGGGGAGACAAAACCTATTTCGACAAGGGACGGGTGCAAGATGGGATACACCCTGGATGGGAGACTAGTCCATCATAGGGCACACACAGACAGACACATTCACATCAGGGCAAATTCTTTCCAGAAGCTAATCTACTAGTATGTCTTTGAATTATAACAGGAAAATGGAGCACCCAGAGGAAACCCACGCAAAGGGAGGAACAATTCCAGTTCCAAGATAGTTCCCCAGGTTCAGAATTAAGTCCAGGGCCCCAATGCTGCAAGGTAGCAATGTTAACGATTATGTCATTGCACCACCTTGATCCTTCCTCATTTTGGGCTAAATGTCAGTTCTATTGCTGTTGACTTGGCAAAATCTGGAAAACCACCTTCAGTGGAAAATAATTGAAAAATGTATGTATCAATTGAAAATATTATTGTTTGGTTTTCTGTTACAGTTCAATGAGCTTCCCACACCTTATCAAATAATTTTAATGTGTTCCTTGGCAGGCTCCTGTTATTTTAATATTTTTAAATTGTACAGGTGTAGTTCTCCTCCACAAGTTTTTATTAGCTGTGTTTGATACATATCTTACTCTCTCCTCTGTGTTCAATATTTAAAATGCTTACTTGTTCCCCAAGGAGAGCTTGTGTATAAAATGGAAACCAAAAGTGTATTTAGTCTAGTTACTTTCATCTGTCAACATGCAATGCATGGGCTTTGTTGAAACCTGTGTCCAAGATAGAAAATCTTGTACTTTAAATTTGGTTGTGTACTAGATGTCAAGATTGCATCATGGAAACTCATGATATTTGCCAAGAAAATGTTAGAATGTATTAAATTAGACAATACTACAGGCCTGATTTTAAAGCAATACCTACCCCATTTTGAAATGTAAAAATAGTCAAATAAATGCAGCTCACAATAATACAGGAGTATCAGAACTGATTGTGTTGATGAATGGTGTATAAAACATAAACTGTACCTAATTTTTAAAGCTCAAAACATGCTTATTAATCTGAAATGTAACAACAAATATTTCTTACCAGTTGAATCCAACTATGTTATTGTTCCATACTTTCTTACACAGGAATTACACCAATATTAGGTCTTCAAACGTATTGAAAAGGATAAGATCACTAGGTACTAAACCAGAGCAATAATTTGAAACAATCTGAGTTCTGAGCTACAATACACTGCTTTAGCAAGGCTCAGAACCATGACCTGACCTGTTAACCTTGTAACAGGATTTAAATTTATCAGATTATCATTTGATTGAATATTTTGCAAATGCTGACAATATGAACAAAAGACCAAGCAGCCGTAATGAAAGACATATTAAAACAAAACGCCCATTAATAAGATAATATCTAGAAAAATCCCTGAAGGAAGACAAGGTACTGTATGCACATGCCCCAGCAGACAATTGTCTTCACAAGGCTTTTCTTACAGACAGAAATCTGATACAGGCTCTTAGACAAAGTTGACAGTAGTGGCCATTTTCAATTTTCAGGTACTGTAGCTGACTACTCCAGCTTGTAATTTTAAAGGTACTAGAAGTCTTTCTCCCCACATGGGCTATCCGATCCCAGAGAACCACCAGTGCAACCACAGACCTACAAAAGACAAGGAAATTCAATAGATTTTCTTCCTATTGCTGCTCCTAATCAATAAAACAGTAGCAACAATTTTAACTCACAAAAGGAAACCAGGTATCAAAAACAACTAGTTAAAAAAACACAATCCAAAATAGCCAAAGAAAAATAAATAATAATATCCCCTTGCTATGTCACAAACACAAAAGAAAAAATATATCTTCCAAAGAACATTACATTCAGTTTTGCAGCAGAGAACCAAAGTGGCCTCTGTTTAAAACATCCAGACTTTGTTTCACACTTTTGCATTTACAGTGAGCATTTACTCAGCACTGTCCAGCCAGCCCAGCATACGTGTCATACTGAAGAAAAAAATCTCAGCACAATCCCCTCGTTGTACAGTATATCGGTAGAATCTTGCTTACTAGTCCCAAAGCAGTATGGTCCATTATACCTCCCTTTCCTTACCAGAGTGAAAGAAAATACTCTACTGGCCAGGGATTGTATATACTGTATCTTCTTCTGACCCGAGAGCCAGGACTTGACATGGGCAGGAATGTCCTGGTGATCAAGTGCTTTCATTGTCACTCTCTGAAATCATCATTCTGCTTCAATGCCTATTTTGTCTCTTCACAGATGACAATGTAAGACAAAATTGATTAACATCATCTTTGATCATCTCCACACCAGAGGGTTTTAGCTTTCTGGGCCACAATTGACAGTCTTTGCATCAGTTTGATCAGATGGAGAGACACAGTGCACAAATGTGCCACCCTAACCATTTGATCACATCCTAATGAAGTAACACCAGTACCTGCTATATTGCCACCATATCACCACATCATGTCTCTTGATCATCAAGGCCTGACTGAGCAAGTAGTCAACTTACACTCCAGAGTTTGTAACATTAAAAATAATAATGACCATTATTATTCAGTTTGCATTCGTGACACATAATTTAAGTATATAAAGGAATGAGGAAGCATTACATGTAATTGTATACATACACACACAGATATGTATTAGTTTATGACTGCACATTTTAATGGGTCTCTATCACAACAAGGTTGTTAATGAGGTGTGTAGAAATGTAGATAGGTCACAGAAAGAATAATGGCATAGCCACATTTAACTGATCTCTAACACTTTCGCTTTAACATTTTTCTACACACATATTCACACATTTCTCACACATATTCCAATTATTTGGACATGAATGACAGGCTAAAAGCTGGCTAGATTTCACACGGTTTTCCCCTCCAAGGGAAAACTGCCTTGTCTTCTGCACCTGCGTTCTACCAGCACAACATTCACTTCCACAAATACACAGACAATACCTTTTCGGTGTCTGTGGTTGATAGCCTTCGGCTATCCAGCCACGCTACATCACTAATGTCTCCAAAAGGCATTCATCTCTGCTGTCTAGACTTGCCATATTGCTGGCAACTACCTGTTGCCACTCATCAGCTCCCATTGCCCATAAGTTTGCTTTTCACCAGTTTCTCTGTCAGAGCCCCAGATGATAGAGTGAACTTAATTCCACCTACAGTACATTTCACATACCTCCACCTCCTATCTGTCTACTTGTCCTGCACCTCAGTGGTATCTGGGTCATTAACATCTGCTGCCCAGCCTCTTGTATCTACTGCCCAGCTTCTCTCCTTCCCTGGTGAACACACACACAAAAAAACATCCCCAGATCAGCCAATCTCTCTGTATCAAACAAACACTCCTTTGGGGCAGGTTTGGGAGAGTTCTCCACCAAGGAGGCCAAATAAACAGGACAACCCTATTGCTCTCCAAGCCATCAATTTCCCACAGCTGTGGCTTCCTAAATGGACACTGGCTGACGGCGTGTCACAGACTCATTAAGATGTGTTTCAGTTTTATAGTTTGCAGCAGACCGTGGCTTCTGTGTTCTGTCTCAGTGATTATAGAAGAGTATTTTTGTTACACCATTGAACATCTATCCAAGGGCAGAATCACACAGTCTAGCTTGATTCTGCATCATGGAAGCATAATGTCTCTGGATCAAGTTCCTTTTAACACCCTTGACATCTCAGAAATAATAATGGAATGCTGCCTTTAGAAAATGAAAGGATACTGGCTAATGTATTAAATGAATAGTTCACATTATTAGTCCTATCCCTCGGGAGGGGGATCAGAATACCTCCTGGGTATCCCTGCCTGTCGTAAGAGGCGACTAAAAGGGTTGTGTCAGGAAGGGCATCCGACGTAAAACCATCTTGCCAAAACCATGGTTGCAAAGAACACAAAGCACATACCGGATCGGCCGTGGCCCGGGTTAACAACGTCCGCCATTAGTGCTGTGTCCCAACAGGGTACTAATGGAAATTATGCTACTGTGGGGAAAACTGTAGAGTGGGGGCTACAGAAAAGAAACAAGGTGAAGGGGCCTGGAAGGAATGTTAAGTCAATGAGAGTGGGGAGTTGGAATGTTGGCACCATGACAGGGAGAGGGAGAGAATTGGTTGAAACTATGGCAAGGAGAAAAGTGGAGATCTTGTGTGTGCAAGAAACCAAGTGGAAAGGAAACAGCTCAAGACACCTAGGAGAGGGATACAAGATTCTATACACTGGAAAGAGTACAAAAATGAATGGAGTGGGTGTGATAGTGTGCAAAGACCTAGCAGACAAGATAGTGAGGGTGGTTAGACACTCAGACAGGATTATCAATGTATAGGTGGCTTTTGAGAGTGGGTTATGGAATATCATCTCTGTATATGCACCACAGGTAGGAAGACCACAGGAGGAAAAGGATAGCTTTTTGGAAGATCTCGAAGAAGTGGTTAGCAGAATCCCAGGAAATGAAATGGTGGTAATTGGAGGAGACTTCAATGCACATTTAGGAGAGAAATGTACAGATTATCCAGATGAACATGGTCAGAGAGGGCTAGGAGAGAGAAATGAAGAAGGAGGAAGGCTACTAGAAACACTCCAAGCTCTTGAATTGTTTGCAGTGAACACAGGGTTCACGAAGAATTATGAGCAAAAGGTGACATACAGGAGTGGAGGCCATGATACCCAAATAGATTACATATTAGTGAGAAGAATTGATAGAGCGAAAGTCCAAGATGCTAAAGTCCTGCCCTATGAGGCTGTTACCAGACAACACAGGCTACTGGTGATGGACATCACAATATTGAAGGAGCGAAGAATAAGGCAGAGGAAACACCCAGCACGAACAAAAGTGTGGAAACTGAGAGAAAACAAAGTAGATTTCAACAGGCTGGTGAAAGAAATGAAAAACAACACAGAGGAAACAGAGGAGCCTTCAGTTGAAGAAGAGTGGACTGAGATGAGCCACATCCTAGAAGAGGCTGCTACCAGGGTTTGTGGAAAGACAAGAGGAGGCAGACCGAGGGAAAATGAAGAGTGGTGGTGGGATATGGAAGTTCAGGAAACACTGAAGGAAAAGAAAAAAGCATACAAGGCACTGAAAGATGGCACTGGAGAATTACAAGAATATAAGAAACTAAAGAAGGTAGCAAAAAGAAGTGTAGCAAGAGCAAAGGAAAGAGCCTGGAAAGAATGGTATGAGAAACTTGAAACAAAGGAAGGAGAGGACCAAATCTACAAGATTGCTAAACATAGAGCGAGACAGAAAAAATATATTATCCGGGTGACGGTACTCAAGGATGGAGAAGGCAGAGTCTTGATTAGAACAGATCAAGCAAAGATGGCTGGAGTACTTCAAAAATCTGTTAAATGTAAAAAATGAGATGGAGAACCTAGTGGAGGCAGACGTAGTGTGTGGACCAATCCAAGAAATTTCAGTAAAGGAAGTGACAGAAGCTATCAAAGAGATGAAAGTGGGCAAAGCAACTGGACCATCAGGAATAGCAGCAGAACACTTTAAGAACCTCGATGAAGAGGGGATTCAGTGGCTGACGAGATTGCTAAACAATATTGCAAAGGAAGAGAGAATTCCAGAAGAATGGACAAAAAGCAGTATGGTTACCATCTACAAGGAGAAAGGAGACCCAATGGAGTGTAAAAACTATAGAGGAATAAAACTTCTGGAACATGGATTGAAAATCCTGGAAAAAATTCTGGACAAGAGACTCAGGAAGATAATCAGGATCCACAACTCACAATTTGGATTCTCAGCGGGGAAAAGCACAACAGATGCTATTTTTGTGATGAGACAGTTACAGGAGAAGACACTAGAGAAAGGGAAAAAGCTGTATGTGGCCTTTCTGGACTTGGAGAAGGCATATGACCGTGTGCCCAGAGAGGTGGTGTATTGGTGCTTGAGGAAGAAAGGAGTACCAGAAAGCATGGTGAAGTTAGTTCAAGCAACCTATAGAGATGCAACTACGAAGATGATAACACAACAGGGAGAGACAAAAGAGTTTGAAATCACAGTTGGAGTACACCAAGGATCAGCACTAAGTCCTTTCCTTTTCATAAACATTATTGACACACTGACAGAGGAGGTAAGAACAGAAGTGCCTTGGGAACTCATCTTTTCTGATGATGTGGCACTGATGGCAGACTAAGAAGTAGAACTACAGGAGAAAGTGTTCAAATGGCAGAGGAGTCTGGAAAAGGGTGGACTGAAAATGAATGCAGAAAAATCTGAAATAATGGTAATGGAGAGAAGAGGAGATACTATGACCAATGTTGAGGAGACAAATGGAGGAAAACTGAAACAAGTTGATGACTTTAAATACCTTGGATCAAAACTGGTAAAGGGAGGAGAACCACTGGAGGCAGTAAAACAAAGAGTGAAAGCTGGATGGAACAAGTGGAGAGAAATAACTGGAACAATCTGTGACAGGAAAATTCCCAGAAAGTTAAAGTGCAAAATGTACAAGACTGTGATTAGACCTGTACTACTATATGGAGCTGAATGCTTGGCAGTTGGAAAGAGGGAAGAGAACTTGATGAGAAGAACTGAAATGAGGATGTTGAGATGGATTCTGCAGATTTCAATGAAGGATAAGATCAGAAATGAGGAAATCCGTAGACGATGTAGGGTGGTGGATGTGGTTGAGAAGATGCGAGAGGCGAGGTTACGGTGGTATGGACATATCATGAGGAGGGACGTTGAGGAAGTAACAAAGAGGGTAATGGAATTTGAGGTGGAAGGTAACAGAGGAAGAGGCAGGCCTAGAAAGAGATGGATAGATTGTGTGAGAAAAGATATGGAGGTATGTGAAGTGAGTGAGGAAGATGTGCTTGACAGAGACAAATGGAGAAGAGCAACCAAAGCAGCTGACCCCAGGACAGTCTGGGACTAAGGCTGTGAAAAAGAAGAAGACATTATTAGTCCCCAATATGGCTCAGTCTAGGAGCGAATGGGGACTAATACAGTATATGAGCCAGGGATTAAACAGACGGAAATACACAAACAAAATAAAAACACTACTATTTCCTACAACCCAATACCCTCTAAACCTGTCTCCAAAGAAAAGGGGTGGCAAAGCCAAAGAAAAGTCTTCCACAAGCTAACGTATTACACTAAACTAAGGTGTAACGGAAAAAAAAACACAACAATCCCAATCCCCTCCACAGCCAAATAAACAAAGCCAAAAAATCTTCCGTTTACCAAATCTCACAAAACTTTGCTGTAGATTATTCCACACCTCTCTTCTACCCCTCTCTCCGGATGTCCCATACCGGCATTTTAAAACTGGACCGCTCTAGTGAGAGACCCAATTTAGGGACACTCCCACCTCCAAAAATGCCCCCACATACAGCAGGGGAGTAAAAAAAAACAGAACATAACATACACTATAGGTCTTTACTATGGATGAAATTGACAACATACCACAGGCTGAGAAAAGACAATCCTCTGTATTGAAGTAAGAAGAGGAAGTGCTAATGGTATAAGAAAAGCTTAAATTAAATATTTAAAATGGAACAGCACTAGTATTTGGAGCTGAATTATAGAACCACATCCGAAGGAAGCTCTTTTCAGCACTGAATAAACTTTACTTGTTCTTTTGTAGCCTACACATGCTGACGCAGCTACCTACTTGAGTTATAGGATTACAAGTACTATATGTGACAGATCCTCCTTGAATGGTAGCTAGGTGTGGAGGAATCTGCACACATTAAAACCTTTTTAACCTAAATTACTGTAGGTGGTGACTGGCATGTAAGTTGTGCCTGTTACATTCTTGTCGCTACAGGTAGTAGCAGTGGAAACGTTCCTCAAGCCTGTTGTTTCCGTTTGGTCATTGTCGTTCTTAACCATCTTCCTATTACCGGTGAGCCGACATGGAAACAATCAAGGCTTCTACTAATCAACAGCCTGCTCTCAATAACCTGCAAGAATAATAACTTGTAACCAAAAGTCTCCCCTTCAAACTAATAATGTAACCTGAGCCTCACCACAAGACCATATGAAATTAGAACCTCACTCCAAGGCTCTATTAATGTGCAATCCCACCCCCAGACTTCACAAAACACTCTATGTAGGTCTCCCCTTTAGACCCAGGCAAACAGGAGCCTCACTGCAATACTCTATATGCCCTAGTCACCTCTGGAAATGTTTCTAAAACCACATCTGAGGTTATGATTTTTAACTCTCTCAGGAATCTCCCAGTGAGACTCCATTTCTTACTGTCCCACAGTGAGGTTCTAACCTTAACCTGAGCCGACCACCATCGTATACTCACTAATATATAAGGAAAACCTGCTCTCAACAGGCAATGTCAATTCCCCAATAACCTTGTGAGTATTCAAAATAACTTGTTTTCCGTTTCTAAAGTGTATTGACGTCTTGGTGACTTAACCTTATTTTGACACACCAGTTTTGGCAGTTCAGTTCCACAGTAACACAAGAGGATCCTCCAAGGTGTCAGAAAAGCCAGATCTTGTTTAAAAAGTTTATTAGGATTTGAAAAAGCAACAGCAGTAATAGACTTCTGCACAGAAAATGAAATACTAGATTCTTGATTTTCAAAATATTCCAGCTGCAATTGATTTCCACTCCGACTACTAGTAGGGACAAGAAGGTTACAGGCACAGGTGACGTACCAGTCACCATCTACAATAAATCTTAAATGTAATTTAGGTTAAAAAGGGGTTAATGGGTGCAGGTACTGTACACCCAATCACAGTTCCCATCCAAGGGGAATAAAAGATCAAATCTCAAGCTAATAGAGTTAAGGTTATAGACAACCAAGTTAAATGTATTTGGATTTCTAAATAAACACATGACCGTAAGAACAATCAGAGCTAAAATATTTTGAGGTGATATTAGTGGACTACCACAGGGGTCTGTTTTCCATTTTATATTGCCTTTCCTAATTTAGATCAATGATCTAAATTCCAGGTTACTTCATATTTAAAGAGCTTTTAAACTGTTTAATACACCAATAAGTAGGTTAATTCACTCTTAATAGGTGACTGGAATGAAAGCCAGCAGAGAAATCAGCCCTTAAGGTCTGGAGTTAAGCACACCTAATCTAACTGCTGGAAGAGTAAATCTGTATGGAAGAAGATTAGTAAAGAATTTCAAAAAAACTGGACAAACCACTGTCAGGTGGCATTGAATGTAAGCCAGTAAAGTAGCAGGTAGAAAACACAAAAACTTTAATATACTGTATAGATGATCCTGAGTTTCAAGATGCTACGCGTGAAAATGTGATGTTTACATTTAAAAAAATCATTTTCTTGACGATATAAAGAATTAATAAACATGCATTATTTATTAGGATATTTAAGTGTAACATTGCAATCAATGGACTTTATTTTAAGGATTTTAAAGATGTATTAGGAATAGATCCATTTTGAACAATTGTTACCATTTTACGACCATCACGACTGGAACAAGAGCAAAAACCAAGGTCAAGGTCTAAAGGCGAGCAAAAAGTCAAGAAGCCAAAAGGTTACCGATCCAAAGAGAAACTTTGCAAAAGGTGTCCGAGACGAATTACAAAAATCAAGGTCAAAAGAGTAGGAGGGTATCACCGTGGAGTTTGTGTATGGCTCACAAGGCCTAAAGCAATACTGAGAACTAAAGGAACAGATCAGGGTTTAAATAGGCTGAAGAGAAGGCGTGGTGATGGGTTAATGAGGTCTGGATAACCAAGCCTCCCCAGAGAGGATGAGGTATGTACTGTCATTTTGGGTGCTGTCTGGTGGCTGGATGCTGGTACTGTAATAAAAGTAGTAAAAAGAAAGCAATATACATACAGTATATAGCTTCAGGCAATGTCCTATACTGAGATGTAGTCTTCATTTACTTTTCTAATTAAAATGTTAAAAGCAATTAGCTCCAAAAAGAACTGTCTCTAAACAATTACAATTCAGATTTTGAAAAAAGGAAGCACTCTGGTGCACTTCTATAATTACAAACTATTCATTTAAAACAAAACTCTGTGTTCAAGATTAAAAAGTTAATGGCATTACTAACAAACATATTTACACAAGTAATTGGCATTACTTACATTTCTAGTTGATAAGGAGGTGAAACCAACAATAAACCTTTATTTTGTTACTGTAGATACTATTTAATAATGTGAACCACTGCACCACTCTGCCAACCCCTTAGCTAGATATGTCTGCAGCTTTTGAAATACCTTAATCCTCACTTTGTCCTGTGACCCCTGAAACGTTCTAAAATCCCTTTCAAATCAAGTTCCAACAATGATTTTATAAATATAACAATGGAAAAAAGAAAAGCAGCACCTCCTCCTCCACAGTCTGGCCCTCCTGTCTGGACAGGCTGAAGAGTGACTCATCCGTGAAGAGGACCTGATGCCACTGCTGACGAGCATTGTTCCACCTGGACCTACAGTAGTTGTGTGAAAGTGCACCTAAGGAGCTTTTGCATGATTGGCAAGTTGCAATGCCTCACTGCACAAACTGTACTGCTGGTCAGAGGGCTTAAAGCAAATGTATACATAAGCTATAACTACAGTATTATCATTCCAGAAAATGTTCATTTTCTTTTTTCCATCAGTATATATTTCAAAGGCATTTTCAGCACCCGTTATTTAATTGCAATTAACAATATATTACTTTAAGACCAAATTAGGGTCTAATTTTTAAGCTTTCAATTATTTAAAAAAAGATTAGGTATTCAAGTCCAAGGATGTTGTTATTTTTCATTGTAGCTTCTCTGATCATCTTTAAATAATTGAATGTAAAAGTATAAGCATTAAACAGAAACAGAATAAAGCTGTTTGCACTATTCCCTTTATTTGCTTTTGTTACTGTTACGCATCCCACTCGCGTCTCTGTCCCTTCTTGCATTCCCATGCGCACACCCTTTTAACAAACGCTCACACAGCAAGTAACATGCCAATCGCCGTTCACTCCCATCCCTATTTTAGTTCTCCTTTTTCCTCATTTTCCCGCTCACTATTGCGGATTCTCTTCAAGCTCCCTAGTGCGCGTTTATCACTTGCTTTTCTCCAGTATTTGATCTCCTTACCTGCTTCTCGTTTTTGATTTCGCCTTGTGTTTTGGGTTGCTGCTTCCTCGTTGTACTTCCGTGTTCTGACCTACTCGCAATTCAGCTTAGTGTCTTTCTGTCTCCTGAGTCCTGCACAGGATCCATTCATCTTATCAGCCCCACTCTGCCAGTCATGCTTTATATTTTGTGCAGTTACCATAAGAAATTACTGGGAACAGCAAATATCCCTATGTGACAGGAAGGGGATTTGCCTTCTTCACCACAGCTCTTCCTCCATCTCGGCAGTAGCACTTCACCAACAGAAATTATGGTTGGATTCAATGAGACGACAGATGCCAACCGAGAGTACAAAAACAAACATGCATTGATTTAAAAAAGTATTGAAAATATCTTCTGCTTTGAACTAGCATCCCATCCAAGGCGTATCTTGCCTTACGCCCATTGCGTAGGGGTAGGCTTCACCTCCGCAGTAGCCCTGCAATGAATAAAGCAGTTAGAAATGGTTGGATGTAATTATGTTAATAATCACATACAAGACAGTGCTCATTCTTTGATAGCAATTTGCCTGGCTATTTCCAGTTGCTAGTTTGGACTCAGTCTGTAATCCAGAGGCTGTTTTGGAACTTCCATCCATCCATTTAACTTTATCCATTACAGGATAAAGGTTTTGTAAGTTGTATAATTTTAATGTTATTAAAAGCAAGGATTAAAGTGATAGTCCTACCACCTACTGTATGTGTAAAACTATTTAGAAATAAAATAACCATTTGTTTTTTGTATTTCCAATTTTTTTAACTAAAACCTACTAGCTTATTACTTGCTAATTTTGGTCCTCCCCCTCGAGTGTTGTTGGTTTTATGTAGTTTTGGAGCAAGCACAATTAAACAAGACCACGCATGAGTGAATACTTGCTGAATTACAGGAATCACAAAAGAGGTTTATTGCATTTATTTTAAAACTGATAAAAATTCCAAATTACTTTTAACATTTTTTTATAATATTTTGTCAACAACTTTATGTGAGAGCACTAGCAATGAATGCATTTGCTCAACATTTATCACAACCAAAATACTGTAAATGCTTACTAGTTTTTAACACTGGTTAAACTGGTGATGCAGCCTGCCATGCAGAATAATAATAATTTAATCATAATTATAATTGCTTACACTTATATAGCACTTTTCTGGACACTCCACTCAAAGCTCTTTACAGGTAATGGGGTCTCCCCTCCACCACCACCAATGTGCAGCACCCACCTGGATGATGCGACGGCAGCCATAGTGTGCCAGAACGCTCACCACACATTGGCTATTAGTGGGGAGGAGAGCAGAGAGTAATGAAGCCAATTCATAGAGGTGGATTATTGGTAAGAGCCAATGGGAAATTTGGCTAGGACGCCGGGGTTAAACCCCTGCACTTTTCGAGAAACCCCCTGGGATTTTTAATGACCACAGAGTCAGGACCTCAGTTTTACATCTCATCCGAAGGACGGCACCTGTTTACAGTATTGTGTCCCCATCACAATACTGGGGCATTAGGACCCACGTGGACCACAGGGTGAGCACCCCTGCTGGCCCCACTAACACCTCTTCCAGCAGCAACCTTAGTTTTTCCCCAGGAGGTCTCCCATCCAGGTACTGACCAGGCTCACACCTGCTTAGCTTCAGTGGGTTGCCAGTTGTGAGTTGCAGGGTGATATGGCTGCTAATGACAATGACAATGACAATGACAATTGACAGCCTCTTACTTCCAAATGGAAAAATTGTGAACCTCAAATTGTATTCAAAAACATCATTTGGCAGGTACGAAGGCCGAAACTTATTTTTTCTGTGTGATCCAGCAATCCATTTTAGAATTTAGTGAATTTGAGATGGGCTAGGGATCAGGAATACGATCGATAATTGGATTCCGGTCCTTTTCAGTAATAAAGCAAGGTTCTTAGAACTTCAGACAGGTTGGCCAGGCCACAGAGACATGTGATGAATGCTTGTTCTCTCAATATGTAAGAATGAGGATACATCATTATCTGCGATACAGTAGAATTGCATCGAGGGCAGGATAGTGTAACGCACTCCACGGGCCACTTCTGGGTTACTTTTTTCTCCAGATTACGTTTTTTATCACCTATACCCCAGGATCCACGAACATCAAAGCGGATGCCCTCTCCCGCCTTAACCATTCCTCTGTGACTGTGGTCCCCCCTGAACCTCCCGGCAGGTTTCTTGCTGCGTTACATTGGGACATCACAGATCAGGTTAGACGTGCCCGCAAGGCCACTCTATACCCCCCCCACGCCCACCTGACAAACTGTACCCAACTCCGTCCGTTCTGCTGTTCTTCACTGGGTCATGATTCACACATTGCCATCCTCCCGGGCACCAGAAGATCCATTGAAATCATCTCCAGGGACCTCTGGTGGCCTTCTCAGAAGACTAACGTAGCAGACTTTGTACAGGCATGTCCCACCTGTGCCAGAACTAAGACCTCTGTCAGAAGAAGACTGGCCTCTTGCAACCTCTCCTCAGTTCCTGCACGCCCATGGTCCCTCCTCTCAGTGGATTTTCTCACAGATCTACCCTAATGCCAAGGCAAGACCACTATCATGGTTGGTTTTCCAAATCTGCACATTGTTTTCCTCTCCCTCCTCTCCCTTTGGGCCGGTAAATGGCTGATCTTTTTGTCCTCCATGTTTTCCGACTCCATAGCATCCCGAAGGATATCATCCCTGACAGGAGTCCTCAATTCATATCCAGGTTCTGGTAAGCCTTCTGTAGAGCCTTAGGGGCCTCTGTCTCACTCACCTCTGAGTGCCGCCTACCTCTTCACTTTGCAGAGTAGCGGACCCCGTTGTTTCTCCACACAAAGAAGCCATCTCCGCAGCTCCGCTGTATCTGACAGCTCCAAGGACGCACTGCAACCCTGTCAGGCCGGAGCGTTTAAGAATATGCGCCAATGGTGTAACACGCCTACATAACACAAGACATTTTTCAATTGGTTGTGATGCTTTAAAACGCATCACAACATTGGTTGTGATGACCCCCCTGATTTATCGAGAGCGAAAAGTATTCACACATCAGTTTATAAGTTTTAAAGTATTAACACACAACGCAAACACAAATGTTGTGTTTCCCCAGAAAATAAATTTTAAACAAGCGGGGTTGGTCTTAAAGTTTTTTAAAATAACGTAATAAGACACAGTTTATTTTTAATAACACATTCGCAACAGCTTTTTTGAAAGTTTGAGATAAATTTCCACACAGCGCAAGCGTAAAAGTCTTTAAGGTATTAATAGGCAACAACTGATGGGGTGTTGTTCTTCATACTTTAACGGATTGGCCCTAAAGTTCTAAAATTACCTAGTAGAGATAATTTGTGATTTTTGGAGACGTGCGGTGTGTGGGGGTTAGTTAAAGGCTCTGGAATGCAGAGTGGGGGGGGGAACCCCCAGGGAAAGTTTACAAACATTTTAAATTCTTGTAAAGTTTTCTAATTTACAAGCACCACATGTATTTCACGCAAAAATGTTCTTAACATCGCAGCGCGAAAAAATAAAACCTCAAAACGTCAAGCTTGGTTTGTGAACACGTCCCTATAAAGAACAGATACATTTTCTTATAGTGTTAATAAAAAACATTTTGTTTGATAATATTTTTAGCGGTCTGTTGGTGAATCAAACACAGACATCGTGGCACATTTTCACCACGTTTTAACAGCTATGAAATTTAGACACCGTTGTATGTCTTAAAATAATATAGATATTAACATTATAACGGTCTATATTCACTTATCAGTTTATACGTTTTAAACTTTAAAAGTATTAACACACAACGCAAACACAAATGATGTGTTTGCCCAGAAAATAAATTTTAAACACGCGGGGTTGGTCTTAAAGTTTTTAGAATAACGTAATAAGACACAGTTTATTTTTAATAACACATTCGCAACAGCTTTTTCGAAAATTTGGGATAAATTTCCACACAGCGCCAGCATAAAAGTCTTTAAGGTGTTAACAGACAACAAATGGTGGGGTGTTGTTCTTCAGACTGTAACGGATTGTTCTTAAAGTTTTAAAATTGTTTCCCGGTAGAGATGATTTGTGATGATATCGGAGACGGGGGTGGGGAGGGGTTAGTTACAGGCTCTGGAATGCAGAGTGGGGGGTGCTAAAATTGACACCAGTGAAAGTTTACAAACATTTTAAATTCATGTAAAGTTTTCTAATTTACAAGCACCACATGTATTTCACGCAAAAATGTTCTTAACATCGCAGCGCGAAAAAATAAAACCTCAAAACGTCAAGCTTGGTTTGTGAACACGTCCCTATAAAGAACAGATACATTTTCTTATAGCGTTAATAAAAAACATTTTGTTTGATAATATTTTTAGCGGTCTGTTGGTGAATCAAACACAGACATCGTGGCACATTTTCACCACGTTTTAACAGCTATGAAATTTAGACACCGTTGTATGTCTTAAAATAATATAGATATTAACATTATAACGGTCTATATTCACTTATCAGTTTATACGTTTTAAACTTTAAAAGTATTAACACACAACGCAAACACAAATGATGTGTTTGCCCAGAAAATAAATTTTAAACACGCAGGGTTGGTCTTAAAGTTTTTAGAATAACGTAATAAGACACAGTTTATTTTTAATAACACATTCACGACAGCTTTTTCGAAAGTTTGAGATAAATTTCCACACATCGCAAGTGTAAAAGTCTTTAAGGTATTAACAGGCAACAACTGATGGGGTGTTGTTCTTCATACTTTAATGGATTGGTCCTAAAGTTCTAAAATTACCTAGTAGAGATAATTTGTGATGTTATTGGAGACGTGTGGTGTGTGGGGGTTAGTTAAAGGCTCTGGAATGCAGAGTGGGGGGGGGGAACCCCCAGGAAAAAGTTTACAAACATTTTAAATTCTTGTAAAGTTTTCTAATTTACAAGCACCACATGTATTTCACGCAAAAATGTTCTTAACATCGCAGCGCGAAAAAATAAAACCTCAAAACGTCAAGCTTGGTTTGTGAACACGTCCCTATAAAGAACAGATACATTTTCTTATAGCGTTAATAAAAAACATTTTGCTTGATAATATTCTTAGCGGTCTGTTGGTGAATCAAACACAGACACCATTGTAACGAACAGTTCTTTCTGGACCCTATGCGGACGACACAGTCCGACGGAGTGGGGAAACACTAGGGAAACGTCATGCAGGAAAACAGGGCTGAAGACAGGGGGGCGTGTCCAAGGTGCGCTGGTGCACGGGGGAGGTGTGGCCGAGGCGAACAATCCGAGAGAGTAGTCCTTTGGGAATATTCAAAAACACACGAGAAAGTCCAAAACCAGAAGATCCATCAGAAGAAGGAATTAAAAACCACGAAGGCCGGGTCGGAACCGGCGGACGGGGAACAGGAACGGGAACGGGAAGGGGAACAGAGGTTAAATCCTTAACGGGACCAGGCGCTTCCAGGTCCCGGACTCGCATGATATGGAAGTCAGATGCAGAGCCCGGATGAGCGTCATCGCCTGGCTTTTAAGGTGGGCTGGGAATGGGAAACAGGTGCACCGAATAAAGTCTTGAGTGAAAGGGCTGGAGCACCCTTAAGGAGCTTAATATATAAGGGGGGACTAATATCGTGACAACCATGGCACATTTTACCACGTTTTAACAGCTAGGAAATTTAGACACCGTTGTATGCCTTAAAATAATATAGATTTTAACATTATAACGGTCTAAAACGTTTTCTAAAATGTTTCTTAAAATAATTTCTACAGTCCAGTACGTGCACCCCCAACGATACCTAAGATTAATGGTTTTATGGGGGGGGGGGTTACTTAGAAGAGTTTATCGGTTTGGGTATAAGTACCAGCGGTTTAACAGGGGAAGTTTTGGCTGGATTCCAATTCTTACAGTCTCACGTTATCGCCTAACTCGTCAGAATGGATCACGCCGATCAATTACAACAGTCTGAACATATTCTATTCACAGACTTAACACTGCTTAACTTGATAGACGAAGACCAGGACTCCATGAATTTCAGCGGTATGTATATCCGGCTTTTTGTGAGACAATTACAATGTCACGGTGCATGTCTCATTTTTGCTATAGTTAAAAAACATTGTATAATATTTGAATACTAGGCAATATTGAATTATTATAATGGAATTACCAGGGAGTTGTTCCGTAATGTGGTCGTGACTGTGTGTATCCATTCATTTCCATTAGCCCCGAAAACCACAGCTGTAAAAAGGCCAGTTACGGCGCAGCCCAACACTGGTGAGTAATTACGACAATGTTTTGAATAACGCTTTACGACCATGTGAGTCTTAAAGACATCGGGGTACATACTCCACACCAAAACTCGTATGTGTCTATTCCGCAGACGCGGGCGAAGGGACAAGTCGCTACACATTTAAAAAACCTCGTTTGGGGTTTACAATACCACCGCAAAACCTTGGCAGCTTTACAACCGCCTATGCCCGCTTGGAGTTATACAATCTGCTAAATGCTTTGCAAGGCCGCTGTCTGTACCACAACACAGATTCCGTTATCTTTGTGAGCCGGGAGGGTGAGTGGAATCCGGAACTGGGTGACTACTTGGGTGAGCTGACCAGCGAAATCGCTCCTCGACAACACATCACCGAGTTTGTATCAACAGGACCCAAGTCGTACGGGTACAAACTGTCTGGAGGGAAAGCCTGTTTAAAGGTAAAAGGCATTACGCTCAATGTGAACAATTGTGAAAAAGTTAACTTTGAGAGTCTGCAGGACTTGGTTTTTGACTATGGCGTTAACCCTTATGGAGAGTGCCGGGAATTTAAACACATTTCTATTCAACAGCCGATGATCGTGCGTGTTAAAAAGGATTGGCGCATTGAGACCCGGACCTTAAAGAAAACCCAGAAGGTGGTGTACGACAAAGGGGTGCTGCAAGAAAATTTGACATCATTGCCGTACGGATATTAACACGATGGATGTCAGGTTAAAACACCCTTTTTCATGCATTTTGTCCGGACCCTCGAATTGCTGTAAGTTATTTTATAAAACAGCTCTTGGAGAATGGTGATACCATTATGACTCGTAAACCCGAAAACATAGTCTGGTGTTTCAGCTGCTGGCAACCTCTATACGCTGAGTTGCTTGTGAAATTTCCATACATTCAGTTTATAGAAGGACTACCGACGTCGTTTTCCGACGACCAGCTACTGCCGCCGGGTAGAGTAAATTTGATTATAGTTGATGATTTGATGGAGTCTGCGTGTGAAAATAATGAGCTAGAAAAAGCTTTTACCAAATACGTACACCACCGAAACCTCAGCATCATGTATATCGTCCAAAATGTGTTTTGTCAAGGCCGGAAAAGTAGAATCATCGTGTTAAATACAAAGTACATGGTGCTGTTTAAAAACCCTAGAGATAAACTACAGATTACAACCCTGTCCCGGCAGATGTACCCCGATAAAGCCAAATTTGTTTTGGAAGCATTCGATGACGCTACTAAAAAACCTTTCGGTTACTTGTTGGTGGATTTAAATGCCGACACCCCAGATGACTATCGCTTGCGAACAGGTCTTTTCCCCCCAGATGTACCCACGGCTTATGTATTTAAAAAATCTAAAAGTCGGTGATCTCGCAACCACAGACTCAGTCGAAAAAACACGTTCCGGGCGTCGTCATGTCTTCACGCGTTCGGAGAAACCTGACTCTCTTTCATTTTCTGGTAAAAGCAGCCCCCAAGCAGTGGAAAGCTATTCTCTGTGGGGCTACAAATGATCTTGTACAGGCCATAGCTGAAATCGCCTTGAATACCTTGAAAGGGAACATACCATTATCTGCTAAGCAGTTTGGGACCCTGAAGAGAAAGCGTAAGCTTATAAAGACTTTGAGTCGAAAGGGTCTTTCTCTTAAAAGAAAGAGACTCTTGGTGAACCAGTCCGGTGGTTTTATCGGGACCCTGTTGAGTATTGCAGTACCACTGATTACGGGGCTTCTACAACGTCAATAATGGAGCACGCTGAAAAAATGTACCTGGTACCTCAGAAACAGCTTGATCGACTCCGAAAGCGGTCTGGGTTCGAAAGCGATGTAAGAAAAATAACAGCCCGTCGGTTGGATGATGAAATGTGTGACATTCTTCAGGACTTGCATCTGGCCGAATATGAAAAAGTGAAATTGTACAGCCAGGTGTTACAACGGTATTTGACATTAGTACACCAGGAGACTTCCGAAAAGGGAACTTTAACCGTTGTACTACCGGAAAATGCGCCCACCGAACTATCACGCACGTTAGCACAACCGCCGTCATCGAGCAAAGCTGACTTTGGGTATATTTTGGACAGCGTGTCTCAGCAGTTCCGGAGAAATGCCGAGATATTGTTTAAGACCATGGCCCGCAATGAACCATTAATAGCCTGGAATGAAAAAGGGGAATTTGTGTACAAGGGGGCACCTGTTGAGGGCTCTCACATGATTGATCTTGTCAGGGCTCTCACGCAGCAGCAAGCAGTTGCGGTCGGTAAGAAGCCAAAAGGTTGGCATGTGTTCATGGAGGCTATGGCAGAAATCAACGTGCCGGGCACCTTGCTAGCCAACGCTGGTAACCGAGAGCTACTTGAAAAACTCAAGGCTGCCCCGCTGGGGTGTGCAGCGTCGGTCAAAACTTTAAAACAACTGGTAGAGTTGTCGACGGTCGACCCGGTCTCTAAGATAACCGCTGAAAGGAGACGATCATTAATACCTAGACCCACATGGTTGTCTTTGTAACATTTTTCTCTGGGTATGTGTGTTTGTGATAAATGACTTGAAATGTATATTAAAAAGCGTATGCAATATGGTTAAAAATGGCTTGGCTGTAACATGTATTAAAAAAAAGCTTGAGCGCTATAACAGCGAATGTATAATAAAAATATTGTGTTGATTTTAATTCATGTTTTGTGTTCTTTCTAAATAATAACCACACAGACATTTTTATTTTAGACGGTTGATTAGAAGAAATAAGGTTCTTGATCCCGAGATGAAGTAAAACAGATGAGTTTATTGCATCCAAGGAACAATAAAGCCGAAGTCTTGTTTCCCGCAAGAAACAACAAAACCGAAGTATTGTTCCCCATACTGTTACAAACTTTTGGGTTATATAGTGTTTTCTTCTCCGTTTCTGACGTCACTCGGTCTGATGGTAAAGAGGGGGGTTCATGGTATTTGGCCAGTTTACGATGTTCTGGGCAAATGGTCAGTTTAACATTACACCCAGGGGGGTTCCTAGCTTGCATCTGCAATCCTTATCAGTTAACCCCCTTTCCTGCCATAAACCCCAGCTTGTGACTTAGAAGTCTAAACCCCCTACAGAAAGGATTAAATTCAAACCCCCGTCTTCACATCTTTCTTCATTCCCCCCTTATAAAATATGGCATACGTCAGTGTAGCCTATTTTTATACATACAATGTCAGGGCAGATCTTTCCTTTCTTGGCGAACAGGTATGTATTGCCATGTCATTGTACGTTCCACGGTTATAGCAAGATGTGATACATGTTTTTGTGAATGTGATGATTACAATTATACATATAAACAATACTACTCCTACAGATAAACACTATAAAAAGGTTCCACCCCAGGCCCCAAACACAGACTTTACCCAAAACCCAATTCCCCAATTTTCAGTATAATAGTCCTGATATTTCTGTCCCTCATTGTAAATGTGTTGGGCCAGATCTGAGATGTGCTCAGAATTATCAGGAATATATGTGCAGCATTCAGTGCCAATTACTGCACAAGTTCCTCCTTGGGCCGCCAGTACATAATCTAAAGCTAGTCGGTTCTGCATGGCCACTGTTCTGCGGGCTACCATCTCATCATTAACAGCCTTCAGACTAGAGGAGGTAGAATTTGCTAATTCTTCTAAAGTCGAGGCCATTTGAATTAACTCTCGACTCAGAAAGTTCATGCCGGCTTGTGGAAATATTATACCTAAATAATATTCCCAATCAGCCAATTTTCTTTGTGGTCTGTGGTTAGGTCCGAAGGGGCTGTGGATTTGAACACGGATATGAGGAACCACATATCCTTAATAACATGAGCCAGACCACTGGGCTGGCAACCATGGGTAGGCTCGTTTTCCACAAATGAAAGATGTTCCGTTTGGCGCTCCCCATGCCTCTGAAAATAAGAAGCTTATACCGAATTGTGGGGTGTGCCGATCCCATCCTGGAATTTGGAAGGTAGAGGTGGATATATTTGCAGCTATGGTAAGGTTGCAACGACTCCATCCAACCAAGTGCAGACCAATTAGTGTGCTGAAAACATATGTTTCCCTCACGTTCCTTATTTAGAGTCAGGTATGGTGGTGTATGGCTTCTGTTATATTTAGGAGCGTAAGAGCCTGTGAAACTCGTGGGCTCTAAGCCTTGCTCCTGTAGATATTGTAATGTTGTGCAGGTTAAAGTCGTGTTATGGCAACCCCCCATAGTTTGTCATATTAAAATCTCCTAAATTATCCCTCCAAATGATCATGCCTATGACTTCCTCGAGACGCCAAGGAATGGCTCCCATAGGAAGTCCTCCCTGTACATATTTGGGTAATGCGGCACACACCCAGCAGGAACTTTGGTTGGTTTTCTTAGCTGTCAGATAGGAGAGGCCTAAAAAGGAATTAATTCCATGTTCTCCTTTGTGGGAGAGATGATCATTAATTCCTGCGGAACATAGTCCTACAGCAACAATTATTGTTATAAACAGAAATGATTTCATTCTGAGTCTGTAAATGGGGATGAGGCTCGTCGGCAGTGTGGCGCGTGGATCCAGCAATCTTTTCCTTCCACTCGAACCGCAGACTCGGTTGTCAACAGGATCTGGTAGGGTCCGTCCCACCTGGGCTGGAGAACCTGTGAAGGAAATTTCCTGATCCACACCCACTCTCCTGGGATGAGGTTGTGCCCTCCTTCAGGTAGTGGTCCCCACGCCTCCAGGACCTGCTCGCGGGCTCCTTGGGTGGCCTCTGTCAGCAACTTGCAATAATACAAAGGAATGGTTGATCCATCTGAGGAAACCCCAGTCTCAGCACCTGTAAGAGAACTTGTTTCAAATTATTAAAGGCGGCTTTTGCTGCGGGAACCAAGGCAATCTTGTCCTTGTACTGCACTCCCCCCTTAAGCAGATCTGTTAAGAGTTGTGCTCACCCTGTAAAAAACATTGCACCCAGGCCATTTTAAAATTTCACAATGCTAGACACAAAAGGGCCTTATCATAACTGCTTCTATTAGACACTCTAAAGCTGAAGCAACTCAGACTTGTGGGTTTCCTCGTCAGGGGAAGCACTCAGAATACCATCAACATACTGAGTGATCACAGCCAGTTGAAGCCACGTGATACCCTGTTCTGCATAGTCATTCTTTGTAATGCATAATATTCCAACCCAATAGATCTGGAATAAAACCACCCATTAAAATCTGGTACTCGGCAAGTAAAACTTGCTGTCCCAATACTCCTGTGGCCTCCTGCCATCTTCCCCTATACATTGCTCTATAGTACACTGTTGAACAGAGGAGTGAAACAAGCAGGACAGTAGTGCTCCAGTATCCCCTAACAGAGAAACCAACACTCCATTAACAGTACATTTTTATCCACTGGACTGGGACAGACTTAGGGAGGCTACAAGGGATTTACAGGATCTAATCGTTAGGTAAACATATTTTCTCACAAGACGTTATTCTCCCCAGTCTCGATTCTAAACCTACAGCGTTTCAGCATGTCTGGTTTCGAGACATTCGAATAAAACCAAATTGTTTCCACTATTGCAACTAATTGTATAAATTACAATTTATAATAATTTATAATAATACAAAAACTGTTTAACTACTTTTACGTCCACCTGTACTGTACTTATACGTTTCAGACGCTCTTATATTTTCCAATCTCCTTAAGTTGATTTTCGTCAAGTCTCTTTAGTTACGTCTCTAGCCAGTCCCGCTGGCTAAACACACTCACACCGTCATTTAGTATACCAAAACTCACAGTTACACACATACATGCCGGCACACAAATTCATAAAACACACATACACATCGAGAATATATTTTTCTCTTCGTAATACAATGTGCTGTATTCTTGTTTTACTTCTACATGAATCCTTTTAATTCCTGAAGCACACTCCAGGTTCGCTGCATTTCTAATTTCGGGTGCGGTACTTTAGCCCACCGGTCAATATCTTACGGTTTTGGATTTGATCGTATGGGGGAAATCAGGGAAGGTAGGTGCGATTGCAGACCCCCTTGACGGGGTGCGAGACAGTGTTAGAGTGGCGCTGTCATCAACGGCGCCAGCCCCTGCTACATCAAGTCCTTTCCCACTTCGAGTGAGAGTACAGATCTGCGGGCACCCTCCCTCTAACAGGGGAGACCCTGATCCGTCTTTATCACACAAATACCAAGTGTTATCCCAATCAGACCCCCCTTCTCCATATGGCCACTGAGGGAATTGATCCCAATTATTTTCATTTCCTGCCTGTTTGTTCCCCTGTGGGAGAGCAGGACATAACTTAGTCGCCGGCTGCAGCACATTAACCAGTGCAGCGTGACCAGGAGTTAATTCCTTCTTTAGTTTGTCATTCTCCTGTACTGCCTCTTCTAGCTTTTTTTTCCCTATACTCTTTTGTAGCGAGTAAAGTATATTTTCTTCCGGGTTTTTATTTTCCCCGTAAACACACTTTTAAGTCACATCCCAATTTCTTTGTTTTTCGTCATGTATCTGCCACCACTGGTGCCGGCCGTGCACCAGGGTGGGAGCTACATGCTTGTGCTTTTGCCAATCAATACTCATATATGCTTTCTTTACAGGCGTCTTCGCCCCAAATTCCCTCTGACAAACTCAGTTTTTCCATATTTTTCTCCTTCTTTTCCGTCAATTTACACTTTTCCGATATTTAAACGGACCCTTCCACCACTTTCTCAAACCATCCGTTAGCGCACATGTTCGGTCTCTTTAAGATTTACTTTTGTCGTGTGTGAGGTAACAGCTCATTCAGTAGGGGGATGTTTTCACTTGGAAAAACCTGTGCATTCCTGCACTCATTCAGCTAAGGGCGTCTGTTACCTCCAGATCTAAATGCCTCTCAGAGACTTTAGAGAGGACTTACACCGCACTGTTCACGGGTAAGAAATGAGACCTCGAAAACCCCCTTTCTTGATCAGTAATTCACCATCCCCAGAACGCCAGCATCGCTGCTTTAGCCCCGGGGTGGATTTACGCACTGAGCTCAATCAGGGCGATTCTCGGGTCTCAACGTCCTTTAAATCCTGCTACTTAATGCTTTGCTCTTTTATTATGAGGTGTGTTTATGTTAGTGTCGTGCGTGTATATATGTATTTCACAAACAAGGAAAACACCAAAAACATACATACATATATCTCTTCTACTCCTGTTTCCTTTAAAACAAAAAAAACCACGCCACGCCAGAAACCACGCCACTCCAATCTGTGCACGATCAAGGCATAGCTAATCTCAGGACCCCGGTCGTAATTAAAGCCCACACCAATCCTGGATTATACGTGCATTTAATGCACCACTCAGCTCCAGAACCCCGGGCGCAATTAAGGCCCACACCGATCCCGAGCCACAGAACTCCGGGTGCAATTAAGACCCACACCAGTTCTGACCTTCAGAACTCCGGGTGCAATTAAGACCCACACCAGTCCTGAACTACGTGCATTTAATGCACCACTTGCTCTAGAACCCCGGGCGCAATTAAGGCCCACACCGATTCAGAGCCTCAGAACTCCGGGTGCAATTAAGACCCACACCAGTCCTGAACTTCACGGTAAGGGTCCAAAACCTGTTCAAAACTCCACGCGCAATTAAGGCATACACCAGCTTCGAACGCCTGTACACAATACCGCGGAACCCCATCCAGACCAAATTCTGGGCTTACAGCAAACAACCCATTACATACACCGGTGCCTTCCCCGGGCCAGAGGAATTCAGAAACTCACGTTTACTCCGTCATCTCGGGCGATTCTCGCAGGGAGCAGAGATTTCCCAATCGGTCAGAGAGAGTCGGGACTTTTAAATAAAAGAGGAGTCCTTACCTCTTAGTTATGTGCGCGCTGACCGTCTCTCCTGCCGATGGGAAGTTCTGCGCCTTCTGGAGCATCCTGCCGACTACGCCAAATTTGTTGTAACAGAAGAAATAAGGTTCTTGATCCCGAGATGAAGTAAAACAGATGAGTTTATTGCATGCAAGGAACAATAAAGCCGAAGTCTTGTTTCCCGCAAGAAACAACAAAACCGAAGTATTGTTCCCCGTACTGTTACAAACTTTTGGGTTATATAGTGTTTTCTTCTCCGTTTCTGACGTCACTCGGTCTGATGGTAAAGAGGGGGGTTCATGGTATTTGGCCAGTTTACGATGTTCTGGGCAAATGGTCAGTTTAACATTACACCCAGGGGAGTTCCTAGCTTGCATCTGCAATCCTTATCAGTTAACCCCCTTTCCTGCCATAAACCCCAGCTTGTGACTTAGAAGTCTAAACCCCCTACAGAAAGGATTAAATTCAAACCCCCGTCTTCACATCTTTCTTCAACATTTATGACATGTTTTAAATTGTTGTAAACACCCGCATAATTGAACATTCCTATTTTCAAAGGGCTTGAAAGGGTACAGGGGGTCTCCGTCTCACATGACGTCAGTTTTTCAGAAACATTTCCACCATGCGGTCATTCTGGATTGCATTCGTAGAATAAAGTTCTGAAATGTTTCTAAAAGATAAACCTTTACATCTATGGTATAGAAAAAAGACGCAATGTAGACCGCAGGTCACTGCAAAAGAATCTTGCAATTGTCTGTTGTTGTAAAATATGGAGTTAGCATTTCTGTTTAAGAAATCAATAATGTTCTTGGGAAAGAAAAAAGGCTTCGGGTGAAAATTCGTAGGAGTCGAAAAATTCTGCGCCCTCGTCGTCGGGTAAGTAAATAGCCAGCCAGTGTTCACCGTGGCGGTCGTGTGGGTGAGTATTAACTATTAAACACAACGGGCGCCGCGCCAGTCTCTCGCGTGGTAGGGCATCACTGGGGAACACGCCTAGAAAACTGTCTCTGGTGTAGCGGTCTCGGGTTAGAATGTCTTCCAGCTGTTTGGTGTTCATCTTTATGTGCAGGTTGTGTGGCCTCCCGTGCTTTTTAGCTGAAGTCGTAAATGACTGTGGGTAGCGGTAGCGCGAAGCGTATTTCAGCTCTCAGATTACCCGTTTTGATAAGTGAATAATGCCCTGTGCACTCGTCGTCGGGGCTGAGGTTGAAAGCGAACAATGTGTAACCGCGCGCGTACTCCTCGCGGTCCACCAGAAGTGATTTGTCTTTCAGACGCTTCCCGGCTGTTTCCACCAGATTAAAATATTCACGGACGCGATGTCCATTCTGGAAGTCTGGTTGAAGCGGTTTAGTGGGGATTTGTTCACCGTCCGCGTAGAGAGCCAGAAAGTTAACGTTGTAGTGTTTAAAATTGAAGGGGTTTTGGGTAAAACTGCCGCTGAATGCCGCGTTGTCCACAAAACCCAAAATGACACTTTGGGTAATTGTCCGAGAAAGAGGTTTTCTTGGTTACACACACGGCTCCCTGCAGGCAGGCTGAAGACTTTCATCTGTTGGCGGTCTATGGGTTATTTAGCGTTGGCCGTCAGGAGTGCTTCGGCGTGTCCCAGTCTGACCCCGGGTGACACTCTGACTCTTTTCACAAACAAAGATGCAGAGAGTACGCTCAGTTTGTGTTCTCCGGCGTTGTTCATTAAGCAGAAAGCATCTCTGTTGCGCGTGAGTTTTATTTTCAGGTCTACGCCATTCAGTAGTAGTTTGTCCTGAAAAAACAGGTTGGCGTGAATGTGACCCAGGAGCTCCAGTTTTCGGCTTTGCGTCATGTATGATGCTCTTTTTCGGAACCCCTGATTGGGACCATCCAAACGTGTTCCCCGGCTGTGTCTTTGTAAAAGAGCCCTGTTGAATATTGCGTCTTTAGCGTCTCTTCACTGTAGTTCAGGACAGACTCTATAAAGGCTCTGTAAGGATAGCAGTTGTTGCTCTGGCTGATCAATCGGTCTCCTACGGTGATGTCAACCTGGCTGAAGATGGCAGCGATGGGGTAATTCACCAGGCTCACACGGGCTGCCGCATCAATGTCCCAACCGTCTGCTTCCGTTCTTTTACAGGTCAAATAGAGCAGGGTGTTGTTTAAATCTAAATAATCTTCTCCGTTGCCTGCGACGTAGAACTCCAGAGGTGCGTTTTCCGTTAGGGCCTTGAGGGGTGGAACTTCTATGTAAAAGCTTTTCTCTACGCTTGTTTGGGTAGGCGCTAATTGAAATATGTCCAGCTCCGACTTGGCGCATTCTGCAGACCCGCCGTAAACAAAAGCCATGTTTAAAATATGTCTCGTTTCGTGTCTCGTTGATTGCGGTGTGTCACGCCCTTCTTGGTTGACTTGAAGCTTTTATGAGTTGCCTGTCTGCGCTTAGCCGTTCTTTTATCAGGTTTCGGCGGCCCCTGACGGTGAGATGATGACGTCTGTCTTTTTCTCTTGACACCCCTGCGGATGTATGCTAGACCCGAACCTTCCTGCTGATGTGCAGCCACCTTAGACATGACCGTGCTTGTAACATTGCCGACCACGTCTTTGGCGATGTTTTTAGCTGCCGATGCCATGTGCGGCTTAGCTATTTCAAACCCGCGTTTCAGAAAAGGCATGGCTTTTCTAAATAGCGCTCTGAAAATACCCCCGATACCAGCGCCATACTGAACCGGTAGCCCTGAAAATCCTAGTAATCCATAACCAGCCTGTTGTTTGTAGTAGTGCGTATACAAAGAAGGATCCCCTTAGCTCTTGATGACCGTCATCCTTTTAGATGTTTGTCGCTTTCACAGGTCTGAAATGCAACTTGACGATGACCTTTCCAAATGCAAATGACACGTGTTCGTTTTGATCCGTCTTTATTCCAATAGTGATGTTGTTAAAATGGTCGATGCTCACCGGCATGTAATGGGGTTTGTCGTACAATACTGTGACGAATTCACCATCCACGCCTCTGAAGGGCACACAACACAAAAGCGGTGCGTAGATGTTGCCTATTAACTGGTGTTCTATGACATCGGTGTATATATACATGGTGTTAAATCCGCCAGTCATATCGACGGGGTGCGGTGATTTTACACCCCCGACACCCGAATTGAAACCCAACATCCTCGCCAGGCGGTTACGCACCTGCATAACAAACCGTTTATCACTAACAATCCTTACCGACCGGCTAATGGGGTTGTATTTAAGACTTACAGCCGTTAACTTGGATTTTTCTGCAGCCCGTTTCATTTCATGCAAGAGCTGCTCGATGTTGCTGTAGTACCCTCTCGGTAAGGTACAGCTCCATATAGTCTTGAGCTCCTCGCTGACGAACAGAAAAACTTTGTCTTCATCAAAAGTGTTTAGTGTATGCGGATAGTGCAGCTCGACCAGGCCCACTTCCCAGCCCCCGTCCAGGTCAATCGCCTTTGCCAGATGCTCTGTGAAGCACGCGTTGGTGTTCTTTGGAAACATCTTTGAGGATGAATTACCAGCCAGCGTCACATAGAAACCATTGGGGTTCATTTTTCACCACCATTATATGTCTCGGACCTCGGAAGCCTTTACCCAACTATTGAATTTATCGCTCCAGCCGCGCCACTTTACCAAAAGCTGTTTGTTTTTGCCACGACCCCTGGCTGCTAAAATCGTTTGGATGCGGTAGACGTTCTCAACATCTGGGTTTATCTTCTGTAGTTTGTAATTGGGTCTCAGAGCCGCGGTCCGCTCTTTGACAATGAAAATTTAATCTGTGAAGGTCTGTTCATATCCCTTCTCAAACGCTCCCTTTATTTTGGACACCTGCACGCGATCACCCACATTAAATGAAAATTTTGACGGTTTTCTCTTAAAGTGCTCGTCATAGACCATTCTCCACACCTCAAGGGAGTTGTCAGCCGTAACAGAAGCCGGGGTTCGTTTAATAGTCGTGTGGTAACTATGGTTATAAGGGTAAATAAGATCTGAAAGGACGTCAATATATCGAAAGGTGTTTTTGTGTGTCAGGTACCTCCACATTTTTGTTTTAATAGTTCTGTTAAACCTCTTGACCACGCTAGCCTTCACATCGCTGGCCGTAACGAAATGTTCAATATTCTCACGTTTGAGAAAATTTTGGAAGGTCCTGTTAAGAAATTCTTTACCCTCGTCCGTTTGTAGCTTTTTAGGAGCACGCCCCTCTTGCAGTGACCATGTCACTGGTTTTCAGCGGCACGGCCCAAGCGTATTTAGACAGCATGTCTATACACATTAAGATGTAACAGAAACTGTCGTTTCTGAATTCGCGGTGTTCTCTCATGTCCACCAAGTCGGCCTGCCACTGCCAGTCCATTTCGGACACCAGCATCCTGTTTCTCTTAAAACGTATGTGCACTGGCTTGTGCAGCGTATAAGCAGCTTGGCCAGACAACCACTCGGCCACCCAGCTGCGGCTGGCGCCGCTCACACCCCGGGATCTCGCGGCCCGCACAAGACTCCCCGCGCCACCGTAACTACCCGATTTCCTAGGGTTATAATAGAGCGCACTCAACCCTGCGGCAGACATGGTCCCCTTCCAAACCAATACACACTTTCACACACCTAAAGCAAGGGATGCGCCGCCTTGGGGCTTTGGGACCCTGAGGCTCCGAAACGACCGGCCAGGGGGAGGCGGGAGTTCCGACAACGACACACCATTGGCTCCTGAGGGGGCGGGACATGCACAAATAACAACACGCCATGGGCTGACAAGGGGGCGGGGCAGCCAACCACCGCAGACGGCCATTGGCTGGAAAAGGGGGGCGTGGTACCTGTCAAAAGTTTGACGAAAGGTGTCGCTTTATACTACTCCTCTAGTTACCATCCAGAATCCAAGAGCCAGGCTGAGAGGATTAATCAAGACCTCCTTACTTACCTCAGAGCAGATGTCTCTACCTCCCAGAATGATTGGGTCCCCCTCCTCCTCTGGGCCGAGTACACCCACAACTCTCTCTACACGTCCTCCACCGGTATGTCTCCTTTCAAGTGCTCACTTGGATACCAGCCCTCACTTTTTCCTAACACAATTCCAGACACCGATGTTCCCTCTGTAAAGGAATATCTCTCCCTTCCCTGAAGTCTCTGGAAGGCTGCTAGGACCACTCTGTTAAAATCCCCTCTTTAAACAGAAGACCTCTGCCAACAGACGTCGTCCCCTGTCTAAGACAAAGGCAATATGTCTGGCTTTCCTTTAAGAACATTCCTCTCCATCAGCCATCCGGTAAGATTCATCCCACCTTCCACGTTTCCCTCCTAAAGCCTTACCATAGATCCCCACTGCTATGATCACGACCATGCCAACCTCCTCCCAGTCTTATTCATGGGTCTGTGAATACACTGTGAACAACATCTTGGACATTCTATGGCACAGAGGTTCCATGCAATTCCTGATTGACTGGGAGGGTATGGCCCTGAGGAACACTCCTGGATTCCAGAGGCTGACATCCTGGACAAAAGCTTGATCCAGGATTTTCTTCGCACCCACCGTGTTCTTTCTGCTGGGGCATTCAGAGCCGCCCCTAAGGTAGCGGAGATACTGTAACACATTCCACATGCACCCTTATTCCCACACTCTCGCATTCCGCTCATTCTCACATATCCATGCACACCCACTTATTTTGAACATCCACCTCACTGCTTCCAAACATAAATGAGATGAGATTCTCCTTCTGATACAGTAGATTTAGCTTATGCTGGTGCTGGAAAGAGTTCATGGTTGTAGATACAATTTACTTGTTAAAACAGTAGCCTTTTACTGAATTGAACCATCTATGATATTGTGAATTAGAACCAGCTATTGATATTTATCTTAATAAATTATACAAAATATAGATTGTAACTGTACAATTATTCATTGCCCTATATGATGTATAGTTTATGAATATCACTGAGAATTCCATTTTAAAACCGCTTTATCCAACACAGAGTTGTGGGGGTGCCAGAGCCTGTCCTTTCAAGCAACAGGCATACGGCATGATACACCCTGGATAAGACAGTCCATCACAGGACAGACATTGACAATTCACTGAGTATGAATTTATTTCCTATACACTACCCTAGACAACTGCCAGTAAATAACCAAGAATAAAGAACCTCCTAGGTACTACTGTAACTAGTCTGAAATTTAACTTGATTATAATTAAAAGGTAGTGGTATTATCTGTTGTAGTGTCATTTATGTCACATGCCCTTTTTTAACTGTATCAATTTCACACAATGTAAACTCTGCATTGACATTACCATCCTACATATTCCGAAACTGCTGTTTCAGGCAAGCGTAAAGCTGTGTTTGGATCTGTGAATAGCTTGTAAGGTAAAAACGTCCTGTTCCCTCTCACAGCCACAGGGTAGAGCTGTTATACCACAGCTTAATCTGTACAAAGATGGGACGCAGAGTTAATTGTCATGTGTGTGTTTTAATACTGAAGCTTCCATGGAACTAACCTGTAAAGGAAGTGCTGATAATAATCAGGCATTAGTATTACTTCACCACACACCAGACACAAATCACTTCAGTCTGTGCCTGCTTTCTTCAGGGTAAGTTCTTTCCTGATTTTAAAGTGTGTGAAACAAGCCAACAAGTAAATTTCAAATGAATTGTTTTTTTTTATCCATTTTTTTGCGTTTGTATATGATCTTTATCATATTTTGGTTTTAGCAGAATTAGAGTTTTGTAATGAGAGGTGGAATTAAAGAAGGATGTGTGCTTCAAGTAAATCATTGTCAACCTACAGTTGTAAGGTTAAATAACAATGCAACATGGTAACAACATGGTAATGTTAAAATATTTTAAGGATATAAATAGTTCTGTGTATCTATTTTTATACATTGAAATACCAGATATTGAAACAATGTTATTTGACATAAATGTAAAGTTCTTTCTTTATGTAGTCTAGTTACATTATTTATTTATAATGCATTCTTGTTGTTTTAACAGAAGGCTTAAGGTGTTTTTTTTAATTGAAAACTTTTTGTTGGGTGTGTGCAGAGATGTACATACTATATTTACACTGAAGAATACTTACAGCCTTTTGAATTCAGCTTGCATTGCTTATTCAAGTTTTCTACTTCTGCTGCCTAGAGAAAAATGCAGATCACTTTCAGAAGTGCCAATGATATTATATATTTGACAATATAGAGCCCTAGCAAGGAATGAAAACATTTTTTGAAAATAATGCATGTTACTTATAAAAACAGTTAGGAATATGTTGCTTCATTCAAATGTTTGCTTTTCAGTATATCAGCTCTCTATAGAACTGTCCCAGCTACAGTACGTACTATTGAGCTATATGAATTTTAAAAGGAAGAAAAAATCTTGATAATTTTAATGGAATTAATTTTATGGAACATAAGGGTAGTGGCTGGTCATTTGTTAATGGTCTTTGGTGGCACAACTTGTGCTCAGACTTCACTTGTAGTGACGTGCATTGTAAGACATATTGAAAATAAAATGTTTCAAAAAAATATTTGTACAACGGCTGCTTTGTGCTTAGTCCTGTCTTTTGTTTTGCAACTCTTTTACCATGGGTTGATGCAAATGGTGAATCATCTAGAAAATATGTGTTGACACTGCTACTATTGTCATGCACAAATACAGTAATGCGTGCGCTAGAACGATGCCTCTGATAAAACAGACACAGATGTTTAATGCTTATAGTTTCCTGAAGGTGCTAACTGATCTAGTTTTTTTATTCTTCATTTTATTAGAGACCCTATAAGTACGTCAGTATTAAATTTGACTTCACTAGGAATGGCAACACCCAAGAATAAAGTGACCTGAGAGGATTATGGAGCGTTTAGTGAATTGAACTTGGTTGTTGTAATCCTTCCCAAAGTTTCATTACAAACTCCATTTAAATTGATTTCCAGTGTGGGGAGGTGTGATGTGTCAAGAGGCTTCAGTCTTTTATCCTGTTTATACTTTGTCCTGTCATTGAATGCTTGATAGATGGGATATGAAGCATACCAGTGTGCTGTTGTATAATCTAGTGATCAGTGTTGAATATCTAATTGGATTTAAACCAAGGCTCAATAGAAAGCCAAGAAAAAGCTGAATTGTCTGGGACACACAGTGTCTGAGGGTTCAGACCCTCCTGATGATTTCTTTATCTAGATATCCTGCTGAACCTGCTTGCTGTGACCTTGTTTTGGATAAAGTGGATAGCCTCATACTGAAAAGTAAATTATAGCCTGAAGCTACTGTATATCTTACTCCTAACTGGCTAACCTCTAATGCTAATGGAAGATCTCCTGGGAAAGCTAAGGTTGCTGCTGGAAGGTGTGTTAGTGAAACAAGTAGAGAGTGCTCACCGTGCGGAAAAAGACCCATATGCGTAGCGGCGAGACGGGAAAAAGGCCCGGGCTCATAGTGCAAAGAGTTCAGGAATACCGTATAGAAACCTATGCCCTCAGGGAGGGGACGTGGGGCGCCCTGGTGCTAGGCGGGTCTCAGGACATCCGAACGTCAATGCTGAGCGAATGACAGAGTGCAAGACCCGGAAATATATAGCCCAAGGGAAAGAGAGGGACAGGAAGGACAGCAGACCGGAAACTAGGGACAGGACAGAGAAGGAGCGCCCTCTGGCTGCAGAGGGCGTGACAGGTGCTGCCCTTCAGATGAGATGTAAAACTAAGGTCTTGACTTGATGTGGTCATTTAAAATTCAAATTTTCTTAAAAAGAGCAGGGTTGTTAACTTCAGTGTCCTGGCCAAATTTCCCCGTGGCCTTTACCCTTTTACCATGGCCTCCAAATAATCCCATTACTTCATTATTCTGTTCTCCTCCCCACTGATGTGTGGTGAATGTACTAGTGCTACACATTGGTGGTGGTGGAGGGGAGTCCCCATTACCTGTAAAGCACATTGAGTGGAGTGTCCAGAAAAGCGCTATGTACTGTAAAAGCAAGGAATTTATTATTGTTATAATTATTTGAGAAAAACACAACATTTAGGCTAATTAAGGTGTGTGTAGGAATGAGAGCAGAAATTTGAGGCAAATGGTTGGATAAGGTGAAAGAAGAAAGATAATATTGGATAAGATGGAAAGGTGGAAAGGGGTCTTACAGATGGAAATATGGCACATTCTGGGTGTAAAGAAGGTAGAAAATATGTAGATAAATAGATTGATTTAAGAATAAATTAGTTCAGTTCAGTTAAATTAGATCATTGAGAGAAGGTGGAAAGTTTGAAACCTGGTAAACTCTACATTCATTCCAAACTAGGAGTTTTTGAATCTCTGTTAAAGGATGCAGTCAGTGTACTCAAGGCCAAAGAGGTAAAATGAGAAAATACTGTATCATCTTGGAAAGATCTTTGATCCTCACTTCTTTCAGTTATTCCCAGGAAATGTTGGCCAGTCTTCTTACTGTTATGCAAGTGTACTTTGGCAGGGCATGTTCTGCAAGATATCTCGATGTTCCCATAAGTAAGAAGATGAATTTTAATATAGAAAATGTGTGAAGTTAACTATTTAATTGTGTAACAGGATTACAGTCTGGGTGGGACACCAGTCCACCACAGGGCAGACAATTAATTGAACTAACGAGTTTCTTGATTGAAACTACTCAATAGTTATCATCTTAAATTTCTCATGAAATGTAATAATGCAGCAGGTCTGCCACATCACTGTGCATTGAGATGTTGGTGCCATTATGTTATTGTACCAACAATGCTTTAAGGGAATTGATCTAGAGAAAACTTGCTCCCAAACAAATTTTGAATAACATAAATTGATGTAATTAATACGAAATAAAATATTAAAATGTGAACAAAAATGCTTAAAATCATTTTTGAATATTTTTCTTTTGTCTAATAAAGTTTATGTGGCATAGTTCTCTCACTGGAATTTAGTACTTTTATTTAACTTCCCTAGTGTAAAGTTCATTGTATAACATTTGATTTTATCAATTTGTTTTAATTTTTGTTTTCTGTTTTATAAAGTCTAAGTGTGAGAAAAGATTTCAGTGTGGTTGATTTCAGTATACCATGCATATGAGCTACGAAGACAATATTGTAAAGACAGTCTATTTGGGTTTTTTCCTGTCAAAAAGTTATCTTCCCTTCCTGTTCTCCTGATTACTTTAAGCGTTTGTTGGAATGTAAAATAAATTGCTGATATTGAACTTTATAGTATAAGCCAGGAGAAGGATTCCACTGATTTAATCATCTTTTATGAGATCAGCATAGTATATACTGTAAATGGTTTTCATCTAGGTCCAGGACGAACTGTCTTGTGTTTCACTCCAGATAAGTTCTTAATCACAGGATTATTAATACTACCTGGGGCATATTTGTGAATTTGCTCTCAGTTCTTAAAACAATTGGGATTTGTATTTAGTATCAACCCTGTATCAATCTCTGAGTCTTAGAGCTGACTGTAAGCTGCCAAAATTTTAACCAACTGGACTTGTGCAGAAGAAAAATAAAACACTCATCGTAGAAGTGTTTGGTCCATTGTCATTTCCACTAATTTCAATTACACAAGATTTTGGAAACAATACCCTCAACTCAAGACTGAGTACAGAAAACAACCAATCAGATCAATTAAAGTAATCAACTACCACATTCTCCCTGTGTTTGCATGGATTTACTCCAGGTGCTACCGTTTCCTCCCACAGTCAAAAGACATATGTACGGCTCTGGAGTAAGTGTGTGCATGTTTGTGTATGTGTATGCCCTGCAATGGGCTGACATCTCATCCAGGTTGTATCCTGCTTTGAATTTGTGTTTTACCGGAATAAGACATTGATGCATTGATGAATATATACTTGTGATTAAGTATGCAGTTTGGAGCAGTGATGTGAAAAACGTTCAAATTGTCACCTCAATGGTGTAACCCTTTCTTTTTCTGGTTCATTTCAACAGTTATTGTAGATATTTAAGTCATGAAGTTCAAAGCCACTTTGAAGATTGCAGTGTCTTTGATAATCACAATGTACTGGAAAGCATGCATGGCATCCAATAAAATTGCAGGTAAGCATCTCTTGGACATTTCATTAGAAACCTGGATTTCATTAAGAAAAGAGTAGAGTATTTGACTAATCCAACTCAATACTTGTTGCCCATCCAAAATGGTTTTGATTTTGAGTCTACTTGCAAAAATCATTTAACGAAGATTGCTTACATGGGCATATTTATTAATTAGACATTATATAAGACATTTTACAATCAAAAATACAATTGCAACATAAATAATAGAATATAGAAAACATAAACCTATATATAGAAAACAGTATTGTTTGTGGGTGAAAGCAAGTAGCGGAGTACTGGTGGTCACACTAAATGTCTTGCTAATTGTCGTTATTGTGGCAACACTAATTTGCCAGTCAAGCTCTTCGGTAATAAAAACTAAATAAAAATAAAGCTGTTTGAGATTGAATTTTAAGAATAAGAGGACTGCCAGGAACCGAGTAAAACTAGAGTAGACAAATGGAGACACCGAGAGATAGGATAATGAAGAGAATAGATAATATCAAAATTACTAAATTGCATTAAAGTAAAAACGGCAGCCAATGAGAAATCAGCATATTGACTGCAGCCCACAGTGTGCATTAAAATAACTTGTACTGTATGCTCAAAGGCTGATGCCCTGTCCAGGGTGTACTCTGCATTGAGATTGCTGGTTGTCAGGATAGGCACTGGTTCCTCCGAGACCCTTAATTGAAAGAAGTGGTTAGAAATTGGATGGTTAAATGGATGTTTTTTTGTTTAAATCCAATTAGTGGTGTTTTGTACTGTCTTTGTGCATCAGTAAAAGAGTTACTTCGTTATATAAAAAACTCAAAGGAACATGAAATGACAAGCATGCCCACCAGACTTTGTCAAGAGATCCAATGGCACTAATTGGTAAAAAAAAATTGTAGATTAAATACTTTATGTGACTGTATAATGCAGTATTAGGCAACTATTACTGTTACTATAATAGACTTTTCCAAGGTCTTCCTGCTGTTTTAAAGTTGTAACCTTTAAAAAAAGTGAAAACAGTTTGAATCAAATCAAAAGTACTGTATATCTCAATTTAGTTTCAGTTGACCCTCCAACCAACCTACAGATACTTGATCCTGGATACCTTGGACATCTTCACATTACATGGCAACCCCCTGCCAGCCTGGAAAATGTGAAAAACTGTTCAGTGCGATTTCAGCTTCAATATTTCAGCACCTCTGAAGGAAGATGGGTGGTAAGAAAATTATTCAAAATGTACCTAGAACTGAAAATTGGGCAAGATTAAAAGGATACTGGATGGAAAATGTCAAAATGTTAGTACGGTATGTAGATATTGGATGTGTTATATCTGTACTGGCCTGCTTCATTAATACAGTAAGTGAGTCCAGTTGTGGAACAAAGAAATCCACAGCAGAAGTAACTCTAGACATTCCCCTGACATCTCTCAATAGAACCATGCTAGATTTCCAATAGTTCTGCATTTTTACTCATCTTTTAAAACTGTGATCTGGATCAAATTCATTTTAAAAAATCACAGAGGCTACAACAAGTTGCAAGGTGAAGCAATACTGCAGCACAAGATGTAGTGAAGACAACCAAGGCAAAGTCAATTAGAACTTTTTATAATTCCACTACAGTAAATGCTCAATGCTGTCCACGTAGGGAATACAATGCTGTCCATGAGGGAATACAAAGTTGTCAAAGTTGTCAAGTGGACGAAGTATGCAGTCTGTCACAGAAGGCTCTTCTTCTGAGAATGGATGACACAGCGTCCCGTGGAGGTTTATAGTTTGGACCCTATGTGGAGTGGCATTACCAAGAAAAGACAGGAGACGGATTTCTGGAAAACACACTCGGGTTTATTAATGGTGGAAGAATTCAGTGACAGTTTGTGTTCTGGTGCTCAGGAAAATAAACAAGGCATGCAAGTCCAGGCGAATTCACATGGAAATTCAGGGTACAGTCCATAACTCCAGGCCGGGAAATCCATCCATCCAGACACACAGGAAACATAAACAATCCAGGAAGGCACTGGGCCAGGTTAATCTGGCCCTGGGCTCAGTGGTCAGGATGTCTCTGGTAAGGCCTAGGTCCTCTGGTTGTAACGAAAGCATTCTTTCCAGACCCTATGCGGACGACACAATCCGGGGTAGAGTTAAGGAAATACATTAAGGAAAAAGGCATGCAGGAAGCGGGGATGAAAACAGGGGGGCGTGTCCATGAAGTGCTGGTGGTCAGGGGAGGTGTGGCCGAGGCAAACGATCCAAAACAGAGTCCAATGCAAAACCCAGGACAAAAGCAAAAGGTCCAAAGCCGGGCGGTCCATCCGAGACTGACAATTAAAAATGGGAACCAGGTCGGAACCAGCAGGGGGAACGGGAACAGGAACAGAAACTTAAAACCATAACGGAGCCAGGCGCATCCAGGTCCCGGGCTCACACAATACGGAAACGAGAGCAAAGCCCCGAATGGAGTGGGCGTCTGGCTTTTAAGGGGGGCTGGAAGGAGGTTGGAACAAGGGGCAGGTGCACAAAATCAGGTCCGAAGTGAAAGAGCCGGAGTGCCCTTAAGGAGGAGGTACTATAATCGTGACACAGGCGTCTCCATAGGCAGGCCTTCAGATCCATGTTCCAATGTTGAGCCCTGGCCACAGGATTACCTAGGCTTATATACAAAAGTCCTAACAATACACACCAGGAGCTAATCCAGACATCAGACTAACATAAATCTCAGGAAAGGTTAGAGTGCCCTCTAAAGGAGGGATGTCAACCCTGACACTATCCTGTTGGTTAAGTAGCTTCTTGCACTCTGAATTGTACTTCTTCTTGGTGTTTGTGTTCAGCTGCAAATTGCTGATATTAAACCCATAAGAATATCTGAATAGAAGCAGTAGCCAGGTCTTCGGTTACCTTCACTTGTTAGAGAGAAGTGCACTAACAATTATGCTACATGTGAGATTACTTGCATTAGCCATCTTTCCCTTTGCAAACCACAATACAGAGAATACAAGCTGCTTTTACTTGCAAACAATGTATTCAAAACAAATGAAAAATGATTGTGCCTCAAAGATTGTTCCAAGCATTTGATGGTGTAAAGAGCCACAGCAGTACTGTATATACAATTGCTTCAGTTTTGCAAAATTTTAGCAACTGGAAATTCACTTAATGCTTTATAGTTACAGAATATTCCCTGTTAATTTAACAAAATATGTACATTTCAAATTTGAAATAAGGACAAAGCAGAATAATGAAGTAATTGTAATGTTTCTGGTCAAGATTATATTAATCTGATATCCAGCAATCCTATTCTATGGAATAAATGTATACTTTATTCAAAGAGGTGCTAAAATAGCAGGAAATAATATTAATATTTTGTTATCTTGAAACGTATTCAAGAACAATTGCTGTGTTCATATTTCAAAAGATTGCTTAAAGCTGTATAACTAATAGCTCATGTAACAACACCCTACTGTACAATTATGAGAAGATGGCCTTGTGCTGTTTTTATAGCCATAATCTAACATTATCAGCCCAGAGGGAGATGCTGTTACTGTTTTTGACATTACTGTTTTTCTCTAAATTCTACATGTGTTTTGTGTCATACAGTACCTTGCATCAGACATTATATACTGTATAAAAAATGACTGTAGAGTAAAACAGTGGCAACAATAAGAGTGGATATGCTCTGTGATCTGATTCAATGTAGCACAGAGGTTATGGCTCTGGACTAATGATGGAAAGCTTTTGAGTTCATATCCTAGGAGGGATGCAGTTTGTTATACCTATGTGCATGTCCTTCCAGTGATAGCAGGTTGCATAAGCAAATTCTGTAGCTATATACTGTACATGTAAGTATATAAATGTAGCTATATAAATGACATTGTCTTCCAAATTATTTATTTATTAAATAAGTATAGAGGGAGTCCAGGTCTCCATGAACAAAAGCAGATTTCATTAACTTCTAAACCATTCATATGACTGTGTGGATTTTTGTCTATGGAACTGCTAAGACACAGAATCAATACGTTCATCAGTAAGTGACAGCACAGAGTAGACATATCTGTAATAGTCCTTATGCTAGTCAGTCAAATCACTTTGTTATCCTAGTCTTAGACAAGGCAGCTTTTTTTGTTTGTCCGATCCATCTCTCTTTCTAATCATGTCTAATCATCATCCTGTATTGTGCTTCATCCAATTTACCAGAATGCACTCTTTTCTAATACAGACAATCAGAACTAAAAATTTCAACTACAGTGCACAGTTTGACCTTGGGAAAGAAGTTCAAGTTAAGATCCAGACTTTGTTGAGAGGACAGTGCTCTAATGGAACAGATGTGCTAAGCTTGCCAGCTGAAAAAACAGTACTGCCTTCCAGGAATGGTAGGTCAATGACTTTTGGAATTAAGCCATAATATACTTTACCAGTTCCTAGGAATCAAATTAAATTACATAAACAAACCAATGAACATCAAATAAATGCTGATTCCAATAAATGTTTAATACTTATAATTATGAGAAAACATAAACTCTGAAGTCAACATTTGCTAAAAATATCCTTAAAGTCATTTTCATATCTCTTTTTCCCAAAACCTCTCAGGGACTGGGTATCTGTGAATTATTTCATTACAGCCAAAATCAATGGCTATTGTATTGTATATTCCTTTGTTGGGTAAGAAAAACATAATCAGATTTATATTTTCTAATGAAGAATTAATTGATATCATTAATAAAAGCAAAGTTTCTTTTATTAATCATTACATTATATCATTAGGTTAAAGCAGAAAAATATTTGATTCTTTCTTAAACCACCAAAATGTTTTTATTTATACAGGATCATCAGAATCCAAGATTAAAGATTTCAGATGTATTTTCTATTACCGGGAGTATATGGAATGCACATGGGTGAAGGGAAATGAAGTCCAACCTCAGTCTGAGTACTTCTTGTTTTATTGGTATGTTTCATTTTTTTTTAAATGAAGCTATTTAGTCAAGTAAAAGTGAAACAAAGAATGTATTCAGGCTTTTTGCCAAGTTAAAATAAATGGCCAAGTTAAACTTTTGTTTTCAGTTAATAATTTAAAGTCATTGATATCTTAGTGTTTTCTTTTCAATTTAGCAAGGACCAGTTAGTATGTCTGTTAATACAGTTAATGTTAATGTCATCGGAAGTTTGGATCTGCCCTTGTGAAAGCTGTAATGCTCACAAACACCCGCAGCTTTATACAGGTTTGATTAGTAATTTACAGCATGTCACAACTGTGAGCCTGCATTCAAGACAGAACGCAAAAAGTGTCTGAAGCCTTGGAAGTATTATAGAATGGGCTTTGAAAGACCAGTGTAAAGTAAGATGCAACCAATATAATCATGGAAAATGCTGATGACTAGTGAGGGGACTAATGTTACGTGGCACAATGCCTAGAGTATGGGCTATTTTGATTGCCATCAAGGGATACATTTTCATGAGAAAACATTTTTCCTTGTCCATCTTTTAATTCCACAACCAGTATAAACATGTCAGCAATTAAAAGATTAATATAATTCCCTGTCAATGTTCTCAAAAAGGCAATAATGAAAGTAAGTTAAATTGTATTAACTTAAATGAATAGCTGACAATGCCCTTTGCACTTTTTACTAGGCATAATGGAATGGATCAAGCAATGGAGTGTCCTAAATATATCAAGTCCAATGGATTTAATGTTGGGTGCAACTTTTCCAGTAAAGAGCTTGTTGAGTTTGCTGAATTCAACATATGTGTGAATGGTTCTTCAGCCAAATCACCCATGAGAGCTGCATATTTCACACTGAAACCACAGAATCTTGGTAAGTAAAAAAGCTGCAGATCATCAACACATCACTTTCAAAAACGATCTAGCGTTTTTGGGACATTGTGGACAGAATGCCAGTCCATCACAGGGAACACACAGACACAAACATTCTTACGACAAGGGACAATTTTAGATAAGAGAATTAACCTACAGTACCAGTATGTCTTTGAACTGTGGTCGGAAACCGCAGGAAACCCGAGGAACAAGAAAAAACTTTTCTGGACAGATCATGCAACTCCATGTACTGTAGATAGCACCCCAGAATTTAAACCAGTGCTGCTATCCTAAACACTGTGGCACCATTCCACCCCAAAAGCTGAACAGAATTGAGAAACACACGCAAATACAGTGCATATACCTTTATATCTTATACTGTATGTGTGTGTACCTGAAAAGTTTGAAAAACATGTAGTTTGTCTGTTCTCCATGTAATTGTGTGGGTTTTTCTCTGGTTGCTCCAGTTCCAAAGACATACTGGTTAATTGGCTTTAGGTAAATTGGCCCAACCTGAGAGTGTGCGTGTTTGTGTCTCTGTACAATGTGCTCTGTGATGGACTGGTGTCCCATCCAGGGTTTACTGCTTCCTGAGAAAGTCTCCTGCTCCCTCTCCCAACACTTTGCTGGATAAAGCACTTAGAAAATGGAAAGAAATTTGACAGCTGTCTGCAGGGTAAGATCAAGGGCATTTTAAATAATTGCATTTGGTTAGTATAACATCCATCTGTTATTAGAAACTTGCTTATTTGTAATAAGAATTGGTCGTTGGGGTATCATACCCTGATCTAGATACCAATCCATTGCAAGGCACACAAGCACACAAACAAGAAGCACATAGGGACGATTAAGATTAACCCCACCAACATCTCTTCAAGAAACAGTAGGAATCTGGAGCACCAGGAGAAAACTTGCTTGAACACAGAGAGAAAATAGATACAACCCCTGGTCCAGATTTGAACCCAGGACACTAGACCTGGGATGCAGCCAAACTAAATTCCATGCTACCTACCATGCATAGAAAATATATTATATGTGGTTGTGGTTAAATTTGGGCTACAATCAGCAGTCTAGTTCATTTATATCAACTGTCCGTAGTCCTCTCAAGTTCTTTGAAAGTTATATGGCTTGTGCACTTCCTTTAACTATGGGCAATTTCATTGATGCCTTCTTTTGTAAAAATTTATAAATATTTTAATGTTTTCATGATCTACACTACTTTTTATTGGTTCTGGATGGAGAACCCACAATTGTGCAGTCAGTTAGGCTATTTGTAAAGATTTTGTTTGTATGTGTTTTGTTTTTCATGAGTATAATTACAGTGTACAGTATATCACATTTTTTTCTGTTTGCTCTTCTTTATCCAAGTGAAACCAGCTGCCCTTGAGATTCTAAACTTGACAGCAACAGACAATGAGAAAATCCTTTTGGAATGGACACCACCTACAGGAAAAATTCCTAAACATTGCTTGGAGTATGAGGTTCAATATGGGCGTGAAGACAGAGAATGGATGGTAGGCTCTACTATATTTTGCCTTACAGTCAAAAAGAATAGCTTGGAAAGTGTATCCGAGTTCTTGAGTTTTCTTTATAAATTATAACACAGGTATGGCAGTCCAAAGAAATTGCAATTTTAATGTGGAACCCAATATCTGTAAGGATTGCTTTAGATTATATTATTATATTTTCCTATTGGATGGCAAGTGTCACACCAGGATGTCACAAATGGCTCTACAGTGTTGGCTAAGGATGTTTTACTTGATAGGAATTGACCCGACCTGACACAACCGGGACAAATGTTTCATTTGGAGACCCCGTGCAGTTGATTTAGTTTCAATTAATCAGGCTTTGTTTCTTTCATCTAGGATTCATCTAAGAAAGCTAACTTATTAATTACTGAGATTGTCTGTTTGTCTTTTCCTTTATTTCTGCAGAATCACATAATTAAAGAAACAACATTTGCCATTGTTAGCATTGACCAAAGCGAAAAACACTGCTTTCGACTTAGAAGCAGGATGAATATGTTCTGTGCAGACAGCGAAGTCTGGAGTGATTGGAGCAACATTCAGTGTTTCCCTGGTAAACCGCTACAGTTATCCTCGATTGTTTCATTAGGAAGCTATACTGAACAAGTACCATTGTAAACACCAGTTATGAGCTCTTTCCTAGTTTTCCAGGGAAGTAATAATTTATGTAATGCTGTCTTAAACCAGGAATTCTCAGACAAGTTAGGCTGCTGGATCCATCCCAGATACTAAATATACACATAGGATGAATTTAAATAAATACATATAGCATGGGCGATATGGTGGTGCTGTTACTAGCATTGCTGTGTTGCAGTGCTGGGGCCTTGGGTTTAATTTTGGACCCAGGGTACTATCTATGTGGAGTTTGTACTGTATGTTCTTCATGTGCTTATGTGGGTTTCATCAAGGTGCTCCAGTTTCCTCCCACTGTCCAAAGACATACTGGTACAGTAGGTTAATTGGCTTCTGGGAAAACTGGCCCTGGTGTGAGTATGTGTGTTTCTGTGTGTCTGCCCTGTGACTGGTGTCCTGTTGAGGGTGTATCCTGTCATGCACCAGCTGCTTGATGGGATAGGCTCCAAATCCCCATGCAACTCTGAATTGGATGAAGCGTTTAGAAAATGGATGGAATATAAGTCTTTATCTAAACATATTTCTCCTTAGAGACCAAATACAGATGAAAGAAAAATATTTAAAAACTATTTCGCTTTACCATATTTGGTGTACTGTGTTGTCCCCTACGCCCATGTATTACATAAAGCTGATGGATGAATACGTATCCAAAATAAAATAACAATACTAATATTCACAGAAAATATTAAGACAGTACTCTAAAGTTCAGTTCCCTACTCACTGAAAACAGTGACTTACTAGTTACTAGTTTTAAAATAAACTTATAATGACTGGTCTTTGGCATTAATTTAAAAATAACAAATACATCATTTTTCAAATCATTTGTAGGAAATATTAAATCTTAAACTTTTGTTTTTTATTTCTTTGTAGGTGTAATGAAAGAAAAAGACACCGCATCAGAAGCTGTGTTATTCAGCGTGCTGGCTGCTACAACAATTGTCCTGTTCACAGTTTTCCTATGTTTACTGATCAGGAAACGAATGTAAGGATATTACTGTGCATTTTTTCCTTTACCTTTTGTCCTGGTGTTCATTTTGAAAATAAGAAAAAACTGCCCTTGTTTGAACAAAATATTGTAATAGAATGCTTCCTTTCTATATAAAAGCACTATATAAGTGTAAGCAATCATTATAATTAATTATTACAAGATTACAGGACTGTACAGAAGGTATAAATTAAAAACAAACTGCTTCTTGTCACAAGGATAAATGGTAAACATTCCTATCAGTCACAAATGAACAACATACAGTACATAACTGACTTACCAATCAACAAATCAATTCAATAACTTTTTCATTAACTATTTTTTCTTCAGTAACTAATATCTTCATTGGGGTAAATGATTGTTTTAACAAAAGACAATGATCCTACATATCACAGAAAGATTAATTTCAAAATTCTGTGACAACATATCATCAACCATTAATCACAAATCTTTGCCCCTACTGTATACTGTACTGTAAAGCAAATTCTAAGAAGGTTTTTACAACACATATAAACTAATAACATCAAACCAAATTAGTTAGTTGGGCCGAAAGGTTCTTCTCTTGTTTGTAACCTTTATTATATTCCTATCAGTTATGAAAACTAAAAATTATCTGATTCTCTAACTGTTTTATTATCTTTTTTGTCTTTCAGGTTCAAACCCAAAGGCATAAAAGATATAAGTCTGCTAGGAGTAGAGAGCAGCCAGAATTGAGACTCTCTGCATTTACCATGAATGATGATTTTTTCCACTTTGAACTTTGCTGTTAGAAAACAGGAGTGTGTTAATGCAGATACTGAACACCACAGCAGATGTTTTGTAAGTGAAGAGCATTAATAAATAAAAAAAAGTTGCTTAATTACCAACGATAAAAAGAAAGATCCTAGGTGGGTTAAAATTAACAACACCTACTAATTAAATTACTTAGATAAAAATTGAATCTGTTATCTACAGTAAGATCATAAAACCGGGAATCCATTCTCAAATACAATGAGTCTTTTGATTTGATTCTGGCAGAGATTGTTGTTGCTGGACACGATAGACATCACTGTTATCACATTTCTTCTCTTGAAATGAAAATTGTTTTCTTTTCATGAGTGTTCAAAAGTGAATGCTGGTTTCTTATGCACTCTAGCAATTCGATATCTAAGTGATGTCATTGTGCAGAATATTGTGAGCAATAGTCATGGAAAATTGCTTAGCAGATAATTCTGCATTGAGTTTTTTTCTTTTGTTTGCTCTTAGAAAAGATGTACTGTACGCTTAACAACGCAACCATTTACTGGATAAAATCCTAAATCTTCAACTAAAACTTCAACATCATTAGATATGTTGTAGCCTAATGACTGATCTCTTGTTTTATGGTTGCATTCAAAACCACAAATGTAAAGGTTTGGTTTGTTTTTGTAAGTTCCTTAAAACTTGACTGAGAGAATGGAAATGGAGTACACTATATAGTATATAATACACTACACTATATTGATATAGATTTAGTTTTCTGTGTCCAGTAGATTTTGTGCAGATTATGTTGTCATTCTAAAGCTTTGTTTATTCATTTAATGCTGTACAGATAACTAAGAGATCTGGAATTTCCAGAAAAATGATATACCACAGTTAACTTCACTTTAAACGTCCTCACACTACTTTGCCAAAGTGCCCCAGCTAAGCTTTTATTGTGACATTGTTGAAACAGTAAACCGAAATGTCTGTATCAACTTCAGATCCTGGATAAAGATGATTCCTCAAAATGATTTCAATATTCATAGACTATAATACTAGAAGGGAAGACCTGGGTGGCAGACTTACTGTGTATACACAGGCAAGTGAAAGTGTGAGAGATTAAGATCTAACCTTCTTCCTGAACTTCTTTTATAAATTCCATTAATTACCATTAGTTGTTTTCCTGTCCCAACAAGGTTGTTATCATCACCAGGCTGTTGCACAGTATCCCACACAGATTGTGTTTAACCTTAAAAAGGAGTGAAATACAGTAAGATTTAGATTGCAGTGAGAAAAAAAGAGCTGTGCAGTCTAATCATTAGCTTTGACTGATGAATCCTGGAAACCTTTTGGAATGCTGCCTGACCATTCCATCGAAAACATTGATTATAACGATTGCTGCTGTTGCTGTTTTAAAAAGGACCAACAACAGCTTGTGGTGGTATTCATAAAATCTTTTGAAAAAATACATGATAATAAGAAACACATTATTTGCCTAGCACCAATTGAAAAGTTTTTCTAAAGGTATAAATAGAATGTTCCTAATCCCATTCATACTAGCATGTTTTATGCCTTTTATACCTACCCAAATAGAGGTTATCCACCTTTATACAACATGTTGTTTCCTGTTTTATAATTAGTCCTCAAGCCATGTGTGTACATTACTTTGTACTCATGTGGTGTTTAATTTAAGAATTAACTTTTTGTGAGACTAAAGTTTACAGCAAAATTAACAATTTTAACCAAATCTTTTGTAAATCTCCATAATGTCATGTTCACTCATGTTATCAACTGCTCAAGTTGATTATTTCATTAATTCTGGTACGTTTAATAGGATCCAGCCTGTCTTAACCCACACTGTCAGTCTCTTAACAGTGCAGTTGTTTTTAAGTATTTTTCTAATGTACTGTAGCTCTAACTCTCATTTCCTAAAATTTACATATTCTAATGTAAGAGCCTGCATGAAACATTATTTACCATGTTACTCATTTCATTTTCATCTATTATCTTACAAATATTCTCCGTTGCTTGGTATTATAGTCTATGAATATTGAAATCATTTTAAGGAATCATCTTTAGAATGCTCTCTGCCTTCTTATTGTTTTCACAATTTTTCTATTAAACTATACAGGTTATGTTTACCTAGACTTGATCTTTTTGTTTTAAGTATAAAGTTTGTGAGCTTTAACATTATGATTTAGAAGTATAATCGTCCTTCTTCTATTATCTGTAATAATCTGTAAATCCATCAGCTCCAACTTCACAACACAGGCTTCGTTCCTTTATAGCCAGCTTTTCTCAAATTAATCACAAACGTTTGAGATTTAAAGTATACTGTAAATACATCACCATATTAAAGTCATAATTACCAAGTGGTTTCAATCTGTTACCTGTTATCTTAATTATATCCTGGTTGCTTGAAACCACCAAATCCACAAGACCATCTTTTCTCTTTGAAACCTTTACAAACCGGCCTAAGAAGCAATCATTAAACACCTCAGCCTGTTTCAGCTTCTGTGTGCCTCATCATTTATGTGTGAAAATTGAAATCTCACAGCCATGTAACAGACACATGCTATTATCATGTAACCATTACTGAAGTCTTTCACAAAAAAGACAACCAGGTGCATTAATTTACTTCACCCTTTGTTTAAATGCCCACTAAATGATTACGATGAATACTTTATCATAAAGCACTTTGCATCATGAAGATTAATATTGCTCAACAGTAAAATTAATGATTTGCCGAAATATATATTTGTGGGTTTGCAAATATGGATTCATTTACACAAATAAATTATACTTCATTTATACAAACGGGTCATTACATCAAATAAAATGTTATGCAGTTAGTTTCTTTACAGACTGCAGGCTTTAATGGGCGTATGGTTTTATTTTTCATGTTTATTAATTCCATCTACTATGTGAATATTAACAACACAAAATCTCTAAAACATTAATTGCATATTGCACCCTGAATTCAACACAGTTAGCTTATATATGAGTTGTTACATATTTTATGTTTGACAGATATAGGTATTTTATTTCAAGATGAAAAAATATAAATTAGATAACTGACGAGGCACTTTTACAAATTTACTTAGTGCTGTGTATTAAAATATTATTCCAAAATTAATTCAAAACATATTAACATAAATTATGTAACACTCTAAATACAATATTGTATAGTATTTGAGTATTCCACATACAGAAAATTATCAGAATTGCCGATGTTCTTGCCAGCCTTATTTAATTTGTGTTTTTATCTTTCTAAGCTTTGGAATATGTATTTGTCACCTATTTATTGCAGAAAATTGTCATGGTTAAAAACAGGATATATTTTTGTAACTTCCACATATTGATTGTTGGACCTAACTGTATTATTTCAAAAACACATTGTTAAATAAATTATTAATATTGCTTTAGCAAACCATTTTGGTGCTTTTTAAATCTGTATTGTCATGTCATGTCATTTGCCAAACTGCTTTAAATCATGTTATAGGTTTATTCCATGCTGAAAAAAAGAAGAAAGAGAACACAACGTTTCGGCCGTGGAGCCTTCTTCAGGTGTGAGAGAGACAGGGCAGTAGGCAAAGGTAAAGTAGCGGGAGAACAAAGGTTGGGAGGGAGGAGGAGTGAGAGGCGGGAGCAGGGGACAGAAAGAGAGGCCAATCAAGAGGTGTGAAGTCAGAATGGGTGCAGAGAGGTGTGAAATGATCTTTGATCTTTAATCAATGATAAGGGAGCCAGGGGAAAGTTCCAAAGCAGGAATACAGGATGTGTGAAAAAATAGGGTTGCTATTATCCATTTGAACAAGACACAAACCAAGGAAGTCAAGAAGTATAATTATAAATAATTAATCTATTTTCCAATTGCTTCTTCCAATACAGGGGTTACAGGGGATACAGAGCCTATCCCAGCAAGAAATGGGCATAAGTCACAGAACACACCACACAGGAGACCAGTCCATCACAGGGAAGACACACAAACAGACATATTTATATGAGAGCCAATTTTTCCAGAAATATTTTTAATTCACCCGTGTGTTTTTGCAATATGGGAGACAACCGGGGCACCCAGACCAAATCCACACAAACAAAGGGAGAACATATGAAGTCCACATACTGTAGATAGCATCCCAGGTCAGGATTTGAACCCAGAGCCCCCATACTGCCCAAATAAAACTTGTATTTAACAACACCCATTAATTGAAGATGATTATATTTCTAGCAGCAAGAAATTATTTCTATTTTATTCTGTAAGGAAAATTTGTTTTTCCAACTTTACCCTCATAATGGGTTCCCATCATGAAAACTATCCAAACTGGAAGTACTGCAGGATTAAATTAGGAACTATAAAAAGAAAATAGACAAGGACAAGGAAAGAAGAAAAAACTGTATCAACTCAGCTGTGGCTGCTAAACTGAATATTTGCTCAAGTGTATTTCTCCATTCAGTGGAAGTTTCATTTCACACCTCTCTGCACCCATTCTGACTTCACACCTCTTGATTGGCCTCTCTTTCTGTCCCCTGCTCCCGCCTCTCACTCCTCCTCCCTCCCAACCTTTGTTCTCCCGCTACTTTACCTTTGCCTACTGCCCTGTCTCTCTCACACCTGAAGAAGGCTCCACGGCCGAAACGTTGTGTTCTCTTTCTCCTTTTTTTCAGCATGGAATAAACCTAAAACTTGTTCCTTTGCAGCCTACGCATGCTGACGCAGCTACTCACCTGAACTGCTTTAAATCATATTGTGTCACGGGAAGCCAAAGCCTTCCTGGCAAGCTACAAGCTCCATTGGCAGTAGTTACAAGTCTTTTTTTATGTCTCTCAACATATGTTCACACTGTGATCATTCAAGAACATTTATTTACTTCTTGTTAATCCAGTTTAGCTTTAGCCTTGCGTTTTAGTTCATTGCTCTGCTGAAAAGTGAACTTTCCTTCCAATATCTTGCCCCATCCATTTTCCTCTCCAGTTTGACCTGGTGATGCATTGTATACCAAAAACAAATACATGAAATTTGAATTGGAAATTTTCAACAAAACTTTTCTAATTGTATCATGGCTTCTCACAAAAGCATTTGCCACATGTTTGTAGAACCACTTAAATGCTTTAAACTCCCAGATGGATCTGAGATGGGTTTGCCTGTCTGCCATACATGCCAGCTTTGTATAGTGACTGGGATATTGTTGTCTCATGAATATTTTCTCCCATCTCAGAGCCTGACCTCTGTAGCTTTTTGTCACAGTTAACCTGAAAATACATCCTCATCCAGTTTTCTGTTTAGAATGAAGCGCAAGATCTAGGAATATTTTTGCACTGTATACCACTGATAAAGAATCCTGATGTATTTTAAAGATAATTATATATCACATGAATTGGAGAGGAAGCTGGCAGCATTGCAAAAGAATGGGAAAGACATGAGTAAAGGTTACAAAAACTGATGCCAGCAGTACCTAAGAGATGCCAAGATGTGATTCAGTGAAAGGTACTGTAACCTTAGAATTCATTCCCAGTTCAGTTAACATTTATTTAGCCATGTGGAGGACAGATGAGCAAGTCACTTTTTAATTGCTTTTTGCAAACGAAATCTTTAGCACATATTTTTCTTGATGCCATTCCAAACTATTTTAATGAGGTGTTGTTACGTCCCAGTGTGTGTTCTGTGTGTGTTTTTTCTGTTATGTCCACACTGCTGACCCTTGATTGTTCTCCCTTCCCCATTGGCCAACCATCACACCACTGTTTCAATATGATGTCATCATCAATCAGCCCTCAGCCAATCAGAACACATCTTATTCAGCATATAACATGGAGGTTTTCAGCAAGGAGAGGCCTTTCAGTTGACTTCGGTCCCATTTGGTTTTGGTTATCGCGTCGCGTTGCTTCTGGTTATTGCTTCGGCTTCGTTTGTTGGTTTGTTTTGCTTTGTATGTGTGTGTATTTTCGTATAGCTTCGGCTTTGTTGTTTTGTTGGTTTTTTGTTAGTTTCTTTGTACTTCCGTTTGTTTGTGTGTTCATCCTTGTTTTGTTACATTACCTTGCTCCAGTGTTACATGTTCAACTTTTGTGTTCTTTTGTACCCTGCTCCTGTTTATTACTCTTGTTTTCCCTTATTTGTATTCCTGGTTCACTTGTGTTTTTGTGTGAACTTTTATATATAAGGTCAGTTTAGGTTGTTGGGTACACTTTACACACTTACTGTAGTTGATTTTGTATTAGTACACTAGGTTAGTACGGGTGAGTGCCATTTGTCTTGTATGGTTTTGGGTAGTCAGTGCAGATTAGATAGGGTTTCGAAGATGCTGAAGACCGAATGTTTCAGGTTTTCTTTTGTAGTCAGATTAGCTTTCCCTCACTTTCCTAGCCAGCTCCATTTTGTTTGTTATTTTCTTTCCTTTGGCACCACTCTAGTTCCTTACCCTTATCACGCTTCCTAGTCCCTCACCAAAACCCCCCTGCTTCCAAAATAATTATCCTAAATGTTACACCCCTTTTCCCCTAGACACTTGGGGTTGTAACAGGTGTGTTGCAATGAAATGACTTAATATTTTCAAACCATAATTATGAACTTTAATGGATAAGACAGAAAATTCTAGAGTATTATTTTTATTTTTACAGTCATAGGTAAAATAGGGATACAACAGATTTGTACCTGGTATTATTGTATGTGTCTGTTATGGATAAGCTTTGTGTATATTACTGGTAAAAAAGGGAGGTTATTTACAATCACTCCTCTTAGTGAACAGCTCAAGGGGAAATACAATGATCCATTATCTAAGGGTTGTACAAAGGTCTCCAGCATCTTATCTTCAGAACTGCTTCACAGTAGCCTAATTCATTAAATGTATGAAAAGTTCAGGTTTCATCAGACATTCAACATCTACAGGGTAGGTACTGTAGTTTAGTACTCACAAAATATATATATATACTGTATATAGGTTTCCACACCCAGTAACTTAAACGTTATTACTTTTTAGGCAAGGATAAAGGCAAACATTAAGAACAAAGGTATTTATTGAGGTATGTTTTTATTTAAGACAATTGACAATTAAATAAAAGATAAGTACCCAATTCTGATATCTACATTGTAGAAGCCTTATAGCAGAGGTGTTTAAAGTTTCAGGAAAAATGTTTTCATTTAATCTCAGCCTACAACCTCCTGGTTCCACTAAATGACCCATTTTAACAGCTTTTCTCAGTTCTCAAGATGTTGGTCATTTAAAGAGACCTATAAAAACTGCTTAATATTCTCTCTCTAGTGTGAAGACCCGAACACTCCTGACTTCAAGACTTCATGTCCTGATTTTAACAGAATATTTAAAAAAAAAATGGTGGCTCACAAGAATGGACTGAAGAATGTAATCCAATGAAACTAAGTACTGTTAAAGACATCTGATATGAATTTAATGCAGACTTTATTTGGTATTTTACCGAGTGTGTTTTTGTTAATGTGTCATATGTTTTATACTTATTAGACAGTACTTCTTTAGAATAAAAAATACATTCTCATCATTCAAAGTCTGTCTTTAATGAAATATTGAAATATTTTACTATAAAAATGAGACATGGTCTAAGGGAACACTGGAAACTTTAGATCAGTAGTCCTCATCTCAAGTTCCCAAAGGCCAAAAGTGACCAAAGGACCCTTTGATAAGTATTTTTAAATATTTTATTTCCAGAACAGAATTTGCTATTAATTTGCTGAAAGCAAATTTCTGATTTAAAATGTGCTCTTTTATATGTGAGAAATAGGTTGGCAAATTTTGCACTGGGAGATAAGCTGTCTTGTTATTGACATTATGAGGAACAGAAGTGAGGAAAACTGATGTAGTTGGAGAAAAATGGATAGATTTAATCAATAGTACAAACATCAGTGTGCGAGAGACAGGCTGCCTTTCAAAAGGAATGAGTGAACCTGTTCCTCTTGGAAAATCGAAGTACTCCATACCGTGCCAAATGTCCACTGTATGATATAAAAACATCCTGTGGGTTAGCTGAAAGGCTAACAAAATATTTGCAAGTATGTCATCAAAACTTTTAAATAAAGAGGTGATACAAGTATTGAGGAACTAAGACATATGATAAAGCAATTAGAATAAACCTGCATGGGAGATACTGTACATCTGCAAAAAAACAATAGATCTCTAAGAAGCGGATAAGGAGGCATGTCGCTTCATTATACTTTTTATGAGAAACTGCCAAGGGATCAGAGATCAGTTCTTATCAAAAAGAGATAAAGGTTGTACAGTATAAGATGTTTTTATTAAGATAGTGTCCTCCACTTTACAAGCTATATATATATCAGTGTCTCATTTGAAAATCACCTGGATGACTACTGATTGCCGATATGGACATTCTGCCCTTTTCTGCTTGTTTTTATCACCAAAAATGAGATGTCACTATTTGTTAAAGTTACTCCAGGCATGTTTAAACAGACTCAGTCCTTGGGTTTACTTAACAAGATTCACATTTGTTATACTTACAAATATATACTGTGAGGCAATAAAAAGTATTTCTGTGAGTGAAATACTTTAAGACTCTATGGCGTCTTGTCAAATACAGACCCTTTACTACACTCTGTACCAGTGCTGATCAGACAAAAGCTGCTGTTTGAATGTTCTGGATGGAAGAAACAACTTGGCATAACCATTTGTAAGCACAGAAAGCCATTATTTTCTGTAAAACCACTGAGCAGTGTGAACACAACCTCTTCACAAAATTGTAACACAAAACACATAATGGAGATATTTCATGCATGAAGATCCTCCACAATAGAATCAGAGTTAAGGTGCACAACAGAGATGTGGTAGCTCAGACAGCAAGCGCCTCTAGCTCCTAACTGGAAGGCCCTGGGTTCAATCTCAGGGAAGGGCAAGCAAAGTAGCTTGCTCTAATTCCTTCCAGATGGCTCCCAGGTCCATTCAGCCTGCTTTCCAAATGAGTAGTGGGGGCTAATCTTTCTGGGGGTAACAGGCCAGCTAGAGTGTAATGATGACCACATCACCTCCACCTCCAGTGTTGGATGGTCAAAGAAAAATGGTGGCCCTTTCCCCATGAGCCTTTATGGCCTGAAAAGGGACCTACCTACAGTACTTGTAATGTAAAGACAGAAACCTTGTTGTTCATGTTTTTATATGTTCACATTCCAATCTTCCCAGAAAGTTTGAAAATAAAGTTTAAATTTGTATCCTTTATCTTTACTATTTACAGGAAAATTTCAACATACTGTACAGTATAGTATGTACTATCATTCTTTTTTAGTTCAAAAGAAAGAAAATGCAAAAGTAAAATAAATGTGAATAATATTGATTAATTGATTTTATAATAACAGTACTGCATTTTAAGTTGGAATTTAGTGTGAGAATAAAAACTTTAATATTTTATAGCAATATCTGTTTAAATATTGCAGGATTCTTGCATTCATAACAGCTAATACATTTTTATGTAGTGTATGTAAACTCAGCTGAAAGTGGAGAGCATACAAATGTACTGTAAATAGGTCACAAATGAGAGGAGGTAATTTAGCCAATCAAGCTTGCTTGCTAATATGTGATCTGTGGTATCTCATCCAGCTCTTTCTTGAAGGATATCTTCAAAAGGATGTCTTGTTCCAGACACCCATAACTGTTTGCATAAAAAAGTGCCTTTTATTCTTAATCTTAAATGCACTTCTTCTTATCCATTTGCATTCTCTGGCTCATATTTAACTATTAATCTTAAAGAATTACTATACTGTACATCTGATTAACAGTAAATTAGGTGTTACTTATGTAAGGTACAATTTGAAAATAAAAACTTTCACTAGGAATAATAGAACCTAAGAATTGAGTGTACTGAAAGGATTATGAAGTGTTTTAATTAAACTTTGGCTTAACCAACTTGGCTGGCTGTTAAAGTCCTGGCAATAGGAAAAGGAGGGTGAGGAGTGATGAAGGGGTAGCTGTAGAGGTGGAGAAAGACATACACAAGAGAGATACAGATAACTTATAGTAATTATAATGTTTTATTTGAGGAAATGATGTCTGAAGTAATTGAGAATTACCGACAACAGAGTCTGATTGAGCTTGGTTGCTGTCATCCCTCCCCTATGTTTTGTTATAAACCCCATTTAAATGTCTTAGTTTAAATTCTTTATATCTTCTTTTCAAAAGCTGCCTTTCATGCATCACACGTTCTTTGACAATTCTTACATTTGTCTAGAATTCTTGGGAAATTGTCATTTTCAATTGGTGATAACTGCAGTTAACCTCCCCAATCCCCCCCCCCCCCCCCCCCCCCACAGTGCCCAACTGAGTTATTTTTAATTTTTAAGTCAAAACATAATCCTAATATTACTAAACACTCTTGATAGTCATTCAAAATGTTTTAGCGCCATTAATGTTTGTCACAGTTCATTTCGCAATGTATTGTAGCAGTGAACAAGCATTGCAGTCAATAACAACAGTGATCATGACTGTGGGATTAAACTGATAGATGATCTTATCTAATTAAAATGGCCTTGTTAATCATTAAATTATTATGTTGCAGTACCATTTTCCATGTATGCACCTTTGCAACAGACCTTACATCTTTATTCTCTATAAAGTTGGTAAATTTTGTTTCTCTGAATCATCTACCAATTTAGACAAAGTTACCTTTTTTCTAAAAACAACATTATCAATAGAGTGTAGATTATTGCATGAGATTAGTGAAGTATGATGAATCTACCGATGATGCTAATCTAGGCAGAAAAGCCAACAGCTGGGGTACATTAGTTACATATTCAGGGTGGAGATTGAATTCAGAAAGACATACGCCCAGCCTATAGTAATGGATGCATTAAAAGGCAAATTAAATGTTGATGAAATGAAATGTTGTGCTTGTGACAAAGGAATGTATATGACATTAATATGTTGTTGGTGACACAGAAGTAGAGTAATTGGAAGTAAAAAGTGGATGTAACTTATTTACTTTCTGTGCCTAGGAAATACACACATACAAGTTCAGAAACAAGGTTTTTACTATTTTGATTTTGTGAGTTATATAGAAATTCAATTTGAGATAATGTTGAAGTGCACTTGCATTATAAACATTGCTGATTTCAACTCTAACCAAGGTTTTGACCTAATTTCACAAGAAGTGACATCCATCAACATTTATTCTGGTAACTGTCCAATGATTAAAAAAACATGTTGTTTTGCTTCAGTTTTTCAAGGTCTTTTCAATAAAGAAATCCAATGACTGTGTTGCTTTGTTGATTGAATGGTTCAAAGTTCTTCCCTGTTCCTGCAAAAAAGAAAAATATCTTCCACTGTATAATGTTCAATGACGACCTTTCACTAAACTTTCATGAATACAGCTGATGTGGAAAAATAAACATCACCTGACACTGAATGATGACTCATTCAGCTTTTCTAAATTTCTGTGGAAAAAATTATTAATCATTGATGTGAAGGGACTGCCCTTATTTGTGACAGAAGTGTCCTTATTGGTTTATTTTTGTTTGTTGATATCCACTTCTCTTTTTTATTCATCCAACAATGATCCTTTCTTCTAGTGTTAATCAGGATTATTACCATTTTAATTCCCTCACATTTACAGTCCAATGGTGTCACATCTCTTTTTGTGCTTTAAATAACTTGTTTCTTTCCTCTTCTGGATATTCCAAACTTACATTTTGGAACTTACATTCCAGGTTTCAAATCTGTTTGTTCATACAGGAGCACCATTAAATTATTTCCTTTCAAGACACAAGGGCTTCCCTTGGATTTCCCCATGTAGAATCCGACTTAATCTAATGTTCTTTTTATTTTCATTTTTTTCTAATCCATTTACAATCGACAGTGTAGTAATTTACATTACTGCATTTCTCATAAAGAAATCAATTCATTTTCAGACCTGATCTGAGGCATCATTTAAGTTCTTGAACTCAGAAATACAATTAACAGATGTAAAGAAACAGATGTACTGTATAAATAACAGATATAAGGTTCATATATCAGATATAAGGTAATCTCACTCACTCTTTTACACATATATTTCACCTCCTGAGCACTGTCTGTATACACTTGATGTTTTACTCCTGCCAGAAATACTGAAGGTGTTTCTCACACTTGGTGTTGGAACCTTGCTTGTTCTTGTACATCCCCATGCTCCTTGCTCAGTTGCCACGTCATCTTCTTCTCACCTCCTCTTCAACAACCACCATTCACTACCTCCAAGCAGGGACAGGAGTCACTTTCTGGCTCTGCCTTGAACAAGCACCTCTTCAAACTCTACCTCTCCACTTCCTACAGAAAGAAACTGGCTCCCTGCATTCGCCAGGGTGTCAGGTGGGTTTTTCCACCTCTCCCGTCACCCTATCCCCAACCTCCAAAACCAAAACAGCCTCTCTCCCCCTTCTCCTCAACTCCACCTTCTCACCTCTTTGCGCCCCAACTTAACTTTGGCTGCAGCCTTTATCTAATATGTAAGTCCCTTCTCTTTTTCCAGTCCTCCTCTCCAGATGCCCCATAGAAGCCCACACCTGTCAACACTTATTCAGCCCTTTTTATTGTTATTACTCCCTTCTCCTTTCCCAATCCACCACTCCAACCTATTCACTGATGAACTTCAGGAAGTAGTTTTTCCACTACTATTTGCAGCAACTAATTTCTTGTCAGGCTAGCCAAAGCCAACCACAGCACCATAGCTTTGGCTTACTACTTCTGAGTCAGTGCAGCATCTGTACTGTCCATTGTGAAATCCCAGCCCCTACCACTGAAATGCTATATCAGCATTCCTCCGAAATCTTGTATATCCACTCAGTCAAGCTCAGACATCTCAAGTTCTCTCACTGAAGGACTTAACATTAGTGTTGTAGTGGTTTTATGATTTTACTGAGACAATTATTAATTGTAGCAGTAATCACGAGGTGGTTCGTTGTGGCATTTAGAAAATCAATCGTCAGAACAACTAACAACGCACACACACGGATTCAATACACGAGATACATTTATTAAACATAAATTGTGCACCAAACATACAGTATACCAGTCTGCCTGGATACAGGTGGGAACCCTTACTGTGAGGGTTATCAATATACAATGTATATAATCTCAAAGAGATGAAAACACAAAGATATAAACAACAGAGAATATATTTCAATATATCGTTCGGCTATACCAAATCACTAACTGTTATTACCCACTGTTACACTAGATTCGGAAGTAAATACATTACTCATGAATTAAATTGATAACAGCTTGTGTTGAGGTAACAATTAAATTCTCAAGACGCAATGTGGAACATGGGGTTTACTTATCCACAGTACAGATTCGGATTTCCTGGCACGAACACCAAACCAGCTGACAGGCTCTGTGGCAACCTCTGTTCCAGTGGTCGTCCAATAGGTGTCCGTCTAGCCGTCCTCTGGTTACCGGCCAACAAATCGAGGTGCAGCTTGGAGTAGGATGGGCGGAGGAATCTTACTGCGGCGCGCAGGGCAGTAGTTGCTCCCAGGGATCTACCAGTAGCCCGGCTGACTAGTAGAAAGTCTCTATGCACAGAGTGTGACCGCGGATCCTCGCAAGTCACTCTTTTGCATGGGAGTGCAATTGGAGGTTCTCAATTGGAGGTTCTGTTACCTTCAACCTTCTGGTCAGGTTGCCAATTCCTCTACCAGGGAAGTTAATCCTAGATTTGAATATGCTCACTCACTGGTTCTCAAACTGTGGTACATGTACCACTTGTGGTACGCGGAGCGCCCCCCAGGTGGTACACCAGATGTCCCTGGAAATGTGTTGTGTGCACTGAAAAATTGGGAATTAAAAATTGAATAATTAAAAAATTATGTAAATTGTTCTGTAATCTACTTAATCGGTTTTAGAAAGCTTGAAATAGGTTTTCATATTTTTTATTTTAATAAAATTAGTTTATGTGTCAAATACGCAAACTACGTACTTAGCTACATCGATACAGTGTGCACTAATACTTGAGTGTTCATACTCCTCTCTAGCTTTCAGAGACACAGTTTAGTGCCACGTTCGCCAACAGAACAAGTGATCGAAAATGAATACCTCGCAAAAATCAAGTATTATGTCATGGCTGAAAGGAATAGACGCCAAGAGTACTGACACTACCTCCAATAGATCACACACACCCGTTGAGAACAAGGAGGATTATACATCGGCCACTAGGGTTACCATATTTAAACATTAAAAAAGAGGACACCCTGAGAAACTTTCCTATTGCCTTATCTGGGAAGGGGCTCGAGATGGAGAGGGTTTTCAAAATATCCCATGTTTTATGTTCATTGGTAAAGTAACTGTGATGATGTTTAACTGTATGAAATGCATAAGTCCCCTCTGCTGCAATAACAGTATCCGTTGTTTTGCTGCCAGATTTTACAAAAGAATCTGCTAATTTGGTTGACAAACTCTCTCCTCGAATTGCCTTTTTGTGTTTATCTGAGTCAACATGAGCTTGCAAGTCAAGAACACCTTTATTTGACACGGAACCAAACATTCAGCTTCCCAGTCTTGTCTGACACTTTGAAAACAGAAATTTATTTTTAGTTCTTCTGTGAATTTACACTTTTGCTTTGGCATTGTGTTTGAGGGTAGGAAAACGAGAAACAAAATAGGGAGCCTTTCGAGGGAATGCTTCTGCATTGCACAGACTGAGTAAAGACACTGATATCGGCAACCGATTTCCCTCTTTCATGACATAATCATACACGTTGTTGTGGGAAATCTTTCATCAAAGGAGCAGGACACAGTCTTGTGTGGATTCAGTTGTTTTATTGAGCTCAATAATGACATTAACGTGCATATCTTTATAACGTTTGTTAACTATTCTTCATGGTGAAAACAATGTGATCGAAATCCTGGACAGAGCTTTAAAGATCAAAACAGATGGCTGGGAAAATACAGATTTTAGATATACTACAGTATGTGTTCTATACTATGTGGGGCCTATGTGTGACCAGGACAACCTCACAGCGCGATTGTCAGACTCAAAGGAATATAGAAGCTCATATGAAGGGATCATTTCCAATAGTTGTAAAAAGGGCTGCTAATGCAGTTGCATAACACCTGGCAGCAGAATGGGTTTGCAGTCAGACAAGGTCAATTAGACAAGCGGTTACTAAATACGGTAAAGAAAGTGTATAAATACTGGAGTAGTATTTGCCTTAGGTAATGCCTGAGGTCATTTGTTATGGTTCCATCTTCTTGCCAATAGAAGGCGCCACAAGCTCTGGTTGCTGGTCCAGCTGCACAGCAGAGGTGTAGACCACACAGATGGCTCTAGCCAATGACAGATCAAAAGGTGTACCTAGGGCTCCACCCCTCGCCTCCTCAAACCTATATCAAGAGCCATATGTGCTCTTAGTCCATTCAGCGTTAAGTGTACTTACTGTATCTATTTTTTTCCGTTTCTAATATTCTGTTCCTTGCCTTGCTTCCTTCTCTTCAGTCCTTGATTCTTTTTCTTGTTCTTCTTTTCACATTTTTACTTCCTGCTTTCACCTTGTTTCCTGTCTCCTGCCGCTGATTTTTTATTTATCTTAGAATTGCCTTCCAGGTTCTTGATTTTGCCTGTTTCCAGACTTCGATTGGGAACTGCAAATTACATATATTCTTTTACAATCCCCTATCAGTCGGAACCCCTACAGAGTCTCTTTTGTTTATTGGAGCTGTCTAGGCAGCCTTAACCTCACTGCAATGTTCAAAGATGAATCCCTGCCCAGCAAGACATATTCGGTACCATTTGGTACTGTGGATCAGAATCTGCATGTCTCTGTTGGCAGTCAGGATATCTTTAACTTGACTCAGGACCGTGACAACATTAAGTGCCTCCTATTCTTCCAAACTTCCAAATAGTTTTTACAACCCAGAAACTTAATGGGATTACTCAGAATAAACAGTGAAAAACTGTTTATTGTGTAGTCTGCTGTGGGTTATGGAGTGTGTAGTGTCCCATCTTCAAACAAATTGCCCCTGATGATTGCAAAACAGCTCACATTTGGACTCATCTGCGAAAAGTATTTTTCCCAGCTTTAATCACTGTACTTTTAATTATTTTTCCACTTTCAGTGACTATTTCAATCTTCTAATTTTGTTGCTTCATCTCTTCAAAGGTTTCCATGTCAGGACCAGGACCATGTCAAGACCATTTTGTGATCATGTGTGTCTTACTGTTCTCAAATAAACTTTAACACCTGTATCTGTAGCATTCATTTACAATATCTCTACTATATTGCTACCTAACATACCAAAAATATGCTCTGAGAAGTTTACATCACAAGTTTACATCATTTGTGGAGAGACTGGGATTTTGTCCTAGCCCACATTTATTGTTAATAGTAACACTTTCACAAACCCTCTTCAAGTACTGGATATGGAACTGGATGAAAAGACAAAATAGAGCTGAGGCATGTTCACTGTATGTTGGTGTGTACTTTACATTACAATGCAATGGAAAAGTATTCACCCTCTGCCATTGATATCCCTTTTTGTTATAAATTATGTATACTATACACATGTTTTTAATGTGAAATTTTTTAATCAAAATGTTCATGCTTGAATGGAATACTTTTGTGAGTAAATGGCAGCAAGACCTGCAAAGTAAAAAAAAAATATTTGAGTATAATAAGTATTCACCCCTTTGTTGTGCAGTTTTCCATCTGTGATTAAATATTAGTTGATGTTGCAATTAAATTATTTTTGACTGGAAAATAAGTTTAAAATTTTTCATTTTTTAATGTTCATTCATTTTTAACAGTTTTCATGAATTCTCATGCATTAAAACATGTTTTTGCAGATTTGACCACTTCATTTAAGGTTTTCAGAAGATCGTTCAAGTGCGAGTGGTGAACTAAAAGTCTAATGCCCTTCCATTTCCACTCACCCTGTCTGCAGTCCCTCTTTTCAAATTGTCATCAAGCCAAGTGCATTTTTCGGCACAGAACTTTTTGCTAAAAAAAGGAGTCACCTGATTAAGAGAACATGCATAGGCTGTTAAAACTATTAACTAGTTGAACTCAGTCAGAAGATGGCAATATATTCTGTGAAAATTTCTCAGAGCAAACAGCCAGCAAAAATTTAGCAGTAGTTCTTATTGTCTTAAGGGTGACAATAAGAGCGACCACTTTTTTTACCTTTATTAACCACTAAAGAGGGGAGCTGTATTTAAACAATACACTTACGTTGTCTGAGATACCAACATCTTTAAATACCAGACTAATTAGTTGCATCGCCAAGGAGAAAACAAGGTCAAGACTATGACCCTTCACATGTGTTGACCCTGACACACGTTGCAGCAAATTAAAGGACTCAGTGAGACTTAAAAACTCAATAATAATGGGATCTGCCGACTTACTGTATTAAGGTGAATATTAACATCACAAGAAATAATTATTCTATTGTACATTATTACTGTACATTGGAAGAAACGGAGAGATCCATGAAAAAGCTGTTTATCACTTTAGGAGGGCAGTGGACAGTTAAACAAAAAAATGAACCTTCATTGCAGAACGTTAAAAGCAAAATCTTCAAATGATAAAAAAAATCCCAATTCAAACCAGGTGGCAGTGAAAATATAATTTATGGATCTTCGCTTAGGCCCCCTGTGACCATTTGCTCTTGGTTTACTTATAAAATTATAGTGGGGCGAGGAAAGCCTCATAAGTGGGCCATACTCCCATACTCATCTTTCTATAACCCAAGATTCATTAACAATGAAAGTGTTCTGTCAAAGTGTTAAGTAAACTGGCAGGAGAAATAGATGTATAGTTAGTAGTAATCAGATTACCCAGAATTGCACCAGTGGGAGTTCTTATACTTTCTAGGAACTGCAACAATAAGAATGATCTTTTCATAAAGTGAGGGTGATATAGAGTTTCCCCGGCGGGAAGCTAGTCAAACGTTTTCACACTTATGTCAACATTCTTAGACAGCTGTTTGTGCCTGACTAGGTTGGAAACCATCATATGCAAAACAGCTTTCCCAGAAAGTATCCCAGTTATTAAGTCGTTATGCTGCACATGTTAGGGATATTAAAGAAGCCTGCACAATTTCTCACATCCATGATTAAAAACTGGATTAGGGCTTGACATCAATCTGTCACACAAACCCCAGAAATGCTGCTTCCATGTTTCCAAGTCCCGCAATATAAACTGATTTGTGCTGCAAAGAATAATAAATGTTGATACATTACTTTCTGCAAGCACACTGTTCAACTGTAAGAGTTGTTCTTTACCTCTAGCTTCAGGACACATTCCACTGATGTTTGCTAAACATTTCTCACCTAAACGGCACAAACAGTATGATGAGATGGCGTATTTGTTTCCTGCTCTTAAAAATCTAGTCATTGTCCCGGGGAGTGCGCTGGGTAGAGCACAGCAACAAACACTCTGACTGAACTAGGGACACGTTTTTAATAACACAGTCAAGTTTTTCTTCTGACTGTCTGGTATCTTGTAAATTTGTATCCGCTTCTTTTGGGAGATTTTGCGGGTGAGCTTCTTAATAAAAATGCACTTCTCACTCAAACTTATACTTGAAACTCACCCACCTCAACCAAAAGTAACAAACCACAGGATACACATAGTACAATCCTATAATCTTATAAGATTCTTTTTTTTGTTGCCGTTGTGAGTAAATAAATGTAAATTACTCCCTTAGCTATTAAGCTATTAAAAGCAAATTACTGAAAGAAACTGAGACAATAACAGTGTCAAGTAACACATAAACAGAAAAGAGTAAGTCATAGATAAATACTTACAAGTATACAAGTCAAGGTATATTAAATACTAGTTACAGTATAATCTCTGAGGATGGCTGTCTTTTAATTGAAAGAACCAACTGAATGACACACAGTTCCTCTGAATGAGTAATTAGTACTCAGATGGAGTGAAATTTGCACCTGAGGGAAAGGAGATGGTATAAGTGACTGTGTGTAATTGGTCACTCCTCTGGGCAAATTGTGAGACTAACAGTATAAGAAGAGCCAAGTTTGAGGTGGTGCACAGGACTGTGAGACTCAGAGGGTTAGGAATACTTGAGGAAATAAATAAATATATATATATATATTTTATTTGTACTGAGGGGCATTGCAGTTGCTGAACAAGCTGTTTGGTAGAACATTTGCCTTTAATGGTAAAGTAATGGTGAAGTTTGCTATAGAGAAACAGGATGGGCGAGCTACACCAGGTCTTCAGGTCCCAAGACTTCTATCGGGAGTTTGACATCATTTGTGAGTGTAGCAATGTACTATCCTCTCCTCTGGATAGTCCAGATGACCCTGAAGGTTCCATTTTCTTATCAGCTCGTAGATGAATAATAAGTGACTAGAGAAAATACATTTTTCTCATAACATGAGACATAACATGTTGGCTGTGTTGGTTATTTGGTGCTAAATAAATGAAGAGTTAAAATTGTGTGCCAACAAAAACACATTGAAACCTGTTGTAGAAAGTAATTACTGGAGAAGTTTGATTATTATGTTTCCTGGAAGACATTGATAGATCATATTCTAAAGAAAGTGCAGCTAAATAGTGATTCCACAGCAAATGCCTGTCCTTACTTGTATCTCATTTCCTTTGTGGACTATCATTGCAGTTTTATTAAACAAATTATATACTAATGTATAGAATTTTTTGTTCTATTTCAACACCGGAGTTTTGTTACAAAAATGTTTAGGAACATAAACATTCTACAAAAGAAAATTAGAAGATGAGGGGATGTCTCGGAGTAAGTGGAATACCAGCAAAAGATAAAAGGAAAATCTAACATGCACAATCTTAGCCAGCAGCAACTCTGCAATTCATAACTGGCAACCCACTGAAGCTAAGCAGGTCTGAGCCTGGCCAGTACTTGGATGGGAAACCTCTTGGGAAAAACTAAGGTTGCTGCTGGAAGAGGTGTTAGTGGGGCCAGCAGGGGGTGCTTACCCTGCAGTCTTTGTGGGTCCTAATGCCCCAGTATAGTGATGGGGACCCTCCTTTCCAAAAGCTGGCATGAACAAGTCTGATCAAGGAAAGAAGAAAAGAACTGTTTTACGTCACTTGTGAAGCAGATTGATAAATGACCATATCAAAAATGTGCTGTGAAACCCTCTGCATTATGTAATTTAGCTTAAATTCACATTATATTTTGAAAGGCTGTTTGAAATTTGAAAGGAAAAAACATATCAGATGACCCAAGATCATATCTTTCCTTTATCAGAAGGATCATGTCCCAGGCTTTGAATCTATTGCCAAGGTTCACCACATTAGCCATTTGCAGTTAATTGCTACTGTAAATGCTTTTAAACAAAATAATTTGAACTTTTGAGACAGTATTGTGAGGCTGCCATATGTATACCAACATTTGTTGCAGCAGATCTGACTGTTGGTATTTGCCAGATAAATATTTTTCTGGTTCACAACTGGAAGTTTTTAAAAAAGCATAGGCCAAATTTAATTTTTAAATGATGCAAGAGAACAACTTGTTCATTTTTTAATTGTCTTGTGCCAGGAATGAAACTTGCCAAGTCAGAATGTAATCAGTTTCACCAAAAGGAGCTTTGTTAATTATTGCTGCAAGTACTATACTGTAGTAAACATAAATTTGCAAGAATGGGATAAATATGTCCTGAAGTGTGATATCTATAGCTTATCCTAAAACACAGCACATACAGTAAAAAGGTGACAACTAGAAACATCTTTGTTTGCAGTTATACTTCCCATGTTAAATAATTTAATAAACGTTACATATTTCTCTGCTATAAGCAGAAATAAACAGAAAACAATTACAGTACATTGACAATACAGAAAATTAAAAATGTCTGGGGGAAAAAAAGCAATGAAAAATGTATAGTTATATTTTGTGTTTCATACAATACATTTCGTAATTCAGTAGAAAAGACAGCAAAAAAGGAGAATATAGTTCTTTCTTCTTTCCTGTAATTACAATGTTCGCTGATATCAGTTTTCTTTCATTTAAAACTTAAACTTTTCAAACATTATTACTGTAGTATTAAGTAGAAGCTGAAATGTAACCTTAATATTATTTTTCAGCTAATATACTGTACACATTATGTGTAGTTTTACAGATTTTCTAGTAACTAGGCAATAAATGTGGCCACCAATACACTTCTAAAACAATGTCTGCATACTAGAGGAGACACAATATAGGGGGTGCAAAGATATTAGAAATTCAAATATCAAATTGAAGAAGAACCACTAGTTTTGTGCTCAGTCTCTGCTTGTATTGCTTCCTAACAATACTTTCATTCAGTAGAGAAAAACCTGAAATACAAAAGAGAATGAAAGCAACTAGTACAGAGGCCATAAGATCTCCAGCACACTGGAGAGCTCCTCATCAATGTGCATAGTGTGTTTGAAGAGTAGACAGTTATCTGCTTGTGAAGGCATAGATTAAAGGGAAATTAGGGATTACAGTAAAGAATGAATGGTGTTTTTCTTTTCTCCAGCCTCTCTGTATGTGGAATTGGCCCTGTATATTTAAAATAGTACAAAGTGTATAAATCTATCACTTTCAAATTCACTTATTTCAAATTTAACTATGCAGTGTTTTCAGTCCAGTTCAATATTGTAATGGCTAACAAATTCACATTATGAATATTTATATTTCACTCTTGTGTAAGACGTTTATCATTCACTCTTCATCTTGACCACTAGTCACTACCTGAGAAAAACATATTTAATCTTTTATGAATTCAGACGATAATGTCTTTATTTATAAATAAAAAAATTATTCTGGTTATCAAAAAGAAGCATGCATGCAGGCAAATTTTGGTTCCGTGTGTGCATGGTTTTGTTGATGAAATAAGAAGTCTAATGAAGCCACCTAGTGGTAGATTTCTTGAAACACTTGACAGCTGCTGTTAACTAGCAGTGCAATATAATAATCATCATTTTCCCATTATTCACACTAAACCAATTACAAAGTTATATTACATGTGTTTTTATTCTTATTAATGATTCCTTCAAAATAATCCTGAAATTGTATTGTACCAAAAAATGTTATTGATATCAGCATAATCTGGCTCATAATTTATACATGGGCTACTGGGACACTTTTTTACTAATTTATGGAGACACTTGCAATCTGCTTTAATCTAAAGCTTCTGCTTCAGTCTTTCAACAGTATTGCTGTAATCCTGTTTTTTTTCTTTATAATTTGCCTTATTTCTGTTTTCAGAATAGTCCAAAAATGCAAAACATGCATATTTAAGACAAAGCATTATAAAATACAATACTGTATGTTAATACTTTATTGTCTGTTTTCTCCAAAATGGTATTGTATCCAAGCAGCTATGTTTCACACACACAGACTTACAGAAAACATACAAACAATACAAATAAACATTCTTCCATTTTTCAGTGTTTCTTCCGATTCAAGGTCACAGGGGAGACGCAGCCTATCCAAACAAGCAACAGGTACAAGACAGGGAACATCCTGGACAGGATGCCAGTCCATCACAGGACACACAAACACTCACACATAAGGCCAATTTCCCCAGAAGCCAACTAATCTACCAATATATTTTTGGACTGTGGGAGGAAATCTTAGAGGTTCAAAATTTGGCATTTGATCCCAATTAGACAGGATAAAAGAATTGAATATTTTTATCTCAAACAGAGAAGATTACAAAGGACAAAAATCTCAAGGACATTGACAAACTCAAAGCATTGTTTTTTTTTTTCTGAAAGAGGAAAGTAAGACCAAAAGATATAGATGAAAACTAAGTGAAAGAGAATTTACAAATGGAGAACAGAAAGTGTTTTTACACGAAGGTTTAAGGGAGTATGGAACAAACTGTACAGCCATGTTACTGAAATTGATACCTGGCTTCTATCAAGCAACTAGCAAAGGAACAAGTAAGTGGAGTTGAATGGCCTTTATAACATTTGTTTTTTGCATAATGTCTTCTTTGGTTGCTTCTGTTGTATATGTTAAAACACATTCACTGTACAATGTAATTTTTAAAATGATGTTTGTGCTGTATAATTTTTTAGGACCAATTTTTTGTGGGGTACTATATTTCTCCATTTAGCAGTGAGTTTATAATGTTTCAATTTAAACAAATCAATTGTGGTTATGGTTTCTTTGGATAAAGGTGTCAGTCAGATGAATAAATAACATGGTAATGAAACCTCTCATAAGGACTCTACTGTCGTTCTAGCCAAGTTCTCTGTTACTTCAACTCTAAATTAAATAATTTACAACATAAGAGCTCTATATTTTTGTATCACCAGGAAATAAAACCTAACTATCAGGCAAGCTGGAAAGATCTACAGAAACTTCAGATTTATAACTTTAACTGAGTTCTCCAGCGATGCACTCCAATTACAATAAATTCTGTTTCTTTTGTATTAAAGATTTTACCACTAGAGGGATTGTGCAAAAAGTGTTCAGTGGATATCAATACTAAATATTTCTAATTTACAGTACCTCATGCTTGGTAAAATGTGTTGCATATCAGCAAATTGATGTAGGCTAGTATTGTATAAATTTTCTAACTCTCATGATTTATGAATATTTTAGGAATTTAATAAAAGATATATACACAATCATATATTAAATAGACTAAACATCAATACTACCAACAAAAAATATTATTCAACCATATATGACAGGTTTGAGGGACTGCAATTCAGTCGGTTTTCTTAGTCTCTTCGATTTACAGTATCTGCAGGTTATGACCTAAGGAGAAACATCAAATTTGTCTATTATTGTTTCAGTTGATGCTCTATTAAAATCCACAGATCTCCAAGAATTATGCTGAATTGAAAATCTGATGGAGTTAGATCAGGAATCCCAGCAATATTTACTCAGAATTTCAAAACCAACAACCCTGTACATTAAAGACTTATATGGACAGTGATTTTAAGAGTAATGGCATTAACTCCAGAGTCCACATTGGACTTCCTCAATTTGGCCTGCTTCTTTTTTCCAATTTTATTTTAATTGGTGCAGTAATTTCTTATTTCTCTACCTGTTCTGCTGTTTAGTGGGGCTGCACTTCAGGGGTGTAAAGAGTGAAGGCAAACATAATATTAGGTTGTATATGTAACGAACAGTTCTTTCCGGACGACACAGTCCGACGGAGTGGGGAAACGTCATGCAGGAAAACGGGGCAGAAGACAGGGGGGCGTGTCCAAGGTGCGCTGGTGCACGGGGGAGGTGTGGCCGAGGCGAACAATCCAAAAGAGAAGTCCTTAGAGTATCCAAAACACACGAGTAAGTCCAAAACCAGGAGATCCATCAGAAGAAGGATTAAAAACCACGAAGGCCGGGTCGGAACCGGCGGACGGGGAACAGGAACGGGAACAGATGTTAAAACCTTAACGGGACCAGGCGCTTCCAGGTCCCAGACTCGCACGATATGGAAATCAGATGCAGAGCCCGGATGAGAGTCAGTGCCTGGCTTTTAAGGTGGGCTGGGAATAGGGAGCAGGTGCATAGAATACAGTCTTGAGTAAAAGGGCTGGAGCACCCTTAAGGAGGGGGAACTAATATCGTGACAGTACGCCCCTCCTTTTCAGGGCGGCTCCGAAGCCCTAAGAAACAAAAAAGGGTGAGAAAAAAAAACCCGATGGAATCCGGGCTGCCAGGGTGCCATCCGCGGGGTCCAGGTGTAGGCTCTGCATTCTGTAACGAACAGTTCTTTCCGGACCCTATGCGGACGACACAGTCCGACGGAGTGGGGAAACACTGGGGAAACGTCATGCAGGAAAACGGGGCTGAAGACAGGGGGGCGTGTCCAAGGTGCGCTGGTGCACGGGGGAGGTGTGGCCGAGGCGAACAATCCAAAAGAGAAGTCCTTAGAGTATCCAAAACACACGAGTAAGTCCAAAACCAGGAGATCCATCAGAAGAAGGATTAAAAACCACGAAGGCCGGGTCGGAACCGGCGGACGGGGAACGGGAACAGAGGTTAAAACCTTAACGGGACCAGGCGCTTCCAGGTCCCGGACTCGCACGATATGGAAATCAGATGCAGAGCCCGGATGAGCGTCAGCGCCTGGCTTTTAAGGTGGGCTGGGAATAGGGAGCAGGTGCATAGAATACAGTCTTGAGTGAAAGGGCTGGAGCACCCTTAAGGAGGGGGAACTAATATCGTGACAGTATAGATAAAAACATAGAATTGGAATTAAGGGATGTTATATTTTAAGTGTATAACACACCAGTAAGAGACACAAACAACCTGCTGCCAGTCGCTACAAGAGTTGAGCCCAACTCTTCAAATTTTATCCTGGAATTTAATATCAAAAGTTGAATCTTAATTTTTTGACAAACAGATCACAGAGAGTGAGGGTAAATGAGCTTATATCAGAGCAGCTTTGCTTGTGTTTCTTCAGGGCTGTGTGCTATCCCCCATCCTATACATTCTGTATAGAAGTAGCTGTAAAAGCCCATTTTTAGATTTTTAGACACATCATTAAGTTTGCCAATGGCTCCTAGACACAGACACTGATCAGTGATTGCTCCATTCTTCAATTTAATGTATCTAAAACCAAAGACATGATCATTGAATATAGAAAGCAACCACCAGCTCCAAAGCTTAACAATCACTGAGGTGCAAAACATTTTCACAAGTTACAAATATACTATAGTTCAGTGCCCAGTGTTTCTTTACTGTAGTGTTCTTCACAGTTTTTTTTTCTTTTAATCTGTACAAATTTAGTAAATTGAACAGTTTTGAAGCCAAGAACTTGAAGACTCACCCGAAACAGGAAGAAGGCTTTACAGGCATGACAAGATATATTACCCTATGCATTTCATCCAAGTCACACCATTTTGGGGCAACACTAAACACCAGTCTCATTTACGAGTATGTTACAGTGCAATGAAAGGATTGTAGTGTGCTCTCAGTTCTGTAGGGTTTGGGCATTTACTGGTACAATTATTAATTGTAGCAGTAAGTCACAAAATGATTCTTTTAATGGCTTTAGAATCCAACCATGCGATATAACTCAAACAACGCACACACAGGTACTAATACACGAAGATACATTTATTAATACATAGAATATGCATGTAAACCTAACAGATCTTATCGTGAGGGTTATCAGAATACAAAAGATATATATTCATTCAGTTACGAAGAGTTACACATATCAAGAGGACATACGTTCAGTATATCATTCAAAATCATTCTGGCTCAGTGCCAAGCTGTGCTGTGCAGCTTGCGACGGTGCACTGCTGATGCTCTCTGAAGACTGCTAGTTAGTTTTGGCTGAAACTAGCAAAGTTGTGCTCAGGAGAAAAGATGACTGTGGATCCCAGCAGGTCAGGAAGAGGACCAGTTCGTTCCTGATGAAGCGCTAGTTCTGAATACTGATTCAGCTGTCCACAGTTCTGACCTGTTCACGAGGCTTGCTGCTGATGCTAACCTTGGGTGGATCCTCTGGTTACTTTTTGGCAACCTCCGCTCTAGACTCTTAGAACAGAGGAAAGTTCTAGCACTCGGACACACTGGCCGTTCCGTGGTTGTCCGGGCTGAGTCTCAGGATGGTCAGGAGGTGCGCTGCGAGAATGTCCTGCCCTTGGGAGCCTTTCTGCTCCTGGGCCGTCCTGCCCTGGAATTGTCTCGCACCACTGGAATTCTCCTTTGAGATTCTCCTTCGTCTAGTCCTACAGGCTCTCTGTGTCGCCTGTTTTTACCTGGAGGAACTTCAGCTCGTTCATTGGCTGTAAGTTTCATGGGCATCAGAGACCCACGTGGGTTACTCGGCCCTACCAGGCCCTGATTGGTTGATCAAGGTGAGATATGAGTCACTTACTCCTGACGATTAGGAATGCAGTCCAGATGTCCATCTGGCACTCCCTAGACAGATAGGCGCCAATGGATGACCATTGATCATGATAGCCAGGCTTAGCTAAGTGCATCCCCATTTGGGAGCTGTCCCTTATCAAAAGTAAACATCTTTAAATCAGCCTGCATGAATAGCTTCTCTGTGGCTGCCCCACTGAGATGAAGAGAGAAGAGAGAGGCCTCATTTGGGAAAGCACAGCAACACTTAATTCTGTCTTATTAACAAGCATTGCCGCTACAGGATTTTAGTAAGGTTAATGTGTTTGGTTTGATAAAGTTGACATAAAGAGTTTCTTTGATACAGTGGCAGCATTATAATTCCACAAATGTGTACTGGTGATGATCACTTTTCCTTTAGCTCCCCAAGCAACATCATTTAATTTAATTTGTAATTTATTATAGGCACATGACCTCACCCATATGTCACACTATACTGTACATGCATGAATCAAAACAAAATTCAAAAACAAAAACTGGCCTGCCTACAACTCTTCTATAATAGTTCCAATTAAGTGGTTCAATTACAAGACACGACCGTCAAGACAGTCAAATTATTATTGACCTGCCAAGTAAAAATGAGATTTAAATTGAAAAAAAAATCTTATGGTCAATGCACCTCTTTAACATAATGCCAGTAAACATAGTAAAGGCAAAACAAGGAAATTACACTATTGACAGAAAAAGTTAAAGGAAATGTTATATAAGGGAAGCTAAAATGTCCAACATTGTAATTGTAAAAATCTAAAAGTTGACTAAATACCCTAAAATTCAATTAATAGAATTTTTGTCATGGTGGTGCCATAGTTAGCATTGCTGCCTGGCAGTGCTGGGACCCCGGGTTCAATTTCAGACCTAGGTGTTATCAGTGTGGAGTTTGCACTGGCTTCATCTAGGTGCTTCAGATTCTTACCACTTAGTCACAAAAAAATACTGGTAGGTTAAGTGTCCCTACAGTATGTCTTTGTGTCTGCCCAGCGATGGACTGGTGTCTGGTCTATGGTGTACCCTTGTGTGCTTGTTGCTTGCTAGGATGGGATCTGGCTTCCCTGCAACCTGGCAGTGGAAGTAGTGGTTAGAAAATGGATGGAATCTAGATATGTAATAGATTTCTATGGATACTATGAAGACAGAACTATGAATTCTGGATTGTACCAGCAAATTCTACAGGAGAATGTCAGGGTATCCGTCTGTGAACTGAAGCTCAACAGAAGGTGGGTCTTGCAGCAAGACAACGACCCTAAACACACAAGTCAGTCTACCAAAGAATGGTTGAAACAGAAGAAAATTCACATTTTGAAATGGCCGAGTCAAAGTCCAGACCTTAATCCAATAGAAATGTTGTGGCAGGAACTGAAGCGGGGAATTCATGCAAGAAAGCCTACCAACATCGTTAAGTTGAAGCAGTTCTGTAAGGAGGAATGGGCCAAAATTCCTCCAAGCTGATGTGCAGGACTGATCAACAGTTACCATAAATGTTTGGTTGAAGTCATTGCTAAAGTTCTAAAAATTCTAAAGGGTTCACAACCTTTCTAGCACCACTGTGTATTACTATTCACACAAGAGGTTAGGGTGTGTTTTTATGCAACTGTTTGAAAATATTTAAGTCATAGTGCCAGTAATTGTGAAACATCATGCACAGTATTAGCAAAAAAATGAAGGGTAGTTAACTGAAGCCTAGAATGTTGACATATTTCATTTATAGTGAGCAAAAGTTAATTAACAACAAAAGTCTTTATTCTGTTCCTACCAGAGCTCTTAAAAGACATGGCTTAAATTCGTAACTAGGTTAATGACAACAACACAAATGTCCCAGTCATGTCTTTTTTGTTGATATTTCCATTCATTGGAAAATTGTAAACTAGGCACATCTCTAATGGCATAAACACATAAACAGGGCTTTGATTTATGACTAGAATTATTGAGCCATTTTGGAGTACTGATCTGAACAAGAGCTGTGGCTATTGAACAACAGCTGACCCTATTGAAGGGTCTCTGAATATGACGACACACATTTTAACAAATGAATCTACCCAACAACAGTTCTTTTGTTAAGAATACTATAGATGGCTCTTAATTGCTTTTTAAGGACATCTTTAGTTGAAGGGTAAGAGATTTGTGAAATTTTAATCCTAAATGTTAGGCAATCACTGTAGTGTCATCAAATTGTCATTGCTACTTATTATTGCTACACTTACTTCAGCATGTATTCCTTTCTGTTGTACTTCCATCTCTCCCTTCATGAAAAATAATTTTGGATAAACTTGGAGTAAAAAGGTCCTTGGCTAGATCAAAATGAGGATTAAGATTCTATATTGACATAATCATACAATTCCTGATTAAATCGGGAAAGGAGTGAGCTCTGTAACCCAGCAGAGTGCTTTTTTCATCCTGAAGCTAGAAAGTTGGTCAGAAGTATTCCTGAGCTGAGCCCACGGTGGTTATTAGGCCAGGTCTCTGCAGGTTTCAGCTTCAGTATAAAATGATAAAATATAAAACCCTAGGTAACAGAATTAGCTCAAGCTTGAGGAATCAAAGGCAGTATTTAACATTGATAACTTTATAACTTGATAATATTGTTTTGTATATGTTTAATGCTACATTTACACTTTAAACTAGAGATAGAGAACAGAAAACAGAGGTTCCCGAACAGAGAAGAATAGGTCCTGCAGTTCAGAAGCTGCTGGTTCAGTTGGCCTTTGTCTATGTGGGTAATTTAGAGGTATTACAAAAGTCTTTCACAAAAACATGGTGTTAAAAATGCCTTTTATTCATTTGAATATTTTGATTTGATCTGCCTTGGACATTATAATATTATTGTAGGTAAGTTATGGAGATTGGTACTAGTCATTTCTTATTAATATTGTCTCTGAAAAAAGCACAGAGCAATACTATGAAAAGCATAAAGAGGATCTTAAAATGATTAAAAGACTGTTTTCTTTGTAATTTAAAAAAAAACAATGTACTGTATGATACACTGTTGCATCATAATGCAACAGGCAAATAGAATTAAAAATCTCCTCATATCCATCTTGAGATTTCTCTAGGCAAAAAGTGAGTCCAGGTGACTAAACATTTAACACTGTGCTGAACAAGTTAACTGCTGTCTACAGACTTTTTGTCCATTAGCTTTTAATGGTCTGGCATTCTGTACAAGGTGTAGTTTCAACTAGTGCACAATGCTTCCTGAATATGCTCTGTATTGCTGTGACACTATGGAATAAGCAGATTTCAGATAATGGAGGAATGTCATCATGATATCCGAGATATTGAATTTTCTGTGATGCTGATCGCTTATCCCTGCAGTCATATTGCTTGCTGATGGAGCTGGTTCCATTTTTTCTTTTTTCCCTTTATTCACAGTTACTTAGTGCATTACGTGGATTTATACAGATTATCAACATGACACAGCTGTTATAGATAAATTTGATTTTTTAAAACACATTAATGAACCGTATCAAAATGTCAGATTTAGTTTGTTCTCTCACGTGTGCATCTTGTAGCCAGGGGAGATAAGTGAATCCAGGCTTTAAAATGCGAAACAAAACATTGGAAAATCTAAAGGTCAGCCACGGATTCTATTTTTAACTCAGATAACATTGCTGAAGGTCACGAATGAAAGATGAATATTTGCTTCTTCATAACAGATGACTAGTAGCATGTAATTCACTCTGAGAATAATGGAACCTGTGTGTTTTCAGGGAAATCAGATCAGCTTTGTGAGACGTTTATATTTCTGAATATTTAAAAACTGAAAGACTGAACAGGAAAACTAAATAAATAGAAGACACCAAAATGCTATAAGGAATGGAGCAGTTAGACATAAAACTAAAGCTTAAAATTACAGAGATTAAATTTTGTTCTCCTGGCTGGGCAGTTGTGCATTACCATTTCAAACTTGCCACTCTTCACTGTCAATGATAAACCCTCTGTGTGATCCATCAATTACCTGGCTATAAGACACTTCCTAGGCTCACACTCTTGGAAGATGAACCACTCTAAATGACTATCCCTCCTACGCCACCAACTTTAAGATTCTAAAGTGTGCCTTAGCCAGAATAAGTAGCCAATGTTAAAACTTTGGATGTTTTAAACCACTGGATAAAATGAACATGGAACTCAGCCCTCTGGGGACTACCACAAATTGAAAAATTGAAAAAGAACCACAGCCTGAAGATTTTATTTTGTTAACTTGTTATTTGTAAGTAATGCCCCACACCACACAATTCATATTACTGCCTGGAGAAATAAATGTTCTATTTGATTTAAGGACAAAAATCTTTGTGTGTGAAATGTTGCCAATATTTGAAACAGATTTTTGTAATATGTTTAAAATGTACTCAAGAAATATTCACAAACATTTTAACATTTTATTCCCTTGCCATGTCTCCTGTGCCAGTTCTTAAACTGCGGGAGAGAAGAAAAAAATAATTTAGAGAAGGGATGGCCGTATCAGTTGTCAAAATGTTTTCAAAAGGAGGGCAATTTTGCAGCAATAGATAAGAGCTTCAAAACTGGCCAAGAAAGAAATTTGAGTTCATAAACCAACCTTGTAAAAATCTTTACTGCATGGTAGAATTTACAGTATGAGGAAATTCCCATTTCAAACAATATAGTTTTGAATGAAAAAAACAACAACAGGCACTTCAAAATATATTACCTTATAAAACATATTGCCTGAAATACAGATTACTTGATAATTTACCGTATTTATTTCCCGGACATATTTGTTGAGGTTTGTCCAGGTGAAAGGAAGCAGATGCTGTGCAGCTTGCAAAAGAATCTACAATACATGTCCATCATGATATTCCTACACTTCTAAACTGAAAAATAGATCTGCTTATTTTAATTTAGCAGGTAGGTTTTATTTTGTAAAAACATCATTAAGACAAGGATGCACAATACAAGATAAATTACCCACGGATAACAGAATTATTTGGAGCTAGCTCCATATTTTATATTAGTTAGTTAAATCTTGCCATTAATTTCACAATCGCAGGGGAAAGGCCCCATTGCCTTTCTTTATAGTGTGGTCTGGGAAGTGTTCCATGAAAGAAACAATAGCTCCCTCTTTAACATCTCCGTAAAAATGTGGCAAAAGCTTAATATCTGTTCCAGAAAAAAAAACTATAGTCTGGGTCACTAGAAAGATTTGGGTTCATTCCAGCTTAAGTAAAGTAGGTCATCTGCTTAGAACAAGCATAATGTTGTGGTGTAAAGGATAATCTTTGCAGCTTTACTGGCACTTGTGGCAGTTCATCTCTTAAAAGAAGATTTCAATGTCTGACTTGGACAAAGGAAGAGAGCAACTGTGTCTAGATTCTGTGTCTGAGGTACGGTGTTTAGGATGAACCAGTTTGCTGATTTACTTTCCAATGAAGTAATGCTGTCCTCATAAAGCTGACAAACAACAAAATGGTTATATTGCTATATGACTGAACAAAAGGTCTAACATACTAAATTACAGAGCAGTAATAAATCAGTGATCAATAATAAAGAGCAGTGATCAATCACTCCAAAATATGCATTCACTGTAAGGATTTCAAGGATCACACAAGGTAAGAGGTTTTCTCTTTCTCACATTTATTATTTCATAGAAAAATTACACTTAAAAATTACATAAGGTTCACACACTATTACAATTAATACAGAATTACCCGAGTCTAGCAGCTTCATACTTCATGTTTACAGTATGTTAAAAATGTTAACAGTCTTTCAGAACTGTACAGTGATGACAGGAGAGAGAGCACAAGCAATCTGGCAGCTGTCCAATGTGCCAGCACAAGGCAATGTGCAGAGGCTCATTCTTCTACTATGTTGCTGGTTTGCAAACACTACAAGAGTGAAAAACAGGAACAGCTTTTTCAAAGCATCTTTATTGGACAACTCAAATTAAATTCCACATTAAAGAGTGTGCCTTCTGTACTTATTGAACAGTGATATACATTGTGTAGAGCTGCAGAAATAGTCACACCCTTTGTTTTAATTGGTTAATTGACTAAATCTCTTAATTGGAATAAACCGATTACTTGTTCCTTTGCAGACTACGCATGCTGACGCAGCTACCCACCTGAACTAAATCAACCAATTCCTAGGATGGGCTTGATAAGCATTCAACAAAATGAAATAATCTGAATTGATATTGTGCTCAATAAATCAGAGAATATTTTATGGAGATTTTGATTATCAATACTTTGCAACAGATATATGCCTGTGTATACACATTCACACAAGGTACAACTGTACACAGTATACACAGATTTTGAGAAAACAGGTGACCAGTAGTGGCTACTGTACCTCACAATTGAGCTACCTTTGAAACTAGCCTCATTTTCGTATACTGAACAATTAGAATCATACACACATTTAGCCTGGAGACTTATTTAGCCCAATTTTATCTTCTCATAAGGTCATTTGTTGCTGATGATTTAAATACACCTCAGACACCAGCTGGACTGACATTTTGAAACCCAGCTTCATGATCACAAAAACTTCATGATCGATCTCTTTTTCAGTAACTCAGACTTAAAGGACTAACTCGGTATTGAAATGCCCAGACACAAACTTGCAATTCTTCTTACCCAGAATATCGTCTTACAGCATTTTACAATCAGTATGTTTTGCAGTCATTTTACAGCACTTTCCTTACAACGATTGAGTAATGATGTGGTTCATAGTTGACTAGTACTGATAACTACCTTGGAAGTTTGTACACAGTATACAAAATCTCTCTTAAAATATAAAACTCTTCTGGTTTTTTTTATACTCCGGAGGCTGCAGCTGTGCAGTTACCTGCTGCTGTTTCCATGAGTTTAAAATGCCAAACTTTGATTATCTGCCAGCTGCAAAAACATCTTCTGAAAAGCTTATTTTCAGGAACTGTATAAAATACTTCATACTGTATATGTTGTTCCTTGGAAAAGATTATATTATATATTTCTGCATTGTGTTTTTTGTGGGTCAATCTTAAAAAAAAGTGCATAATTAAGTAAACCCAAAATAACATCAAAATTACCTGTACCTATTACAACCATGCACTCCAGGGCAGAAGTGCAAAGTAGGGCTTTGAGTTTTGGCTTTGTTATGTACAGGTTGTGGATTCAAATCTAAGTAAAGATTTGAAGGAACGAGTAATAGGTTTATTCCATGCTGCAAAGAAAAGAAAGAAAACCAACATCTTTTGGCTGTGGAGCCTTCTTCGGGCGTAAGAAAGATAGGGCAGTCAGCAAAGATAATATAGCATGGGAAAACAGAAGCCAGGAGAGAGGAGGAGGCGGGAGCAGGGGAGAGGCAGAGTGGCCAATCAAGTGGTGCGAGGTCGAGAGAGGTGAGGAGAGGTGAGGAGAGGAATCGAAACCTGCAAATAAATAGAGAGAATTAGGTTTCTTAACTTCTATAGCAGAAAGACATCAGAAACTAAAATTATCCTGAAACTTGGTTCACACCTTCCCCCTGCTCTCAACGAGACTTGTTTTCTTCTTATTCTTTCTATTCATTTTTGGTTGCTATATTATCTTTTCTTACACCCGAAAAAGGCTCCTAAGCCGAAACATTGTGTTCTTTCTTATCTTTTCAGCATGGGATAAACCTATTACTTAATCTTTTGCAGCCTACGCAGCCTGAACTACTTCAAGTAAAGATGCTGTTATTATCCCCAGAAAAGTAATATTAAAATGACCTTCAATTAAAATGGAAGGTAATTATTACCTTCAAAGTTTCAAATCAAAATCCCTAAAATAGGACAGATAATATATTGTAAATCAGAAAGCTCTTTCAGTGTTCCATTTACTGCAGGACAGAATGGAGACTCTTTTAATCTCAGAGTAAAACCTGCTGGCTAGTTTTTACAAAAGTTTAAAAATCAAATATAAAACAGAACTGTCAGTATAGTAAAGGCAGGGTAGTTTCCTCCAAAATAACTGACAAAATTCACTGACCAAGATCCAGATTACATTAATACTTTGACAAAATTAAAGCTACCAAATCCCAGCACTGGGATATTTATTGGCCTTCATGCAGTGCTCTGCTTTGCTGCCTAACTTTTACACAGCCTATCCACCATCCTGCAGTCTGTTCCTTAGTGCGGTACTATGGAACTTACAGATGATCACCTGCCAGTTCATGCTGTTCCATGATAATTAAGTTGGACAATGCCCCAGCAGTCCCATGAGGCTTTGAGTCAGGATGGGATTTTAAAACTGCTCTAATTGAAATAAGTTCTTGGAAATTATGTATTTCATTTATAATGTTTTGTTTCAGTGTAACAAACTAGTGACACTGACTATTGGTTCACCATTCCTTCCCCACTGATCAGACTGAATTATACTTCTTCATCAGGAGATATTGCGCATGTTGAATCAATATAACAACGTTCTACCAAGATTTAATTTAGAATATTGTTCAATATTTGGTCATCCAGATACAAAAAAGATACTGCTGCTCTGGAATTAGTCATAAGGAGAGTAACTAGATACATTTCTTGCCTTAAATGTCCTAAATTTACAAGCTAAAAGAACTAGGTTTTTAATCTTGAACAGAGATTGAGTCACGTATTCAAACTCCTCAAAGTCATTGGCAAAGTCAAGCCAGAGAACCTCTTCCAAATCAGCAATGAAAACACTACCTAGTAGACACAAGTGGAAAGTATGTTAAAGTGCATATAGGAGACACTTCTTTATGTAAGGGATTGTGTAAATATGGAACAAGCGAAACCAAAACATTAACCTTAACGTGTACAGTATTTGCATATGAAAAATAATAGAGCTATGGGGTTATATTATATATTATATAATTGTATTATAATAGTATTATATTATACCTTGTAAGCACAAATCTTGAGACATACAGTATACTGTAGTGTACAGAGTAATTCTGATAAACTATCACCATATTTAAATGCAAAGAAAAATCCTGTATTTCAGATTGCCAGCTTCTTCTGCTTTATATAATATCCTACAGGTTGAAATGTTTAAACAGAATTCTCTTAAATATTTTTAAATTTAAGATGGGTCTCGGACTCCTTACCAGCTGCTATTGTTTAACATATCCATACATTTAGTTATTAATAATACTTTGACATTTCTAAAAGTGTTTAATCAACTAAACTGGCCATGCCTTAAAATGTCTACTCTATAGGACACAGCCATAGATCATAGTTCACAATACAATATTCATCTTCTGCATTTCTGAGGTCAGAAATTTCATTGACATGTTTATAATTAAGTTCTTAAGACAAGTTTTGCAATTTCAAAACTCAGTGGAAGCCGTGGAGGTTTGACAGTAATTTGTAATGTAGAAAAGAAACATAGTAACAAGATTTGTTGTTTGAGTGTGCAGTTTCTGCCTAGAGGAAGATATATACTAGGTCTAAATCTTTATTTTTGGAAGTTATCCAGTCATATAAAAGTACAAAAGTATGAGAAACAGGCATACACTGCTTCTTTGTTTTCCAATAGCAGTTTCGTTGTCATGCTGTTCTATTTTGGAGGTTAAATAACAAAACATGTAAAAGTTCTAAACCCTTAAATCTTAAACTAAATTAGCCCTTGAACTTTGCTATTATGTACTCTGATATAATCCTATGTTCAAACAAGTATAGAAGACATTTTACAGTTTTTGTAAAGTTTTCAAATGCTGCATATCATCAGATATATTGTACTAGCTATCTCAAAATTAAACTGAACACCTTTCCTGGTAATAGTATCTTTTTAAAAGGAAGAAGTTTTTTTTTTTCGGAATAAAGAAAATTAATAATTAATTAGCTCTTGCCATTTCAAAATACATAAGAAACAGAACTCTTAACAGACATCTAATTCTATGTTTGCATACAAATATTTATTTAGCAGTGACAGACAGGTGTCCTGACCTTTGGGGTAATTAGAATAGCATAGCTAACCCTCACCAGTGAAACAGGCATATAAAGTATCTTACAAAAGACACCATTAGTGTTTACAGCCTTTCAAATAGACATGTGTAGTTCATAATATGAAAATTACACTTACATGCCAGAACACTCTGATTTATGCAGTTTCTAGCTTTCTTCTTTTCCTCCACATCCCTCAAATTTCTTAAAAAATTTAATTTTTTTAGCCTAATCCACTGATCATGCCCACTCACTCAGTTAAAGGTCCTCATTAACCTTCTAAATCCTTGCAAGAAAATGTTTAAAACATATATCATTTTCTTATTGATAGAGTTCATTTATAGTACAAATCTAGATGCACCTTGTTATAATCACTATGTATAACTCATGTTATGAATTTTCTGTGTTCTGCTAAAAAATTAGCCAATGCAGAAAAGAGTTTCAGTATTAACATGCTTTTCTGTTTAAAAACATAGTTTTTAAAGTGCCAGGGGAAAGAACAGCACAGGATACATTTTAAGCAGAATTAAACAGTTTTAAAGGTCATGATGGAAAAGCACCTAGTGTTCCACTTAGTGATTTGTGCCATTAGTGGAGGTTAAGTTTTCGTGGTTCCAAGACCACCCTAGTGGCTCAGTATTAGTCACCAACTACCTGGAAGAAAGAGATAGTGTACACACACAGTGAAAGGTCAGAGCCAGATCAGCTAGTGATATAGCAGGGTCTGCAGTGGTAAGCAAGTAAATTACACCATAAATGGTAAAATGGTTGAGAGTTAATTTGAAAATAAATAGCAAGAGTAACATCAAATTAACTATTATAATTTAGAAAAGTCAGGTGCAAGGTATGGAACCTTCAGTTTTTGTTTTCTTCCATCTTTCAATAAAAAAAAAACTTTTCACACTAAAGACATTGACTTTCTCCTTATACATACAGTATATGTTTTCCATTCTATGAGGAGGGTCAGATATTTATATTTACAAATATATTACATATAAAGTAGATTTAAAAGCATGGGTATTTTCTGTTTTCTTTTCCCAGGGAGGAACTATTGAGAAGTAGGAAAAAATATAATTAGCATTTTTCTACTTCCCCAAATTATACCTATACTGTATATTAAACCTCCAGTATTGAATGGATGATAACATTCTACAGCCCATCATGGTAGTGAGTGTGTAGTGCCTCTAATTCATTTTATTTCTAAATCATTTTCTAAATAAGAACTATTAAACATACCAGAAGTTATACAAAATCACACAATACATAAACCAAATAAATCCTAGAATAAAACAAAATTTATACATTAAGGTATTTAAGAACAGTCTCTAATGGATTTGAATAGCCTGGATCAGTAGACCTTCGATTAAATGTAGGACTGTACTCATGCAATAAGTTCTTAAGGTAACCTGGTGCCTTATATGAATACAGGAGAACCTTAAAGGCCTTGCTTAATTTCACAGGAAGTCATTGCAATTTACAGAGAACAGAAGTTAAGTGGTGATTCAGTTAAGTGCAGTTATGCATATTTAGTACTAGATGTGCCTCTTTATTCGGATACAGTGAAGTGTATTAAATGCTGATCTTTTAAAATACCCCCAGGTATTTAGGGTGTTACAGTAGACCAATCTTGATTAAATTAAGGCTTACATTGACTTCTCAGCATAATATAGACAAAAAAAGACCTTACCCTGGCAATGGTACAGTATGCAGATGGAAAAGGTATTAGCACCATCAACAAAGAATCTGAAAATCTCAACTTTGTGGAGCTGTTGTTTGGACGTTGCATCTCGATCTTAATCAGACAAGCAGATCTAAAGCACAGAAACCTCAGCAGTATTATCCAAGTCACTTTGTAAGTAAATCATGTGGGTGAATATTTTAACCAACTGGCAACATACAGTATATATGGTAAATTATAAAGATCCCAGCAGAAAACCCTGTGGAACACCCTGAGTAAATGGCACTTTATCAGATTTAAAACAGCTAGGATTTACAAACTGGCTACAACAGGATGAATACGAGCCAAACCAATTAAGTACCATCCATCCATTTTCTAACTGCTTCATCCAGTTCTGGGTTGCAGGTCAGAGAAACGCCAATAATCCCTGAATAGTTTTCCATATGATTAAGAAAAATGCCATAATTCACAGTTTCAAAACTGCACCAAAGTCCAGATAGAGATAAATATTAAGTGACATAGCGTTGCATTAAATACTTTAACAAGGTGTGTTTTAATGTAATGCATGTCTAAACCCCAAGTGGAAAGATTAAAAAATCTCAGATCAAAATATTTGCTGGACAAATTGGACAACAATCTGGAATTAGACTCTTCATGATTGTCTGAAGCATTCTGCATGAACTCGCAAAAACACATAGCATTTAGCATTAAACATGTTTGTTTTTCAAACTGCCCCCTATTGAATTCCTACAGCATTTAATTAGCTGGTAAAGCAGGGGATTGCAACCATGAATAGAAGGTACAGTATTTTTTTCCTAAAGTCAATTTGTTTTTCCAGCATTGATCTCTTTATTGCAATGCATTAACAAGGTATTGCTGCATTCTAGCAGAATGTCTCATAGTCTCTACAGGCATTTCTAGTTCAGCCCCTATCCTTACATGCCCTAAGAAAAGAGGTTGAATTAAACCAACATTCTGCTTTATCCATTACAAACTTTTGGCAAGTTTGTAATAAAATGTCCTTCTGAGACAAAGTAGAATACTCCACAAAAAGGGCACATCTGACATCTAATTTCTGTGATGTAAAATGCGATTCTGTATATCATAGTTAATGAATATCCTAAAATGAAACACCTGAGAGGAGAAAAAAGACTATATGTGAAAGATCTGGGCAATGTGCAACAGGAAAATGCTAAATAGATGTTATTTGATGTTAAGACTCAAAACACTTATTATTGTGGTTAAAACTTAAAAAAAAAACTACAACTTAAAAACTTGGCAAATGTCACCCTCTATACTGGTATTTTGAAAGGTTCCAGAAACCCAAAGTAGATGCTATACTGAAGGTTTATAATGTGTTGCTGCATACTGTATTTCAAAAGGATTGTCCAGTCAGTGAAACATGTCCTGTTCAAACAAAAATTAATGAACATGTTTCTGTTTTTGAGAATTCTAGAAAGATTGATAACATTGGACTTATATTAACTTTTATATATACACACATATATATATATACTTGGTTTAAGTAGGAAATTAATATAGATTAATTACAACATCAGAAGAAACACAATGGCAAAATCTAGCCTATTCTAAGTGAAAGTAGATAATTAAGAATAACTTGAAAAGTTGGACCTAACCAATACATATTTATGTTACTTTTATCCTTGTTTCACACTGCAGTCTAGTGCCAGTCTGATGAATCTGGCCATGTGAAAATGCCTTCATATAATTCAAAAGATGATGGTCATGTTTGAGACAAGGTTATTAAATGTCTTCATCCACAAAGTGCTTTCTACCAGTAGTTGCTGCTCCTGAGTTATGGTCACGCAGTTGAGAGTACAGTACATCTGAAAAATGACCTGGGTCTGTCATTCCATAGGAATACAAGGACGCACAGAAACACAACTGGGAATGGTCATATATTGCTGGTGGATGGAATCCCTAAAAGCAAAAAAAGGAAAAAAGAATTTCAGATAACATCAGAATATTACATTTACTTTTGTACAATGTAAATTAAATGTACTGACAGTGAACATATTCTCGTGAAATTACAGAATTAAACAATGCAACTTATGTGCCCCTTCAGACGTCTCAGAACTTGGAAAATAGTTATATCGTAAGTCTTTCAGAAAGTTATAAAACAGAAGATCTTTGGGTTATTCAGTCTTTTTTAAATCCATTCACGGCCAACATGCTGCAGTGGTTTTATCTTTTGAGTGAAATTCAAGTTCTTGTCTAAATCTGTCCCAGGGTACCTTATTACTTTGTTCATGTCACCTCTGACAAACTGGGCTCAAAAATGGCCTACATGTCCTGTATGAAAACAAATATGGTAGATTGATGCACAATTCAGGAGATCAGCTACTTAAAAATGAAATAGTGTACTTCCCTAAAGGAGAGTTAGCCTGGACTGAGAAAAAATAGTGAACGAGCTAATAGATTTACTCCTTCTATGTTACAAAGAAAAAGACAAACCTCATAACGGAAGAGCCAATTTTACAGAGGGACCATTCAAAACACAGAATGAACCCAAGTGTTTAAAGGGACATGAGCTTCTTTGTTCGCTTACTCTCCTTTTTGCCTCGGGGGGTGAAGAATAGTGAAAATAATTAGGGTCTCCATTGTACAACTGTGCTTTATTTTTGATACAGCAATAGGAACTTTGATTTGCAGTCAAAGCTACTGGGTAAATATTTATTTTGGAATATTTCCATGACTTTCTGCAGCAGAGAATAGGACAAGAAATGCAAGTGGGCTACAGTGACTTCTAAGAACATAAAAGCCGCCAGCCAGACCAAGGTATGGGAAAAGGACAAATAAACAGGCAGCGCAGAAAGAAGCACATGCCATAGCAAGACAGGGCTGAATGGAGTATTGCTGTAGCTTTGAGTCCCACGTGGGTCCAGCGGGATACGTAGTAAGGGCAGACAGAGAACTGAAGGAAGCAAAGACAAACTGTACAAGCTCACAGAAGACACTCTGTTGTTAATACTGTAAATACAATGGAAGTTATGTCAGGGCACAGATGTGATGGAGCTCTGGAAGGAACTTCAGACAACCATTCCTGTGACCTACAGTACTGCAGTCCTTCAGGTAATTAAACCTGGAAACAGTGAACTTAGGCCAATGTAATGCATAATCAATTCAAGCTATTAAGGTAGAACAATGCAAGCAATCAATAGTTCATCTGGAACAGCATTATGACTTTTACTGCAATAAATGAAAACAAAAATTCTGACATAAATACTCACAGATATGTCTGAAGGCCTCTGTAATTTAAGTATTTCCTTCAGATCATACAGTACCTGAATTCCATTTATTGCTTTTTTTTATTTCTGATTTGATACTAAATACATTTACTTACTTGTCTGGATCCCACGTGAGCTAATATGATTGAATGGTTTTACAAATCATTCTAGGGGTCAAATTTAAATTACTTGCTCATAGACATCACTTTCCATCTTGAAATGACTGTCCATTCAGCAAATGAGAAAATATATTACAGCCAGCTATGTGCACAGTAAGTGGTCATCGGACATCACATTGTATGACACTGGTCCTTTTAGGAAAAACAAGTGAGTGTCACTTCTGAAATAACAGAGGCATGTTCTACATTTAAAACAAAATAAGTTGCCCTCCAGAAAGAACACTATTTTAATAATTATATATTAAATCATTTCAGGATCCTAACACGTAAACTCCGGTATATGAACAGATAAAAGCCCTGAAATTACTGTACATTATCTTTATAATAATATTGATACCTACTGTAGGAAGATTTAAATCAGTGACAAAACTGCATTGGCATTTTTCACAGTTCCATTGAAAAAGATTACCTTTCTTCATCAAGACACTTCAGATGTGAGTCTCTATGTCAGTGAACCCAGGCAGAAGCTCCCCATTGGCTGAGCTCCTGGGGGGCAACATTTTGCTCTTGCTGGGATCATCCCTTGGTTTGGGTCTCTGAAACTGCCCATGCACATATGGGACAAAGAAGAGCACCACGCCCCCAACCATCGGTGGGACACCCGCAAGGTAAAATGCCACGTGGTAGTTTCCAAACCAGTCATGGAGCAGCCCTGTGGAATTAAGTATTAAGAGAAGTAATCCATAAGTACATGCAGTACAATTAAGTTCAGTAAATACAACACTGAGACAGCGCAACTCCATCATCACACCTCATTCAGTCATGTACTCAATCTACTGAAAAATCAAAACCTTCCTTCTATAGTTGAGTCTCTTGTGCATTTGAAATCAATCCATTGTTAATCAAACAGATAATCCGGGAAATAAAATGTAAACCAAAATGTAGAAATGTAGACATGGAAAGAAAATGTAGCTTCTGTGACTTTTATTATTGACTTTAAAATGCTACACCCTGAAATTAAAACAGTAAGAAGACAGATCTTCATTTTTTGACATAGTTTGCAGTTTGGTATTAGTCTTCATAAAACACAGTACTCTGGGAAAATATGCATCTCTTCCAATGATATCTGGTTTAATTGAGTCACAGACTGCAAGAAAATATACAAAATTAAAATGAATTGATTAGAAAAGCAGTCAAGATCCTACTTAGTGGAAGCACCTTTGGCCGCAATTATAGCTGCAAGTGTTTTTAGATATAATCGGTGGTTTCAGCAAAAGTACTTATCGTATCAATGCTCTTCCATCTGAGAAAGAATCTGCTTGAGTTGATTTTTTTTTCCCCAGGAAGAACAGGATCCCAACCACCATAGAAATGTCCAGCTTTGGTTTAAATTTATGTTTTTCTGTATGTTCTGTTTGCAAAGATGACTACATTTCTGCAGAAAATTAAAATGTCTGCTGCACAGAACCTTCTAATAACTTACACACTGTTGTCTAACATTTTTAATTTTATTTTCCATTTAAACTTGTGCTTAACAAATTTAATTAGGACAAGGGCAAAGCTTTCTTAGCACATAATGAGAGGATAGGGATCATATCTATAAAAGAGTGCCAACATAGATTTGGTCAAATATAAAAGCTTTTGCAGCTGGCTCTTGGCAAACATTTTGCACCGTCACGCCTCAATCAAATATTGGATCTTTTTTTGCCTTTTCCTTTTTCCGGAAGAACATAGATCTGCTGCAAAACTTAACAGAGGTCCAACCATCATCTCTTTATCAGCATGACACTGTAACAGGGTAGCTGTCATTGTGATAGTAATTTGCATGTTAGTGGTGCCTATGGACCCACATAATGTATTAATTGGTTGAGAAGGTTATTATTATTAGAGATTGGAGCAAATGGGGGCACATGGGTTAAATGCTGTGTAGCTCGATGTAGTGATCCTCGTTACCAGTCTCTTTAAGAATGGTTGAGATTGAGAAAAGAGAGAGACATAGCAGGAACTGGAAAGATCAAAGAGATCACACAGAGAGAATGTCCACGAACAAACTCACTCATTCAGAGCCCAGTTTAACAGCAGTCTCCCTGAGATTCTCCTGATAGAAGGCTAAGAGGTGTCTCTTGTTTAAAGGTTAGTAGTAATTCATGGTTAGGTTAAGAACAAGGGAAAGAGACAGGGTGAGCTTTCTGGCTCCCAAGACACCAATATCATGCAAACTACCTTAACTTTGACATCTGCCCTGTTACAGATACCCAGATCCATCACACAAACAGTGCTCTCACAAAGATGATAACCTTTGCAACTGCAGTATGATTTCAGTGTTGTGATACCAATGGGAAGGAAACAATGAGAGAAATTATTGAGTTATGGGAAATTGATGGATGGATTTCGCAAACAATAGGACTACAATGAAATATTTCAATCAGAGGCTAAGACATCAACTTCCTTTAGTAGTTACTTGCTTTTAATAATTGACAGGAAACATCAATATATTACTCCTGCTGGTATGATTTGTACATCATTTGTAACCCTAGGTCCAACCTGAGATGTTCTTGGTGTTTTAGGATCCAACTAAATCATTAGTAAATGTCAGTCATACTAAGGAAAGGTGATGACTCTGCTGAGAGAGCAAGCAGCTGGTTGTGGGTATAGGTGAGTTTAGAAAGAACAGAGAGTTATATATATATATCATCATGTGGCTCAAGTCCTCCTCTAGTGCAACAGGGATCATTTGGTTCATAAGATGACATGATCCCTTAGAAACTTCTAAAAAGCCTTGAGTTTGCCCACAGTAAATCCTGGCCTTTTAGTACTAAACATTGAATGTGAGGTGCTGAGTGCCTCAGGACAGGGAGGCACAATGACATAGCTCTAGTTCTACCCTATAAAATCAGAATCTCTTAAAGGAAAAAAAGTCACATATAGTAATAGAGCAGAAAGATCTGCTTTAACTGAGTGGAGGATCTGCTACAATATCCATCCATCCATTTTCTAACCCCTTTGTCCAACTTAGGGTCACAGGGGAGCAGGAGCCTATCTCAGCAAGCAACGGACGCAAAGAAGGACACACCCTGGAGGGGACACCAGTCTGCCGCTAGGCACACGCAGACACAGACACAAACAGACATTCACATCATGGTCCATTTTCCCAGAAGCCAATTATCCTACCAGTATGTTTTTGGACTTTGGGAGACAACTGGAGCACCCAGAGGAAACCCATGTGAACACAGAGAGAACAAACTCCAAGCAGATGGTACCACAGCTCCATCCAGCTCCAGAATTGAACCCAGGGCCTCAGTACCATGAGGCAGCAATGCCAACCACCGCTTCAATATGTTCTTATATATTACCTAGCATAAGGGTTTCTGTTAAGCAAATACACAAATAAATGTGTTTTGACCACGTGCAATGATTTAATTTTTGGTATAATTAAGGTGCGGTTCTCAAAGCCATCCAAGAACCAACAGGAGGAATTCAGTTCCTATGGATACCTATGCAAATTCACAGACCACCTGAAAATCTCAGTGGTTGCCGTGCTGAGGAAAGCTGAGGACATCCTGGCTGACTGAAGTCTGCTTAACCCTTGAAGTACTTGGCCATGAACACACTGGTACTTTGTTAACTCTGGTCATAGTCAGCGAATATGAATTCTTTCAGCAGGTCCTTGTTAATTCTGCATCCTCCACAAATATATGTGCTGACAAATGACATATATTAACCAGAAAACAGGTATTTAACATAGTGGTGTTGACATCATTTCTCTCATTGTATTAATTATTTTCACCTATAAAGAACACTCCCTAAAGATTATAAAAAAAAAATAGTTATGTTGCACTATGACAATTAAGCAGTGATAACTGTGTATCATTTCATGGTATTTTGGTTGTAAATTTTAAAAATGAGCTCTATCCTAGATCAGGTGCATCACTGGAAACTGCAAATTTTGTATCAGGAGTAAAATGTTAAAAAATGCTGAGGTCATTTTTTAGACGTAAGACTTTAGGAAAACAATGAAATTCTCCTTGAGTCTGTCTGGAGCATTCCACGTCCGCCTTTAGAAACAGAAATTGAATGACTAATTCCTTATAGGCTACTGACCTCATCTACAGCTGTGAGAGGGTGATATTTCAATATTAATACTGGTATATGATGTAACCAGACATTGCATCTAAGGCCTTTTTTAAACACTGCATTATAATATTTATAATAACTGCTCTATTCTGTAAAAGCATACTTTATAATAGTTTTATAATTTGGTTTTGAGGTTCTAAGAGGAAAAACTGCATAGCAAAATATGATAAACACCAAGGTAAGGCCAGTAATGTATTAATCGCTCTTTAGCTGTTTAAGTTTAAAATTGCTTTTACTTAAAATTGCATAATATTTGAATGGATCCAAGTATTTTAATTACTAACAGCAGTAGTCCACTTTGGTTAACCAACATATTGTAATCAAAGAAACCCAGATCACTTGCTTCTATCCAAATGATAAGCCTATGCACTATGTAGTGAAGGAAATGTGGGGCACAAAAATGGGTTGATGAGCATTGCATCCAGCAGATGTTTGCAAATTGAATCAAAATAAAGGAAATTATTTCGAAAACTTGAATTATCCAACACCTTGCCTTTTGCATATAAATTCTGAAATTTCTGTCTGTTAATCGTTGGGATTAATTTTCACTGACCTGCAATGGGAGGGCCTGCAGTCATTGGCACAGCCATGAGACCCAAGAGGTAGCCAATGGCCTGGGAAGCCTGCATTGGTCCCACGAGCTCGAAGGCAATAGGGGCCATGATGGTGATGAAGCAGCCATCGCACAACCCCAGAAAGAGGCAAACAGCGATAACCCCCTCAAACACACGGCACTGAGGTATCATCATGGACATCAGACCAAGTACCAAAAAGGAGGCCACCTGCCAAAAGAGAACATTAACATTTTCACCATGCAATAAATTCCTGTTAGAATTCTGCAGCCTCGCTCCACAATAGATTAAAACTTTAACTTGCTGCTGAAACAGGAACAAAACGCTCGCAATAATAATTGGGCATGATTAGTAAAGCGGAGTTATAGCAGTATGAAATGACAAGAAAAGAAAAAAAAACACTCACTGTATATCTATGAATGGTGAAATTACACAATGTCTGTAAAAATGACACCATCCTTTTGGATTTTCAGTTACCCGTATGATTAAGTTCTCAGTAAACACACACACAAGATTAGCAAATATGCATCAGAAAATCAAGTACAAATCTGCATTACGAGGTTTCTCTTCAATTCACATGGAAAGAAAAGACACAGAGGACCATAGAAAAAAAGAACTAGACACACTTCATGTCAACACTTTTGTTGTGGTAGTAGACATGAAATTAACCTTACATATACTGTACATTTTATTTCTAGGTTTATTCCTGACTTATGTAGAGTTCAGTCAGGTATTATTACTTTATGTTAACAAAGCAGGAATCTGTGAAAGAATCCTTGACATTCTCAGACAGTTGGACCTTAGAATATACAGGACATTCTGTGTTGGTGTTGAAAATATTCCTACACTTTTCCTAGTAGTTAAACTGGGTAGACCCTATCTATACCCCATAAGATTTTAACCATAACATACTCAAGTTAAATGTCACACTTTTTTCATAACCAGTTTTTTAAATTTCTTCCAGATTTTGTTTTGATGAGGGCATAAAGGAATCTACTTAAAGACCCATAACCTTTATCAGTGTAGCTTTCTGCAGCAACAAATCATCATCGGAGCAGTGGCTCTGTGGCTAAGGATCTGTGCCTGTGGCTGGAAGGTTGCTGGTTCAAATCCTGCAGCTGGCAGAGGAATCCTACTCTGTTAGGCCCCTGAGCAAGGCCCTTAACCCCAACTGCTCCAGGGGTGCTGTTCAATGGCAAACCCTGTGCTCTGACCCCTGGCTCTCTCCCTGTCTGTATCTCATGGAGAGCAAGCTGGGGTATGTGAAAAGATAAATCCTGATGCAAGAAATTGTAAAGGGTTAATAAAGTGATGTTGTTATTATTATTATTATTATTATTATTATTAAATCATCTACGTGATACACACAGGGCATGTTTCAACTGAGTGCCTGGATCATTTTACACTTGTCAATGTGAAATTTCATTTTCAAGTGTTTTGGTTATGCCAGTTTGACAGTTCGATCTCACTGCTTCAGTGTTTGCAACTCCTGTGATTGCATCATGAGCAAGCTGAACTTGCTTCATGGCTGCACAAGCATCTAAATTTGTAATCGTTAATCATTAAGGCAAAGACTCATGATCCCAAAAAATTGTGAAATTGTGAAACGGATAAACGTTATACAAGGGTATTGGGAACCTTTGGTATAGTCAGAAGGGTAGCAAGACCAACAGGGAAAGTTACAAAAGCAGAAGGACAACTTGTACAAATTATAGGCTGAAGTTCAAAGAACATAATTTGGCAGATCAGGTAACAGGTGATCAACACAATGATACCAAAGATCATAAGATCAAACGGGCTGAGCGGTGGCACAGTGGCTAAGGATCTGCACCTGTGGCTAGAAGGTTACCTGTTCAAATCCCACAGCTGGCAGAGGAATATTACTCTGTTGGACCCCTGAGCAAGGCCCTTAACCCCAACACAGCCACCACTGAAATGGCATATAGTGGTTCCCTACTTATCATACAGAGCTGAAGATGTGAGAATGACAAAGTCAAATACACACTGCCAAGTCAACAACAACATTTCTGAAGAGATAAAGGTCTAATTACTGTAATAAAAACTAAAGGGGACAAAGGAACTGAGAGTGTGAGTATACTTTTTTTCCCATAAAAAGACATTTTGTAATATATGTAAAATTCTGCACAATTTAATGTGATACTACACAATGTAATGCAGTAAAAACATATCAATCACGGTAGCTGTCAAAAAGCCCACATTTGTTGTACATTTTTGCAATGTTTTGTTTTAATTATTGTATTCTTGAATGTGTTCATTAATTTCGAGCTGAAAGTTACAAATAAAAGCAGGGCATTCAGTACATCAAGATTGTTTGGTTGGTAGTAGTGGTTGCCAGGTTTTTTTAAGCACCTGTTGAGTCAAGAAAATGCAAAACAACATCTGAACTGGAGTAGCAGTGTGTAAAGGATTTGGTTTTGGATTACAGTACTGAAAATATATCTGGTAAAAACAATGTTTTTAAACCATAAATTTAAGTGAATTATGTATTTTGAAAGGGACCTTGGAAGGGATTAGCAGTCACCTTGCCTTGAAAAAGAGTGGACCTGCACTATACCATGCCAGGGAAATGTACCCCGCAACATTCCATAACCACCAAAACTCACCACTGTTAAAAACAAGTACTCAGGGCTATAGAGTTCATTAGGTTGGCCGCACATGTACACTCTTCCTTTTGTTGAGAACATGGTAAAGCATGAACTATCACATTTCTCAAATGCTTGGTAGTTCATTAGTTGTACTCTTGGTGAACACTGGAATCACCAATGTGCTTTGCTGGTATGATGAGCAATTTCTGCACTGCAACCCAAATATGGTACCGTGCTCTATAGAGTTTCCAGTGGACTTTTTTAATGAAAATGGCTGCAGGTTGATCTGCTGTGGCTTGCCTGTTTTGCCTCCCACTTCAAATTCCAGATTGGCATTTGTACACAAAGTTGTACTTTGTGGAGGATCTTTCCGTTTCCATTTTTCCCTCAGATTTCCTTGCCGACAATAACTTATACACCATTACTTGTGAAAAATGAGCAAGTTAAGGCGTCTTGGTCGCTGAAGCTTCTGTCAAATGCACCACAACAACCACTCCTCTTTCAAAGTTAGATGAAATGCTAAGAATAATTAGAGACAACAAGCCCTTCTAGTATTTTTATACAAGACCCTAAGCATGCTGGAATGTTATTTTCTTAATTAACAAATGAGCCACTCCTGTGCAGCAGCCCTTGCTTTCAATATACTTGATCCCCCTTATTTAACCAGGTAAATTCCGCTTTTTTGTCCATTACCTGTGTATATGCACACAATATATAAATTAGTCAATGTACCATATCATTTGTACACTAATATTCCAAAAAAAGTCCACAGGTTTGTGATTAGAGGAGAGCTAATTAATATTACAAATAATAAAAGTACAAATAATTTCTTATTATCAGTATGTGAGTCTGCTCTATTTTAAATTAACATGGTTGCAGTTTATGTAATTTTTAAAATATATTAACATAATATCAAAATTGATGGACACATCATATAAATGATATAATGAGTATATCCAGCATTTACATATTATATATGAATATAGGTTAAAAATAGTATTTACATAGGTGAATATTGCCATCTCGGACCTGGACTCCCTCCAACATGGGTATCAGGTATCTACTCATAAAGGTTATTGTACCAGCAACTGGTGGAAGATACAGATGCTGCCACAATCTTGGTTTTCTAAGGATGCACAAAAGCCATCACATAGTTGGATCACATAGCTGGACAGTATGTCTGGTGGATAGCATAAGTTTTGGGTCTGAAGTGCGTCTGATGTAGATGACATAGGACTTGCACTGGAAGAACTAAACACATGATCTGGTACAGCTGAATTTTTAGTTATTTCCTCAATGAAAATATCAAGACTGGTAAAATGACTTCTAAAGGACTTTTAGGTTTCAAAGAACTGTTACATTTCTCCAGTTCAGACCAATTTCCTAAAATATGGATATGCAGAAGCAAAAGTTAGATTAAATTACCCAGGCACAAATTTTAACAGCCCTGTTTCAAACCTAATTTAAATTAAGACCTTCAAAAGAGTGTATGAAATAGCAAAGGTGACTTATCAAAGGAAAAGCAGAATGATGATATTTTTACCTGCATGTAGATTTTCTTCACTCCTGGAATGAGATCTCCTATTTTACCAAACACTAATCGGCCCACTCCTGATGATGCTCCAATGCACACCAAAAGAATCCATTCTTTCTGAGTTTCTTTAAATTGTTCTTTCACATAACTTATCTGAAAGATGAGAGAATGCATTTTATTATTGCATAGAAGAGTTCTTCATTTCTCCTTCTAGAAAGCAAATGTCTTGTAGGTCTTAGGGAGCTCTTTAAATCATCATTATCTTAAGACCCGAGGCAAGAGATTTACTGGCCAATGTATGTCAATATTTATTTGGAATGGAATCCAGCAGACCATTCTTAGTCTTGGATGTTTCATAGAATTGTATTAACAGGTGCAGAGCTCCAGTCCTCAAGGGTACTAATTCAGCAGATTTAACCTGTCTATTTATATCATCAGCATCTGAAGACCTCAGTTAAATTGGTCCATTTAAGTCCATAATGAGTTCAATTAGATAGTAAAGAGCTTAGATGTAACACAAAAACCTGAAAAACCTGTCACACTACCAGGCTGAAGCTGTGCAATGCTTCTTTGCATTCTTTCGTGATCTGTAAACTGTATAATTATACAAAGACTGAGAGATTTATTGTACATTGTCTGAAGGAAACAGCATTCTATTTCTACTTGTCTTGGGAGTAAGGTGTGAATCGATAAATGGTTTCTAGATAATTACTGGAAAATGAGTTAAGTGATGGAGTATTTAAATTTCACTTCCATTTGATACGCCTTTAGATCTCACTGCCTGGTCTTCTATCTGATGTGAGCCTGGTACACACCTGCTGTTAAATTAAGGTACAAACAGACTTTAATACACTAAGAAGACTTCTCAATGGTAAATAAAATAAATAACAAAATAAAACAATCCTTAGAAAATATGGGGATTTCTACAGCGGCTGAACTCAAGCACAGGTCAAGTTTCAAATGTGACCTGAGACTCCAGGACAGACATGTTACCCATGACATTTTAAAAATTAGGTTTTTTTTTAAAAAATTAAAAAGCAGAGGAGTCAGCCTTCATTTCCTCATTCTCCGTTTTGTAAAGTTATGGGGTTGGTAAATGAGAGCCAAGGCAAGAAAAACACACAATTGTTTGTTGTAAATTGTGTGGATATAACAAAATAATTGGCAATTCTACATTAAAAAAATAAATCAGATTTTTTGAGAAAGTGACTAACAATCACTTGTAAATCCCTGGGTCTTCAAGCAACAGCATTAAAGCAAAATACCTGACTAAATTCCTTTCTTCACCACTGAATTAAGAGTCAATTTCCAAGAGTATTTACAATTCAGATTTTGCCTTTTCAAACTTTTGGAGATCATTTTGAAATGACAAATGTAAATACATTGACATACGACATATACATTCTGCCAACAACTGTAGCTCTCTGGACAGATGCATTTGGATTTTAAAATCACAGGTAGCACAAAAATAACAGAATCAATCAGGAAAAGCCTTCTAACTTGACCTCTATGGCATTGCTCCAAAATGATCCAAATATACCATGGGTATAGAAAATTTGAACTTTAAACAGGGAACAGTTTCTTATCTAAGGTTAGAACTCAGTTAAATATTTTTCTTCTTTGTAAGATACCAGAGAATGGATAGGATCTATGGCTTTGAAGCTAAATGTTTAAAGAATATGCTGTACTTAGAGTTTCCTGAGTCTATTTCTTTAATATCAACAGTCTTTCCGACACCTTGGCTTATGTTTGATAACTCTGAAGCATGAGTTCAACAAAAGCCGGGATACAGTTTATTTATGGATTGGAACAGCTGAAATAACACTGAGAGGTCTCGTTACATTTTGATAAATTAATCCTTCTTTTAATAGCCTAAAAGATATTTTACATAATACCACTGAACATTCACAACAGAAGCATGCAGCTAGCTGTTGACTTTTTCCAGATTGGAGCTTTTCTATAGAAAATAGCTATAGAATATGGAAGAAATGGAACAAGGGGAAAGTATATCTTTGAGTTTATTTTCAGCATAGCAAAACAAACCATCATTAACCAAAGGGCTAAAGTGGTTAATGCTTATTACTTGTTACTTTAACAAGTAATAAGCAGTACATAGTATGTAGCAGTATGTATTACTATACTTTCCAACTGTTTCTACAGTTCTTTAAATAATATGCACAGAAAATCTCTTTCTAAAGGTACATTTGTTTATTTTGTTTTTAATAGTAAAAGGTTGAAGGGATATTATAATTTACTTACTTAGCTGATGCTTTTATCCAAAGGACAATTCTAATCATTTATACAGTTGCTTATTTTGCTACTGGAATAATATGAGTGAAGTACCTTGCCAAGGGTACAGCACCTGTGGTTTGTGAACCCAGAGTCTTCCAGTTAAAAGTCCAGAAAGAAACATGAACCGTAGAGCTATCCTAAGATCCACAATTCTTCCTTGCTTTTGTTTAGTCCAAGTATCAGTTACTTATTTGGATAATTTTCTAATTAATTAGATAACTCTAATACTTTTCCCAGCCCACAACTGTTTAAAGATACTGTACAGGAAATGGACTGCAGGATTTAATCCAACAACCATAAGACAAAACACAAGGCACACTGAAACCCACCAGGAATTTAGTCTAACTTGGTGTGAGATATCTTAACCCTGTGAAATATGTTTTTTTCTATGTATCACAAATACCCTGTAAAGTAATGTTTAACCTATAAGAACACCTTTCTGCAGAGTTTTAATATATCCACACTTAGGCCAATCTATAAAGCTCCATAAGTATTGTTCTTTGACCCAAGTCGACCTCTCATAGTACCAATCATTAAAGTCTTGTACAAAAAACATTATATACATTCAAACGATAAGACAATAATAATGAAACTCAATCAACAGAGGTCTTAGGATGGGATAAAAATCAGAAAACCCTTTAGCCTTCACAGAGATGAGTTTAATTCCTCAAGGAGCAGTATTAACTAAATGAGCGTGGTGGAATTTACAGCCTAAAGAAAAAGGCAAGACTTTAAAACTGACATCCTTTTAGCGTTGACCTCAGTAAATAAAGATACTCTGACAGTTTAATGGGTAGACCACAGTGGCAAATATGGACTACTGTCCTGAAAAAACCTGCTACAAGAATTTAGGTGTAATGATTTCACTCACCAAGTGAACGTATGGCACAAAATAACCCAGAACAGCAGTGGCCACTCCAAATGCCCACACTCTGTAGGTGGTTATGCGGAACACCCGTAGGTTGAAGTACTTCCTGATCTGGGCCAGGCTTCTGTGCCAGCAGCTCGCAGTGTCAGCCAGCGGGGACCTGGTGGTGTCAGGGACTATGGGCAGCAAGGGGCGGAAGGTGAGAGCCAACAAGGCCTGGACCAGCATGAAGGTGCTGAGAATCTGGAACGTGGCCCTCAAGCCCAGAGGCTCCACCACCTCCTTCAACAGGACAGGCAGGCCCATGGAGAAAACACTACTGCCCGCTGTCACCACTCCATTGACCAGTCCTAGTCGTCTGCGGAAGTAATGCCCAAGGATAACCAGGGAAGGCTGGAAGGCAAAAGAGGCACCGCAGCCAAAGAGTATCCCATAAGTGAAGTAACGCAATCCCAGAGACCTGTGAGGAAAAGCAAAAGTTCAGTGTTTTTTTCTCATTCTGCTAACAATAACAAACTGTCTGCAAAGAGAATCACGTAAAGCATGGTGAGATACTTAAAAGTAAAACTCCTGCTCTCTCCATACATTATGCTAAGGGCTACTTATTTTTTACTTTAAACAACAAACAAAAATAAAAACCTCTTAAATGCAAAATGAATCAAATCCAAAAAAACAGGAGAAACACCACACTCTGGGTTCCATTATCATCACCCCTTTTCAGTGTATTTCTTGTAAATCTGTTTTTGTCAGATATATCCAAAAACATCAGAAAACAATACAACATTACCCCCACCCACCCACCACCACTCCTGCGATTTGTGGTACACCCTCAGTTTCTACCACAGGATTCCTAAAGTTAAAGCAATTAAGATAAAAGTTGAAGATTTCACTCCATCAGCCACAAAACCTCAAGTCTCTACTGTACAACCCCATCTCACAGGCACCAAGGATATGAGAAGTGAGCAGTAGATGGAGAGAGCTCCATATACAGTAAATAAAGTCAAGCCAGGATTTGACCTAATAGGGCTTAATTATGCCAAGATAGGGAATCCTTCATCTAACTTGTTTATATGCATTATAAGGATATTATACCTGCCTCCAAGCATGTTCTACTAGATGTGCTAAACACCTGTAGCCTAAAGCACACAAATGTGAGAAGAACAAGTACAGAGGCAGTGTGAAGGAATAGAAAACTGTTCAATAATTTATTTTATTTATTAGAATATATATAATATTTAATACATGCTTTTTACAAGTGAAGAAATAAAAGGTTGTTCTTTTGTTTAAACTAACATATTTGCTCTAGCTTAGTACCACTGCACCTAACTTTTACACAGTTGGCTTTGCACCCAGAACATAAAAGAGGAACCTGTCTTTGTCATTAAGCTAAGAGACATGACATAAGCAGGGAAATCCAAAAGGCAGGAGCAAAGATTTGGTACGAGGAGATCCGCACGCACGCACGCACGCACGCACGCACGCACGCACGCACGCACGCACGCACGCACGCACGCACGCACGCACGCACGCACGCACAAGAATTCTACAGTAGGCTTCTCAATAGTGAGCATGGGTTGGTGTGTAAGGGGACTTTAAATACTGAAGGAAAAGGGATGTGGTTGGATAATTGGTCTTGGGGTGAGAATTTGAGGAATCTGGTGCATGTGGGAATGTAATGGGTTCAATTAGGAATGAGATTGTGAAACAGTGGGAATGCAAGGGCATTTGCAAGGGAGAGTGTGGGGCATGAAAAACAGCTTGCTTCACTAAACCTTGCATAAACCTTATGTAATATATATCCATATATAGACATATTTCTGTATTACTATTAGGGGGAGTGTCACTATAGCTTGTTTGTTTCACTGTATAAAAGACCGTCTTTTGTTACTTTTCATTGAGTTTGGCTTGCAAGAGCTAGGCTTCCATATGCCTATGTAATAAAGAAGGCTTCTGCTACACAGACACCCGAATTGCTTTAATTTTGTTTGGCACAACACAAGAAACAGATTTAGAAATCTAGAGGACCAGTACTGGGAAGAGATGCAACTTTAAACTAGAAAACAAAGCTTTAACACAATTGAAAATACATGTTTTTGAACGCATTATCAATCATAAGACAAAAGCAAGAGACCCTCACCAATATATTCAAAGCAAAATTAGCTAAAAACGCTGATTCATCTATTCACACCATCTTTCATCATTTACACAAATTTAAACCCCAAAGGCCTTGATATGCAAACTGCAAAACCATAACCTCTAATTACGCTGAGCTGAATCTTCCCCTATCACTCAAACATAGTGTCACCATAAATTTAACACATAGTAGCCAACTATTGTGATGCAGTCTTTTTTTAAATTAAGGTCAATTAATTTCCTTAACTGAATAGATACAGATCCTTGATTAATATTTCTGATACTATTAATATCCATGCATAAAGAGGACTCATTCTCTTACTTAAAAATGAACCATAATACAGAATTGCCAATATCATTATCATTGATATTGGAAACTAGGTTATCTAAAGAGCGTAGTAGCTCAGCATCTGAAAAGAGTATTTCATATATTAGAGATTTTAAAGACATGCATTAAACAAATATGGTGGCAGAGTAGCATAGTGACTAGCACTCACAGTTCCAGGGTCTCAGGTTTAATTCCAGACTGGGGTAATTTCTTTGTTGAGTTTGCATGGTATCCTTGTGCTTGAGGAGGTTATCTCTAGGCCATCTAGTTTACTAATTTAATTGGCGTCTCTATGTTGTGCCTGTTTGATTGTGTCCCTTTGGCCAGTGATAGATAGATGTTAAGTGTAGTTCCTGCTCATTCTTTATGTTTCTGAGATACAGTAGGTCTAGGTTGCTGGGACACTTAATGGACCTTAAGACTCACCCAGAATCAAGTAGATTTCTGATGAAGGATGGATGGATATTAAGGATTCTGATTTCTAAACACATCATTAAACTTTCATAAAACAATATTTTTCAACACTTCTCAGTTTTCCCTTTAAAATGTCTCTTAAAATGATAAGAGTTTAGTAAGGTTTATATTCATCACTCATTCCTTTGTTCAAAGAAACATACTGTAAATATAATTTGATTTGGTACTTTTTAACATTTTACTGCGCACAAACACTTTAACAAAACATTTAATTGTATTGTTTTAAGCCAACTATGACACCTCCTAGTATTTAAAAAATTGCTGGGGGAAGTTATTGACTATTTGTATGTTATGAAAATTTTAATTTGTAACTCCGAATGTATCAAAGCTGTGGTATTCATTTTAAAATATGAAGACCAATTACTGTGTAATTTATGTAATTAATCTGTTCCACGGCTAATGACATTAAAATTAAAATACAATTCACATAACCCCTTCAGGTTCAGGTTGGCATATTATAATGACATTTTTGTGGAAGCAAAAACAGAAATGTTAGAAAAAGAAACAAGCTGAATTATAATCCATAATAACAGTCACCAGAAAAACCAAAGACACTTCAGCCTGAACTCAAGATCTGAATTAGGAAAAAGACATACTTCGCTACCCTATTGTCCAAAGCTTCCTATTTCTGTGAATCCACAGTCATTTAAATCAAACCACTTTCTCAAAAAAATGACTTTTTTTTGCTTCTCAGTCTATCATCTGCCTTCTGTCAGCCTTCTACAGTACTGTATATCTTTCTCTTCTTTTTGGAATTGTGCACAGTCTGTTAATTATTTATTGTTGTTGTAGCTGACATCCTGTAACAAGTTTGGCTCAGCCTAAAATTAATTACCTTTGATAAGGCCTATATAAATCTAGCGGATTTGCAAATGTTACATAACCAAACTTCAGACAAACAGCACTAACACAAAAGGAAACTCAAGAATATCCTAGTAGGAAGCTCCCACAGAAACCTTTGGAAAGGGTTGAAAAACTCTTTTAAAGGCATATAACTGCACATTTTTAATTCAAATCCAAGGCACAGTTCACATCTTATCATTTTAAAGGAGTGCCTTGGAAATGGAGTTATCGAATGAGGAGACCCATTAACCCTTATGAATGTTATTTATTCTTGAGCACCTTAATATAATCTACTGGAGCCAGTAAATGAGTGATAATGTATTACTTAACATATATTATATTATTAAGCTCTGAAATTATAAGTTATTTAGGTTCCTTATAAAGGAGATACCATGTAGGATGATGAAAGTTCAGGTCATTTAAGATATGAGTCATGAGATCAAAGTTAAGTGTACATAAAAAAAGACGAAGTATCCATCTTGCAACAAAGATCTAAATTTAATAATGTCAATAAGTAAAACATGAAAATACTGTAGTATGTAAAACATCCTTTTCTCACACCATCTCACAAACTAATTTTATGACTTTCCTGCACACAGAATGTATAGCTAACATTTTTTTAGATTTTATCAGTAAACTGGGTGGATTGAAATCACACATTCTAGATTGTCTAAATATTAAATTGAAAAGAATTGCCACTTCTTGTGTATCAACTCATGGACCAAAATATACCAGCAGAATAAACCTTGCTCGTGGAGTAATGGCACTGAACAGAATTGCATGGAAAACAAAAGTTCTCAGGAAATTATACAGTAATAAGCATAACTGTTGTAGCTATGCAGGAAATGTTTTGTTTTTCTTGATCCAGAATAATAGACTGCAGTATCTTAAAGTTATTCATAATATTCAAATTTCAAAGCTTAATCTGTCCTTTTTTCTATATTGGACATTTAAAACTTCTATAACTTTTTTAGAGACAGGTTAAAAATTACATAATTATAAGACATTAAGACCTGTTTCACTGAGGATTTCCAGTGGAGTTGCCTTAAAACGGTTTATTATTTATTTTACCTAGGTTAATTTATAAGGATAGGAGGTATCTAGTGCTGTTCATATGTGTCCTGAGAGGGCAAAGTTACAGGGGGGCGCCATCGCACCATATCTTTTAGCGTCTGCTGTGGATGGCTGTTTAGCAGTCTTATTGCATAGGGGAAGAAGCTTTTCCAAAACCTGCTGGTCTTGGTCTGTATACTTCGGTATTGTTTTCCAGATGGTAGTAGAGAGAGCAAGTTGTGGTTAGGGTGACTGGGGTCCCTAAGGAAAGACCAGGCCTTCTTGAGGCATCTAACAGAGTAGATATCCTTGATGTTTGGTAGCACATAGCCGGTAGTGTTTTGAGCCAGTTTCACCAGCCTCTGGAGTACCTTGCGCTCTCGAGTAGAGCAGTTACTATACCATGCAGTGATGCAGCCGGTTAGGATGCTTTCAGTGGTGCACCTGTTAAAGTTGAAAAGGATGTGTGACGGCATGCCGAACTTCTTGAATCTGCGGAGAAAGAACAGGCACTGCTTTGCTGTCTTGGCTACAAGATTGGTGTGGTGGGTAAAGGTTAGGTCGTCTGTGATGTTGACACCTAGGAATTTTAAACTGTTGTCTTTCTGCACTGCAGACCCACTAATGTGAATGGGTGCGCGGTCTGTTCCTCGATGCTTCCTGTAGTCCACAATCAACTCCTTAGTTTTACTGGTGTTCAGAGAAAGATTGTTGTCCTGTAATCTGTGATGCTCTGGATTTGATGGCTTTTCTGAGATCGGATCTGGATTTTCTGTACTTGTCCTTGTCCCTTGTCTCCAGAGTTGAAGGCGGATGTTCTAGCTCTGAGTTTAGCGCGTACTTTGCCATTTACTAACGGTTTTTGATTTGGGTATGTGCGAACAGTAATCCTGGGGACAACATCTTCTATGCATTTGTTGATGTAGCCAGTAGCATAGTCCGTGTATAGGTTAATGTTGTTCCTGTCAGGTTTGCATAAAATCCACCAGTCAGTGGTGGCAAAGCAGTGACTTAGAATAGAGTCCAATTCCTCCGACCTGCGCCGAATGGTCCTTGTCACAGGCTTCTCCTGCTTGAGTTTCTGCCTATAGGCAGGGAGCAGCAGGATGGAGGTGTGATCGGATTTGCCGCAAGGAGGTCAAGGAAGGGCTATATATCCATCCCGGAGAGAAGTGTAAACATTGTCCAACGTGTTTGTTCCACGCAATGGGCAATTTGTATGCTGATGCAGGTTTGGCATGATTTTCTTCAGTTTGGTGCCATTGAAGTCCCCCACTGTGATGAATGTGCCCTCGGGGTGTAAGTTCTCATGTCTGCTTAGGTGTTCGTGTAGTTCATCCAGTGCTTTTGTGGTGTTCGCTTGCAGTGGAACTCCCTCAGTAGATAGAATGAGCGACATTTAATTGTGAGATGTTCAAGATGTGGGGTTCATGATGATGAAATAGTCTCCACGTCTGTGCATCAGGAGTTATTAACCATGAAACATACCTCTCCGCCCTTGATCTTCCCCGAGTCTGTTGTCCTGTCCTGAAGGTGCATGGAAAAACCTCCCGGTAGAATAGCGGTGTCCGGAGCGGATGGGTCGAGCCAGGTTTCAGTATGTCCCGTAGGAAAACAAGGCTTGCCCTCAGTGCGTCCAGCTTGTTGTGAAGTGATTGAACCTTAGAGAGGAGTATGCTCGGAAGCGGAGAGCGATTCCAGCGTGGTCTCAGTTTAACCAAGACACCTGCCTGCTTACCTCTCTTCCTTTGCCAATGCTTGCTTTCGGGAACAGGTACAATTGGAACTCTGTACTCCAGGTTATCCATCATCGTATTCGGTGCAGACCTTTTTGGGATAGTCGATCTTGTGTCCATTAGTGTTTGTCGGTCATAGCTGATCATCAAGCAAGTATTATGTACAGTTAACAGTATAAAAGACATCATAAAGTAGAGTACAAGACAAAAACAGACGGAAGCTTTTAGGACAGCAGCCATCCTTGTCAGCACCATGTTACAGTGGAATACATTTACTTTACATGTTCATGGAGAAATTAAAATAGTGAGTTAAAAAGAGTGAGCTTGTATCCTTTCATTGTGGTCAGAATACTATTCTGGAAAATAATGACTTTAATGCACATTCTCTTGCAGAATTCTGCTAGTGAAAAGGCTGCTGTTAGGTGAAAGGACTGCTCTTCAGTTTGATTTTGATTTTAAAGGCACAGACAAACAAAACCAGAATCACTTAAATTTCAATGAAAAAGCTGAAACTGTGGTGACTCCAGTTTCTTGACCTGAAATTCAATTAAATAAATTGAATGAGCTTAACAGGAGAAAGAAACTACAGTATACAGTATAACCAGAATGTCCCTAGGACATGTTTAGGAGTGTGTTGACTGCTATAGATGGCGATCTACAACTAAAGCTGTATGAGAATATTAAGGTGTAACCATAAGAAAGTTTTTCATGAGAAAAATGTCCTAAAATACCTCTTTTATGTTTTCTTTTGAGAGGGTTAAAGCATTTTCTTGTGAATCAACATTTTAAGATGAGCCTTACTTTTTCAGTTCCATTTCAGTAAGACTGCATAACCCTACAACGTTGGCCACTAAAAATCAGTTTCTTTTATTTTTAATCATTACATGATACAGCTAAAAATCTAAATTTCCAATGTGGTGTGCTGAATTAATTATGTTTCTGCAAGGGTGTAAACTGTAGTCATCAGTGTCTACAAATCTGAGGATGGAAGCAATTCACAAAGTGCTCCTTACGTTGCAAAGGAGCTGGTCAGCAACCCGATGAATGCCACGACCGCCCCCAAGACAGCAGTCTTCCGGCAACCGAAGTGGTCTGTAAACATGCTGACAACAGGGGAGCAGAAGAAAATCATGCCCATGGCCAGAGCACCCACCCAGGCTGGTGAAAGAGGAACAGAGAAAGAGAGAGAAAGAACAGAGTGTTAGTATGGTTGGGACTGGAGGAAGCCTGAGCCATACACTCACACAGGAGCACAAATGCCGGGTTTTTAGCAGCTCACCACCAGGAAGTGTGTGGGGAAGCAGATTAGCATCACACCTTGCCTATAATTCTTGAGAAAGAAAAGGCATTCTAGGAAACGCCAACATTAGTAAGCTTGGAAATAATCTGCATAGAATCACACACAATGAAGCTAGGCCTAGACAGTGCTCCTGTATAACCATATGTACAAAACTGTTTGCCTTCTATAAAAAAAAGAATTTCCATGTGCTCAAAAGAGGTTCAAAGAACACAAAAATAATTCATATACTAAAATAAGTCTCATATACAGTACAAAAAAGTATTCATTGCTGCCTTAGACCATTGAAGACATTGTGGAGGTTTTGGCACAGTTATTGAAAATGTCGAACGAATTTGACAGAGGTATCCAAGGTAACTGCTTCAACATCAACATGAAATCTAGGACCAGAAGATAGTACGGTAACAGAAAACAGATGGCACTTATTTAACAAGAATGTTTGCTTCAAACTGTTCACCACTTTTTGCAAACTGATTCACTGGGACTTTTCAAAAAGCCTTCTTGGACAGAACTTTAATCAAATGTTACTATCAACCTAACCAGAAAGTTAGGCTGAGTGACCTCTTTTCATCCTTATCCTTTCTTCTCTGTTTTTAGGATTGTTATGTACTGAGAGGCATTAAAAAACAAATGTTATTGGTGCCAGTACACACTTAATAATATCCATACAGTGTGCCTGGGCAGTCACATTTATAAAACAATCTGAAAATATGACTGAAACACAGCTAGGGAAGGAAGAATCACAACTAAGCTATTGGTATTTATTTATTATTTATTATTGGTATTTATTAAGGTATTGGTATCCATCACAGCTGAAGAAGATTCTCTTCCATGAATTTGAAGGTGACTGTTTGGACCAATACAGGATCCACATACTCAGGCGGGTTGTGAAGGTCATGTCTTAGGAGATATCACTGCACTTTCCAGCCAAGGAGTATACTCTATGATGATGTTACCTTGCTCAAAGTGTTGCTGTCACTACTGTAATTCCTCGAACCTTAAGGGCGCTCCAACTTGTTCACATTTTAGTTGATTTTGTGCACATGCTCCCTGTTCCAGCCTCCTACAAAAGCCAGTCGCTCACTCTGTTCCAGGCTCTGCATTGGAACAAGGACGCCCAGAGGCCCGCCTACCAGCGAATCGCCTTACGTCCCCGGCTCGGAGGGCATTCGCCTCCTATTGGCGTCCTGAACCAGCCGTGTCCAGGACTTGGAGTGCCTGGTCCCATTCCCCCTTTTTTCCCCGACCCTTCGCTGGATCCCGCCCCGGTTTTTAACTTTGTCATGTCTGTCTACATCCCCTTGCCGGATCCCGCTCCGGCTTTTAACTTTGTCTTCTTCGTCTTGGATGGATCACTTGGCTCTGGACTTTTGCCTGCACTGGATTTTCCCTTCAGACTCCCTTTTGGACTATTTGCCTGGACCACACCCCCCCCCCCGAGCACCTTCATCACGCCCTCCTGTTTCGTCTACCAGCCCAGTTCCTCGTCATGTGTTCACTCCCTTCCGGATTGTGCTATCCGCACAGGGTCCTGAAAGACGCACCGTAACAGTGGATCTCATTCACAGATATTGTTCTTCTTTGCATTGGAAGAACAGCCATTACCTCCAAAGATTTGATCATTACTTTTGCATTTCTTCAAGTTTTCTGTTATCCTCTCATCGTAACACTTCTGTCCTCCTCTGATATAATTACCTTGTTTATGGTAAGAGAAAACAACTTCTTTAGGAGCCTGGAGATCCAGGCAGACATTCAGATAACATAAGCCAAGCAGAGCTGACGGTGAATGATCACAGCTTCAATGTCTGACTGGAAAGGAACACAGAAGATGGAAACAGCACATGTGATATAATTCAAATTCTTTTAATTTTCTCCCATGTGCTGTGCATGAAGTCTAGAAATCTTATTTTATCAATCCTCCTCCTGGACCAATTATGTAAGTTGGATGCAAGTAAAACATAACTCAGTTCTTTATCCATTTTTGTTCTTTAACATGAGACAGTTCATGCTGAAGGTTTTTATTTCCATCTTAACAACAGTTTAGGTATAGATTTAGGGATCTAGTGGACTGTCAACAGCCTGTAGGATGTCTAAGGACAAATTACTACTAACAGCTTTCTAGCTCAGTCTTCTCACCATAAGAATGAGTGTTTTCCAAAAAAATGCTCTTGTCCTCGTTGTCTGTATGAAATACTGTACTTATATTAAGTTCTAAAATTATCATATGCATCTCAGTTTTGGAATTAGAAATACCAGTTTTATTGCTTCATTTTTATTTCTTTAATCTTTTATTTAACAAGAAGAGTGAAATAAAATATTCTCCTTAACAATGACAACCTTACCAAGGAGCTTACATCATTAAAGAATTTTGGTGGGTAAATATTTCTCACAGTTGACTTTAAGGGCACAGAGGTTCACTACACCGTACCACATCCATCCTAAGCTAATTAAGTAACCTAATATGCTGATTCACAATCTAAAAAAAAAACACCAGGAAAATGATTTTCAGAGGCATGAACAACTCAAATGATGAATATTCAAAAAAATATTCTACCTCTTCTTACTCAAAAACAGATCACTTTAATTAGATACTTCCCCCATATATAACCCTTGCAAGGCACAGGTGTAAATGTTGTGCTCCATGATGAGGAAACACAGGATTGTACACCTGTGCTGAACAGCTGCTGCCTATGGCTCGGATTTGAACTGGGAATTTCCATCTGTACTGTATGTAGCAGCACGGCACTGCCCGATACTCCTGCCCAATTTCTGTTTTTAAGAACCACAATCATATTCCAAGACAGCTCAGACTTGGTGGCACACAGATGCCTTTAAAGATGTAAAACTAAGGTCCTGACTCTCTGTGGTCATTAAAAATCTCAGGGCTTTTCTCGAAAAGAGTAGAGGTGTTACCCCGGCGTCCTGGACAAATCTCCCATTGGCCTTTACCAATCATGACCTCCTAATAATCCCCATCTATGAATTGGCTTTATTACTCTGTTCTGTGTGGTGAGCGTTCTGGCTCACTGTGGCTGCTGTCGCATCATCCAGGTGGATGCTGCACATTGTTGGAATTGGAGGGGAGTTCCCATTACCTGTAAAGCGCTTTGAGTGTAGTATCCAGAAAAGCGCTATATAAGTGCAAGCAATTATTATTATTACAGGTGGGTAGCTGCGTCAGCATGCATAGGCTGCAAAGGAAGAAGCAATAGGTTTATTCCATGCTGTAAAAAAGAAGAAAGAGAACACAACGTTTCGGCCATGGAGCCTCGGACGAAACGTTGTGTTCTCTGTCTTCTTTTTTTCAGCATGGAATAAACCTATTACTTGTTATTATTATTATTATTATTATTTTTATTATTATTATTAAATTATTATGTGAAAGAGAAGAAATTGCAAAGCATAATATCACTCACAGATTAAAATACTTACATTTGTTAAAAGCCAGGACTGCAAACATTCCACTGGTTATTTAATATATGTTCTCAGACTTTATTCCTCTCTCAGGTAATTGAAATATGCACTTTAGAGCTAGATTTACTTTAGCAGTAAAACACTCTTTGCTCTTTCACAATTTTTTCCCATGAATTTGGTAAGCCACATTTTCTTTTTCATTTGATGTGTACTGTGGAATCCTGCCAGTCACGAAAATAAAGCACTTTTGCTTTGCTGTTTTTAAGAACCACAGTCATATTCAGAAAGGAAATTGTAGAGAAAGTATAGAACTGCAAATAAAATACGCAATGCACATCTTACATTAATGGGGTTAAACTCAAAACTGTTGAGTTTAAAGAAATTATTGCATTCCTGTCTTCAAGGTGCCAATGCAGTAAACACCGGGATATAAAACTGTATATATAAAAATCTATTAGCTACAGATTAAAATCTATAATTTACACTGAAATCTGAAACCTGAAACCTCAGATTATTCTGACATTCTGTTCAATCTCCATGTGTTTGTACGTTAAAGATCTTCACTTACAGACCATGTAAATCTAAAACAGTCAATCTGTGTGCTGTGGGAAGTGTTACACTAAATCCAAGTGATGTGACAAGTCCATCCATTAACTTTGATGGATCAATGTTAGTTCCAAGCAATGTTTTGGTGGCTAAACAATGCACTTTCCATAACATGTCCTTCATCAATATCAAGAGCAGATACCTTTAATGTTTATTAAATGTGTGGAAATAACTGGTTTGCCATATAGGAGGACCTCATTAGTTCAGGTCAAGCCAATTTTGAAGGAATACTAGTGTCCTACCAAGCATCTGGCTGGGTGTCAACAAACACCACAAAAGATAGCCCTTAACTTTGACTCAACTGCTAAGAGACTTTAGTGTCTTTTTTTACATTGTTAAATGCAGTGAATAACTGTGGGATACATGCCTTTCACTGTCTCAGAACCAGTCATTAAACTTCTAACTAAAACCATAAACAGCAGCTGTTCAGAAACCAATGCAAGTACTAAACTAAGACATAGACCTTGGCATAAATAAAATGGGGAATTTCATAGTGTTGCATATATGTGATTTTTTTCTCTAATACTCACCTCGTGATACTAATACTGTGATAGTTTCAGAAGTCTGTTTCAATTGTAGCCAGAATGCCATTATGCATATATTATTCTGTCTGCACTGATGATGTCCCAGCTTAGAAATCTTTAAACTTGTTTTATTTATTCAGTGTCAAGAATCTTCAAAACAATACCTCTCCATTCATGTAGTAAGCTAAGAGGATTCTGCTAGATGTCTAACACCAGCTCAGCACAAAAATAAAATACTAGCATCTAATCTGACATAATGTTTGGCATTAACACACACAACGCACTGCAGCAAGCTAGAGTGACACATATGGCTACATTTCTTTAAATACAATTAAAAATCTTTCCTCATAGCAATACGATGAGTGAATCAATATATACAGTACATGTACAGATCTATACAAAGATTAGCAAAAAACAACAGAAGGTGAAACAACAGAAGAAAAAAAGTGCTCACACATCACAATCCACCATTACAATGAGTAAGGAGAATGACAGGCATATTTATAGCCAAGAGGATCAAGAAATCTGATCAAATTAATCAAAGCAGAATAGGTATTTGCACAGAGTATAGGAGGCGAATCCCGCTGCCTCTGCTGAGACATCCAGATTTGCTTTCATATTCCCATCGAATATCAAGAAAGCTAAAAATATGTTTCAATAAGCCTAAGGAATCTAGAGATCAGAATGAAAATCAGGAAACAGAAAGGTACTCCCTCACCTCTGATAAACACCAAATTACTGCATTCCTTAACTGAAGCAGGAAATTCTGTTCTTACAGAATTGATTGTTGAGAACCAGTACCTTTTGAAAAACATAAAAGCCAAAAGAGAGCGGGGGTTGTTTTTGAAGGAAATAGTTAATGAGAAGAGGAAATAACTATGGCCACACCATCTAGCACTGTACACACAACTGATCAGGTGCAGCTTAGCAGTAGAAAAAAGAAATGCTAAATTAATGTTGTTTCATCTTTATGCCATGAAAAATGTTTATATTTCAATTTGCATGGATTTCACAATACCCAACCATGCAAAACTAGAGGTATAGAAATAGTCTCACTGTGGTATTTTATCAAATATCAAATGTACATAAAATTAGTTCAAATGTAAGCCCTGGTTTAAGCCCTCCAATTAATGACAAATACACATATCAGAAAACACGGGTTATTCAGAACGAAAGGTTTTAGCTTATGAAGGAAAGGTCTACTGTGTTAATGCAATATGGTGAACCTGACTAGCACATCTTTGGAAATATCTTCTCGATTTCTGGACTTGTACCAGTTCTCCAGAATTTTCACCTCTGAAACAAAACCTCCATTTCCTCTAAGGAGGAGGAGCTGCTTCCAGTTTATTGAAATACGTATTTCTGGACAACATCAAGTAAACCTAGATTTAGTTAACTGGAAACTCCCACATTGCAGGTGCTTACAATTAAAGCAAATGATCATTGATGTGATAACAGCAACAAACAGAAAACAACAAATAAGAGTGCCAGGCAGGTCAGCATTTTGATTCTCATCATCTTGATTGATGATGACATATAAATCACTACTTTATGATCTACACTCCTTTTGCAATGGTAAAGCTTCTTCCAACACAAGAATTAATGGTAAGACCTTACAGTGAGAGCTCATTTTCAATGAAATTACTTATGGAGGAATATATAATCTAATACAGAGTTGCTGAGGAGCCAAATGGTGGAGCTAAGTAGCTAACGGTGGCTCGGTAGCTAAGGATCTGTGCCTGTGACTGGAAGGTTGCCGGTTGAAATCCCACAGCCAGCAGGGGAATCCTACTCCGTTGGGCCCCCGGGCAAGGCCCTTTACTGCTCCAGGGGTGCTGTACAATGGCTTGTACAGACTTCAAGCTTCTCTCCCTGTCTGTGTGTCTGTGGCTCATCGAGAGCAAGCTGGGGTATGCGAAAAGACGAATTCCTAATGCAAGAGATTGTATAGGGCTAATAAAGCAACATTAACACATTACATTAACATTAACATTAAATGTCAACAAGCAAAAGGGCACAAGGCAGGACACACCCTGGACAGAACGCCAGTCCATCATGGAGCACACACAGATGAAAACCCACACAAATGTGGGAAGAACGTACAATACACAAACTTCACACAGACAGGTCCCTAGGAATTTAACCCAGGGCCCCAGTGCTGTAAGGCAGCTATGTTAAGCACTGTGTCACTGTGCTGCCCTTTGTCTTCTGTTCCTTATGAATTAATCATTGGAGGGACCTCTTAAAGTAACCTCTTAAGTGTGATTGTATTAACCAATTAAAATTGTGCATTTAAAGTATGAAAGGAAATGATCTAACACAAATGACTAAAAGATTACTCTCTCACTTTCATCAGTGTTAAGTCTTTTTTTCTGCATTGTAAAGAAACAATACAAAAAAGCTGTATCATATTGGAAGAGTGTATTAGAAGACTGGGTGACCTTCGTGTAATGTTGCCAAAACAACACACCTGTCTTGTCAAATGTTCTTGCTTTTGTGGGCCCATTGACAGTGTATCTCAATGGTGAAAGAAAAGAATCTGGATGAAGACTAAACAAAAATTGTGCAAGATGGAAGCACATGTTCAGGATATAGTCTGCAACTGTGCGACATATACCTGCTCATACACAATCTGTCACAATGAGAAATATGCCTACAAATAAGAGGAATTAAACGCATTCTGATCAGAAATGTTTGAAGGAAGGCCTTGTAACCATGCACTGGTAACAAAAATTCACATTTTCAGAATTCAGTGCTGCTAAAGCTCTAAAAGCATGCCACAGAATTAATAGTTTTAAACAGTTATCCCCAAACATGGTTTTGCAGTATCTCTCTTTTGTTTTTCACTCCAATTAAACTCCAATTAAGCTCTTAATTAATTAAATTTCATTGAAGCCTTAATTGAACCAATAGACTTTTTCCATAATAAAAGCTCACAATTCTTTTATGTGTGCCATTCCCAATAAACATAGGGAATATAACTTTGTTACAACTTGATTTAAAATGATCTTCCCCTATAGCTTTCTAAACAACCAGTACTGTTTATCAATTAATGATATGTAGGCACAGGTGGGAATGACACACAAACACTCTTGTAATAAGCACTCTTAGAGCTGCATGGGTCCATAGGCTAAACTCAGCCGTGTCTTTCATATGTAAAAATAAAGCAAACAGTTCAATTTAAGAGCTTTATGGGCCAGAATGAAAACTGGAAACCATAGGGGTACCCCATAACCTGGATTCCGACATTTAAAAACCATAAACACTTGATGTTTGCAAAAGGTTCTATCATTCTGCTGTAAAGAAATCATTAGAGGATTTTCACCTTTAAATTATGTATGCTACATAATGCTACAGTATATTTAAATGGTGGAAATGTTATCATATAGAAATGTGCTGGTTTAAAACCTTATTAAACAGACACACAAAAACTTATTGACTGTCTTGAAAAGTGCACTTGAACAAAGGCTGCATTTCCCAATGAAAGTTTAACCAGACTCATCAGTCTGTCAGGTCTCCTCATATAGCCTGCCAGTGGCTGGTACATTTCCCCCTCACAGTTCACAAAACTTGAGTCCTTATTTGAAACTGATGCACTCCAGGTTATCCACCTCTTTGTTAAACATTTGAATGTTTTCTCAAAGCCAGGTTATATTTATTTAGGTTTATAATGGAGAAAAAAGGATTATTTATCCAGGAGCTGTATCTAATCACCAGATAACTGCTTATGTCATCTCAGGTAAAAAAATAAATAGATGTTTTTTGCAAGGTTGGTGCCTTTTTTTGGACTTTGTTGTGTACTGGAAAAGCACAGCATTTCATTGTAAAACAAAGGGTCTGCTTTTCCAAAGTTGGTAAAAGGTCAACCAGGTCAGACTAACATAGACTCTCTTGTCTATTCAGTTTTTGAGCTTTGCAGTCACTAGTATATTGCAACAGTATTTTTAGTTTATTTGTGTGCTTTGCGGTGAAGCTTTAAAAAGTAAATATGTGTGAACTATATAAAAAATGCTTTTAAAAATCATACTTTACAGTTATGAGTGATACATGAGTAGCACTCCTGACTCTTTGTTTCATTATTTAATGTGAAATAGTCGAGGGGTTGACTTTGTGTGTACCTCTTCAGACATGAATTTGCTATAGCCTAACTGTATAGGATGTTCTTTAAAGACTAACAAAATTGTGGAAACTCTTTGAAATTTCTTTCTTTCAAAAGCATCAATCTCCCTTTTCTAAGTGAATACCAAAGCTAAACATACTATTCTAACATTACCCACCAACATTTTAATTACACAGTTTTTAATTTATATCCAATAATTCAATTGGCCTCACTTTTTGTTCAAGAGGAAGACTAGAAAAAGTCATTTAAATGACTAAACTATAACATTTAAATGATTTTGTGGGTTTATTCTTCAAGTTATCCAGGAAAGTATTATTTTCTTTAAACAAATCCAAAACCAAAGTTCAATATTTTTTCTAATTGTTTAAATTAGCACCTTTCACCACAAAAAATAGGAAATCCACAAATACACAACACTGAGGAAAAATATTTATGTTGAAAAGCAGTACAAGAATTATGAGACAAAAAGTACCCTAGTACCAAGCCTTCAAGCTATTCATGTCAAACTATGCCTATTGCAAATATTTTTTAAAAACTAATCGGATTGAACTACTTAAATTCTGCTGTATCAGAACTTTGATGGCTGAGAAATGAAATAGTGTTATGTACTAGACATTCTTCTTAGAATTAAATTTGGATTAGTTGAGATGGATGATCTCAGCCAACTGCAACATGTAAGATGTTTGAGACCATATTAACAAAACACAAACAGTACAAATGTCACGATTGTAGTCTCCCTCCTTAAGGGCGCTCCGGCTCGTTCACTTTTTAGTTGATTTTGTACACCTGCTCCCCTTTCCTGCCTCCCTACAAAAGCCAGACGCTCACTCTGTTCCGGGCTCTGCTTTGGAACACGGACGCCCGGGGCTCGCCTATCACCGAATCGTCCTACATCCGCGGCTCGGGTGGCATTTGCCTCCTTGGTTTCCTGAACTAGCCGAGTCCGGGACCTGGAGAGCCTGGTCTCATCCCCCTTTTTCCCCCTGACCCTTTGCCGGATCCTGCTCTGGTTTTTAACTTTGTCATGTCTGTCTACAACCCCTCACCGGATCCCGCTCTGGCTTTTAACTTTGTCTTGTTCGTCTTGGATGGATCCTTGGAAGGAGCACCTTCGTCATGCCCCCCTCAGTTCCTCTACCAGCCCAGTTCCTCGTTCCCCCCTGTGTGTGTTCACTCCCTTCTGGATTGTCTCGTCTGCATAGGGTCCTGAAAGACGCTTTGTAACAACAAAAAGCAGTTTTTATAACTACCAAGCAAGTTTCTTTGTCATGAAGTACACGTGGCACAGCAATGTGGCCATGGGATTGTGATAGCATTGATTTTAATAGCAAATAATGAATTCATACAACATATTTACATCTTTATTAATGCAAAAGATTATGTAAATCATGATGCAACAACAGAAGTCACATATATGAAATACTGAAGGAAAGCAATGAATTTAAATAGGGCTTTTTCTTTCTGGTGGTTATTTTAAATCAGGTGACGGAGCCGTGATGACACTGTTGTTGTTATTCATTCTTGTTTAATGGTGTTTTAATTTGTGCCAACATTGTCATAGATTGTACACTTTCCATAGGGAACAAAGTGGAGAACTGGTACAAATCAGGGTTTTATTCATCATGCTAAACTGAGAAGCTGCAAATGTTGATCTGTTAATACAACATGTAGCTCATAAACACTTTCTCAAGCACAAGAAACCTTTAAGTTTACTGCAAGTGAGCTAAAGAAGTAAACATTTTTTCATTATTAAAATCGTACAAAACAATAAAGAAGAAATTATAGTGCTTCACAGGTAACCATTTAGTCCTGCTTTTCCTTAAAGGAGCCCAGGGTTTGAGCCTAAACATGCTGTCATAGAAGCTTATAAACAGAGAACAACTTTAATGAGTACACACATTCATTAAGGGTACAGTTGTTTCCAAAATGGGAATAGAAAACAGGATTTTACAAGAGTTGAGGGTGTCTACAACAGGCTTCTCTGACAGGTGTATGGCATCAAACCTAGTGCCCCTTTCTGAACAGCAGAACCAAAATTTTTATTCACTTAGCTACTAAGCTTTCAAGCAATCAAGGTCTGTATTTGTTTCCTCATTTTCTTTGGGACCCTCAATTCGTTCCTATTAGGAAGTATATGCAAAACCCATGGATTACATAAACAGGTTTGGAGGCCTTGTTTTTCTTTCTGTCTTGCCTGTGGAAGGGACTTTTAATTCCCACAAAAGGTAGGAGACAATGGTTCCAGAGACACACAGGCGCCAATGCCAACAGGCACCACCCATGTTTCCTGTCACAGAGCTGCATCTAGGTTAACCACATCCCCAATCTGAAAAACCATTTAGATACTGGCCTCTCTCAAGAAAAAAAGCCATTTGAACTGGTTGTGATGATTATAGCATCTGGTTTAGCTGCTGATATGATCTATCCTGTTTAAAAGTACAAGTCTCCAGAGAAGACTGATTATTTAGTGAGTATACCCAGACCGATATACGTTTACGCCTTAAAAGCTATTGTGATATAAAAACTTAGTTTGATAATATATTGATATGTTGCCATTTCAGAAAAAAACAAACTTACTGATACACAGCTGTTTAAAAAGCCATTCAAAAAGAAACTGCTTAGTGTTTCAAGTAGTAAAAATCCTTGTTCAGAGAGCAAGCTGAGCTTTTTAGCTCAGATACCGGACTAAATATCTTTAGGATACTGGCAAGAAGTATCCTTTCTATGTAACTTTACAGACAGCCTTAAGTTGCACAGTATGTTATTTTATGATATAAAACAACTTTTGGCAGTACAAACAACAGGATGATAGATTCATTGCAATCAAGCTACCAAAAGAAAAAATACGATAAAGTATTTTTAGATAACTGTAATTCCAAAACTCTTTCAAACAAAAGAGGCTCTTGTCTGCTCAACTCCTTCCCATTCAGAAGGATCTCAAGGATTTGGCATGTCTACCTAAATCAGAACAACAGGCTTCATTGCACAGTCATTTTCCCCTGCCGCCTATTACAGTATGATTGAGTAGATGCCAAATGTATCTTTCACATTTTCTGCTTAGCACTTTTTATTTACTATTTTCTGTATTAATAAATATATGTTGTATGCAATTGTTGTTCCTTGAATCTTGAACATGCACCAGTGAAATAAACATTAAAAATTGTAATGCAGCCTTAATATTTATCCCCAAAAACATCTTTTATCATAACTCAGACAATCCTCAGGATGAGTGCAATGAAAGTATAGTAGACATAAATGAACATAATAATTATAAGTTCAGGTGGGTAGCTGTGTCAGCATGCGTAGGCTGCAAAGGAACAAGTAATAGGTTTATTCCATGCTGAAAAAAAGAAGAAAGACGACACAATGTTTCGGCCGTGGAGCCTTCTTCAGGTGTGAGCAATAACACCCCTCACACCTGAAGAAGGCTCCACGGCCGAAACGTTGTGTTCTCTTTCTTCTTTTTTTCAGCATGGAATAAACCTATAATAATTATAATCCATTAATAGTGCAAGTCAGAAAACACATCCCTAGGAAATGAACTGACTGGACCCTTTATGTCAGTCATTTCAGGGTTGAACCATGGTCAGCATAATGTTTAATCAACTTGCTGTCCAGTGCAGTTCATTTGCTCTTTCTGTTCTGCAACAGAGTACTTCCATACTTTCCACCCCAGCAGTCAGGCCCGTTTGGGCTGGAACATTGCAGGTGAAAATGCCTGTGTTTCCAAATCACTGTTTTTGGGACACACAATCATAATCATTAAAATGAACACCTCTCTATATATACTTTGTGTAAATTCAAAATATCAGTCTCGTTCACTCCATTTGGCTGTTTAAGTACATTTCTACAGATTAGGATGATACATTATATGTATGTAATTCCAACATTATTTTTATATCACTATTGTGTAGACACTATGAAACTGTCAGTCAATGCAGCAAGTACATGAAGCCCACTGCATTCTGTGAATGAGGTCAAAATAACTGGTGTGTAGCAAAGCAGGGGTTGGAAACACAGTTAAATTCCCCAGGGCTAAGGTCATCTCATTTAGGAGAATCACATTCTTCAGATTCTCATGGGGAAATCAGTAAATTGGCTGCACCTGGTGACTTTAGCTCCTTATAAAAGGAGTTCCTAGACGAGTCAGAGGTTGTCTTTTCATGGACCCTCATGGTTTAATAAGATAGTGAGTACTCAGAGAGACAATTTGGAGACAACAGTTTTGTTAAAGACTACCAGTCAAAGAGGGCTTGTATTGAGATAAAACTAGTAGCAGCCTTGATTGTTTTTTGGGTTGGGATGCCTGTAAATGAGAAGAAGGTTAATGAGTGTACTTGGCCAACTGGAATTGACCGAGAGAGGTTATTGCCACTGCTATCCAGGGAAGATAGGTATGGGTAATGTGGAGACCCTTTGCCACGCTTTCTAAGAAGGGAATCTACTACATGGTGTGGATTCTTTTTATCTACCCACGTACACTGAGTTGATTGACTGGTATCATCATTCAAAACGCTTGATTTACTGGTACCCACAGTCTTCAATGATGCATATTTAAAATCACCAGGATATGAAAGAATTACAAACATAGTGTAACATATCATATGGCTTATGGACACAGCTTGTTCTTCCTACTGAAACAAAGGTCCTTTATACCAAATGGAACACAATTTCTATTTAATTAAGTCTGTTTTTTAAAAATACAGCTCCATCGCGGTCATTCATTCAATAACATCTGGTTTCTTGCTTCAGCCATCTAAAAAAAATAGAACTTTTTGTAAAAAATCTTGCTTCTGATATGTCTGCTAATTCCAGGAAAGTGTGTGCCAAAGTGTTTCGCTCTCTGGAGCAAGGTATGATACTTCCGTTTCGATTTGCAGATTACAGCTTTGGCTTTCTCTTTGATCCAGCTTTTCGGAAATCACTGTTTTGCAATTCCACCTTATATTCCCTACTCACTTTTGAATAATGACACCAGGCGTATTAAAGAGAGACAAATGATGGGTTTTGTGAGATGTATTACATTCTCTAAAGCTGAAAAGATTAATCCCTCACTGTGACACCCCATCATAATAAGAAGAAAAATGAAAAGACCTCAAGGGCATTACTTTTGAGCTTGAAGGAATATTGTAGGAGCTGGTATTATTCAGAATAAAGTTAAGTATACATGAAGTTAGCAAACTTTGATTAGGTGAATGACCTGTCCTCATCTTAAAATGTTTCATATTTTGTTTATCTCAACATCTGTTCACTGTTAAGATAGCTGCAGTGGACATATACTTATCAGGTGTGGTATAGTGCATTTAATAATAATTCCTTACATTTATATAGCACTTTTCTGGACACTCTACTCAAAGTGCTTTACAGGTAATGGTGACTCTCCTCAATCACCCCCAGTGTGCAGGACCCACCAACCACTGCAGCCATAGTGCACCAGTATGCTCACCACACACCAGCTATCAGTGGTAATGAGAACAGAGTGAAGTCAATTCATAGATCGGAATTCCTGGGAGGCCATGATTGGTAAAGGCCAATGGGACATTTGGCCAGGATGCCTGGGTAACAACCCTACTGTTTTTGAGGAACGCCCTGGGATTTTTATTGACCACAGAATCAGGACCTCGGTTTTATGTCTCATCCAAAGGATGGCACTTTTTTTTTTACAGTATAATGTTCCCATCTCATTCTATCTATGATGTGGATAACTGTGATAAGTGAACCAGGGTGATATAATATCAATCCATCCATTTTCTAAAAGCTTCTTCGAAATCAGGATCTAGGGGAGCTAGAGCCTATCCCAGCAAGCAACGGGAACAAGGCAGGTACACCCTGGACAGGATGCCAGTCTTTCGTAGGACAGACGGATACAGACACACTCACACAAGGGCCAGTTTTCCAGAAGCCAATTAACCTACCAGGATGTAATTTGAACTTGGGGGGGTGAACCAGAGCACCTGGAGGAAATGTCTCATTCTAGAAGCGAACAAAAAAAACCTCCACACAGACAGCACCTCAGGTCTGGAATTGAATCCTAGCACTGTGAGATAGAAATTCTCACCAATGTGCCAGTGTAATACTGTAATCTAACTACAGAACCGAAAATTCACCCCCAAGAAATATTATTTTTGATGCGGGGGGGGACATTTGACATAATAGCAAGCATCCGATTTCAAAGGAAATTTCTAAAGTTATTAATATAAGCAGTCCCTCTTCTCGCTAGTAAACAATAGCTTTATGGATGTGAACAGGGATCGGTGTCCAAGTGTGGCAAGCAGAGGTTAATTTTATGCTGAAAGGTAGAAAGAAAAACAAACACGATGTTCCGACTGTAGAGTCTTCTGCAGGTGTGAGCACACTCAAGTTTCTCCCACCTCAAAAAGGCTCCACAGTGGAAGTCTGTAAAATTGAAATGGCACAGAAACAGATTCCTGTTCAGATCTGTGCATGCATTTCATCATCAGTTAGCTGTTAATTCAGGGAGCAATAATATTTTTTTTTAGAAATGATCACATAGCTTAACCTAAGGACAAAGAAATCTAAGAGGAGGTACTTTGCATAGAAAGTTATATTTTTACTTAGCAATACAATTGGTTGCATTGTCGAAGCTCACTGAAGTTGCAGGATGTGACTCTCAGAATAATAAGGTCCAAACAACAAATGAGTGAAATGAGCCGAACAGCTTCTTTTTAGGAAAATTACATTCCTATACCTTTAAACCAAGAACTTAATTTTCTGCAAAGCCACAAAGGAACAAAACTGTATGAAATACAGCTTGGTCCTTTCACTACAACCTAAAAAACAGAAGAATAAAAATAAACAGGGACATGGTTTTAAATAACCCTGGCAAGCTGAGGACCTTTTCGAATCTGAGAAAATGAGGGATGCTTTTTAACCAGGGGCTGTATGCATTAGTATGACAGTGCAGAACACTGAACACAAAAATAGGACTCAAAAGAATCGCTGACAAACTGAATCAGAAGCTATAACTGTCGCTGCATTAAAAGGATGTTCTTCATAATATTAATGGGAGAGGGCCATGAACAAACCATCAGGAAACATGGCCATTGGGAATCTCATTAAAGGGAATTAGTCCCAATCAGCTTCAAAAAAGCATTTCTATCTAGGATTGCATGCTTGGCCCTGCTGACAGATTTACTGTGACAGGCTCTGAGGGGTTGCACAGTCCCAATCGTAAAAGAGTGGAGGGACTAGACAGCTCATCTGAGAATCTGTGGGAATGTTACATAATGTAGTTTAAAGAGACAGTGCTTCCAGGTTGTGAAGGAGGATATGGTGTTCAAACAGCTTTCATTGTAGGTCACTTAGTTACAGACAGGTATTTCTCAATTTAGTCTCATTTACAAGTCCTCCAGCCTCAAGAGGTTAAAAAAACTGGTTAAAAAAAAACAACTTTATCATGGTTTAATAAAGGAACCCTCAGTACATACATACTGTACATATACACAAGGATGAATGCAAATGTGTGGTGCTTCATATTTTTTTAAAGCACTTACCACAATGGAGAGATATTTTTTACATTATTTAATGTGTTTATGCCATATAACTGATAGAACTACCCATCTGTTATTCCTGCAGTCGGTTTTAGAGTGATGTCCTTTGAAGTTTCTTTCTTTGTGGTGTAGTCAGAGTGAAACGGAACTGCATTAATGTAGAAGTTTGTATAAACATAGTCTGAAACTAGAAATTATTTTAAAACATGCTTACAATACAGATAGAGACAGATATGTTGATATGTTTCGTTTTCTCTATCATCTTAGCTTCAGTATATTTACCCTTCTCGTGGTGGATGCCATGCCCTTTAGCTCTGAACCAGCTCAGCAAGGATTTCTCAGGAGGCTGTGCAAATCTGGATGGAAGAGTTTTAAGCCAAAGCTTCAGAGAACTCCCATCTTCCCATGAAATAGTGTCCCCAAAGGCTGGAAATTCTCTTCCATGCCTTGCCTTTAGCTTTTGGTAAATGCTGCAATTTGCAGGGAAACACTAACAAAAAGAGAAGCTTGAATGCTTATAGAGGCTGATTTCATGGCATTAGCACTGGAAGGAGGTTTGTAACATCCAGTTAAAGTTGTTTGATTTCATATTGAATGGTGAAATACAAAGCAGAGGGCACCATATACATAAAAGTACATTTAAAACTTAGAAACGTGAGTTGATTCTGCTACTAAAAGGCTTGTGGGAGTCTGGAATTAGCTATCCCTTCCATGTTGTTCAAGACAATATACTGGTTTCTTTCAAGAAATGGCAGGATGAGCTCTTTGAATCAAGTAAATGCTAAACCCCAAACAGGAGATAATCTGACTGGACACTTCTCACCTTCTCTCCTCTTTCTTATGTTCTTAATGTTCATTGGTATATTAGTTTCTATCCCAAAGGATAATAAGGTGCCTCACATATACAGTAGCAGGGAACCAACTTCATCCACAACTGAAGTGTTGCACCTACCTGTGTAGTGTGTGGCAGCTACAGTATTCTGCACAGTTAGCAGCCCCACTATACAGGTGATTAAGTCTGCAAGAAGAATTTTGCAATTGTTACTGAAATTCTTTTGCCACGTTTATGCCCTGTCCAACACCTTCTATAAATCTTTTTTAAATGTTCTGCTCCTACTTTAGTGTTAACAACATCCACTAAATTTGACCTCCTGCAAACTCCAACTTTGCCTCTGTTGGTACTATGACCAACAATTCGAAGACTTGCTCTTAATAATGTTCATTTTTAGATTAAAGGAGCCTGCTTTTTTGAAGTTGGATAATTCGATGCATCAAGGAAGAACACATGACAATTTAATTTATCAGACAATATTTCTGTTTTTGCTGCTTAAACGCTGCTGTCAGGAGGACACTCGTTTATTTATATTATATAAGTTAGTGTTCTTTAGTGCAAGACTGTTTAGTGCTTCTAACATGAAGACTCAAAATGCTTCAGAGATCGCATTAGACACTCCAAAATGTAAAAGACACATAAATTAAATTTTAAATCACATTTGTAATGAGCCATTATCAATTGGCTGCACAACAAACAAAATATATTGAAATTGCAGGGCTGAATTCAGTTTCTGTGCAACTAGTTATTAAACAACTTTAGAACACAAAACATTCCGACAGATTACAAACGAGAGAAGTCCTTTAGGACCATCTAGCACATTCAGTTACTAGCATATACAGTAATGCATTCAAAGACCTCATTCATCCTCCCCTCAAAATAACCATCTTCAACAAGGCTGGGTATATTGTTCCAGACTCCCCGAAATACACTGTGTAAAAAAATTCACCTCCCCTTGTTTTCATATTTTGTTCTCTGGTTAAGTGATACACTGTTGACTTTCATTGCTTCCTTTGAACATTCAGAATATTTGAATCAGGTCCCATTGTGAGTCTTATCAGTTCAGGTCTACAGAGATTTGACCTATCAATGCACAATATTCCTTTAAGCCGGGAATGTACCTGGTCACTCTTTTTTTACTGATTCTGGAGCAGAAATATATTTTTTGTAAGTTATCTATTATCAGCATGGTGATCGAAATTGAACACAATATTCTACAGAAGGTTTTACTTGTGCATTGTACAGGTTTAAAGGGGGAACTGCAGTCCCAATTTCTCAGACTACTTATTCAATATTGGTAATAAAATAAATTAATTGATGGTAGTTTAGAAATGATAAATTAAGCACAAACTTTGTGAAAGCACTGTATAGCCCATGTTTACAGGAGCGCCCCTTCCTGCTCACTAGTCATTGGTAATGACTAATGTAATGAGATGTACAGTATGAGCAAACAAGTAAAGGTTCTGAACCAGACATTTCACCACAAAAATGTTCCAAAGTGATTTACTTGCAGAGTTAGATTGTTGGCAAAACCATCTCGAAGTCGAGAGCAATATTTGTACTGGATTAAGAGATGACCAAATTCATTGAGAAATGTATTCACGAGCATGTTAGGGCCTCTTCACCTCACCAGAAGTTTGGCTGCCTCATTCTGAATCGCAAACGTTTTACAGGTTAGTCCGTACATTTTACTTTGTGGTTTGAAGTGCACTCTTTCTATTCTTTCTAACCACAAAATATAAAAATAGCATTGCATTTCCCCATTACGTTTCCCTTGATATACATTTTTAACTTTTAACTATAACCTATCATTATCATACGTCCCTACATTCCCTAGAGAAGTGTTAAAATAAATACCAAAGTCTTTTTAATAACTATCTTTTTTAAATTGTGATATCTAATATCTGATCTTTCAATTCATTGTACTCCTGTTGTTTATCTGGAAGTTGTGCTTTTTTAATCACCCTGTAAAAAGTGCTTCTTTTGTGTAGCTGAATTATTAAATCATCCGGGATACTGTTTTCTTTTCTGTGTGTCAAGTAAGATTATATTCAAAGTGCTGCCTGGAATGTCTACTGAGTTTATACACTGTAAATCCCATTTGATGTCTTTTAAACTCTTTCTTCTTCCTACATAGTCTACCTTCCAGAAATCATAAGCCTTCTATCACTACAGTTTCAAAGTATACTTCAAAGCATGTCAAATTATGATCACAGCATTCTAACAGTTCAGTACTCTCCTCTTTGAATTTAATGGTGTGCATTTATTAAAGTGTTTACAATGACTATAGGCCAAAAAGAATGTAGGCCAAGAAAGAACCTAAGACCACAAGAACTGTTTCAAACAAGAAGCAGAAATTTGGATCATCTTGCCCGTTTGTTACTTTAGTAGCACATCTTGTATTTTTCCAGCCATTTCCTCTTTTCATAAAATGGCTTTCATTTTCAGTACAAACAGCAAGGGGTTCTTTTAAAAACCTCTTTGCAATCTATACTGCAATTTACAAAGGTTTACAAAATACATCAGTACTATCTGAGGTTGAAGAGATTGATTGGCATAATTATTTAAAGTAGTTCAGGTGGGTAGCTGCATCAGCATGCGTAGGCTGCAAAGGAACAAGTAATAGGTTTATTCCATGCTGAAAAAAGAAGAATGAGAACACAACGTTTCGGCCGTGGAGCCTTCTTCAGGTGAGGAAGAAGTCACCTGAAGAAGGCTCCACGGCCGAAACGTTGTGTTCTCATTCTTCTTTTTTCAGCATGGAATAAACCTATTACTTGTTCCATAATTATTTAAATGCTTCTATAATACTTATTTTACAATAAAGTTAATAAACTGAAATTTAATATTAACATCATTAAACGCAATATTCCTTTACAATAACCTTTCACCTTTTGATTCTGAGGAGTAATTTGATTTGATCTATAAGAAAAAGATGAAACCACCATCAATGATTTGGTTAAGAGTAGGGCAAACATGTTAGTGTCAGATTATTATACTGAGCATTATTTGCTCCTTAATATTATTCTGAGACAGGTTTGCACATGGTTTCAGCGAGTTCAGCACTAGTTGCAGTGATCAGGACAATGTGTGTCATATGAACTCATGAACATTTCCTCATGAAGAGATATTGGGGGTAGCAAAGCAGGTGCATTTTGAAAGAGCTTTCTCAAAAAGGCCTGATCTCAATCCAGTCATCACAGCAAGCCATGGTACACACTAAGTGTACACTGAGCAGAACTAAAGTTTACAGAACAAAATATCCAAAAGTGAAAGTATAAATCTCTGACTAAACAAGGAAAAGTATGGATGCAAACGTCAATGAAAGACACAGGTTTATAACAATGTATTGTTATGGGAAAGGTGACTTCGGCACTATCTTATTCTCTCGGGGGGTTTTGTGATTATTTTGCTTTAGCAAAACGTGTAAAATATTTTTTTCCATCTCACAAAATGTGGTGTCCCCAGATCTCTAGGTTACATGGACTTCTTGCTGTAAAGATCTCATACAGTACGTGTTGTGGTGCAATGCGGGGAGCGTCTGGTGTGGGAGGGTGGAGCCCCAGATTAAGGGAGAAGCGTTGCCGCGGAAACCACACCTGACGTGAATATGTGAATAAAAGGCAGGTGTAGAAGTGGTTTAAAACTAGCCTGAATAGGTTCTGGAAAAAGGGGGAAAGATTTTGTAGGACTGTAGTGTTGCTGTGGCTGTAGTGGAGAGAGGACGAATGCAGAGGCTTCGCGGTGAGAGAGTCGGGCTGAAGCATGACAGTAGCGGCTGTGAGATCTGAGACGCTACTACTTGGGGCGCTGTTAGAAGAGCGTGTCGCCGCGTATGAGTGAACAAAGACTTGATAACCAGCTGTAGTAACCCCGTGAGGGGGTGAAGAAGAACGACGATTACGGAGAGGATTGAGAGGGGAATAGCCTGCGAGGTAAAGAGTGAAAACGTCAACCTGCGAAGGCACTGACAGAAGAAACGGTGCTTTATGAGATCATCGAAAGATTTAAAGGGACAGCATACTACTAGGGTGTGAGAGCAAGTCTGTCGTGCCCGCTGTAGCAGCGAGTTACGAGTTGATTAATGAGTTAGTATGTGGGCCAGAGTGGGTTGTGTGGTAGATGGATGCATGGTGTAACACAGTGGTGTCGGGAGAGGACATCAAGGCTGGAGGTGGACCTGGGAGTCTGAGGCACTGGTTGTGCGTGTCCTAATGGAGTAGGAGCAGGAGGCTCTGTGTTGGTGTTTGGGAACAGGAGATTCCTATTTTGAGGACAATGGGATGAACTTGTGACTATGAAGGCAAAGGGCCCAGACGTAACGGAATATGGAGTTGTGTATCCTGTTACCCCGAATTTGATCACCACTCAGAGGAGTGTGTGTAAGATAAAGAAAAGGAACCCAAAATAGTTTATAAAGGGGTGTGACAAGGAAGAATGAGAGCCTGACCACACCCAATATGGTATCTGCTACTCCCATGGCACCACAGTGTATAGAGCTATCCATCCACAGGACCTATTCTGGTCACCGGTCACATCCTACCAGGGCCTATTTTCCCAGAAGCCTAATTAACTTGGCCTAATTAAATTACTGGTAGGTACCAGCAGGTCTTTGGACTGTAGGAGGAAATGCCCAACAGGGGGAGGACATACAAGCTCCACAAAGATAGCACCCCAGGAACAGTGAGGCAAGGAGCCACACTGCTACACATAGTAGGGGACCTATGTAATCAATTAAGCCACTTCTACATTAATCTAAAGACATGCATTCTTTATTTATGTGTATCAAGTAAAATACCCTTAATTTTAATTGGACAACTTTCATGAATTGCAAATGGAACAGTTAAAGTTCCACATGGTTTAATATTATCTGTGTATATATACCTGTATAAAATCAGATGGAACAGAGATACTGCTGTAGGAACACCAATAATTGAATAAAGACTATTATTTTAAAAAGGAATAAAGTAAACCTTTCTTTCAGTTTAATAAACTGTAAAATTACTATTGCACACTAATGTAACATGGTTACTACAAACAAATATGAAAATATACCAAATAAAGCAAGCTTATGTAAATAATACATAAGTGGAGTACAGGAATGTTTTGGCTTGTTTTGCTCTGGATTGGCAAATCCTTGTCATACATACTGTAGTTGATTTGTCTCCTGTGCTTTGACCCATTCCTTTTGCTATTTTTTTTTAAGCTGGACACTTCATCTTCAAGGTGCAGTGATGATCTCTCTTCCATATTGTTGCAGGATCCAGAAAACATTTGAGCAATCAGGTTTTTATTTCCTTTTATAACTGATGGACACCAAATTACTGTAGCCAACAGTTTCTTAAAGGTTGTGCCAACGAATCAAGCAGTAGATTTCTCTTCTCGACTCAAAAATAATGAGTTCAACACAAACTAACTTCTTCTGACACCTAACAGCCACTATACAAATGATTGTCTTACAAATTTCTCTTAAAAACCCATTAACCTGCACAAAGCCGTCTTCACTACAGTGAAGAAGCCTGCCTTAGTGATCTGCATAATTGAACTTCCTTCTTACTTTTAAGATCATGTGATCAAAATGCATTGGAAGGGATGTCACAAAAGTAATTTAAAAAAATGAAACCATTATGTCTTTTTAAAAAGCAAATAAAAGCAAATATTTTTTCTAGCTGTAAAAATAGTGATTTAAAAACATCCACAAAAGCACTTAAAAGACATTTGCATTGTCGTTAACTCATCTGCTCTGTTGTCATGTTTTGTAGTGTTCACCCATTTTGTTTATCATGTTAATCAGTGTATCATAAACTGCAATGATGTTCTTATTTTGTGTTCAGCACGATTTTCTATTCAGTACTCTTGAGGTAACAATGGATCTTAATGGGCAATATTCTTAATCTTGGGAACAACTTTCCTTATGCAAAATTTCTAAAGAGTTATTGGAAAAACAAACCACTTTCTTTTGACAGGCTATTCCCTCTAAGATCAGGTCATTAACTTAATGTACTTCCCTTCATTTTGCACTAAGATTCTATGATTCTAAGTTCATCTATTTGATAGTCATGCTGAATCCTGGAAAAACCATATTTTTATAGAACTAACCCAAATGTGTACAGTACGTCTCTCTCAGGTCAGTGACATAGAAATGATTACCACTAGGGGGCACTAATTTAGCAAGGTTTTCATCAACATACTGTATGACTGACCTCGAAGATCATTACATCAAATGCACAGGACATGAATGGCCTTTATAGGAGCACATGTAAAGCAGCCTTTTCTATTTATTTTGAAGACTTGAACATTATATTTCTTGACCAGTTGCTGCAGTTTTTTTTATTTCCAATTTTAACTTCCTGATTCTATTTTTTCTATGATAAAATAATTAATTCTTATTTAATCTGTTGTAAATAAAAATGCTACACAAAAATAAAGTAAAAGAAAGTAGGTTTTCAGAATGACCTGTGCTGCAAAGTGCCTCCCTGGCTTCAGACACAATATGAATTTTTGAGAAATAAAGATACTAGGTGGTAAGTACTCTAGTAGTGCTTAAACACGTACACACTAACAAAGGTCACCCTTGACGACGCCTACCAAAAATGGCAGAAGAGATTCCCTTTTTATAGCCCTCTTGAGGCGATGCTAAAAGATGACATGAGCGTTCTCAATAATGACAAGAGTCCCCTATCAAAAGAGATTATGCATTTATTATCTACAGTATTAGAGTTTCTTGGTACTCTTTTATCCCACTGGGTCTTCCTATTTTTCCAGATTTTTTCCTAATTTGTTTTCCCACAAATGTCAGCTTCCCCCAACACTCACAACTGCCAGACCCCACCCAAATAGTCCTTCCATTTTAATTGAATTTAAAAAGTTATTCCACAGACTAAAAAAATACTTTGCATGTGCACTGTCTGACCCAGTTACCAGAGTCTAGCTTTATGGCATTATAAACAAAAAGAAAATCATAAAGGATATCCTATATGCTCCATATGAGTAGATTTTCTGCAGTCCCTTATTCCTGTTCCAATTTAGACTTGAATTTCAGAAGGTAATCTACAAAAGTGCAAGTAGTTCTACTGCATACTCGGTAGCTTTTTACTAATAATGACCATTTTTTAGGGTTTTCACATGTACAGTTACTATATCATGACTGTGTGGGTGTTCTTGGATGAGACAGAAAGCCAGACCTTGAATATACAATAGCTGTATGTGTAACAAGTGACACCTGCAGCTGGTATAAATACAGGAACAGACGTCCATGTTTTCCTTTCCAGAACATTTGTAATATCCAGTTGGTCACAAAAGTTCAAAGCTGCTGTGGTTAATCTGCCTTCAGCTAACTCTGTCCAGGTCCCTATCCTCTCATCTATAGATGTCTAGGCCACAGGCTTTGAAGATTTGCTTTTACAATGTTGTTGTAGTGCTTGCATGTTCTTCCTTGTGGTCTATTCACTTGTACAGTATGCTGGCTATAGAGTACACCTTTGTGGATTGTGGTTTCTTCCATCATTAATACACAGCCCAGCAATGAAAGGCAGGCTTTCACCACCACATTTTCTATACTTTTGATGCATAACATCTCGCAAGTATATGTAAACTGGATATTTTTCTTGCTACTTGATGTGGCAGATGAATCGCAAGCAGTGCTGGTGAAACTATTACAGACGTTTCAGGAGACTTCAATAATTCATACTATAGGAAAGGCTAAAAACAAGAGCAGACCATTCAGTCCATCTCCAGTAACTCATTTGATATGTAGTAGATTATTGATCATGGGTCTCAAACACAGTTCCTGGAGTGCCCTGTGTTTTTGTCCCAATCTGAGCCATCAATTAAACAATTAACCTACTTACATTCTAAACTAGACACTTATAGTATTTTTGTTAAGATCCTTGACAGTTTATTAAGCAGGAAATTCACTTAATTACATGTACAATTACCTATGAATCATTTCAGAGTCTGGTCAGAGGCATCAAAATGATGTGCTGTAGCTAATTAAATAATTTGACCAACTATGTAACTGAGAACCCAAATGAACAGGCACCAGACCCTTCAGGACTCAGGGATCTGGGTTTGAGACGCCAGTTATTGATCCAAGGATCTCATAGCTAATGAGTTAGCTATAAGTCAGGGCAGTGGTCTTAGTGTTCAAGTTCGTAATCACAAGCAAATTAATTTCAGTTTTCCATTTGGGGCATATTTACAATTTAGCTTTCAAATCTTAAAAGGTCAAATGAGATTTGTAATGGGTATCAACCCTGTACCAGTTACTGAGTTTCAGAAATGCCTCCATTCTCATTCAGGTGAAATGATATGTAACCAATTGGACCTATTTGTCATAGTTTGATCAAATAATAGATAATTAGTCAGAAATAACAGCCAGCAAGCTGAAGAGAGGTTGCATAAAGTTCTGGGTGCTGAAGTTGTTGAAAATAGTACCCCTGAAGTAGGGTTTTCTTGACACTTGGGACTGACCGAAGAAACAAGTTAAAAGAAAGTCTAATTAAACAAGTAGGTCAATTGAACTGATCATTAACACCTAAGGTTTAGAGAGAGCTCAGCCAGAGTGTAAAGCAACAAACAGTGTTCATCCAGAACCAGAACCACTCAGCAAATGGCTTCCACAGCATGTCAAAGTAACATGTTCCATATTCCCACAACACACAACATAAAGCACTGCCTTCTGTCCTCAGTTGATGCATTTCATTTGATGCATTTCAATTGCTTCCTCTTATGTCTTCTGATTTATGTTTTACTGTTTATTCTGAAAAAGTCTCCTGTGTTGCTCTTGTCAATGATCCATGTCCATATTTATATCTCAGATATCTCATATCATCAGATCTCATCTGATGATCTACAGTACATCCATACAATATTAAAAACAACAACACGACCTTTGCTGAAAGCCTGACTCCTTTCTCACTCCACAATTAAAGCTGCAAGCAATGAACTGGCCTTAGTAATGTGCTATGTAATACCATCAATGATGGTGGTGGCTTACACCATAAACTGCTGGAAGATTTGAGCAGGTACCATCAATAGAGACCACAGACAGGGTCAGCATGGTTCTTCATTTAAACAGGAGAAATCATTTTTGTGTTTTTTCAGGCTTGTGATGACACCAAACCAGAGCAAACTGGCTGGTGACGTATTGAATGTCTTCTAGGAAGTGAGTCATCAGCAAACAGCAGATCCCTGACCAGGAGTCCGAACATCATGGCAAGAGCTTTCAAGTGCCTCAGGCTGAAAAGCCTCCATCTGTGCAAAACATAACAATACACTGCAATAACAGCATCAGTAAATTTCCTGTAAACTGCCCAATGCATAGCAAATTAACTGATAGGTACTGTAGTTTGCTCATATGAAAATTTAGGCCCACTATTTTTGGGTAGCTTCAAGACTTCCTTCCACCTCTGGAACTTCAAAAATCCAATCTGCGGAATACATCATTCAGGATCTTTGGATAATTAAGAAGAAATACTTCAACTGTGAAGAGATCTCTATATTTCACTTAAAGTGTCATTACCTATATGATTATTCTCCCTGAGTAGATACAATATAATTTCTCCATACATCCAATAGAGTTGTAATATACACAAGGAGAAGCAAGAATTTATGGAAGATACTGATGATCTTTAGCCTGAATTGGAGCGAGGCTTTATGATTGTACATTGTAAATAACCATTCTACAAAAACTTTCAAAAGACGTTTTTTAGAAATTATTTAAACCGCCTTTATTCATCTACGTTTAATCTGAATCATGAATACTAATTTTATAAGGTACTCATTATGTATGCACCACAAAACTATTTTTTGTATCTTATAATTCTGACTATCTAATAAATGCTGCGATCTAATCATGCTTTGATAATGTTAATGTACTTTGCTGTGCATAACTGAAGTCTGAAACCACAGTCCATGGAATCTTTCATACACAGAGTACAAATGTATCAGAGCCTTGTCAAAATAACCATTCAAATCAGTGTCAGAATACACAGCCAATGTGTGAAATGGCTATGTAATTTCACATTATAAAGGGTAAAAACAAAAAGGAAGAGCTATTACCAGAAAAAAATACCAGACTTCTGTTTTTTTCTAGGTTTCCTTAATTTTATGAAATGACTGAAGATGTTGAGATCTTCAAAATTTCCTTGACTTCCTTCAGTATGCTCATCACTCAGTGCTGTTGACCCTGTACAGTATATCCAACTCACAATGAAAAACACTTTAAAAAGAGTATTGAATACAAGATGCAAGATGGTCTATTTCATGTGAAAAAAACGTGAAAATGGATTTTCTTGACCGCTCTGTAATGTCCATTTAACTGTGTATGATGAATTTACAGGGGATTTACAGGGGTTGATGGTGAAATGACTTTTTAATACGAACTTTTGAATCCTAATTCCACAGAATCCTTCCTGAGGATGTACTCCAAGAAGACCTAGCAGTTGATCTTTTCAAAGACGTAGGTCTAAAATCCCTTTTTAGTAGGCCTCCTCGGTATTCTAACTTCAGTTCATTTTCTGTGGCCAATGGAAAATACAAGTGTTCAGAAACATATTCATTGTTTCTTCTCCATCCTTCTCCAAGGTAGTATTCTGAATAATAAAAAGGCTGGATAACCATCATCGGTTTCTAGGCAATGTGCTTTAAAAGCTATAAATAAATACTTTTAAGGCTATAAAATTGTTTTTTACAATTTGGCAGATTAATCATTATTGTATGTGCATAGTGTTATTCAAATAAAAACATGTGAGTTCTTTAGAACTCCCCTGATGAGTATCAGTCAATATAATCTAACTTTGTATAGTATCTATCAAGAAAAAAGCACAAATTGGTAAACACAAAATTTAATTAATAGAAATTGCTTGAATAAAGTGGGATAGTATTCAACAGGCTTGTCAGAAGATGTTCAGAAAATGACCATGAGTTAGACTATGCACCTCAGACTAAATTTGTACATTTTGTGTGCCACTGAATTTTTTTCAGTGACTGAAGCACAAAAAGCCTCAATGGGTAATGAAAACTTCAAACAGACTGCTGAAGTATGTATTCCTTGCTTTTAGAACTGCTTAACTTTCATTTCCTTCCTCAACATCAGGGCACAAATATTTGAGTCAAAAATGTTCAGTAAAATCAGCCTTTAAAAAGTGTAATACGTACTTCCATGCCAGTCCCTCTCATTTACAAAGATTCTCATAGAGGTCTTTCTCTGATAATGTTTTACTTACAATTCTTTTCCTCAAACTGTTTTGAAATTGATATTGTGGAAACAACTGAGTAAACCTTGGATTTATTTAATGGTTTTCTTTCCCAAATATTAAGAGAGAACAAAGCCTTAAAAAGGCTGTTCTGAGCCGCAATAATATTTTCGGTAATACAGCTTCTAGAAGCTTTGACCCATATTTCACATAGTAGGAGCTCAATCATAATCCCTTTTGAATGATTAAACGTCGAAGTCCCCCATTCCAGAGGCCTAACTAGAGCTCTGCATTAAAAATTCATAAAACACCGACTACTTTTGAACTGAGAAAATGCGTCATTCGTAAGCCTGTGTGTTCTGCTGTTTTTTTGCGATGTTGTTTTACCCCACACACACTGGATCAAGTCTGTACTGGCAGTTAATTTAAAACCTCTTAAAAAAACAGTGGGGGTATGCTGCAAGTTTAAATGAACAAACAAAACATATTAAAAAATCTGACAGAAAAATATCAGTGCCATCACCTGCAGCTGTATACATTGTGGCCAAGAAATTAAGAGAATGACAAAAGCCTACACTGGTTCTGCATGTACAGTATGTGCACACTGTGCGGTGCCTGTTTGCTTGTTTTCTCACATTAGAAATAGTGAACAAGTCAGATTTCAAGGTCACGAATAGAAAAAATGATCAACATTTCCACTACCTTTTTGTTTACAATATTGTATTCTAGAAAGCCATTTACAGGTCTAATGAATATGCAGATGTCTCAATAAATCAAGCACGTCACCACTGAGTGACATCATTAGAATACTTCTCTGTTTACATTGTCTCATTCGAGGGATGGCACTGGTCCAAGGTATAGCAAATATTTGAAACAAAACCACAATAGCAGTTTTTACACAAACAAAACATTGTTCATGGGTTTCCCCTCTAGGAAAGGAAAGCACCACAAGAAGGAAAAAAATGGTTTCTTTCAATTTTTCAGTTGGCAACCGTCAGTTCAACAAATTTATTTAACCACACTTCTACACTCATATCCTCGAATGCACACGTTGATAACACCAGCATCAACAGCTACTCTGGAACTTTTGCTGACCACAGAAAACACAGGAAATTAGATTCTAGGATTGAACTTCTCTCGCAAGCATGATACACATGACTTTAGTTTCCCAGACAGAACTGCTTGAAGCAATACATGAAGTCTTTCCACACTGCAGCCTTTACTGGAATAATTCACAAAAGTGTCATGGAAGACAAAAGCATACCTGAAAGCTGACCTGTATGACTAATATAAACATCTTAAAATTGAATAACAATTTGACCTTTAAGAACATGAGTGACAACCATCTGGGTATAATACATAACAAGCCAAAGAAAGAGCAACAAACAGAACGGAAGAAACAACATGCAACAAGATGCTGATAACTAGGCAAATGTCCTGAGTTACACACCTTGTTTGCAGGAATGACTTAGTTCCCCAGAAGGCACCACTGACCATAAAAATGTATTACATGATGAAATATACAACTGACTTTATCACAATAAAACACTGTTCCAAACAAGACAATTATGAAAATTATAATACATACGTTTTACACTTTACTATATTTAAGAAAACCTGGACCTGAAAGTATGTCCGTAAATTATTTTAAACAATTCCTGTACAGTAAGCCCTTCGTTTAACAGACAGTAGATGTTGTCTGTTAAATATGAAAAGGAGAATTTTGGCTATAAGATCAGAAATCTGGACCTCCCTCTCAACAAAGGACAAAGTTAGTCCAGGCAATAGACTTGGTTATTCTTATGAAATAGGACAAAACAGAAGAAATAAAAATAAAAAAGGACTTGTTAAACACATTTAATGTAAAACATTGTTAAAGTGCATGTACTGAACTGTGAATGCATCATGGTTTGAAATTGAATAAAAGAGTGTATACAACATGACAAAAAACACAATTACAGTAATGTACACTTAAATGATACGTAAATAAATTCAGTAAAATACAACAATAATAAAATATTAATAAATAACACCTTCAAATAGGTATAAAATATAAATATGAATGGCACTCTACAGAGATTGGGCAACTGATATAGGGGTAGGCAAATTGCTTTTATCATTTACTAAAATGCTTACAAATTGTAACCCTTTGTAAAAAGCAGAAATAACATAAATACCACATAGGTTTACATTTCAAAACTAACAGTGATGCAGGGGAAGGGCAATTGCTTACGACAGGTATTATTTGTATTCCAAATGCTTCAGTAAATTATTATACATTGTATTTTCAAGGCATGAAAAGCGCTTTTATATTTATGATATAAAGACACAGGAATAGACTGTTGATTGCAATTGCTAAAAAATAAGTCAAAAGATCCAGAATATATGTATACAGTGTATATGTTTCTCATATAATTGTGTTTTACACTGTAAAAACACCATAAGTGGTTTAACGGACATTCAGAAATAACAGACACCACTTCTCACTTTTAGTCCTTTAAACCAAGGGTTTACTGTATTACAGTTCTACTATTCAGATTTTCTGTATAAAAATTAAAAAGCGACATAAGTTGGAAGCATCACCTAGACTGAGATGTTTAGAGACCAAATGTTGAAAATGCAGTGAAATGCTGAGTTTAAAATCTAAGAAAAACACATGCCCAAAGAATACTTTACCACTCCAGATAACTACACACATTGCAGTGATCTATATTATAATTATCTAATCTAACAAAGTCACATTGAATGGGGAAGGTATGATTCAGATTTGATCAGATTAATTTTAATGACTCCCCTTCTCTTTACATCCATTCATTTTCTAACCTCATCCAATTCAGCATCATGGGGGAGCTGGAGACTATCACAGCCACAAGGCAGGATACACCCTGGATGGGACACCAGTCTATCACAGTGCACTCAAGAGACACGCACATACTGTACTCGCACCAGGGCCACTTTTCTCAGAAGCCAATTAAGCTACCAGTATGTTTTTGGGTTGTAGGATACTATGCTTGATCTTAGCCAAAAGGCCAAGATGTTTTTGGACTGTGGGAGGAAACCAGAGCACCTGCAGGAAACCCACACAAACACAGGGAGAACATGCTAACTCTATGCAGATAGCACCCCAGGTCCAGAATTAAACCCAGGGCTTCAGCACTGCAAAGTAGGACTGATGCCCATTCATTTACAGATTTTCTTCCCCAGATTTCACTTGGTGTGGACACCTTTGGTTTATACTCTAGCCACTCTCCTTTCACTCCCTCATGCCTGTAGAAGACTCTGCAACTAGAATATTGTATTTTTCCATATTTCTTTTCCAATGAGGAATTAAGCTTACATGAAACAACTTAACATGACTCATACAAACAGGTAATAACCTCTTCCAAATTCAAGTCAAACTCATCTATAAAATTCCTTACATTTCAATGAGAACAGAAACCTCAAGATATTTATTTTTTATATAGATTCGTATTATATTTATTAATATAGTTTATGTTTATAAATGTTTTGTCTATGTATTTTTATTTAAAACCGATACATAGACAGCACAGTATTGAAAACAGAAGTTGTTTTATTCCCAATTGTTTTTTAACAGAGTTTTGTTTTGCCATTACTTGATGTTATGTTACGATTTTAGTATAACACTTGTTTGGATTATGTTTTTTAACCACAAGTAAGAAAATAATAAATATCTAGCAGTTGCTGTTCCTTTATACTCCATCTATGAAATACATTTTCCACATGATTAAGTTAACAATAAAAACATCAACATTATTATGCAGGTTAAGCTATATCTCATGATGTATAAATGTATAAATATCACAGATTATTTTTGTATATTATAGAGAATCAGAGTACAGAGATCAGAGTATGACAGATTTCATAGAGAAGCACAAGGAGCACAGCTGTTTCTGGTCATGGATATAAGTTACTTTCAGAACATAACACTACTTTTCAGAACAATATCACTGCTCGTTTTATCCTGCTACATGCAGGTGTTTGTTTTTCTGAAATATACAGTGTGTATTTTGCATACTCTTTTTTTTATTTGCATACTCATTTTGCACAGTAGTCTGATCTGGTTCAGGTTTAATTAACCACAAATTAATAGCATGAATTATGCATATATTAAATAGCTTTCACAACATACATGAAAAATAATTCCAAATGATGCCACAAGCATAAAACACTGTATCTAGCATCAGCTAATATATTATTGTCTATGGCAATGAAGCAGTTGAGAAATAAAACTAAACTTTTTGACAGTTTTAAACAACCAATTCAACATTATATTATACAAAGACAAATCATGTATTCTGTGTATTTCAGCGAGTCTGAGTTCTCCTCAGATTTTGCAAGATATTCAGTGGGACTACGCGATGTACAGTAGGGACTTTTAAAACCGATTTTGCACTTTACTGTGCGAAATTATACACTCTTTTATGACGTTAACGAGCTGCAAAAGAAAATAACTTTGGAGTGTCACTGTAAAGAACTACTCCTTTTCATGCACAGTACAAAGCGTGTGTTAATTCACGTTGTGTAATACTATAATGTGCATTTGAAAAACAGTCACCCTAGTAACAGCTCCTTGTACGTAACTCTGTTAGGTCTCTTTTGAGAAGAAGGGAACTAGCTACGTACGTTTGTCTCGATTGAATTCCTTTACCGAGAGACTTGATTTTTCCACTAGTAATTTATTCCAGTCGTTGCGAACGACAGAATGCTGAACAATATCTGAGCCCAGGATTTCACACTAAATGCCTTGTTCGAATGAATTGCTCCTCGACCTTGGCATCTGTAGTTGAGTTTAAGTGTGTCGTTTGTTACTTTGTGCATATTCGTAGAAACTGTACGTGGGTATAGTAATCATTCTTTAATTTATTGCCAATAATTCTAGTTTGTGATTAGAGGATAATATGATAGACACGAAATAATATCACAGAACAATTTTAGTACGCCAAAGACGCGGTAGAGAGTATAACAGTATAACAGTAAAGTACTACAGTAGTACTTTAAATGTTTATTTTTAATGTTGAGGCGTCTATTGACAAGCAACCTTGCTACCTGTCAAAAGGGACAGTGCCAGAATTTTAACTTTCCTAGATGCAGAATTCGCTTACCTGTACCTATCAACAGGTGCCACTTTTACACTCACCTACTTTAAACTGCGAGGCTTGGTCGTCTGCTTCTTGGTGGTCTTTCACGAGCATCACGTGTAGAATGCCAAACGAGTTCTGAATTCCAAAGATTGACCCATTGCACCAAGTGGCGGCCAGGACCACCAGCCAGCCGAAACCACCTTCTGGAGGCACGAATTCGGGGTCGGGACCTGCGCTTGGTGATGCCGGAGTTTTTTCTTGGCATCCTGTCTCGATCAGCTGTGCGGCATCATGCTTCTCTTTGAGATGTGTCTCCTTTGCACCGGCAGCGTGGTGCTCAGGGTTAGCAATCTGCACTTCGCATTTCGTGGCCTCCGGCTGCGTGTCTACCACTCTTACCCCGGTCTTTTCATTTTCACTTGAATCGGGATTCCCATCTGTTTCTGTTACTGGCGCATTATTATTACTCTCTGTGCGCATCCTTCATACAATATGAACACTGCTTCAGGAACTGAGGTGTCGATTCTGTAAGTAACGAAAGGTAAAGTATTTAAAACTCGGTCTTCGCAAAGATACGTCTCCAATCACGAGATAAACATCAGCGAGTCCTTCAAAGCATCCACTTCAACCGGAAAAGTATCTAACGTTTCTAAAATCCAAGTAGTCAATTCAAAGCAGAAACCCATCGATATAAAAAGTGAAGCACAGTTAAGTCAGCGCTGTCTGCGAGAACACTAGTATCTTTATTCTATCATGTAAAGCTCTTTTGTGTAATTCAGGTGGGGAAAATATTAAAATCTCTTCCTGTGTTCTCGATACAATAAACGATTCCAACGTCTTCTCTACCATCGATAAGAGGAAATCTCTATCCACGCGGATTAAAAATTGTTCAACCTCCCCGATCCCACTGGAACAAATATAATCGCCGCCCCTTACAGCAGTTTAGAGTCAACTCCTCCTTATATCACTTGTTTTCAATACATCATGCATAGTAGCTACTATGTGTTCGCGATGACTTCGATCGGCTGATGAAACATCCGAATACCCAAACAGAAAAACAACCTTCATTCAACAGCCTATGTGCTCCCCCTCTCCCTCCACCTTTAAACTCCAGTAGGCTGTCCCAAAAGAACGAATTACAATCCCGGCAAAACGCTGGATAAAGGAATCAAACACAAGCGCCGCCCTAATCAGATCGTCACTCACTCCAGTGTTTTGACTAAGGAAACCGAAGTCTGCGCAGCAGCGAGAAGCTTCGAGGATACCGCAAGTGTGAATGAATGACGTGAACATTGTGTGCAGTGAATACCCCATCATCTTCTATTTTTAGCCGTTTTATCACTTTGAAATACACCATCTGCGCAGCAACATCAGGGACATTCTTACATTTCTGCCTTTGGTACGAATTAAGTGCATGCGGAATATAGAATAATTCGTTCTACTTGCTGCCAGAATTGTGCCGTTCGCGTGAAAAAGTAGGACAACACATTTCTGACCAATTTTGCACTGATAGTAGTGCGTTCTCAGAAATGTACCATAAGATAATTCATAGTATAAACTGGATTTTTTTTTATTTATGTCGTTTGAGACATTTGAGTTAAGCAAAACTGTAATAATTCCTGAACCTATATAATTCCCCTGTGGCTTTAATTATTGCTAATAGAATTTTTGAGGTAAGACTACTCATTATTGACCTTCCTGGTACTTTCAACAGTTTTTATGAAGCCTGTAGATGCTTCTATTTACAAGGAACTTATTACGAACAACACATTCTAAAGTGGGTTTATGACTAATGCAAAGCTGATATAATCATATAAGACTATAATTGCTGGTATTTGCATTTTTCATAACAAAAGTTCCCAAGGCACTTTTTAGGGAGGGGAACCATTTCATCCTCCACTGTATTCTTGCACTAACCTGGGTGTTACTCAGCAGCCATTATGTGCCAGAAGCCCCACTATACTGTAGATACGGAAGTACTTTGGGATTAGACAAACTTTCGTCCGAAAAATAAACAAATGTAATCGCAGAATTCCCACACCTGTCAGAATCAGAACAGCTTCCGATTCTGCTAAGGGAGAGGAGAGGAAACTCAATAGATCTGGCAGCCCAGTATGTGATCCTCCTGTCAGCCTGAGGAACAGACTGAGTGTGTCTCACAAATGATACTTTACATGATGTATGTATATATCGAATGATCAAATTTTTTACTGTAAATTTAGTGTTAATTGTACATGCTTTGACAACTCTTATTCACCAGTCATGCCAATAAAACCCTTTGAATTTAATAGAGATACAGTTTCTGTTAAATGTGCAGGATAGAATATAAACTGGCAAGGCTGTAGCAGTCTAGCATGCTCAGTGACAAAGACATCAGCTTTTTGATTTATATATTACGTTATATTGAACCTTTCACCCCAAAGCAGTCTCAAGGGACTTTATATAAATATACATATAAAAATGTACAGCAAGCAGAAAAAAGAGAATAAAATAAAAAAATGTATACATATGAAATTAAAGAATTGGGTTAGAAAGAATGAAAGGCCATCAAAAACAAATAGGTTTTGAGGCAAGATTTAAAAACATCAGAAGAGGATGCATTGTAAATAAGGTCAGGAAGCACATTCCAAACCCCAGGGGCTACTACTGACAAGGCCCAGTCCCCAATGTACTGTATGATTTGAAGTCCTTGAAATGTTGAGAAGCCTACAGCCAGTGGAAGAAAGTGACTGAAGTGGGACATGTGGGGATAACAACTCTTGACATTAGATAGGTGACAGACTGTGCAGTGCCTGATAGATTTCAAGTCAATCCTATAAGAATCAGGTAGCCAGTGCAGGTCTTTCAGCAGAGGAGAAATATGTTTTTTTTTTTAGACTTGGCCAACACTTGACTAGCACATTTCTGGACATACTGTAACTTCTGAAGTAATATCTTGGACGGCCCAGCTAGCAAAGCATTGCTGGCTAAGGAGTTAAAAGCATGAACTAATTTCTCAGCATCAGTAAAAGAAAGAATTGGTCTTAAACTGGAAATGTTTTGTAAATGAAAGAAGGCTGTGCTGCAGATTTTGTGGACTCAGGATCTGAAAGATAGGGAAAAGTTAAAACAAATGACAGCTACGTTTTGTATAGGACCGGGATATTTTTTGTATACTCGCCATAGTGAGTTTTAGACTTATGAGAGGTAGGGTTTTGATCCTTAAAAGGATCATAAATAAATAGAGTTAGAAAATGAGAGGGAAAACAAAGAAAAAACAGAGAAGGATAGAAAAGGACGAGGCAGAGGAGATATGATGGCGATTTCTGGAGAAAGATTCATAAACGGCAAGTGAGGTTGGTTAGGAGAGGTGAAATGTAAAAATTAGATTTAATCCACTTTATATCAGCTGAATTTTGTCTAGAGAAAGGAAATAGAACTGAGGTAGGGTCAGCTGAGAGGTCAGAAAAATGTGAATAGATGAAAGAAGGGAAAGAGCAGAGGATATAGGGTGATAAAGAGACAGGAAGATTATGTTGAAATGGAAAGGTAAGAAAAGAAAGGAAGTTCAAAAAGTGACACGATAATCAGGTGTAAAGTGATCGACAAGGCAAAAGGAAAAGCCATCTCTGGAGAAGAGGTCCAACAGCCAACTCTCTCAGGGGAACATTTGAAAGGAGGAACAGTCAAGTAGAGAATGAAACTAGCTAGTATCTTGCATCAGAAAACTGAAAATCACCTAAAAGAGCCACAAATAGAAAACATAGTGTGAAGTGAAAGGAAGAGATCTGCTTCCTTTACAAAATGAGTGACTATCCAAGTTTCATTATGATTTTTGTCATTTATGAATGTATACTTTTTAGTGCTGTTGACATTAGATTTAATATCTATATGAATTCTGTGGTTAATGTATTTAAATTTTTACAATTCTAATTATTTAAAGTACATTCGTACCTCATGCAGTCCTAAGGGAGTTCTACCATTTTGGCAGTGTAAACTCTGCTAAACTGGACAATCAGAACATATAAACACACAATGCCAAAGCTACGCAAATTTATCATTGAACTTTAACCTGTAAGTCTCATTTTGCATGAAATGAAGGAGAAAACATTTTTGTTTCACAAACATATCAAATCCTGCACAGATCGCACATGTGGCACCCATCCAAGCTCATCAAGCTCACCCATCAACTCAGATGTATTTATCATTGATGACTGGAACGTAATTTAGAATCACAGCTCTTTGTCCCTCACTAAACTGAATAAACAATAATGAGGAATGTGGGGAAAATGTTAGCAAAAAGTCCAAACTTGGAATTGTGCTGATTTCATTCATACCACAAGGAAATCTAGAAATTCTGACAGATGTGGGTTGCCTGCAATGGGGAAAAACAGAGAACAAGAAACAAGATGGAATAACTGTCTTTTTTCACCATCACTGCATATAGCTCGTGCATCCTATTAAACCAGGTATAACTGTTGTGTTTTGGTTTGTAATTATTAATGAATTTGAATTGGCATCCTGTCCAGGGTGTATCCTGCCTTGCGTCCGTTGCTTCTCCAGCTCCCCTGTGATCCTGAATTGGATGAAGTGGTTAGAAAATGGATGGATGCATCACCACACTGTTCCTTAAGATGTATTCTCTATGCTTTCAGGTTCCACTTTAGTTCTGAGTATTGCATAATTCTGTGTTCTGGAGTTCAATATTCAATAGTTGGTAACCATTTGGATATGGCTCAAGCCCTACAATCATTCCCACTCCTGAGAAATGTCAGTAAAATGTTTAGTTTCAGACCAATAAATTATTCAAAATTCCTACCCATAATAACACAGTGTTGTGCAAAAGTTACAAGGACAAGTGAAACTTTAAATATCCAGTGTTTATACCATATGGAAAAAAATATATTTAAGTGAAGATTATGAGTCACCAATGAGTAAGGTTCAGAAAAAAAATAAACAAAATGCTTAATTTGTCACAAAATGAAAGCTTGAGAGCATCCAAATGAGAATTAAAATACATGTATGGACATGTTCGACAAATAGTTTGGGAAATGAGGAGATAAAATAGGTATTAAAGCTTGATGTCTTAGTTTTTTAGGAATACTAAGATCGTTCTCTCCTAGTTTGTTGATTGATTGTTAAAACAGATAGATTGATTCCCATTCACCTTTAGGCATGCATGACAATGCAGGAAAATAAATTTAGTTCTGAGTTGTATTCTTGTTTTGGGATGCAGGGTTTGTTCTTCTTTTTGGCCTTGAAGGGACAAGTGAGAAAATGGTGTTATTTCTGTATTTTTACAAACGATGCAGTCTTGTGTGTTCTAATGTTGGCTTTATGCCCGGAATGTAAATGGAACTTAACGGAACTTTAATGGAACTTGTTAAAGCCAAGAGATATGATCTAAGATATAAAATGCTTATTCTGCATGTTTATTATAAACTTTTCACTCAGACATTTATACAGGGAAATTATGCTTATTTGTACATTTGAGCAGTTTGGTGTGTATCACTAGGTAAGCTCATTGAGACAGTTACAGTATATGGGTGGTGCACTAAACAGTTTGCTTCACTAATCTTTGCCTGAACTTTATGTGATGTATATCCATAAATAGACATACGTCTGTATTACTAACTATTAGGTGGAGTGTCACTTTAGCCTGTTTGTTCCATGGTATAAAAGATAATATTAAGTTACTTTTTTTTAGTTCGGTGGTTGCAAGCCGTTCTCCCATATGCAAATGAAATAAAGAGACGTCTACTACACAGACACCTGGACTCTGTCATTTGTATGACACAACAGACTGTTTAAACATTGTATGGTGTTTTCAGATTACAGGAGTAAAATTCTGTTTCTGGATTTATAGGACATACTGTACATATAGGCTATACACAGCATATGTTATACTGTAGTTTAATGTTTTGTGTTACCTGATGTTTTATTTGTGTTATTTTATTGTTAATAAGTATGTGTCCTGTCTATCAAGTTTTTACCAAGATTTATTATGCTCTCACCAGATTTTTGCCTATTTTCCTTACTTCCCCAGTTTGTAAGAATTAGTGCCAGTTTCTGATTCAACTTCAAATAGTTATGGTGCAAGTTTGTTATTAATCAGAACCAGATTTGATCTCTTGCAATATTATTATTTTGACAATGGCAGACTGTCTGAAAATCTGTATTGGCCAAAGCTGCCATGAGCTTGAGCTCCACAAATGACAAAAAGACACGGATCAATATGAATATTCTGATATACTATAGTTGTGTAGCAAAGCATTTGCTGAAATATGTAAAAATCTGTAGTAAAGAGTAAGATATCAGAGGAAAGATTGGTAGCTTTAAGGGATGAAGAGGTGCACAGTGTTCAGACAGAATGTAAACCAGACATGGAGAATTTGTCAGTGTCCTCTGAATCTACAGTAAAGGTGTTTAAAAGAGGGTAAAGATATGTGTACAGAGATCTCCTGACCAGCCAGAGAGAGCAGAAACAAGGAAGAGTAATTTGTTCACTAAACTGGTGCAACATTCTATTTAACTGCTCCCTGTAAATTGTGTCCCATCTTGTTTTATTTTATTATTCTATCCTTTTTCAGTAAGTGCTTTATTCTAGAGAATCCCAGTCTTATCCCAGCAGGCACTGGGTGCAAAGCAAGACCACACCTCAGAGAGGACACACATTGTAAAATTGTTGATTGTAAAGCACACACAACAGAGAGTCCAGTTAACTTGGACTGGGGAAGGAATCTGAGGTGAGCATGAGGAAAGCACGCAAGCCCCACACTGACAGCCATGAGCTGTGAAAGGATTATGCTATCCACTGTGCCACCATGTCTCCCCTTTTCTTTTTGATCTGTACTTTTGTTCTATTAAACATGTAAAAATTGATTTTTACAATCCATTTCCATTAAACATGTCATCACAGGACAAACATAAACATATACTCATGCCAGGGTCAATTTTCCCAGAAGTCAATTAACCTACTGCTATGATTTTGGACTGTGAGAGGAAACCAGAGCACCTGGAGGAAACTCACACAAACACGGAGAGAAGTTTCAAACTCCACCCAAATGGCATCAGAGGTCCTGAATTGGTTCCTGAGTCCCAGTGTTGCGAAGCAGCAATGCTAACCACTGCACCACCATGCTGCCTGGTAATACATCCTTTAGGTGTCATTCACCAGAGATCCCCTCACCTACTGATGCTCCATCTGGAGAAGATTTTTTGTTCAACCAAACGTTCATCCCGTGGTTTAACAACTTCTAGGGACTACTGTCCACTGCATATGAAATGCTGACATCTAATTTTTGGAACAAATGAGGACATGTAAGTGTATTAAACATGACAGACAGTGATGTACTAGATAATGTATTAAGAGAAGAGAAGACCATGTTATTGGCCATATACAATTTCTTGTATAAGGAATTGGTCTTTTCACAGACCCCAACTCACTCTCCATGAAATACACAGGGAGAGAAGCTTGGGGTTAAGGGCCTTGCTCAGGGGCCCAACTGAATAGGATTCCTCTGCCGGCCGCGGGATACAAACTGGCAACCTTCCAGCCACAGGCACAGAGCCACCGCACCGCCCCGACAAATACATAATACACCTTAAGTATATGAAACAAAGCCCATTTTATCTAATAAGCAGTCCCGTGACAGCGAGATCACAACCCTGAGGTTCTCAGTACAATTCACATTAGTGACGTCTTCTCAGATTCTTGCAGGTGTGCATGACACAGTTCTTCAAATACGCCGGATTTAATTAGCAGAGTTCTGTTTAGCCTTCAGAGAATTGGTCAAATAAAATGGGCTTATGGAAGTTTCGCAAATTGTAACAAAGACGAGACCTGTTAGTGGTTAAAACCTGGCAAGCATTTGCACGCGGTCCGTGTGACCTATCCATTAAACTTGAAGTTCAATTCCCAGCCTGGACATCTGTGTATCAATTTAGGGTCTCATTACACTTACGTGAGGCTTTAGCTATTAAAGTCCTCGAGTTAATTTTGTTTTACTCCAGAGGTGCATTTCGTAAGGCAGAAAAATGATTGAATCTCCGCAACCGAAAGAAAAGCCGTAAATCAACTTTGTCTTTTAAGCAAGGGTAAAATACCTACTGGGTGTTATAGTTAATGTATGACGTGACCTTTTATATAATGGAGAAGTGCATCCTAGGAGTAATAAAATATAAAAAGGACCTGGAGATCTTCGTTCTAATGCATTTAAAAATCTTTTAAAATGATCATTAAAATTCCATGTACAATATAGTTCATAATACTACAGTACAAATTCTCCCATCGTCACGGTTGTGATTGTTGACTGTTTACGTTTGACCTATTATTGAATAATACTGAAAACATTGTGAGCCACAGGATATAACTTTCTGTAGCGACAATGCAGTGCTGTTATATATGCAGAAAGATCCCCACCTAGTGGCAAAAAGCTGTAGCGTTATTTTAAATTGGACATCGAAGTACAGTATGCCAAAAACTGCACCTCTTACAAGACCGCGACAGGCTTTTGCTGGACGAGTTATCGTCCCCCGGAAAGAATAAACGCTTTGAGTCGGCGGATATAATTTTCTGATAAGATGTGAAATGTGTCGATATTAAGTATAACATTTAAAGCTGGTGTCATCACATATTAAACACAGCTGTTTTTAAGATTTGTTTTCCCCGCATTCCACGCTTGTGTACAGTAAATGCGTGAGACGTGAATCTTGCGTCAATCCGAGCTCCTTAATCCTGCCAGTCGTGCCCGCACAAGGATTTAGCTCTGCTGCCTTGTATTGCTATAAATGAACAAAAAAAAAACCCAAGCTGGTGTCTATTAGGTGTATCGAAAAGACAACTGCTTCTATTTAAAAGAACGACGGGTGTAGTCGATTCCAGAAGAATGAGGCAGAGATTTGTCCGTTTACTCTCAGCCTATTAAACCGCCGCTATGTGAAGAATTACAGTCACCGCTGATAACACGATCCAGTGTTGAAACAGAAGAATTGTTTTTGTTTATTTTAGGAATATGTATTAACTACAGTTTTACAGGAACTGTGGGAGCCATCCCATTGTACAGAACAGTCCAATGAGTGATTCGTTAATGTTCTGCAAACTCCATCAGTCTGTGCGGTATCTGACGCCTGTCCTGGTGTGTGGTTTCTCCCTTTTCATTCTTTACTGCACAGTTATCTGTTTTTGTCCTATGTAATGCATAAAAATGATAGAATAAGTTCGCCATGGAGCATGTTCTTTGTAAAAAAAATTAAAAATCTAAATTTGTTTAGAGAAATACAGAATGATGACTAATTCTAGTGATTGGGATTATCCCTACTATTCCCCAGGTACTGAAATTTATTCTTGCATTGATTAGCCAACCATACTTTGACAGCTCACATATCAAATCCATCAAACACATTACTCCTATCTCAATCACAATTATGAGAAATATACCTGCAAATATTACTGTACAAAGTCTGAACAGAACTATAATGTTTACTGTATAACATTTTTAGTTTAAAAAAAATAAATCTAGTCCTTAGGTTGTATTTTTGACACTGTTTCCTGAGGGAATAAATACATCTGGAGGGAACTGTATTCAATTCAATTTATTTTTATATAGCACCTTTCACAACAAGGTTGCCCCAAGGCGCTTAACAATACAAGTGGCCGTACGTGTTGTGAATACAGAACAGAACAGACCAGAAGACAACTGGAGGAGAGGAATCAAAAACTCCTAAGTAAAGAGAAAAAAAACTTCTAGGGGTCCAAGGTCAACTGGCTGCTCAACCCCTTTGGGCATGCTAACATTATACAATTAAAACAAGAAGTAAATGAATGAGGGTATTAATCCATCCATCATGTCTCCATGCAGATTGCTGCAGACCAGAAAAATCCTCCTAAACGATTGCTATATCCACGATGTCCCTCTTGGATCCATGGCAGTGATGCAGCAGCCAACTCGGATGGTGCCCAGTGTGGGCACCATCCAGACGTGGGGAGGAGAATAGGATAGTTTGGTCAGAACAGATGTATCTACCTGGTGGGCCAAAATAGAGACACACAATGCCTTGTACAGCAGCACCAGCAGCCATGGTTGTAGCAGGCTATAATGCAAGGTGTGAGTAGGCTAGGCTGAAGTAATAGGTCTTCAGTTTGGATTTGAATACTGAGATTGACTCAGCATCCCAAATATGGGGATGGAGACCGTTCCATAAGATAGGCACCCTGTAGCCAAAGGCTTTACTGCCAACTGTGTTTTTTATTAATCCATGGAATATGAAGAAGACCTACATTCTGTGATCTAAGCGGGTGACTTGGATGGTATACATTAATAAGTTCTATTAGATAGACAGGTGCTTGATCTCTGAGAGCCTTATACAGTAGATAAGTAAAAAGATTTTGAGGTCCACCCTGTACCTTACAGGAAGCCTATGAAGAGAGTTAAGTATGGGGATAATATAGTCGTACTGTCTGCTCCTAGTAACTAGTAACAATTCTAGCTATTCTTGTGTAAAGTGGTCATCATGGCGGCATAGCCGTTAGCATTGCTGCCTCTCAGTGGTGGGGCCCTGGGTTCAATTCTGCACCTGAGGTTCTTTCTGCATGGAGTTGGTCTTATCTCCCAATGTTTATATGGGTTGCATCCCACAGTTCAAAGACATACTGGTAGGTTAAATGGCTTCTGAGAAACCTAGCCCTAGTGCTCTGTGATTGACTGGGGTCCCATCCAGGGTGTATACTGCCTTGTGCCCACTGCTACCTGGGATAGGGTCTGGCTCCCTCCTGACTGTGAAGTGGATGATGGTTTGTGTCAACCAATTGCAATAGTATTTTTGTAAACACTTTTTGTTAAATGGGACTTGACCTTCTGGTTTTCAGCTTTTTAACATGAATTAAAAATCATACATTAGTCTGGTAACTAGTCTGTTTTTTTGGCTTTGTGCAATGAAATGTATCCCATTTCACAGGAGATTCTTTGTCATATGGACACACAACACATTTTTGTTTGAATTTTCCAAAGATGAAGGTGTTTGCTACACACTTTTTAACTGACTTTTTAAGTTTGCATATGTCACAGAAAAGCATTCTTTTAGTTCTCATATCAGTGAAGTGCATACTACATGTATGGAGTTATCTTTTTAATTCTTGCTGTGGAGATATGAAGTGCATCACTGGAAGTGCAATAAGTTATTCTAAAGATGAGTAAAATGGATTATAAATTTATGGCTTTTTCCAGAGCACAGTAATGCCCTTGCTTAATGTGACTGGGAGAACCCCATACAAAGCACAGTAAAGTACTGCAATATGATGCAGTTATTACATTTTGTTCCATTTATTTCATTATACAAATGGTTACATGTTATGGCTCCAGTAATGAATGCAGGTCAAACAAATTTTGCTAAGGACGTTGGCCAGAAGTTTAAATCAAAGTATTATTCTTGATCATGAGATTAAAATAAGGTTGGATCCTGGGCAGCAGAGAAGTCAACCCCTCACAGCATGCAGTAAGATCAGGAAACCATCTGGCAAGAAACCCAGATAGCAGAATGATCTCCCTAGAAAACCTGTATCTACCAAAACCACTCCAACAAAACCTCTAATTATGAGTAAATAAAATGTACAAGAAAACACCTTTAATCCAAAATATAGTTAAATTGACTGCAGATTTGCTTTATATGTATGCCTTCAAGTACTTAAGTTCTTCACAGCCCCAACGTGATGCAAACGGTAAGAAAACAGCAGTGGAATGCAACAGTATTTCTTTGTGGCACTAATACTTGTCATTGGAGTAGAGTGGCACAATCCTATATGTGCATGAAAAGCAAAATTATGGTCCAGTTTAGTACAATTTCTGAAGTAAAGCAGATTAATTTTGTTCAAATGGAGTTTAGAAGGTTTCATACCACTTTAACTTCTCATTCACAGTTCACACCTGAGCAGCCAAACCTCAAGAACAATTAAAACAAAATAAACTGCATTTCACAATTTACTGACATTTGAAACTAGCTATTGGTCATAAGTGAAATCAAAGTCGTTAATGTATTAAGGCATTTTATCACATCTTTTGCAAAAATTTCCTTTTTAGTTCAGTATTGGTTTTGCCAAGCAAAACAAGCACTGTGAATATTATTGCCATTTGTGCCACACTCACATTTTCAGAAGTAGAAGTTTTTTTCTGCACTTTGCTCTCTCAAAATATTAATTTTAAAGGCAGTTCATGTTCCCGATCCATCACTAAGTACCTTAAAAACAAATAAGACCAAGTGCCTGTCATGTTTTCTTATTTTAATGATCTTTCTATTTCTGATTTGAGTGTTTAAAGATTATATAAACTTAAGTTCAAGTCAGACTGAATAGAATCTTCCTTTTTTGGCACAAGTATATGTGTATCAAAATAGGACAGACAGATATTAGTTTAAATAAAATATATAGCTTCATTTCTTGAGGATTACCCTGAAAGTTTTGAATGTGGCATGAACAGTGAAGAGACACTTAAGATCAGTACAGTTCAGGTGATTAACAACTTGCATTTCATAAGGTGTCAAGTTATTATAAACTGTAACAACTGTAAATAATGGGTCATTCCTAAAGTATAAAAAGCCACTAAAAATAAGTACAATTTTTTATTCTCTAACAAATGTTAAATACTCCAAACAATATTCTCCTTTTATTTTACAAAGTTTTAAATGTTCTGTAAATGTACCCTTTGATTTCAGAACAATCAGACCTCAAAATCTGCTTTAACCTATAAACAGGGGACTACTGAAGGACTCTTTAAACATTTAAAGCACTATTATTGTTAGAACAGGAAGGAACTTGATCAATAAACCCAATAAACATGGTGATCAAGAAAACCATATTCAATCCTCTGTCTGCATTCTCAATAATTCTATTCAGTTCTAATCACCGATGTTGAGGGGGCATCTCATGGTATCTGACATCATGGAAGTCTACCAGCTCCATTTTAACATATTACCGTTTTTTGAAGCCAAAGCTAACATATGTTAGTTATACAGAAACACTGTATTCAAATCTAGTATAACAATCACGTTTAACACAAATAAAAAGTGTACTGAGACAAAAATAAAGGTCTCTTTGGACATAAACACAGATTCATCCACATTAACCTACCCTGAAAACAAAGCAAAAGGCAGGGCACTCACTCTGTGAGTTTCAAAACTTTAAAACAAATTGATTGATATCTATTAGTCTATGAGGTACAGGGGTAACATTCAAAACCATGTATTCCTGCTGTGAAATAATTATGGGCCGATTCTGCAAATTTAGCCATTTCTGTCAAGTACATATTGATTGCAATTGAACTTGCTTGAAAGAGCCCTTATGTTTTTTTTCCCCTCTATTTACAAATATATCTGAAGTATAAAGATGTGCTTTATTATCACTTAGTGATTCACTGCTGGATGATGGTCTCTCCCAGGTTATTCAACAGACTTTTGATTTCTTCGTCAATCCTCATCCTACTGCTACTTCTGAGAATATATATGTACACACACAGTTCCAGAAGTACAACTGGCACAGTGTGTGTGAAGCAAACTACTCACTAAACTTATTAGGTTAATTATGAATTACAGGTACATTTGCTAATATTGATATTTTCAACTTGAAACATTTTCTAGCAGCGTAATTCAAGATAATGCCAAAATGCATTTAAGTACCTGTATAGAATATTGTACTTAATTGCATTTTAAATACAACAGAAAAAAAAGGATTTTCTTAACTATTCCATGCGCAAAAAATATCCAAGGCGATGAAATTCCATCCAAACAAAACACACAAGTTGTCCCATGAAATCAGACCTGCTACCTCCAAGCCCATGTCCATTAAAAAAAAAAAAACAATAACACTTTACTCAAGGTGGAATGAAATGCAGAAATTAATAAGCCAGTCACATACAGCCGATCTTTTGGAAACTTACTGCAATTCCCTACTCTCTAGACTGGGTAATTTGGCACTAACTCTGAACACACAGCTATCCTTTCTTTATGCAGATGCAAAACGGTGACAAATCTCAACACACATTGTATGTGTTTTTGCATAGGGATAGATCTAACCAGTCGGGGACTGGGACAGTCAGGAATGAAACTCCATTGGTATTTCCAAATAGGTCTTGTAAAACAATACTGCACTGCATACACAAGGCAACAAATTGGACTGGTTTCAGTATTCACGTTTTGTGTTTGTAATGCTCCTAAGTGTATGTATTACAAATGTACAAGTGATTTTGAATCAGTGAAAAACTGAACAACCTCCACAACCACATGTACCCACATAACCATTAAGGGAGATCCAGAAAGCACAGTTACAGCTGAGTCCTTTGTTCAAACAAAAGTTATAAATAAAACTATAAAGAAAAATCAGTTTAGCAGGCAAGCCCTATTACCTGGTTTTCCAGCCAAAATACGTGGCACCTGCCCTGTGAATAGTCTAGTACAGTTACCACACCCTAACCAAATAGAGGAAGAACAAAGTGAAACTCCTCCTCACAATTCAGCTGCAGAGGAGTAACATTTTCTTTAAGGTGATTGAGAGATCAAAGCCATTAAAGATCACAGCAAACAATACATTAAAAAACACTTTTTCACAAAGAGAGCTTAGCTTTTCAAAATGACTGAAAGAGGAGTATAGACAAATAATTATTCTCATGTTTTTTGGAAACATTGCACCCAGTTTTATGTACCAATCAACAGTGAAATGGAAGTATTTCCAAGCCTAGTGCCATGATGACGACGAAACACCACGGTAATAAGAAATAATAATAAAAAAAATTCTAAGATTTCATATCTGATCTACATTTCTTGGGGGTATTCCGGATAAGAAAAAAAATTGCAATAAAACATACGGCCTATTCCAAAACCAGTACGCTACCCTTCAAGGATTTAATTCAGATGCTAAAAATTAATTTCAGTTAATAAAACATATTCTGTGCTCCCAAACATTTTTTCTACAAAGAACACAGATAACAGATCTCAGCATTCATATTAAATCAAGCATATACCAGAGTAGTCAGAATCAATTAAAACATTAAGTTGAATGTGGAAAACCACTGGTCATGGCTGTCAACTCTTAAGGCTTCCAAAGCAGCAAGGGTTATGGTTATCATTTCAGCTGAGCTGATGGATATTTGACAAACTCATTACATGAACCAAGGATTTAGCTTATTGAAACGGGCAAAGGGTGCAAGCCTTTATGTTGTACAGCGATACTGGCAGCCATAATGTCCACAGCAAGGCTCATTTTACACGACAGTGTGGGAATACATCTTTAGGTAAGGACTGGGCCACCAACACTCATCATAGGTAACTTAGACAAGTACACCCAGACTCACAGTGGTTTTCAGCTCTGTGGCTTGGTATATGAAATCTACAACAGGGTGGCTAAATTGAGAGCTTTCAGAAACACTAATTTTAGACAAGCAAAAACAACTTAATGCTCAGGTAGAACAAATCCAGAAGAGCTTGTAGCACTTAAGACAACTAAGCTTGTTTACACTTTAACAAATCGTCAGAAATTAACTTTTGAGAAAAGATCTTTGGTTCCAGTTCTCACTAATAACTTAAGTATTCGGAGCAAGAAAAGGTGAAACAAGCTGGATAGATTCACTGGGGTAATATGACAATGATTTAGAATAATATAACCTTGGGGGAACCACAGAACGAAGAGAAAAAAAACATGCATTTTTTAAAGTTTGTATTTGCCGATTATGTTTTGTTTTACCCACCTAGTTTGGACCTCCAGTTGACTCCCACATGAGAGGTTGAGGAAGCAGACTTCTCTGACCCTTTGGGATACTTGTCTTTTAACAGGTCACAAGCATCAGAGTCTTGTACCAGAATTTCAGCATCAACTGGAGAGGCTCATGTCTCACTGATAGCACTGCTTGGCTGCAAGAGGCCTGGAAGGCCACATAGGGCGTAGGCACTCCTGGGCAAATATTCCCACCCTACCTTCAGTGATGCTCAATCAAGGTGCACCACCACTTGGGAAATCTCAGTCAGTCAGCTAGTAACCCGGCTCAAACCCATAATCACAGAACGTCTTCTACTTTCAGGCAGTGCTCAAACTGGTTGAATTGCTGGGGTATGCAGCATAAATATAAGACTAGGGTGAATGATTCCGTATTGTATTTTACTTTTTTTTAACACCATATTCACACTCAATTTCAATCTGCCCATGTGGATGAGAAGACTATGTTGAAAGCATCAAAATAAACATGTCAAAAGAAGGTAAATTGTGCTTATAACTATCCGTTTTTAAAACTAAAACAAATACATGAACAGGTCATGTTTAAACTACTTACTATGTAAATAAGCCTTTTCTAGAGACATAATTTTCGGAAAACCGGCATTTGGGGGAATAATGCACTTACAGCCATTCAGAAATAAAAAGCTCCGAGCAATACTTCAGTGGTTTTACACAAAAACCCCCACCAGAGAAATGCCAAAAAAACATCCTGAAAGTAGTCTGAACATTAAAAAAAATGACCCCTCCCTCATTACAGTACATTTTGTATCTAGGTCCAATATAGATCCACTAGGAATACTGAATCCTCAAGAGCTGACATCCATCTCCTAGCCCCTGATTCAGTTTCCACACTGTTCAATCTCATTGATTTAAGCCGGACTTTTATGAATGCAATGGTTTTGAGATGTTCTAGATGTTTTTAGAACTTGCCTTCTTTAAACTGTATGTACCAATATTGCAACGAGGAAAAAAAATGTTGGGTGGTATCCAGCTTCTGGAACAATGAATATCTAATCGTGCAGCTAGTAATTTGGTATAAACAGTTAAAGAAAAAATGTTAGGGTGGCCGAAACGTATGTTATCATGCAATTTCATAATCTAGTTTCAGGTTAGCCCATTTTCAAGGGCTTGCTCACAATTTGTGGCAACGTTATCACTGTGCTTACTGACTTCCCAGTATAGATAGGGATGGCTGTAGATTCCAGATGAAAAACTGACAACACATTTGAAAATATACCAAAAACTATTTTAGAAATATGTTTAAACATGACAAATCTGCCTGGAATATAATTAAACATCCTTGACATAGTCTGCACCAAAAAAAAAGGTACAGTGTACAAGTACGCATTATTATACACCAATATTTATGAGCAAATGTGGTCTATAGACAGACAAATCTATACAGTCTAAATTACAATACAGGTTCAGGATGTGTATCTGCTGTAGGAGAAAAAAAGATAAACAGGATGTGGATGCATTAGCAAAAGGGATACCTGACAGTGATTTTTCCCCAAATCATGTTGATTGCAGTCTTGTTTTGGCACACAAACCTGATGATTTCCTCCTTGTGGACTGTCTGAGACGTTTTTTTTAATTGTGGTTTGAGTGAATCAAGAGGTCTTCACACAAGGCATACTGGATCTTGCTATGCAGCTTGTACAAAATGACTTTTTACTGTACCATCAATTCTTCATGTCAAATGTCAAACAATTCTGAAGAAAGTACTCAGTGGCAAGAACTTTACTAAAAATAGTTGTTTTGCCATTAACTAATCCACCCCCAGTGGTGTCTTAAAATGATCTAGTGCAGGACTGGAAGGCTACTGAGTTGGATTTCTACAACCAGCACTGTTTCTAGCCTCTTTGTAATTCCATTCTTTATATAATTACTGAACAAAGATATTTATGGAAATGTATCTAATTAAACATGGTTTGGTTATATGTTATAACCACATACAACACTAGTTTGTAAGTACTAGATGTACTAGAAGTAGTATGTTTTGATGGTAAGTCACTAACTTGGGTTCCAAGACTTAAGTTGGTCACATACTGGGTGCACGTTATATGAAAAATGTGTTAGTTCAAAGTTATTCTGAAACATTTCATGTAAATTATACTTGCATTTCATTATGATTCAAATGGATTCAAGTGCAATGTTTACTAGCCATTTCTTAAATAATGCAAGAAACACATCTAGATTGGATAAGCTCTAGATTGAAATATATGCTCATAGAAGTCTAATGCCTGAATATTGTATTCTGAATTTTTTAAAAAAGATTTGTTCAGTGTCCAGTTTTCCTTCATGCAACTGTCACATATGTGGACCTTTGGTTTTGACGGATGTGATGCTTATTACAAGGCCATTGAGCCACCCTACACGGATAAACAAGTATACAGATTTACAAAAGCATTTCTATTTTAGAAACTGCCTTATTTCTAAACAAATGAGGCTAATTATTTTGGAATGGTAATATTAAATTAATTTTTACTGAATGACCATTTGCAAAAAAATCATGAAAGGTGAGCTTGAAAGGGACAGTTTAAATTGTCATCTTCTAACCATGGAAATGTTCAAATGGAAATACTACAACAGTGCTTTAAGAAAAAATACAGAACTTCTAGAAAAGTTTTACAAGTTTGAAAGGGAATAACTTCATTTATGCAGACTCGCGGTCCCTACTATATTTTAAGAACAAATATACAAGTTTATACGTTTTGCTTTTAACTTTTTCCCCTACAGCTAACTATTGCACTGACATTCCAAGAAAGATAAAAAACACCACTCATAACTGGTCAGATGTACAGATGCACATTAGAGGAATCTTTTATTCTGTGACTTCCCTCCACTGTAATAATACAAGCTCATACAGTGCCACTGAGAAGTCTGATGTCAAATAATCACCGCATTACTAGAGAGTGACATGACATCAGACCCCAGCCCACCCCCATCAACACACACAAACCTGGAACAAGTGCTTCCAAGTCTTATCCTCAGTCAGTTAAATTCAGTCAATGAAACATGCTGCTGTATGTGGCTGTCCATTAAACTGAAAAGACCTCCCAGGGACCTGGTACACTTGCTTAACTTCTAAAAACATCAAACAAAAATCAGACAGAATCCTTAATATTCAGATCTCTCCAAAATGCGCATCCATGCATTTAACCTTTAAATGGATACCATAGACCCTTCTTACCCTTGTACAAGGTCAATAATCATTACAGAAAGCAAGCATGTTAAAAATAAAGTCACCAATATACTTCACCTTCTTGTCTCTTTAGGCAGAGGCCAAATTTGGTGCAAACATTTCCTCTATAATTTTTCATGTACAGAAGCCATTTCCTACGACTGTTTGAGGCTGGTCCCTTTTAGGTTTACCAAATTGATATATGTACTTTATCAATATCTGATATCAATACCAGAATAAAAAAGAAAACCATACTGGTGACTTTAACACATGCCAAATGCCTTTTAAGTAGAAACAATGTCAAACAACTAAAACCTCATATGGCCAGGTACTGAATGAGAAATATTTAGTATTATTTTAGTATTAAATGCCATGGGAATGAAGGTGGCATACATTATTTCTTTAGCTCCTGTCCCTGTTAGACCACACTCTCGCGAGTGGAAACAAGGACTGCCCTCCGGCAGATGGGACAAGTGGAGTTTTCTGAAAGCCAACGGTCAATGCAGTGGACATGATATTCATGAGAGCAGGGGAGCTTGCGCAGCTTGTTCCCTTCCGCGTACTCCGTGATACAAACACTGCAAGTCTTCAGAGCGTCATTCTCCCCAAAATTCCGGGTCGACAGGTTGTCAATTTGTTCTTTGGTGAGTCCCCTTGGCTGATCATCATCGTCGTCATTGAGGAGGAAGAAGTGTGCCAGTCGGAGAAAAGGCAGGGATCCGGGCTCCTCGAGGCTGATAGGGCTACGGCCAGCACGACCTTCTCTACCAACTGTCGGCACTGAAGCACTCTCGCTGGCAACGTCCTGACGCTCCTCTGCGGTCCGTGGCTCCGTGCTCTCCTGGCTGGAGTTGACGGTGTTGGTAGAGTTGGTGGTGTTGTGTAGCTCTGTGGGCTCCGTGGACTGGCTGGGTCCCCGGTTAGAGTCCGAGTCACTGTCACTGTCCATAAAATAACTCAGTTCGCCAAACCCTGTCATTATCTGCCGAATCATGGTCTGTAGGGCCATGGATGTGGCCTCACTAAGTCCAGCATCAGATATCCGCCGGATGGGAATGCGGATTGTGCTGACATACGTCCGCACCCCTGCTCTTTCCGATCTCGAGAAGGTACGACGGAACCCGCCTCGTTCACTCTCATATAAGAAAGTGTTGTTAGAGGTCTGGGAGCGAGACCTGGTCCGGCTTGCAATGCTGTCTCTCTGGCGGTACTCCCCTGGCCGCACCCTCCGCACCTGAAGGTCCAGCATGATGGTCGGGGGTCTTCTGCTGGAGGAGTTTGTTTCAACACCAGCCCCCCCATCCGAGGGGTTCTCCACTTCCTGGGGGGCATTAACGGGCTCTGCTGAAGCACTGTCCAGCTGGGCATCATACTCCACAGTGCTCTGTCTCGAAAGAATGTGCTGCCTAGTTCTGGAGCTTCCTTCCATTTGAGGTTCTGAAATGTGATGGGGACTCTGAGAGGATGTGCTGCGTCGGGCTCGCCGCGGGCCCTCCACGCCGTCGTGGTTCAACGGTGAGCGGCTCCTCTCGTTCCGGGCTCTGGTCCTCCGCTGCTCTGGACTGCGGCTTCTGGCCCTTCGCTGACCTCTCCGGACTGCCTCCTCAACAGGGGGGCTCTGTGGATCTGGCAAATCAAGCTGCTCAATGGGTGGCCTGATCAGCAGAGGTGACTCAGGAGGTTCTGCTTCAGGATGGACAATGATGGCAGGCTCCTCCACTTCTGCTGCGACCGTTTCCATTGGCTGTTCCACTACAGCAGTCCCAGGTACTGGCTCCGTTTCCCCCTCAAGCGGCTCCCCCTCTGCCCTGGCCTGCTGCTCTGTAATGTTGCGGTTCACATTGATTTCCAAGCTGAAACGGAAGTCACCACTATTTGGGTTGGTTCGGCTCACTGCTCTCCATGACTGATTACCCCTGTGGCCACTCCGGGTTGTGTTTCCTGTCCGTCTTACCGAGTTCAACCAGTCCAGAATAGTATCTCCATTGGAACCCTCCTCTGACCCCTCTGCTCCTATAGGCAAACAAAAAAAGTGAGCACTAGAGTAGAAATGTTTGAACTGTTGTCTACAACGTGAAGTTAAATGCAAAAATTGTCCTGTGAAATTATACAAATGAACATGCATCTGTATGAAATTATACAAAAACAGTGTCATTTTTATCTGCGATGACTTGGTATACACGTTAAATGGCATGGTTTCTAAAAAAAAGTCAAGGAACTGCAGTATGTTACACTTTTCAAAATTATCAAAATCCTATATAAGATTTAATATCCATTTCAAACCTATTTTCTACAATTATCACCATAGTACATAAGTAGACAGCTGAGGATCTAGGATCTAGGACTGTTTTTATGACAGAAAGAAGTAAACAGTGGAAAAATGGGCAGACAAAAAGATAGTATACCCACATTGTAGAACTGCTGCAGTTACAGTGACTGGTACTCACCAGCAGCAGTGATGAGCAGATTTTGCCATAACATTTTTAAACTCTGAAGAGACACCACACAAGTATTTCTAGGTATTTTCTAACTGTGCAGTTAATTTAGGATGTGTTACTTTTTTGTTTATTAGTTTGTTTATTACTACGTATCACATCTAATGATTTACTTTTATTTGTATTTACCCATTGTAGCCTTCAATTCTACCCAAACAAATGACTGCAATAAACTGTAAATGGTGCATTACATTCTGAAGTTTACTGTGCTTTGAACACTTTGTGCATGACTTAGGTTCGTGGTGAGCACCTGCTCAACAAAAGCAAGTCCTTTACATCAAGACCATTTTAATCTCAACTGTAGGCTGTACAAATGATTAAGCAAATAGTCATTATGGACTAGAAAATGGCTAGATAAGATGGTATCAATTAGTCACTAAATCAACCAACTGCTTAATATGATTCTTCATGATCAGCATTAAAACAAAGCCTTCTGCATCTTTAGTGAAGCGATAAAATACATTTCATAAGCCCACATACCAGCACTCTCTTCACTTCGTTCATTAGCATTCTGCTGCTCTGGCCCATCTTTGATCTGCTGAAGGCGACTCAGCAACTCCTCTTCTGTAATCTCACCTAATAGAAAAAGGAAACATTTCACTACAAGGCTGCTGATGCCATGAACATCCTGATGCAAAAAAAAAGAGATCAATGTTGCCACTGCATTTCCTTAAATGAAGGCACAATTGGATCACTGAAACAAAAATTAAAAAGTACTGAGAAAAAAAAATACTGGCATTTTCGGAAGAAGAGTCTGTTATGATGAACCTCCTAGCACAACAAAAGAATTGAAAACAGTCACAACATAATTCATAAAAATTTCAAATAAATGCAGACTGAAATCCAAACTGAATATGCACCTGAAAGAGCTTGTTTCACTATAAGCTGTGCTATTAAAACCTTTCAGACATCTGTATGGAAGATTCTTTTTAATGAGGGGGAAAAAGGGTTGGTCAAACATTACCACCGTTTACAGAATTAATATACACCCCCAAGTGAAATGCAGATATTCTATACTGCAAAAATGAGCATCTGAAATATGCTTAATTGATAATAAGGAAGGTAGCCATTAAACTTACTTCATAAGCCTGCATCCAAACAAAACGTACACTATTTTTTAATATCTTTTTATATCCATTGTAGCACAAATACACTGTCCAGCTAACACGGCAATACAAACATCATGACTCATCTTCTACTGTTCAACAATGTAGTAGCACATGCTTACAATTTTTTAAATGCTGCAAACTATGGTTTATGGTTACAGTTTTTTATGGTTTTATTTTTACCCTAACTTTCCAGTTGTTTGGTCCAGAAAACCAACATTTCTATTCTACTGCCTTTGCAGTTGTGCTCTAAAGTCAATTACACTCACTGTGTGGTAGATAGCAATCACTGAGAACGGAAGTGATTTTTTGCTTGCCTTTAAAGAGTTTCATTTATTTAAAAAAATGTGAATTTCTTTCATGAGGGCTTATAAACTTAATTTTTAAATTGATTTATCAACTTTTGTAATTAAAATCAGTGATTTACAAACCTTACATTAATAATGCATTTTAAAAGTCTAGCATTGAGTGTGAATATGTAGCTGCACAGATAATTAAAAAAACTATATAACTTAATGGAATACAATATAAACACCTATGCATCAATTAATCTATTAGTACACTTATAATAGCTGCAATGCAAACTTATTTCAGTTAATTTTCCTTTCTCAGGAACATGCAGTAACTCAACCAGCACCTTTTTTATAGGAATATTAAGATGTCAAAGCTATTCATGTACTTTGTTCAAACATGTAACGACCATTGTAAGATGGCGATCATGTGCATGTGAGCCTTTTAACATCTAGTGCTGTATGTCTGAAATCAATGCAAAAAAACTTTATACTGCTACAATCTAAGTCTGTATGATTATTATAACTTTCAGTATGCATTCAATTGTCTTTCAATTGCACATAGGGGAAACTGAGCATCAAAAGAGATAACTATTTAATTTTAAAAAACATTTAAGAATAGTGATTAAATGTTTTTGGTGCTGTTAACAGATCATTTCTGAATGGTGATGCACTAAAATATTGACTGTTCGAATTAACATCAAATCACTTATTTATTTAGAATTGACTCTGGTAGAGGTGGTGAGGTGTTTTAACCTGTAGAATGTCACATATGGTGAAAATCAGGAAAAAAAAACACAGAAAGGAACATGTATACTCTGCTTATCAATACAACAATGCTTTTTGTTATTATTCATGCCATTAGGATATTGGAGACCAGGCTAAGTAAACACACTTTCACTAGCCTTCAGAGGTGTTCACAGGTAGAAACTGTTAACCTGGCAAGGCATTACAGCCAAACAGTCAATGACAGGGTATGATCTAGCACCTGATCACAGTGCCGTACCAGGATCAATGGGGAGATCCAAGTCTGAATGATTGGCCAGGACTGTCTAGCTCCTTACAGAACTCCACCTTACTTGCTACCCATCCTTTCGCTTATATTGATACATCAAGATTCCAGACCTGAGTGACACTGAATATTTGTGGGATGAGTTAGAATTATGTGGGAGATGTAGAACACGAAGGCCAATCAACAAGCACATTTTTCTCCAGGATCTTCATTAGGAATTGGAAAGAATCCCACAAGGCAGCACCTGAAACCTCATCAAACTGTTTTGCAGATGAACAATTTGTATTACTTCTGACAGTGGCAAGGCATGCTTGTACCCAGTGACTTTTACACTAGATCCCCTATTGAAGATTAATCTTAATTTGCACCACAAATTTATTTTATTTATTTATTTTATTTATAAGGTCAAAAAAACTGATTAAAAAGTGTCATTTTCTTTCCACTTTTTCAAAAAGTTTGCCACCATAAGTGGTATGTTTTCTTTTGATGCTCAGTATACATTTTTCATCTATTTCTAAAATGTTAGCAGTTACAGCTTTATTATAGTGCTGTCAGTTGAACAGTCTTTTGAGAATTTGGCAGTTGGTTTCCAGGTAAGTTTCAGTATGAATCCGTCTTACCTACACAGCGAACAGTACTGCAATGTGGAAACACTGAGCAGAAAGATTCCAAGTAAAGTCCTCAAAATCAGTATTGTAGACAGGCCCTTAGGTACTACAATAGTAATGCAAAGTAGCTACTACACAATATATGTATTTATCAATATAAAGATAAACAACATTAAAGAGGGCCTTTCTGCTATATAAAACAACTGAAAAGAAAACAATACTCAATATGTACAAGGCTACAAAGAACCCTTCATAATGGCTTATGAGCTGCCTTCACAAACTCTCTAAATGCATTTGTAGCAACACCAAGTAATTTAACCAACTGAGCTTTGCACAGAAAACAATACCGTGCTTTGTGCTTAATTAAAATGAAATGTTACTGCAGTTTAACAAAATGGCCCTGTACACAAACATGATGGGCCAAAGCAGCTCTGTACTCCAGTACATTATATTTTAGATTCATATTTGCACATTTACCAGCATTCCTTTAGTTATTGCTGCTTTAGGCATACGTCTAAACCTCAGAAATATTTTTCTACTCAAGGTAATGAGAAAAATACATACTTTTACTACTGTATAAAAGACTTGCATTATATTTTTGTATAGAACTCCCTGGTTAGTCAATTTTGCCTTAATTAACAGAACAAAAAAATAGCTTGGCCATGTTAGTGAACCTTCACAGTGAGTTTCTTCTGAAAATATTTTAAAAAATGTATTAATGCAACAGGCAAAAAGGTCACTTTTCATTATCCCATGGTAACACTTTTTGAAAGAATGTTCATCCCAAAAAGACTGCAATCCTCAATATTACAAAGTATAAACTTACCATGAAACGCCCTGTCCGCTCAATGCCAAGCTTCTGGCACCAGCTTCAGCCAATGGACGAACATGCACAAGCTGCTCCAAAAATTACCTTCTTTCGTGTCCTCAACAAAAATGGACGGGTCCTCTTCGGCAGTCCTCAGGCTTTTGTGGTGAGCACAAAAACGCTGCCGTGCATAGGACAAGGTATTGAAAATGGGGCAAAACCATTCTAAATAGATTATCTTCCGGAGCCTTTCCCTACGCTTGGATTATATGAGAGCCATTTGCTTGTCAAAATCTAAAAAAAAAAAACAAGAGCCCAGTTTCCTCTTCTTATATACATCAGACCATAACTGACTGCAGTCAAGGACAACCGCTTTATTCTTTGACATTCGCAATCCAAGTTTATGTGTTTATCACTTCAATATTCAAAGGCTCTGCTTTGGTGGGTTTCTCCCTGTCAAAGTCACTATGTGGCCTATGTTTGATTTACAAATAAGTTCAAAAGATCGAAGTGGATGGGAAAATGGTTATCTGGTGCTTCCAAGCAACAGTAGTTATACGTGTTAACTAAAAAATTATGCAAGACAAAAGCTATATAGAGAAATATTTTACACTTTTTAAACAACTTACAGTTTGAAGTGTTATTTAAAAAACAAACATGGGAAAAATTAAAAGTTTATTGCATACCCATAAGGAGGATATCCCATCTACAAGACTAGGAACCACAGTTAATGGCATCTGTAAATGCTCAACTTCTCATTCAATGACTTGTGCAGTATGCAGAAAACTGAGGCGATTAGAGATGTTGTAGTACATGTCTGGAACACATCCAGAACTGATACAGCAATGAACATGTGCTGTAAGTGAAAAGTGAGTGAAAAATCACTTGGTACATAAAATGGATGTGTACACAGCTAAGCAGCAGAGACTGCTAAATGAATTTCAAAAAGGCAGCAGCTGTGAAAACAAGCCACCTGAGAACACCACCAAAGGTTTGGTGTTGAAGGAAAATTGAAAGGAAAGTACCAGCTAAGGTACAGTTTCTGAGGTACTCGCGCAAAGGAAACAAAAGTAAATATGAAAGATATACAGCATAAGAATTACACACAATAAATGCTAAAATGTCTTAATTGTGAGTAAATTAACCTCAAATCAACAAAAGATTTGTCCTTTTAAGAAATATGCCAATGGAATCAAATATAGGAAACAACCTATTAAGCGTAATGACAGAAAATGCAATTAGTGCTCCAGAAAAATTTTAGCTCACTACCCTTATTGGCCTAATGTCAAGATGTACAGAAGGTTCTTTCAATTTTAAGGACCTCAAGAGGATGAGACAATCCAGTTGCAAACCAGCTCTATTAAGGTACACTGAAGAAGATACATATTTTGTGTCAACTTGAATAAATTTAGACGTGTAGCATGCCTGAAGGTCAAATGGAGCGGAATTTAACAGGATAATAGATCAGTGTCTCCAAGGTGATGTAATAATTTTTAAAAATTATTTCATACAGACGTAACATACGGATGTAGTTTGTAGTGAAAACATCCCATCCCAAAAGCAGTTGAAGCCAAGATGCAGTATTAAACAGGTTTCCAATTAAAATCCTTTAAAACTAACTGTTTAGAAACTTAAGATTTCAGATTCACCACCTAAATGAAAATTTGTCAGATTCACCACCTAATTGAAGCTGGAACAACCATAAATCAACCTAAAATGCTCATAATTTAGTTTGTAATGACATTTAAAATTGTTAAAACTGCCTTGTGGACATGTGTAAAAGTTTGATGGGTTACTTTTAATTCATGTCAGTTCACAGGAGACACTTGATGTGTTATTATATAATCTACATAGCAAAGAATTTATTAAAACCACACAGCAATATTAATAAAGAAATGCAGAAAGAAAACTGCAATAAGTCATATTTATTCCACTAAGTGCTAACCTGCTCAGAAGTGGCAAAGGCTTAAATCTACGCCACACCAGTCTGGAAAATAAACTGGATTTACGACTCAAAGTAAACAAGTTTTAAATGATGATTAGCATCAGAATACTTCTTTGAAGCTCTCCTACATACAGCTGAAGGAAACAATTATAATCTTTAACTTAAGCAATACAGATAGCAGATTAAACTCCACACTTTCGGAGTAATAAAGACATGATCAGTGTGTTATTATACCAAATAATGAATACTGTGGCACAACACTAGTAGATTTCTGGCTACATAAAGTTTTCTATCATTCATAATGTTAATGCAATTCCAAATGAAATGATTTTAATGCAGAAACAGCAAAACATCACCACACCAAACTTCAGTAACGAATAGAGGCCTACTTTTGTCATGACTGAAGGTGGTCTGTTCTGCATTGTCTGTGCCAAGACAAACAGTGCTGCAACCTTTTTGTAATTTAAATTAAATTAAAATGTAGTTAATCTGTATTTTAAAAAGTAGGATCAAGCTGTGATCATGTTAAAGTGATCCGAATTTGAGCCCGTTAAGCTTAGTTTTAGTACTTGATGAGCTTTCAACACTAGGTCACTTTAAGCACTTCCTTTTGAAAGCATTCAATCCAGGTGTGTTATTTTAAGGTTTTCTAAAGCATTTTCTTGAGAAAATATTAAATGAGTGGCAAAAAAGTCTTGTAATTATAACCAATGTGATGCAGTTCATTCATTTAGCATGTTGACTAACTACTTTGTGAGGTAGAATCCATCGCTTCATTTTAAAACGTTAGTATTTGCAAGTCAATCAGTTTTTCCTCCGCCTGACTGGGTCTGTGGAGGAAACCCAATAGTATTAAAACGGAAACAAAAACATATCAATTTAAGGGAATTAGCTGTGAAAATTGTTCTGTCACTAAAAAATGGATGTATTACCAGGGGTTCCCAACAGGTTATTGTCTCTCATCAGCCGGTAGTCCTCCTCACTCAGGTTGTTCACAAACTGGTAGAAAGCCTCTTCCCTGTTGAGCCGGTCTCTCTGCCGCTGACGTTGAGCTTCCGACTGCTCGCTTCCTCCTTGTTCCGCACTGTCCGAGTTCTCCATTGCAGCCAGGGCAAAGGTGAGGTCTTACTTCAGACTATTAGAATGAAAACAAAGGAAAATTGATTTGAAGATGGTGTGGTGCCACAGGGTTACATATCAGCCCCTTGAGCTGCACTTTATTTCAAATATAAGAGCCACTTTGCATTTGGCATTAAATGATACAGTACAAATTCTTCTAATCTTCAGATCATGTTCATAGCGGGGGCTGGGGGAGAGGTTATATTGATTTAGCCTGGGATGGTAATCATGCACTCGTGTGAAAATTCAAACATGCACTCATAAAAAACTTCTTTAAAAATGTCTCAAGCTCATAACTGGGACACAAATCTAGCTTCATAATCAACTCCTTACACGTTAAGTACACACTAATATTTGCGGAAACCGGAAAATGTGCTCATGTCATTAAGGATCTGCCCAGGCACGTGATGAAACACTATGTATTTTACACAAGAAATGAACAATTTGAGGACACGTCGCTTTTTATAGGTAGCGACTGATCTTATCAAATTTAAAAGCACATGGAGATACTCTTGTGGAAAAGATCAGAGTGAATCCAATCACAGCAAGGAAGCTGTTGAGCTTTTCTCAGCATTCATGGTTAAACAGGCAAGGCTTCAAAATGATTTTTAATCTGCACTGGTAGAAATACAATAGGGAGCAGTGAATACAAAAAAGTCTGCAATGTCCTACTTATTGCTTATGCTCTTTGTTTTACTAAGATTCACACATTCTACACAAAATATTGTTATAAAACAGACATGGGTACAACCTACATATTTCCTATGAGGGCTTACACTTTCTATAAAAAGTCAACTTCTTAAATAAATGACAGATCCAAAAGGTAACTAAAAATAAATCTAATTCTGTAAATTTAGAGCAGTTAATTCATTCAGCTGCATGGTTTAGTTGGGTCATGGCTTTTAAATCCCATGTGGGATGTTGCTTTTGTACCCGTGAGCAAAGTATGGGATTCAGATTGCTCAAGTGAATACCAGTGGGCAGAGTATTTACTGGAGCAATTCCACCAGTTCTTCATTGTAAGCTAGTATTTTACAACGATCACAGTGTCTGATTCATAAACTGATCAAATAACATTATTAACAGATCTGCTGCACAATCTGTGCATTTGAGTGCACACTATAAATGTGATGCTTAGTACAACAAAACTAAAATAAACATTAATTTCATTACCTTATCAACTTATATGGACAATGAACCAATCTGAAAACATTATAACAAATGCTTGCTTTTTATGATCCAATTAAAATGAGTGAATTATAAAAACGGGCCTATAATTTTGCAATAGAATAACTCCCAAACCAAGGACTATATCCCAATGAAAAACCACTTAAGATGGTAATCAGTGGAAGAGGTTCAAAATACTATTCTGAAATATTAAAAATTGCTATACAATTAAGTTACTGAAATAAGGCGGTGCGTCATCCCTATTTATCTTCAGTTATGTGTAAAGCAAAAGACGTCTGAACTTTTAAAAACGCATGGTCTAAACTGTGTATTTAAAAATGCTGAAATCATGTGAAGCCTTTTTGACTAAAATTATTCGTGTTTAGATCAAAACACATCATGTCTGAATCTGACAATCGATGAGAAAAAACAAAATGGCAACAGCTGTACGTTTCCCAAATTAGGTCAGAAAAATATCTTTCTGGATTGTATTACTGAATCTTACCGTGGTATAAACAACACAGAATTACTACTATAGTCATAGATTTGATTTTTTTCGATCGGATTCATTTCAAGCAACTCAATTATGAGTAATAAGCTCTGAGGCCCACCGTCTGTTAAATTAGGTAAAGAAAAGAAAAAACAGAGAAACCTCCTTTTAATCGCTAGAACACCGACAAAAAGCAAAAACAGTTATTTTAACGACTTTTACTGCGGCATGCTGAATTGGTGTTTCTTTAATTAAAGAAAATTCAATGAAAGGCTAGACCATCAAACGACATTTCATGAATTGCACAACAAAAAATAAACAAGGAGTTTCTAATTAAAAACAACGTCATCATTTTCCGGCCAATAACACAAAGCGGGACGATTTTTGACCCCCGTGTTACGAATTCAAGAACCGTTTCGTATACCTGTTATAATCCGTTGCTTTTACTTCAATTAATTCGCGTATTTTCCTCTCTTCTCTATCTCGGATTCACCTCTGTCTTCCTATGTCTCAAACTGCCATTTTCTTCATTATTGCAAAGCCTACCGGAACAGGAGCTGTGATAAAACGGAAATACGCAAGGACCAGGAGTTCTGTTCGCCCGCCACAGCGCCATCTTGAGGAGGGAAGACGGACTCGGTGCTGCATTCTTTCGGTTTTCTCTGGTTGTTGATGCGGTGCATAGGAATAAGGAGAACTGCGGGGATGTAATGCATGTAGCTGGGAAGTGACAGATTACATAGAATGTCTTTTCTAAAAAATGAAATAATAATTAGAAATATGTTACGCATCCTGGTACATATTGTCATTGGATGATAATAAAAACATAATACCCCAAGTGCGTATAATTTCCCACGTGTGCTGCTGTCACTTCAACGCCCTGAAGCACTGGGCAGACGAAAACAAGAACCGGAATGCGGATCAATTTAACTAGAGGAGAAAGGCATGCGCGATAGCATCCAAAATATTGTTTATATTAAACTGGGTCCACTAACTTATGATATGAGTATGTGTCATACAAAATTATTTTAATGTTTTTTTTTCGGGCAATCTGTGTTCTTCGGTTGTAAGCTATCTATACTCACCATTTCACACACACCCGTGCTTTGTGCACACAGGCCCCTAGGCTGTGCCAATACACCAGACTGACGCTGCGGCGCCCCTCAACAGCGTTCCACACCGAACTGCGCTAGTTCACGAAAGGTGACGATGTTACGCGCATGAAATAAATAACAAAACCCATTATTGGCATTTCTTCACAAAATGTTTTGCATTTTTGTTTTCTGCCCGAAACAGAACATTAGGAAATCATCAAAAGAAAATGATTTCTTTTGTTATTTCTCTTCAAAATAAGAATCCAGTGTAGTGTATTTGTTGGTTCTTACTATGTGTATACAATTTTGCCACGCCTCTTCTTGTCAACATAAGCATCACTAACGGATTGACGGTCATTTCTAAAGGCTGGTGAGAATTTTTATGAAGTAAATTAGTTCATATAATACATATCTGCATTTTCTCCTCTTTTATATTGCTCCTGGAATAGATTGATAGCAGTGGGAGTCACAGCCTCCACTGGTATTTTCTACATTTTTTCTATGATCTGTGAAATATGATTTTTTATGAACTGTTATTATTGCTGTTTAATTTGGGTAAAACGATATTAAGCTTATGAGGGCATGGTGGCACAGTGGTTAGTTAGCATTGCTCTCTCTCGCAGCGCACCATGGGGAGCAATCTATCTGTGTAGTGTTTGTGTTCTCCCTGTATTAGTGTGAGTTTACTCCAGGTGCTCCAGTTTCCTCACACAGTCTAAACGTACTGGAAGGTTAACTGGCTTCTGGGGAAATGGGGAAATTGGGAGTGTGAGCGTCTGTATTGTGTCGCTGTGCAATCTGCAATGCACGAGCGTTTTATCCAGGGTCTATCCTGCCTTGTGCCCGTTGTTTGGCGGGTGGGCTCCGGCTTCCCCTTGACCCATTAGCGAAAGTTATTAGCAAATGGATGAATTGACAAGGTTTGAGTAGGGAGCAGTGTTAGGGTGCATTGATTTTAAAGGAACAAGTAATGGTTAATTCCACATTGATCAGTAGAAAGTAAAAAGTAGAAATTCTTCATTGAAACTGCTGTTGAGCCTTCTTTGAGTGTGAGGGAGAGAGAATGAAGGTTGGAATAAAAATCACGAGAGAACAAAGGACAGAGCAGGTGCGAATGGGTACACAGGTGAGAAAGATATATCTTTGTTGTAAATGTCTGTAATAAGTCTGTAGATTTTATTTTATTTTTATTTTTTGGAAAACACTGGCAAAACTGATTGTACCCATCGGTCATGCCATTAAAGCAACTTGAATTGTATTGAATTGAGTGTCTGAACAAAGAGCGAGATGGGGGAGAAATGTGAAAGTATGAAAGTTTTTTAAAAAGAAATGAGTCTGTCATTGAGAGAAAAGTGTGACCTATGTTCCCTCTAATTTGTAATGGCCTATGTGCGCAAACAATTCGAGTACCTGTGCGCACTAAATTGAGTATATGTGAAATTGTAAACCTGAAATTATTTTTTGTTAATATAGTCATTCTCATTGAAGCATAGAGATCCAAAAGACCGGGACAGCAATTCAACGAGCCCAGTCATAGAGACTGTGCCGAGCGAGCATGAGCAGTGAGGTTCAAGACTACGAGAGCATAGATATCGGTTATTGAGTAGCAATAATAATGCACACAGCCAAGTTGGGCCTCTCACAGCCAGTCTCATGGTCAATTTAGCGTTTTTCAATTGATAACCGTGTTTGTTTTATTATTATAATTTTGGGGGGAATTTAATTTTTTGTGCTCAGTTCAATTTCCTTTGTGTGCTGCTTTGCTTAGAGAGAACATTGGGTGTGATCCAAAATTATTAATTTTGGCTTTGGATGTACTAATTTAACGTTTAATTTACTGCTTAACTGCTTGTCATCTATCTGTTATCAGAGCGTTGCTTCACCTGCTGAGAGTCATGGCTAGCTGGGGGCCCGTCCCAAAAACAAAGAACATGACAGCTCTTCCCCTAGAGGGGGCAGCAGTCTATTGCAGGGTGACAAAGAAAGGGACGATTTCAAATAGCCACTCAAGCCTAGTCAGCTTGTCTTCTGAAAGTAGGAGGAAGCTGGAGCTCCCAGAGAAAACCTGAGATCAGGATCAAAATTCAAAATCATGCACACATGCAATGGAGAAGGAATATGGTTGGGCTATTCACATTTTACTCTGGAAATAGAGGATACATGTGAAGCCCATGTTGATTATTGACAAGGAGCATGCAAGCAGGGTGGAGAAGGGGATTTTGTAATAAGATTTTGGTTGGGTGGATAGAGTGGGGTGTGTTTAATACTTTCAACAATTTTTATTTCTGAGTTCTAATAGGTTTAACATTTAATATACACCTCTTTCAACTAGCAGCCTACTGATAAAAAGGAATGTTAAGTATAGTAACCTCTAGTTTGCATCACGTTTTTCCAAAGCTATTTCGTGATCCCTCTTGCAGCATTCTGAAATTCCCAATCTTGTTGAGCTGAGTTATCAGTTGCTGGTTTAATAGAGTTTTCATTTGTCAATGAAAATCTAAAAGTTCTAACAATCGCTTTCATGAGCATACCATCTTTTCAATGTATTAGGCCTAACAGAACCACCTCTTGCTCATATTAGCCTCAGGGTAGTTGACTTTGTTAGGTACAACTATACACTGTACACTTTACAGTAGCTATAACAACCATGCATGTACAGCAGCAAAAATTACAATTAGAGTAACTAAAAAAAGTAACTACCTTGTCAAAATGCACAAATCACAAAGAGGGGTGGATTATTATAATAATTAACAGCAGTAATTGACATGCATTAACATATAATGGAAGTCATTTTAATTAATTTTGTTAATTATATAGCAACACAGAGAAGCTCAATATATTTGGTGGTCTATGTTGTTTGTTTAAGGATCAATTTGACCAAATAATTGAACATCTAGACCCTGATTTCTGCACAGAACAGGTTTTAAACAAATTGTTTTCTGATTTTTTCCAGGAAATGAAACATGTATGCACAGTGAGATGTGCCCAATTAAGAAAAAAATACAGTTTGTCTGGAAGAGATTCTTTCCATTTCAACAACACAGTGGAGTGATTGAAGATATAGTTTTAGTTTGTAATCGGGGCATGCTAACATTCTATGAGATATAGTACCCTTGTAAACTAGAGGATGTTGACAACATTTCATCCATTCAGATGCCTCATCTTTAGATTCACCCTTACTCTGGCTTTCAGATGTGGTTTTGAATTTCCAGACTGTAGTCTTATGGACCAGATGCCTGCTCCCTTTGTCTGAGAAGAAAAAAGTATTTTCACAATCTGGACATAAGCTGTCAACATCACAGCCATTTTTGGATAGCAAGCAACCTCAGGTCATCTAATGTCTCAGCTTTCAGAGATGTACAATGGCATATTTTCACTTTGTTCATGCAGAAAAAGTCTCTCTCACAGATTATTATAAAGGGCTGAGTGTAAGGAGTACCTGTTTAGTAGAAAAAGAATGTAAGAAAAGTGGTAGGCTTCTCCTGTAAAGTAATAATGTACAGGTTAAAGCTCCTGTCCCGTATTGCCATGTGATCAATCCTTTCCTGTGGAATTAAGTTGGACTCTTCCTCTGTCAAAATATAAATTTCATTCTGGGGCTAAAGTGTGTGATTATACTGATAGGCTGAAGAAACTGAACCTTTTTAGTCTCGAACTGATAAGACTACAAGATGTCCAGATAAATGTAATCAGAATCCTCAAAGTTACTGACAAAGTTAATCCAGTTATTTTGCCAGGATATCCTTGCTTCTTTCATTGAACGGCTGGAGAAGTTCCTTGGAACAATTTGCTGCTAACAACCAAACAAATTAGATGTGCCAATAGCCTCCTCTCATTTGTGTCTATTCTTCTGAACTTCTTCAAAGAGCTTTCAAGTTCACATATCTTTCATGTAGCAGCAGAGGTACAGTGAAGTAAGACAGGCCTTTGGAAATCTCTCATGTTAGTTTGTCACAATGATATGAGGTAGTTTAGTGACATCTGTGTCCCATGGTGTAGGATGTGCCTTACAGGAGTATCCAAAATACAATTTTAAAAATGCATATAAAAAACGTTATGGTGAATAAAGTGCCCCTTATTTCTTCTTATTCCACAATCCAGACTTTGGTCCTGCAAGGCAACTTCAAGTATGAGCATTGTCAAACAGCAATGTTTTTATGAGGTGTAAGTAAAAAGAAACTGCTTCTTTTCACACCAAATATGTTAGAGTTAGAGCTTGGAAAAGAGCAGTGAGTAATAATAATAATAATAATAATAATAATAATAATAATAATAATAATAATAATAATCAGATTATAAATATAACTATAGAATAACAGTCAGTACATATTCACCTTCTGTTACACTGCCAGTGAATTTCTAGTAATTTATTGTACAGGTGCTATCTTGTTATATTGAAGTGTGTCTGACATCATTATTGAGATTAACAGCACAACATTATTAGAACCTATCGTGGAAATGTTGTCACACTGGGAATCTGTACTACATTTTGCTTGGATAATACAGTAGTCTTCTTTCCCCTCCCCTTTGCTGCTACTACTGTCAAGTATTTTCATATAGGTGTCTGACTTCGTAGCATGTCTGAATCACCTGCTCTGCTTGGTAACCACTTGGTGCTTTTAAGTAAACTGAAATAATTATTTCTGGAAGAAAACAAATCATTATTCTCACCTGCTCACATCTCTTTCTTGTAGAACAGTATTACATCTTGAACACCAATTTTATTGTCTCTTCAAATATATCTGAGTAGTGCGCATTTCTGACTGCATCAGGTACTGCTAGTTCCAATCTGTGCGCTGTGCAATGTATTGGAATGGTCATGAAGCCTGGAGACAGGACATGTGTACAAGTAAATAGCTGTGCTGTGTAAAGAGTTCCAGTTTCTGTTCCCCCTGTTTCAGCCTGTGTGAGTCTGTGATCACTGTGGAACACTGTCAGTGTAAGGTGGGGTTAGCTGGGCATTCAGTGGAGGGGAGGGGGGTGTTGGGGGAGCATGTGTATAGAAGGACCCCTAGTGGGCCAAATGAGCTTCAGCAAACGGGAGGTCTCTCCCCTACTGCACTGTATGTGTGCAGAAAGCCTCTCTCCCTACTGTGTCATCACTCACAAGTAGGGATAGAAAAGTGGAAAACTTTCATGTTTGATTATGTTCTGCTGAATGTTATAGATTTCCTTAGAAATAGAGCATGACTGGGGAGGAATCGTTTGTTTGGCCTTGCAGTTAGCTATTATTCCAATGGCTAACAACAACAGCAAAAGACCAAAAACAAGATCTCTCCACTGTGTCAGTGCATTCATTGAAGACCCCCATAAGGAATCTTTGTCCTTCCATGACAGTACTGTGACTGCATATTCTTTCAATTCCTTCAAGCATGTAGCCTTCCTTGTTTTCTGCCCCTTCAGTAGAGAAGGTCTATCAAAGTTTGTGCAATTTTCTTCAGTTCTTTTCCTATTTTATGCAATTTGTCTATTGCTCTTAAAACACCAAGTCTGTGTGCATGTCCAAAAGTTTTATTTACCACTTTCATTGCAACTGTTTACCTTACATTACAGTGTAGCTAATCCTACAGTATTTCCAGATCAATAGTACTAGAGTTAGTGCTTTTGTCAGCTAAAACCACAACCAGCCTACTCTGTTCAATGAAATCTGCTGCTTGATTTCTCTCACTGTATGCAGTTGCACCACTGAAGTCGCAGCAGGTATGGCCATTGATGTACAAGTCCTTTAGTTCAACATTTTTTCTTTGCTTGCTGTAATTTTCTAAAATTGCCACGTTTAGGCAGAGGCAGTTCTTTCCTCATGATATACAGTAAAAGGCAGAGCAAGAAAGGTGTGTTATCATGCCAAAATGTGACATGCTCTTCTTAGCAGGAATATTTGCTATTGGCGTCTGTCCTGGATTGTGTCCGGCTGATTGGATATTTACACATTTCATGATATGGGCAGAACTTTACTTAACTTTATAGAAGGTACTGGTACCCCTCATAAAAAAAAACTATCTTCATGATCTGACTACATTTCTGGCACAGGTGACAGAATGTTTTATTCAGGCAATCATCAAATGTGAACGTAAACCATTCTTTTACCCATCTAACCTTTTGCTATCTGCTTCATCCAATTCAGGGTCACAGGGGGAGCCGGAGCCAGAGCCGGAGCCTAGCTTGGCAAGCAACAGGTGCAAGGCAGGGTACACCCTAGATGCCAGAATCCCAGTCCCTCGCAGGGCACATACCGACAACAGACAACAAATATGCAAGCACTCACACGAGGACTATTTTTCCAGAAGTCAATTAACCTACCTGTACAATATGTCTTTGGGCTGTGGGAGGAAACTGGTGCACCCAGAGGAAACCTATGTGAACATGGGGATAACATACAACCTCCTTACAGATAGCACCAGAATTGAAACCATGGCCCCAGAGCTGCAAGGTAACGATGCTAACCACTGTGCCACCATGCCAATCCCCATTCTTTTACTTCATTCATTGTTCCAAGGTAGCATGAATGATTGCTTTCTTTGTTTCATTTTTCTAATTGCCTCCTTATTTTGTGGGAGCGGTCATTCATCTCCAGTTCAACACATCCTCCTCTCCTCAATTGAAGCCATTAATTGTTCCCCTCCTTTTTGCAGTTGATTTTTTCTGTGTCCACCTGCCTGCATGAAATTGTGAGTTTGGAGTTTGTGACTGGGAAGCAGCTTGAAGGTTTGGTTCATAGTTTAAGCCACGGCTATCACTCCTGGGGCCATATTTATTAATTGAACTTTAAATGGTTGAAAAATGGTTTATTTTCACATACACAGTTTAGAATCATCTCTCTTATACTGTAAATGATTAAATCCTTACTTGAGTCCCTGCAATACACATTTCCAAACAATAGGTTTTGATAAATCTAAGTGTTAACAGACTGGCTTGTACATGGAAACCCAAATTTAAAATGTCCCAAACTAGCAACTGTATATGGTAAATGTAAACAGTATTTGTTGGTTGTGATCAGTCAACTTGGAAAAAGAAGGAAATGTATTGAAATAAAAACCTTTAACGCCGATAATGTGAGTGGGAGTGTGTTGTTTGATTCATTTTACAGCAATGTAATCATGAAAGGAATGCAACATTGGCAGTTAATTCACAAGGACACCTGTGTATCGTCAGTAAAGAGACAAAGTTAAAAGACATGCCTCCATTTTGATAAGAACCAAAATTAGAATTTTGCAATTTGCTGTCCAAAGTAATGATTCATGTAAATCAACTATACATTCAGTGCAGTATTCATGAAAAGGTGAAATTTTATTCATGGTTTTACTGTACATAAAGGGAATATCTTTCATTTCAATTCTGTGTACAGGGTAAGCAATTATTTAATGTTTAGTGTTCACTATGTGATAAATTACATATTTAATAATTAACTGCATCTGTAAAAGATAAATGGTGCTTTTTCAGACAGTCTTGTCAGACTATATTGTCCTAGTTTTTTAGAATACAACTTAGATTTTTTTTGCATCTAAGGAATATTGCCTATCTACATCTAGCTATGGCAATGCCTGATATAAAGAGTCTATTTTACACCTCTTTATCTTCTAGAATTGATTATTGCAATGGGATTTCTAAAACTCCACTGAAACATTGTAGTATGATGAAAACTAAGTCAGAAATGTAAGTCCTGGTCAGGTGTTCACATTATGTATGTTTATGATAAAACTCTGTTCTACCTTCCAACTGAGTAAAGAACAGACTTTAAAACCCTACTTATAATGTTCACAGATTTCTTTGGACTGTCCCCCTTTCATCACTGACCTTTTATCCAGTTTTAGCCACAATTTACAATCCACTGACTGAGGTCTCTTGTCGAAGGCATTAGCTTTTAATCAGCAGTATTGGGAAAGACACTTTCAGACAGTGCTGAAAAAAAAAACTAGTAAATTATGTGGGACCTTAAGCAAAAGTAGATTAAAATTTCTACATAAGAAATTACAACAGAGTAGGACATTTCTGGCTTACAAGTCATACAGTTTAGATTTTTTTGTAAACATGAGAGACTAAGCAGACCTTAGTCAAAGCATGGCAGCTCCAAAAAAACTGCCTTTTGTTTCAAATCGTTTTCAGATAATGGGAGATTTAGTAGAAAATGTAGTGCTATGCTTATTGAATGCGCTAGTATTATGGGTTGGCTGAAACTGCGGTTTGCTGAACCCTGGCAAACCAGTATATTGAGTTTCTGGGGACCTTCCAGAGATTTTAGCCATTTGGGCTCAATTGTACTACCCCTGAATACAAGAGTTAAAATTGTTTGCCATACTGTGCAACATCTGTCAGGAAGTAATGGACATAACTGAGAGCTATAAACTCCTAAATTGTTTAAAGGAGGGGGGAGTAAGAAAGATGCTGAGGATATACTGTAGAACGATTTTTTTACAGTTTTCCTTACTAGTCATTCAGATTGAGGCAATTCACAGTATTTGTACATCTCAGGTTTTTCTCTAGTTTTTTAGAACACCCACACTGTCTGCCTATGCCAAACGCATTAAATTAGGTTCTTGAACTGGATATATTATGATTGTTTTCACAAAGATTTGAAAATTTGCAGAAGATGTGTACAATACAAAGACCATAATAACATTCAGAACAAGTAAGACGATTCTTCTTACAGACCTGTTCCATTCATCATATGCAGCATATGCTTCTGTCAGGAAATGAAAACAAAACCCTTTAAAAAAAAACACTGAATTTTTATCTCCTATTGATATGAGATATTTGTTTTTCTCAGAACAATTAATAGCTCAAAGAAAGTCTGGATTTTCTTTTTATTGATTAGTTTAATTCCCAACGCTCATGTTAAAACAAATATTTGTCTGTAGGACTATGAACTTTATGCATGATTTGATATTAATACATTAGTGTTTTTAAATCTTGCAGCAAATCAGATATCTCTGTTTGACTTCAAAGACTTTATTTTATATTATTGCTCCTTTTTTCATGCATATAATAATTCTTAAAGTAAAGCACAAATCCTGCTTTCTAAAGCTAGAATTTTAAGAAAGCCGATATTTGCATTTTGTGTTATTTTAATTGTATTTTTTTGTGCATATATATATACCTTATATAACCTTATATATATACCTTTGAATAAAAGTACCAGATCATAAAAGAAATTCACCTAAATAACACTTTAGTTAAATGGTTATTGCTGTTCAATACCTCTTTTTAAAGTTGTTTGAAATTTCATTGTACAGTAAATTTTTCTATTCGTTTAGCTCTTTTCTTTTTTGGCATTTTGTGTTAAACTGTCTGTGTGCAGGGTTCTTAAGAACAGAATTGATGTACCACAATTCTGTTTCCCAAGATACACTTAATTTCTGTAAGAGAAAAAGAAAAGTCTTGATCCACAGTAATAAGATCCATGGTACATAAAAAAATATGTTTTGTAATGTTTGTTAAACAAATTCAGTTTCTCAATCCTTGTCTAAGAAAACCCCTGTGTTATTTAGTTTTCTAACCAGTAAAGCTCTTTCTTAATTAAGAATGTTGAATCTTTAATTTAGTTTTTTAATAGTTTCTGTACAGAAATAGCAGGATGACGTTAGAAATTAGCATAAACCCTGTGTTAGATGCTTGGTTTCAGAAGACTTCCTTTTTAGGTTATTTTCTAAATGTCCATGTGGAGCTTAACCAATAATTCTAAACACCAAAATTAATGCTTTTTATAGGAGTATTTTAAACAATAATTCCCTAATACATCATTAATTAAAACCCAGTTAGGGATTCTCATGCCCATCCTTGCTGGAGTACTGTGCAGTAGGCTAGTTTACTCTTGCAGCAGGCCACGCCTCTTCCACTTGTCAGTCAGGCCTGTTGCCATAGAAACATAATCAGCACCTGCCTCCTGGTAAAGCAAACTGTTGGAGGTCTGACCAAGCAGTGCTTGGTTTTCTGTTTCAAGGTTTTTGGGCACAGCCAGTGCTGTGTTTCTTTTCTATGTTTTGTTCTGGACTCCTGAGCCTGGCACAGGATCTTCCTGGTATTCTGCTCAGCTCCATACCTGGAATGCTTCATTCGACCTCCACTTTTGGATATTCCCTTTACTGTTCACCATGTCTCTCTGGCTCTGAACTGTGATTGTTTCCTAACTAGGATTCAGGATTGTACTTTGCCTGCTTGCTATGCCCACCTGCTACTCACCAGTTTACTTGTTCCAGCTCTAGGACTTGTCCTTTGACTGATCCACAATCCGCCACTATAATTCCAGCTTTAGTAGCAGTTCATGACAGGAACTGCTTAAAAAACTACAAACGTTTATGAAACTAAGACATCAGATCAGAAAATAGTTAATCCAGTTATTAGCTGGATTAAATAAGGTGTTCGATAACTTTAAAATTGCAATTTGTTTAAACAATCTAGAAAAAATTGGGGTGGTCCACGACCAAAACTGTGTATTTAATCATACTTAAAACATACTATTGACCCATTATCAGGGGTCAATAATGTTTTGGCCTTCAAATTAGTTTCTTGGTTCAAAAAGGGTTAGAGGGCCTGAGTGGCCCTGAGTAGGTGTTTAGTTATAATGTTATTGAAATAAATTTAGTGTTAATTTAGTTTAAGGGATAGAAAAAGGGGAGTGTTCAGGGGTAGTATGAATATTACCCTGCATTTATAAATTCCTAATTAATGTTCTATATAACATTAATTGAATATAAACTGATAATTGCTAGAATTTATAAACAAGTATTTAATAGGTAACCTAATTTAAAGTCAACCAAAATATATTATCCATCCGTCCACTTTCTAACTATTTTATCCAATAAAGGGTTTCAGGGGAACTGGAACCTATTCTGAAAAGCAACTGGCTCAAGGCAGGATACACCCTGGATGGGGATATACTGTATACATGCGCACACACTCATACCAGCACCAGCCTTCGCAAAAGCCAGTTAACCTGCCAATATGTCTTTGGACTATGGGAGGAAACTGGAGCACACAGATGAAACCCACGGAGAGGAAATGTGAACTCCACTCAAATGGCACCACAGGAATTGAATCCAGGGCCCCAGCAATACAAGGCAGCAATGTTAACTACTACACCACTGTGCCTCCCCAAAATAACACTATATTATGTGACTAGACAGTCAGAGTTATAGACACACCTCTCGTGGGATGAATGTTGTTAATTACATTGGCATTTTTCTACATTTCTTAGACTGAAACAGCAACATTGAAATCTCAATGTTTAATTCCATTGCAGCTGCAAAACTGTGGATCTCAGGTATGGAGAACATCATGGTTCTTTAAGTATTAGAGGGAAAAAATGACACTACAAAATTCAGCTAAAGTATCAAGTTCTGAATCTCTCAAGATTCATCGGGGCTCTCGTGATCACCAAGATGATCATCATTTTTAGTTGTTTTAGTTTCAGATTACCCATGATGGGTATTTGAAAATGTCATCATTCAAACTTTTGTTTAATTTTAATTCTGTGTTAGTTTCAAGGTATTTGCAATTACCACAATATTGTTTGATTGCAAAAATGTAAAACGTCGTTCCATTAGTCCAGAATCTGCTACTAGGTCAGGGTGATACCAAAGCAAGCGTGAATTCATTGTAACTGGTTGCCAATTGCAAATAATGAAGCTTATACTCTATTTGTTGGCTGTTGTTGGCCAGCAATGGATGCAAGGCAAGGTAGAGCCTGGATGAGACAGCAGTCCAATGCAGGCAGACACACAGACTCTTACATGCACAACCTCACACCTAGGGACAAGTTTCCCAGAAGCCATTTAACCTACTAAATGTTTTTGAATTGCAGGAGGAAACTGGACCACCCAAAGGAAACTGAAAACAGGTAGAATGTACAAACTCCACGCAGATAGCACCCCAGATTTGGAAATTAACTCATCTTTTATGTCTTTATGTTACAAATTCTAATAAGGAAATGTAATTATGTGTTATATGTAAGCAAATATTAGGATTATTTAAATGACTTTGCTTGAATCTAGAGAAATGTGGGTCTGTATGAAGGAAAATTATTTTTTCTTATTTGAACAGTTTGGGTGTGCTTTTGTTAAATACTTTGGTTACCTTTACTTATTATTTTGGTAAATACATTAAACCCTTGGTTTAATGTATTAATAGGGAGTAAGGCGTGCCTGTTAATGCAAAATGGCCATAAAATCTCGTCTTTTCAGCTAAAAAAATATAGTATATACTGCATATTGTAACACATACGGCCAACAGGTACTGTGTAAGAGCCGGCTTAACAGATCAGTGACGTCACCGCCCTTCCCTGTAATAGCAGGACCACAGCCCCTGGGCAGAAGAGAGATCTCTCTTTAGCTCACTGGGCTGGGTCCCTGTTGAGTGACGTGGGAGTCCTGGGTTTGAGCCCCCGACGGTGCGGGGCCAACCTAATGCGGCAAGGGCGCCCGCCTGAACCCCCGTTGCGTTACAACATAATCTCATATGATAGTGTGTTTTCTGGATCTTTTTACTTATTATTACAATTGCATTCACAACAGTTTATGAAAATTGTTCCTTCTCCTGTCATTTTTATGATAAATATAGAAGTTCTTTATTCAGTTGTAAATATACTGTGTAAAATTCACAAAACACAAACATCACCCATTGTAAGCAATTTGCTTACCCCTTTACTAATTGCCCTCTTCTTTATCTATGATTGCTGAGAAAATCTAGTATTTCTGATTTTGCAAACAAAATTCCCCTTCAGCAGATTGTGTCCATTAAATACAACGTCTGTTAAAGCAAAGTCCATTCAACTGAGAGTTTATTGTAGAGTATCTTTTATATTTTTCTCTCATGGGTAAATCTTTGTGTTTAACAGAAGATTAGTTATGGAAGGTTAAAAGATGGGTGCTGGCTTTTGGGAATCCTAGAAACTGACTTTATTTTATTAATGTTATTTATCAATACCTGGAATTTTTGGATCTTAGGGCCCACATTACATCCAGAGAAAAGGTTTGTGTCAGCTGAGCTGCTCTAGAGTCTTAAAAATTGATTTGCAATTGATGGTTCTCCCTGTTAAATTTAAAGGCACACTAATAGTATCTGTTGTGTACAACTTGTAAATAAAAAACAGACAAGTCAAAGATTAAATAAAATGACTTCCTGAACCGGTGCTTGTCTTTGTGTCTGTGGATGTTAACAGGAGAGTCAAACAGGCGTATCATTTAATACTTTCTCCGTTCTAGCACTGCATGTGTTTTTTTTTTCATTACTCAGTAATACACGTGTGCCTTTTCCTCCTTCTTAAGTGTAATGGTAATTATTCTTTAATCCCTGAGACACTGCTTCTGAATGGTGCTAGGAGATTTACACTTGCCTGACTGTCTTGCTGATTGACAGAACAAGCAGGTTTTCACAGAAAAATGTATGTCTCCACTTTTGCTAATGCCTCAGGTCATAACTGCATCAATATCTGTGAACATAATATATGAATTCAACATTGGTTGTAGGTCTTTAGGAATAAGCAGATCTGCTTTTGAATAAACAGCATAGCCTGGCCATGTAAGTGTAGGAACAGTACTGATGAGTTTGACTTGCCTTACTGGTGTATATTTATTAGCATCTGAATTTCCATACACTTGTTTGTTCACTACTACTGGCTGAATCAGGATTAGAATCTATAGCTCTCCTGCAGCTTTGAGAGTAGAACGATAGGTAGAAATCTGCAGTAAAAGTCATCAACAGGCCCCATAATTCCTGGACACTTGTCAGAACAAGTTTAAAAGTAAAAGTAAAAACACTGAACCTTTGCTAAATTAATGCTGGTGTCACATTATCTGGAAGGTGTATTTGTTATGAAAATAAAAAAAGTATCCATTATTTAATGAATGGTTTTTGGTCACCAATTATTATTTTGCATGTCAAATTATAACCCTGGCAAATCACAAGAAAGGAGAGAGAGACACACACAAACAGGAAATTCAACCAATCAAAGCTGGTCTTTTTTCTATACATTAAGTGGTTCTGTCACAACATCAAGCCTTGACATGAAATTTCCCTGCATCTCCACTTCTACAATCTGTCTTGGAAAGCCTCTGTATTCATTGATGTGTTTTCCAGTATTGGTGTGTGAAAATGGCTTGAAACATGTTCCCAGCCAGATATGTCCCTTTGTTCTGGTCATTCAGCTCATTTGAACCACCTGTTTGGATCAACCTTATTGCTCTTTAAAACAGAGAAAGGGTCAATCCAATCTCTTCTCACACAGTTTTTTGTACTGAGACTGAAAGGATTGTTACTTCAATCTGTCCTCATACCTCATGTCCTTACTCTCTGGAACAAGCGTTGTTTCACTCACCTGGACTTTAATCAGTAGTTCATGACCATTTTCATTAAAGTGAAAGACTACTGTATAACAGTGCACAGTACTCCAGATACTGCTAGGGCGTTCTTTAGTTTCAGCATGAGTTTTTTGGATTACACTATGTACTCTTTGCTATTTCACCAAGCAGGTTGTTTGCTTTTGTATTGCTTGATGTAAATAAGCAGAGAGTGTTGTTTCTCAATGTGCACTTTCTAATTCCCATGGTGTAAGCATGTCCCACATTTTTCTAATCTTTATGCAGGCATTAAAGTTTCTGGTATTTGTTTTCCCATCTAAGTTCCTCCTTTTAAAACAGAATTAAGGGATCTCTGCATTTTAAGAGAAATCCACCCAGGTTTGGCACATTTTCTACGAGCTCTTAAAATTCTGGAAGGCACACTTTTCTTTCTGTCAGCAGAGCTCTCAAATCTAATGAAAAAAGCTGGTAAAAAGTAACAAAAAGACAGACACCAGTGGCTTTTTGCCTCATTTTCATCATCATAGCAAATCAGTTCAGAATAATTTTAAAGGAGAGCCAACAGATTAAAAATTAGAACTCTACATATCCAAAAGGGTAGATTTACGACCATTAAATGTCATTTCCCCATGTATCTGGCAATCTAATCTAAATCCTTCTGCATTGACTTAATTGCATTTCAGCTGTTGCTCCCCAGTCTTTGTATCATTAACACGTTTTTCGACTGACACCTTGAACCATATAATCTACTAACGATATACAGTATGGAGAATATCAGGAGCCTCAACACCATGCCTCGTAGGACTCAACTTTGTTTGCTAGCTAACATGAATATTTGTCCTCTTAATATGACTCTGGCTTATGCTGGAGCCAGCCCTGAAACCTTCCATTTGATTCCTTGCATGTCTGTGTGGAGTTTCCAGTATTGGTGTGTGAAAATGGCTTGTAACATGTTCCCAGATATGTCCCTTTGTTCTGGTCATTCAGCTCATTTGAACCACCTGTTTGGATCAACCTTATTGCTTTTTAAAACATAGAAAGTGTCAATTCAATCTCTTCTCACACAGTTTTTTGTACTGAGACTGAAAGGATTGTTACTTCAATCTGTCCTCATACCTCACTCAAAGCCTTTCATTTGATTCCTTGCATGTCTGTGTGAAGTTGCATTCTGATTTCATAGAGGACAAAATGGTTTGCAAATACTCTATGAGTGCATATAAACATAGAAGTTATGTTTTCATTTGTGCATCTGTAAGTCAGTACCCCTGAGGGGGATCTCTAGGGTTAGAGGACCAAGTCTCCATTTCTTCCAAAATACATCAGAATGCATAAAAAAAAATCAGAATAGTTTTCAGACTCAACCAGCAGCTACAAGACAATCAGGTTGATACTCTGCTTTTGAAAATGGGTGGTGATGGTCTGCCTCACAGACTCCCACGCAGATACTGCTCACCTATGAAAAGACGAGGATCGTGTAGAAGATCCATAGATATTGTTTCAGGTCACAAAAGCTTGAGAAAGCACAAGCTTTTAGGGAAGTCAGAGTTCAAACTCAAAAAGTATTCTACCTTAAAAACATCCAGGAAAAATGTTACTACTGCCAATGTAGGTAAAGACAAATTTTCAAATGTGTTAAGTTAACTGATTTAGTGTGTTAGCACTGTTGTCAATAGGCAAGTGGAAAAGCCAGAATGAATGGCTTTGATCTGTCAGATCTACACAATGCACCGTGGAAGATGTTCACTTCCACCATGTCAGGGAACCTATTGGTAGAATAGGAGGATCCTTGTGCGTGACCATGAATCCCACAGGACGCAGAGCAGAGTAGTGAAGGGACAATCCAAAAGACAAGATCCAGAGGCTAGATCAAAAAGGGAGACAGAGGGTCCAGTAACGAGAGATATCCAAAAAAAACAATCCAAAGACAAAATCCAAAAGCCGAGGTCAAAAGGCAGGAACAAAGAGTTAGTAACAGGAGATCAGTCAGAAGGTTTGGAAACACACACAGGAAAATACTACAAGAGACTTCTCAATAGTGAGCAAGGGTTGGAGTGAGAGGGAACCTTAAATACTGAAAGGAAAGGGATGTGGTAGGATAATTGGTTTGAGAGTGAGAAGTTGTGGAATCTGGTGCATGTGGGAATATGATGGGTTCAATTAGGAATGTGATTGTGAAACAGTGGGTTTGGGAATGCAACAACGTTTGCAAGGGAGAGTGTGGGGCATGACAGGAATGGAACGGCGTTTGCGAGGGAGAGTGTGGGGCGTGACACACCATCAATAGGGTATGCACTGAACTGCACGCTTAATACAAATCCAGGTTTTTGGAAAATTGAGCTTTTAAGGAATTCTGCAATGCTGATCACATTACTAATTACCCATTCAGAAGGTTGTGTTTCACCAGGCTGCCATTTTGGATCTCTGCCCCCAGAACATTTTCAGAAGGGAAAGTCACAAGTTCCAGAAAGCCTAGAAGACTTTTTCAAATGGATGATGTCCTAGACTAACACAAAAATCATTATGAATTTTTACAGAAAGCACTGGAGTCTTGGATTGCAATAAATGAGTGATGTGAGTTTTCAAGAATGCCACAAATCAGTCCAGATCCAGCAGGCCAACTCTGTTTCCCACCAGTGTTTTTGAGCCCCATTGAGCCTGGCAAATAAACTACCGTATAGCCCACATGTCCAGCACCTGTGATGCCCCTCAATACAACCTAAGCTGTATTTTCTCAAGCATTGCTAGCTCATTGGATCCCCACAAGCCTATATGCCAGCCTAATCTGTTACACATAAGAACCCCCCCCCCCTTCCAGAATAGAGTCTAGATGCAGACAGAAACCCTTTTCTTTGGCTAGTTTAATAAGCCTCATAATTAACCCAGAGGAGTGGCTAATTCCACGCAGTGTCTTTCTTAACAGCTCATTTTCTGCATGTGAAATTTCACACCTAATTACTCATTTACACTAGCTGTGCATCATTTTGCAGTTTTTTTTTCAATTAACAGGCAACCATCTTGGCTCTAGGACACACCGCAGAACCTGAGGTTTGAGCCAAGATGGAGGCTGTCTCACAAAGCCACTTCTTACTACTGTACTTCATATCACCTCATGTATACACAGAAATCTAAACTTTTGTGAGACATCCTGAACTACAGCATTAAAATACGTGACCAATGTATATTTAATAAAAACTGAAGCAGAGCTGAGCTCACTTTCTTTTGTATCTCTGTATAATTCAAAAGCTGAAATACTTGTCATCTTATGGACTTACAATTATTCATCTTGAAAAGAAGAGACAATGCAGAGAAATCAGTTCTGTTTCTCTCACAAACAGAAAGCAGTTCATTAGCTCTCACTATAGTATTCGCATGTAAATGTTCCAGCAACATTCTACTAAGACCACATTCTATATAGAATTAGATAATAAGCCATTAGTCCCTTTGTTGATCTCCAAAAACCATCATATAAGATTCATGAGGTACTCTTATGATATCTGTAATGGTTCTGGATAGCAGCTGGCTACAGCAGGTGTCATTTAATGCAGAATGTGATACAGAGCTTCAGGAAGATTCCAATGTGGAGGTAGGTTCCATCATTTTGACACTTCTAAAGACAGTCACTCTAGAACATTTCAAGATCGTTTTACAGAACCTTTGATTCAATTTAATATCTTTTATGACCAGAGGTTGAATGTTAATTGAACCTGGATGCTGTGAATTCTGGTATTTGGACACCAACTGCTAGATGACTACTGGACAAAAACCCAGCAGGCTATGTCTTGTTTTAGCCAGGTAATCCATTGAGCTTTAAAGGTTTAAGCTGTCTTCTTGGTTGCAGTTATTTCATTAAGATGAAGCTGCTTTGGAATGGACACTTAAAAAATAAGCACACTTGAACTATTACAGAAAAAAGAAGCTGCTACATTTCTACTCAGACACTCTGAAGTCATCACAAGCTTCTGGTACAGATCATGTAGGGGTGTAGTCAATATCTTGAAGAATGTGGTACGTTTGCTAACATTAGTAAATCAGAATCTGTCTCCTTGATTTCAATTTATGCACAAAATGTGGCCCTCATTCTTCACAGGTCAGCTTAGCTTGCCAGATCTGCTTACCCTCAAGATGATTCCTAATATGCCCAGAAAATGTCTTCAGGCTTTGTTTTGCAAGCATGGCTGTGCTCCAAAACTGTGATATGTAGAGGAAAGCGGGGGAGGGGAGCCAAACAGGATGAAAGAGAGAGAGAGAGACAACGCAGTGACACATACAGTCATTTGCTGTTATCAAGAAAACACCCAGAGCAAGGATTTCAGCTGAAAATTTGCTTCATCTGCCACCTGGATAGACACAGCAGTTTAGCCAAATGAAAGATGACAATAAAGCCACAGATCGGGTGCAAAAGCCTGTGTATGATGCATGTTTCAGTGCAAGATAAACCCATGCCTTCACATGGCTATTTTGGGAGATCATAGGAAAAATACAAAAGAGAGGCATCAGTATTAACCCTGTCAGAATTTAATGTGCATTTAATACTATATACTGACAAGTTGTTAGAAAGCTCTAATATGATGCTATTAATGTATTACTCTTTCAGTACTATGCCTTTTTTTATCTACAAAGGCTCTTTCCAGCATGCTGCAACATGCCAGATACTACTGCTTGACTATTTTTTGCAACTTTGTATTACTTTAACTTCTAATGCAAATACATTAAAACAGTCAATTTCTTTCAATGTCTAAATAAAGAATATAATAATACTGCATATTCTACACTATATATAGTATATACTATAATATACTATATTGTATAGTGTACTGTACAGTATATAGTATATAAATAAAGAATACCCTAACAGTGTTGGACTGCAAATGGGTGAGCAATGAAAGAGGTGTGTGATTTTGATTAGAACTGGTGTAGATGGAAAAGTAAACTGCTTGGATTCAAGTATCAAATTTCTTTGGACACTATATTCAAAGCTACATTAGTACACTATGAAAATACCCAGAGGCAGCTGATGCTTCAGAACTGGGCCACACTGGGAATCCAGTACCCAACAGTCAACATCTTATATACAGGATATATTTCCTACAAAGGAGCTTGTTTATGCATAAGAGAAATTCTGAAAGTTGGGCTGGTGAAGTTTAATGTCAGGAAAAGGTTAAGTTGTTTATTAAATTCAAACCTAGAAGAGTAGGACTCGTACATATTTACTTCCTTTCGAATGAAGCATACTAAGAATGATTGCTTATACAAGTCCCTGTCCTATGTTGGGAACATGGATGTGCTCAGGATTTGCGCCTGGGCATCCATTGGTTGCTTTTTCAATCTCAGCAATTAAAAGTACAGAGCTTTGCATTTCCCTGACGTTCTTCAGGGAAAGCAGGGAAAGCCAAGAAGATGGATCTGTTGCTTTGCGAGTTCCACTGCTCAATGAGACAGTCACCCTAATTTGGAAATCTCTCCTTCTGCACCTTACATTAGCCACAGAGAAATCCGGAGATTTATTGACAGTGGTCTTACCTTCATCTTACACCTCATCCACCATGAGAGCTTTTTTTCTGCTACTTCTGAAACACTGCAAAATTACAGCTTCATCTTCTGGGGATGTTTTTCTGCAGTTAGATACCTAACAGACTCCACATGCAGGCTCAAACTAGATATATAGTGTGCTATTTGTATACTAAAACCAATTATTTCATCCTCTATGCATGGGTTTATAAGGATAGGTTTATAGATTGCAGCATTTTAATATACACTTACAATATATGATTAATAAACAACCCTAAGGAAGATTGCTTGCAACATTACAGATATTTTTTAATAGTTATTTTGGAGATATTTAAAGTATTTTTAAAGTCCTCATCTGTTTTCAGTAATTCTGTAACAAAGGCCTATACTTACTTCTTTTCCTGGTGAAATAAATCTTGAAACACCATGAAATTGCTCATAATATTGCCAGCAATAAACTGAAAAGCGTATATTAGAAAAATTGCTTCCAATTAATCACCAGCAATTACTGACGGCAAGTGTTGCTTACCAGTAATTGCCAAGTATAAAAACCAGCTAAAAAGAGACAGATAAATCTGTCTTGGGCTGGCTAGCTGTAATTTTTTCCCTGCTAGGCTGAAGTTTTTTTCAAGATTGTAACCAACTCAGAATGTGAGACGGGGATAGGAGATAGCAAGCTTGGTGGCTTTTAGAATACAAGGCAGTTTTCTTCCTGGGTTGGCAGTTTGTCTTCTGTATTATTAGCCACACCTTCAGCAAAGGCATTGATCGGGCATTGTTCCGTTTATGAAATGGTTTTATACAGCCTTTCTGGTGTCGTTTTCGTTGACCTTATTGTAATCATTGAATGAATGATTCTGTCTTACAAGATGCATTTGTTTTAAAGAACATTTCGAAAATTGCAGATTAACCTTTTTATTCACATAGATACGCTAATGCAGTGAGGGTTCATGTGGAAAGATGCCATTGACCCTTCATGAACTGAAACTGGTGCTTTACTTTTGCAGCAGCTGTAATTCACAGTATTTTCAAAGTGATACAGAACATCTTTTAATATGATTTTAAGAAATACTTGCAGGGAAATCATCAAGTTTGCCGATGACACCACAGTTGTATGTCTGATCACAGACAATGATGAGAGGGCCTACAGGGAGGAGGTCAATCTCCTTACAACGTGGTGTGATGACAACAACCTTACCCTCAGCCAAGGAGCTGATCATTGATTTCAGGAAACTGCAAACCGGACATGCCCCTATCCACATCAACGGGACTGAAGTGGAAAGGGTCAGTACCTTTAAATTCCTTGGTGTCCATATCACCGAGGACCTCACATGGTCTCTCAACACCACCTGTCTGATCAAGAAAGTGCAACAGCGCCCGTACTTCCTAAGATGGTTGAAGAAGGCTAAGATACTGCATGTCCCCAGATCCTCACTAACTTTTACAGATGCACTACAGAACGCACACTGACAGGCTGCATCACAGCGTGGTATGGCAACTGCAGTGCTGCTGACTGCAAAGCCCTTCAGCGGGTGGTGAAAACTGCCCAGTCCATCACTGGGGTTGCCCTCACATCTATCCAGGACATTTATGACAGACGGTGCTTGAGGAAAGCTCTAAGCATTATCAAAGACCCCCAGCTACAGACTTTATGATCTGCTACCATCTGGAAAAGGGTACCGGAGCATTCGGGCCCAGACTACCAGACTCAGAGACAGTTCTTACCCCCGCACTATCAAACTGTTAAACTCCCAGCCTCTCTCACTCTCACCTCACCTCTCACCTATGATCTGAACCTCACAGTGCCCTTCTTCCTTTCTTTCTTACCAAAAACCCAAACACACATTGAAAATCTACCTCTACCATACATGTCAAAAGCTCACTCCCCATAATTTCTATCCCTTTATTTTATTCTGTTGATGCATATTTTTGCACATAACCTGTTACCTTTTTGTTGTTTTGCACATTGCCTGTTGTTGTTTTTTTTGCACATCGTCTGTTGTTGTTTTTTTGCACACTGCCTGTTGTCTCTGTCTTTCTTTTGTTACACAATTGTATTGTTGTTGTTGGATTTTTTTTTCTCTTTGTACTACTTATGCCCGAGAGCTAGCTAAATAGCATTTCGTTATACCACATACCATGTATATGAGTGTAATGACAATAGACTTGAACTTGAACTTGAAGTTGCAAAGTTGTTCCTTATTTGAGGAGTTTTTGGAGATCAGTTTGTATTCAGATCAATTGGAAAAGGGTTGTGGTGGAATAACAAAATACGCCACTGGAGTGTAATGACGTGTGCTGAGAGAAGGTAATAAAAAATAAGAAACATTACAAACTAGGAGAAAATGTGGCCCATCTAGTTCATTGGGTTGCTAGTAGCTAATTGAGCTGAGCATCTCATTTCTTTCTTGAAAGAAGCTAATTTATCACTTTCAATAACACGGCCGGCTGGGTAGCTTTTTCCAGACTCCTTCAATAATTTACATAAAAGGTGCTTCCTCCTCCCGGTTTTAAATGCACTTGCTTGTAGTTTCCACTTGTGTCCTCTGCTTTGTTTCTTGCTGTTTGTTCTGAAGAGCTTTGCTGGGCGTTACAGTTACATATGCTCACCACCAGAGGGCACCTCAAGTACTGGTTCCTGGCTCGGCTACGCAGCAGAGGCGCAGACTATGCAGATGGCTGTAGCCAATCACTGACTGACTAGTGTACACAGGACTCCTCTCCTCCCCTTCTCAGCTCCATATAAACTCTGATCTTATTTCTTCTGATGCTCAGCATTGTATACCTCTAGTTTGAGCTCCGGACCTTTACTTATCTGTTTTTTTTTTGCTTGCTGTACTTGCTGAAGTACCCTGCTTCTTATCTTACTTCCTTTTCCTGTTCTGTTTCAGTCCTTGTTCTTTTTCTGGTTCTTCTTTTTAAGTTATTTCCCTGGTTACTCTTTGTGTCCATTTGTGCCTTCCTGGTTATTGAATTTGGCTTGTTTCTGGACTTTGTTTGCAAACTCTGCATTATACTGTAGCTTCTTTTAGTGATCCCTGTTGGCAGGAACCATTTCCCCTGCTTACTTGAGCTGTCTAGGCAGCCTTTACACTGGATGCACTTAACCTAAGAAACATTACGAACATGATCTTGAAATCTGGTTAATTGTGATTGCTTGTGTGGAGGACAGGTTTTTTATAATACAGCCTTTTCTTAAATGTTCACAGGATGTCAATCAATGACATGGCTCCATAATTTGTTTTAAACTCTGTGCCTTCTTTTTACAGTCCTCAAGGAAATTCTTCGTAATTTTCCGTTATAGTCTTGCTGTATTATTGAGATAGAAATAGTTTACTTGGTAAGTAAAGTGAAAGACTTTGTAAGACAAGTAAAAGTGATAAAGATCCACTCAGGAAAGCAATTGAGTAACTAGCATATGTCAAAAACAGATTCAGACAGAAAAGAATGGTGCCATGAATCATGGGAAGACATGCATAGATTTTTTTTTCTCTGTGCATTTGTTTGTCACTGTGCCACTGCAAGAATGAAATGTCTATTTTCAAAACATTTCTACGCTGTGTTGGATAACTATCACACTAACAATCAGTTGAAATGATGAAGGACAACTAATTTAAATGTAATTCAATTTAAAATGAAAGAAAAGGCCAGGAATGTTTTTTTCACTATGCATTGTTCCTTCTTTAAGTGATATCTACTGGATAAAAACTTGCTTTAAGGGAGAATTATTTGGAATTGTCTTTAAAACGTGTACCGCCCTAGGTTAAAGATGACCTGCTGCCTTGTACAATTTCTCTTTAGTGTCACGAATCATGGCCCTGCACTCTAAGATTGCATAACATATGGCAAACCTCTATCACTGTGTACTGAAAATCTGATTTTGCAAACTCTTTTTCAATTGTAAAGGATTCTGGGGCTCCTAAGTGGCTCATCCAGTAAACAGCTCCTACCCAGAGAGGATTAGTCCTAAAGTTAAGAATTGTGGCGATCCATAAGTCACTCAGCTATGGTGCTAACAGGATTCAGTACCTTCAGCCTCTGGCTGAGTGAAGTCAGCAGGGATGGCCTTCTACTCAGCAGTGCATTGCAAATGTAAAGCATGTCTGTCTGTGGAGGAAAGGGATAAAGAATCCACATGGAATCCACACACACACAAAAGCTTTTAAATTTAAGGCAGGTGCCAATGATAACAAACAGGAAACTTAAACTTAAAAAAAATGGGCACATTTCTCCCAAACAATTATTTTTAATCTCAAGCAGGAGAGAACACAAATGAAACTGGACACGTCTTGAGGGCACAGAACAAAACTTCTTAAGAAACAGAAATGAAGGCGTTTGGAAGAAAGTGCCTTGCCGCCCTGTGGACACTGAATCACCGAAATCCTTCTAAAGGCAGCTTGATGAGGTTCTTGGATCAATACAGTGCTAGAAACCAAAAGAGCAAGAGTTTCTTCCTCTTTGACATCTTTTGGAGACTCAGCTGCATTTCCAATTGTTTCACACTATACAGAGGACCAATGACCTGCTATTTTAATGTGTAATTTAAATGGTAAAATATAATATTTGGAAACAGTTTGGGATTTTTATATAATAAAAATAATAGGCAATCACAGTGTTACAGTGGTTAGCATTGCTACCTCCTAGTGCTGGGGCTCTGAGTTCAATTCCAGATCTGTGGTATCTCTAATAATAATAATAATAATAAACTTTATTTTATATAGCGCCTTTAAAGGTGGCTTCTCAAAGCGCTTTACAGGATGACAATAACAATAAATAAGAAGACTACAACAATAAATAAGAAAATTTCACAAGACAGGACACAATTATAATTACAACAATACAACAATAACAATAGAGGAGACCGTGGAAGATGGTATTAAGAAGAGCAGAGGGGTGAAGAATGGAACCAGTTAAGTAAAGGCTTTTCTGAAAAGGAGGGTTTTGAGTCTGGATTTGAAGGAGTTTAGAGAAGGTGACTCTCTAATATCCTTGGGCAAGGAGTTCCAGAGCTTGGGGGCATAGCAGGAGAAGGCCCTGTCGCCCATACAATGTAGACGGGCTTGGGGGACAGTAAGGAGGGCAGAATTTGAAGAGCGGAGGTTGCGAGGTGGGGAGTAGGGCGATAAAAGTTCAGACAGGTATTGAGGTGCCAAGCCATGTAAAGCCTTGTAGGTGAGCATGAGGATTTTAAAGTCTACGCGGAATTTGACCGGAAGCCAGTGCAAGGACTCCAGGATAGGAGTAATGTGAACACTTGCACTAGATCTGGTCAGGATTCTGGCTGCTGAATTTTGGACATACTGCAGCTTGTTCAGAGTAGATTTAGATACCCCAGGGAGCAGAGCATTGCAGTAGTCAATTCGAGAGAATACAAATATGTTGATCAGCTTTTCAGCCACAGTTAATGATAGCATAGGGCGTAGTCTTGCGATATTTCTAAGGTGAAAAAAAGATGTTTTGACAGTATGCTGTACATGTGGGTCGAATGTTAAGCCAGAAACGAATATAACCCCAAGGTTTTTCAATTTTGATTGGAGCTCAAGTACAGAGCCATCTACAGACAGGGTTACAGGACTGGCTTTACGAAGTTGATGGGGGGTACCAATAAGCATGACTTCAGTCTTGTCACAGTTAAGATGAAGGAAGTTTTGAGTCATCCAAATTTTTATGTCAGAGATGCAATTAGATAGAATAGAGACAGCCACATCAGTGTCGGGTTTGGTATGGATGTATATTTGAGTATCGTCAGCGTAAAAATGAAAGCTGAGGCCATGTGATCTTAAAAGCTGACCAAGTGGGAACATGTAAATGCTGAAGAGCAAGGGGCTCTATCCCAAAACATTATGGTAGGTTAATTAGCTTTTGGGAAAATTAGCCCTGGTGTAACTGTGTGTGTTTTTGTGTCTGTCTGCCCTGCAATAGGCTGGCATCCTGTGTAGAGTGTATCCTGCCTCGAACCCTTTGCTTGCTGAGATAGGCTCTTGCTCCCCTGCACCCCTGAATTGGAAGAAGCAGTTATTAAATGGATGGATGGATAAAAATAATATAAGAAATCTCCGTGTCTTGATTCAGCTTCTTTAAGGAGGGGAAGTGAGAGTGTTACAATTAGTCCACTGCAATAAATCCTCAAAGGCACTGCATATCAACCCAGCAGTGTTCTTCTGAATGCACACTGAACCCAGAAGTGCAGCAGTACAGCAAGCAAGACTTCAGGATTCCACAGGTCCAGGTACAAAAGGCCACAACCTGTGCTTGCCACACCTAATTATATTGGGAGGTAAAATTTATATCATAATTAGATATTTATTACACCTCCTTTGCCGACCTGGAAATGTAGTTTCCTCCTGGAAGCAGGGTAGAGGAAAGGCCAGCACTATAGGGCTATAGTGGGTAGGAACGTTTAAAAAAAACTTGGACCAATATACACTCCTTCTATGACACAATTGCGTACACAATGTACTATTCAGAATAATTAGGAACCTTATAAACCAAATTAAAATCAAAAGCAGCATAATTAGAAACAGCTGGTGAACAGATATGACATCAATTGTGTCAATGTCAGAAATGTATAAAACTTCTAAGGCACAAGAGATGCAAATATTGAAATAAATAAGAAAAATGAAGGAAATGAAAGCATATGAAAACCGACCACAAAGTTATAGATAACCATAGTAGGCGTATGAATTGGCCTGAACTTGTTAGTAGGACATGGAGACTAAAATATTAAGACAGAAAAACAACTGGGAGATTGAAGAAAACAAAACTAACTTAAGATAAAAATGAAAAGCTTTAAATAACACCATATCAAACACTTAAAGAATATATGCTGAATCATTAAATTGATTGCTGATTGCAAAAAGCAAAAGGGCAATGAAAAATAATTCTACACTATCCTTACTAAGTAGAAACAATTGTTGCTAAACTTACAGCATAAAAAAATAAACTCCATAAAACTGTAAAATACTTTTGATTCCCAAAATGTGAGCAGAGTGTAACATTTCAATTTATTTGACCCTTCAAAACAAATCACAATAAAATCTTACACCATTCTGAAGGCAGCGTTCAAAAGCTCATTTTTATTTTTATATTTATTCCATAAACATTATTACAAAACTCAGCAAGTTACCAATATTACATTATCACCATACAGGCTTGATCACAAATATTTAAAACCTTTGCAACGATTACAACAAAAACAAAATAATACTAGAATAATTTACATGAAAATCTATAAAACAGCAAAGAGTTCACAAATTTGTTTTTTTTTCCATTCTTTTTCTTTTTTTTATTACACGATAGCACTACACTCTCACAAGATCGGTCTTATTACAAAACTTCCAACAAAAATTGTATTGATTTTTTTTTTGTCGTTTGTATTTTGGTTTTTAAAACCAGAAACTTGTCATTATACATCCTTTTACTGGCCCTTTGAGGCTCAAAAAAGGGTTCCCACACGCACACTCACAAATACTTCACAGCACTTTCTAAGAAAAATATACACTTACAAAATATGTTACAAATTGGCACACTGAAAAATATACAAGATTTTGTAAGATGTCAAGAGTTCATTAGGAATCCCTCTGGAAACAACTCTAGACAATATTTATAAAGCTCAATTTTTTTAACGAAAAAGGCAAAAGTAATCCCAATTAATGTCAAAACCATGGTGTAAGTACATCAAACATAACATGACATTATATTGTACATTCTTAAAAAGGGCACAGAGAGTATTGTTTTTGATGTGTTTTGTTTTTGTCTCTGGGAAAAGTGCTTTTCTCTAGCACCATTAAGAAGCAGCAGCCCAACAGTGGTACATGTTACAAAAGTTCGCCTTGGAAAAGTACATTCAGTTTACAGGAGGAGTCAGAAGAAAAGCAGCCCATGGTCAGCAGTGCAGACAGGTCCCTGCCGCATCAGCTGTTGGATTTTCCCGGTCTCAGTTTAAGCCAGCTGGAATGGTAAATAAGGAGAAACATTAAACCTTTCATGATGTACCACATAAAACTTGCTCATCATGAAGCAGATGCGTTATATGCTCTCCTTGTGTTCACAAGGATTTCCTCCCACAGCCCAAAAAAGGCTCTGGTGCGAGTGTGTGCTCAGCGATGGACTGTACCATACCAACCACACTGGGTGAAGATCTCAAGGCCATCTTAAGACATGCTGGAGAGACTCTAGCTTTTGAGTGTCTAGAATGTCTTGTGGATGAAAACAGATGTGGTTTTCCCTATTTGATATGCTTTTGCCACAGTCCTGACCAAGACAAGTGGACTGAAGATGGATGGATACTGTAGATGGATGGAAGACAAAATGAAGGCAAATTTGTCTTGAAAAAATGTACACCTGAAGAAGACTCCACGGCCGAAACGTTGTGTTCTCTTTCTTCTTTTTTTCAGCATGGAATAAACCTATTACTTGTTCCTTTGCAGCCTACGCATGCTGACGCAGCTACCCACCTGAAATGTACAACTATACCAGCAACTAGGGGTCAAGAGAACCACCTGGAGTGCCACTATGAAATAAGTACACAGGTTCGTATGAAAGGACTGTGAAAGGAAAAAATCTCAAAGATATTTCAAGTAGGACTGTAATTTCTACCAACAAAGCTAGATATAGTATCTGTTTAATGTATAATGATAAAGATCTGTAATTGAATCTCTGCTTTCTGGTGTCCAAATAGTTACTAAAACGCAGACCATAGTGCTAGAATACAGACGAATACTAAGAAAAATATTCACTGTCTTGGTAGAATGCCCTAGTCCTGGAAGGCTATAGTGAATCTCTAAACATCACCACCTCTTTAACACCTGAGAACAATGCTGAATCTGTTCAGTTTAACACGAAATTGCTTATAATTCATTATACAAAGAGCTCAGTGGGAATGATAAACAGAAGACCGTGTGACCCTAGAGGGCCAGTGATGGTATTTGACATCCTGCAATTCCCAGGAACACCGATGTCTGCAGTTAAATTTTAGTGCTTTAATTCATTGTAAATCAGTTCTTAATCAGGATGGAGTGCATAATTGCAGTCATACAGAGGCAGCAGGTAGCGAGTGTCCAATACATTTACTATTATTTAAAAGGTTGGATTTATAACTTGTACAACTGTTTTGCACAAAGGACTTATTTGTTCAATTTCTGAGAATGAGAGAATAAGTCAGACTGTCTGCTAGTGTACTAGGGTGCATTCCCTTGTATTACCAAGGTCTCAGGTTTAGACCACAATATTTTATTTATGGTAATGATTTTGACATCTGAGAGATTCAGAGATGTTATGTCTTTTCATATTTTGCATGAATAAATGGCAAATAAATGGTTTTCAATGTATATGCATTTTTTTAGTACACTTAATGTACCCATTTAACCACTTAAACAGGTAGTGGTTTTCAGATTTCAGCCAATTACTTACACAGTTACCACAGATCAAAACTGAAGAATCTTTACATTTTTGAAACAATTTTGACGATACCCAGATACAAACCATTTTATTAGATACCTATGATGGCCACTCTTGCATCAGGGGTGTTCTGAAATAATAGATATTACAGGTTTTGAACCTATTTGAGAATTGCAGTAGTATGACTCCAAATATAAAGCCCAACATTTTATAGAATTCAGACATTATGCTCACAAAACCAAAATCTCATACTGTATTTAATTTCATTTAGCTACGTTATAAGATTAGAAATGAAGCAGAGGGATAATGCCAAGGAAATTGTACAGTGCCTTTCAAATGTTTCAGACACTTGCAGTTTTCACATTTTGTTCCTTTTAAAGCTAGTAGCACTAGATGCTTCGAAGTGGCAATTAATATTTGTTATATATACAACCTAGACCACACATTCAAAGTAAAAAAAAGAAAACGATAATTAATATGAAAGAAAAATGGAAAGGTCATGATTATATAAGTATTCAAACACATTGCTGTGGCAAATCTACATTAATTTAAGAGCACAGAATTGCCTTAACAAACCACACAATTAGTAGAATGGCCTCAAGGGCAATAATACTGTAGGTGCTCATATTTTTTCACAATATATACACTGGTCTCTGCAAGGTTCCTTAGTCAGGTAATGGATTTCAAGCAAGAATTCAACCTTGCTCATAAAGAAGAAGGACCTTTAAAAACAAATCAGAGATTAGGCTGCAGAAAAACACAGATCAGGAGAAAGGTCTAAAAAAAAAACAGAATATCTTTTTGAACACTATGAATGTAATCATTAAGACGTGGAATGAGTATCATACCACTCAGAAACTGCCAAGATCTGTCCGTCACTCCTAACTGAACAGCTGGGCAAGGAAGAAACTGGTTATGGATTAATGGCAATAATGGGCCAATGGTGACTACAGAATACAGAGTTAAATGGCTGAAATGGGAGAAAATGTCCATGAGTCAGCAATATTCAAATCACTGCATAAAGCTGGCCTGTAAAAAAAACCCTCTCAAATTCCACAGGGTTTGCAATAAACATTGAAGTGATACTGCAAATAAGTGAAAAATGACTGTGTGGTCAGGCAAGACAAACTTTCAAGGGCTGAAGTGGGAGAAAATGTGTATGATTCAAAGCAGGCCTGCATAGCAGAGTGGCAGGAAGGAAGCCATTACTGAAAAAATACATCTTAAATACTGGATGAAGTTTGGAAAAGGTTATTTAAGTGACACTACAGATGTGGCAAAATTGCAGCATTTTGCTTTAACTGCAAAGTGTTACCTCTGCTGCAAACCCAACACAGTACTGTACATCACTCAGTCAACACCATCCTTACTGTCAAGCATGGAGGTGGCTTGGTTATGTTTCTCATCAGCAGGGACAGGGAAGCTCGTCAACATTGACGTCAACATAGACGAGTACACTCATCCCTCATTAAATAAGCACTTTACTTACGAGTACTCTTTAAAACGAGCGATACATGTACATAACCATCTATGAATTGGTTTCATTACTCTGCTCTCCGCTCCACTGATAGCTGATGTGTGGTGAGCATTCTGGTGCACTATGGCTGCCATCATGTCGCCCAGGTGGGGCTTCACATTGGTGGTGGTGGAGGGGAGTACCCATTACCTACAAAGCGCTTTGAGTGGAGTGTCCAGAAAAGCACTATATAACTGTAAGCAATTATTATAATTATTATTATTATTATTATTATTATTATTATTATTATTAACTATTCTACAGTATGTTCTACAAAGTTAACTTCCTCCGCTAATATGAGCTCCAAGCGTTTCTTCTAGTTTTATTTTTTGTTCCTCTCAGATGTTGTCGTCTTAACTATCTTAACAGAAACTGTAAGTATATTATACTATTAATGGTGTAGAATAATTAATATCTAATTAATAAAAATAATATTGTTTCACATATAATATACAATTAAATGTTTTATTTTGATGCACTATGTATGCACAATATCAACGTATCCAGACAGTCTGATGCCCTATATTACTTTTACAGTTAGCTTTCTGTCTTTGCACATCATTTATTAACTAAGGTAATATTTTTTGTTTAGTCAGAAATTTTGATTAATTCATGTCTTTTTTATTGTTCATGTTTATTGTTTACTGTTTTATTGTACTGTAGAGATTATGCAAATTTTATATCATTTCTCCACTGGCATGTTGGTAAATTCTACTTGTAACATATTCTAAGCACTTTATGGTGCCAAAGTATTAGAATTGCATCACAAAAATACTAAAACTCAACTTGTTTATGTCCCATTATGAGCACATGGATCGAACCAGAGATATTTATGTGTATTTTAATGAGAATTTAGTGTCATTTTTACAATTAATTGCCTACAGGCAGAAAATTTGGAACCAGTTTTGCTTGTATAGCCATCATAGAGGAAAACCTACTTCAGACCTAAAAGGGACAAAGATTCAACTTTCAGAAGGACAAAGACAAATTTATCCCTTGGAAATCTTCAGTTGGAGATTCAGGGTCTGAATAAGAAATTTCTATAATTATAACAATTTTATCATGTTTAAATAAGAATTAAAATATAATCAGCTTGATAATTTTTAAATATAATTTCTACTATTCTAAATATAAGTAATTTTATTACTATTAAATGGAAAACCAAAGATACTTTGCAAAACTTCTGCAAGGCACACTGTATCTTACAATAGGCCAATTTTCAAAACTTTTTTTAACCCCCCCAAATTTTTTTTTTAACTTTTGGTTGGCCTGTAGTGGCAGAGCGATACAAATGCAAATTGATTTTTAAACTTTAAAAAAAGTTTTTCTTGAAATCACATTTTAATTTTAAAGTGCATGCTTAACATTGGCATATGTCTGCAAGTGTTTAAAATACTGTAAGCTTGAATGCTCTTAGTCAAGCACTGAAGCATGAAAGGTCGGATAATTACTCTACATTAAAGGCCGTAATTATCAAAAAAAAAGTTTAAGGACAGTGCTGGCACAGAAATTGCCACGTTTCAAATGTCGTCTCTTGTGTGAATAGAAGGGTGGACTTTTTCTTTGCTTTATATTGGGCACCTACTAGACAAGAAATATTCTGAAATCCCCTGCCATTTCTGAGGTAGCAAATACTGTATATTGTATCAAAATGAAGAGGAGAGGGAGCATCTTACTATTTTTTTTAATTATGTTTCTTGCAAGACATTTCTGTCTTTAAAAATAATCTCAAGGACTACATGACTTAAAACTACTGCTGAGAGCACTGTTCTGTAAGCGCACCAGGACTCCCTTCAGATTATGCCAATGCAGTTTTCTTATGAACCTTAAAGTTTGTATTGATGAAGAGAAGTAAAATGTGAAATTACTCTTTTCATTTTACAAAAGGTGTTTTCCAATATACGATACAGAAATCATCACAATAAAGCCTGTTTAAGGATATTCTTTTATGGTATTTAAGATTCTGAGGTTCAGTTTTGCTTTACATATAAATATGCAAATCACAGCCTCTCCTATGAAGCACTTCAGACAACCTTGTGGCACTTACTCTAACCTCTTACAGACTGTGGTAGCCAGCTATGATTCCAGCAACAAGATAGTTCTGCTATTCAGAGGTTAAGCACATCCTTCTTTTTCAGGCACCATCTTCAATTATATGCCTGAAAGGACAGAGACTCATTTACATGCTAGGAATGGGCCACCAAAACTCCAACAAGGATGCTGGAAAGTCTGAAGTGCAAGTATTCTAATCCTAAAGCAATTTAATCTAGATTGATAATTTTGAGAGAGCCATGTCTAGAAAGCAGGAGAGCGCCTTAAATTTATATGTAAGCAACTTTGTATGGTTTGTAAGCTCCCTTAGAACATATAATGCCGCATGGCATTAACCAGGATCTAGGCACACTTTTTCCCATTAATGAGCCCATTATGAAGTGCAGATAACCCTGACAAAGGTAACTATTACAAAAATAAACATGACAGATGAATATGACACAAGTATAAGTTTAGGGCTATTTGTGTTTGCAAGCCTGAGATAAGCATGATTCATCAGTAATGGATCTGGGTACTTGTTTACCTCACAAGCCACAAATGCAGACACCACACTTTCCTATGATAACCTGTCAGAACAACTAATATGGCTCTATGTTGCACAGCTCTACTCACGAGTGATTCAGTTCAGAGACTCTCTGTAAACCAATCTGTTTTCTGGTGTTAAAGAGGTCTGCACCACTCTGGGGATCAATCCAGGGTGAGACTAGTCAGTCTTGCCTTCAGCAAGTTGGAGGAAAGGATTGCAACTGTTATGTCATCTTGCAACTGGCCTTCAAACTTACGGAAAATCAGCTCTAGTTTTGTTTCTTAGAAAAGGCAAAGAGCCATTTAAATTATTTAACAATGAATAATTTAATTATTTTCATAATTTCCAAAACGACAGGCCATTATCATTATTAAATTCAGACATTTCTAAGTGGCCATCTTTCTAAATGGAAAATTCAGCAGCCAGAATCCTGACCAGGTCTAGTGCAAATGATCACATTACTCCAATCCTGGAGTCTTTGCACTGGCTTCCGGTCAAATTTTGTGTGGACTTTAAAATCCTCATGCTCACCTATAAGGCTCTGCATGGCTTGGCACTTCAGTACCTGTCTGAACTATTTTTGCCCTACTCCCCACCTCGCAACCTTTGCTCTTCTAATTATGCTCTCCTTACTGTCCCCCAAGCCCGGCCCATCTACATTGTATGGGTGAAAGGGCCTTCTCCTGTTATACCCCCAAGCTCTGGAACTCTCTCCCCAAGGATATCGGAGTCACCTTCTCTAAACTCCTTCAAATCCAGACTCAAAACCCTCTTCTTTAGAAAAGCCTTTACTTAACTGGTTCCATTCTTCACCCCTCTGCTTTTCTTAGTACCACCATCCATGGTCTCTTCTATATATTATAATTGTGTTTTATCTTGTGTATTCTTTTTATTTATTGTTGTTGTCATTCTGTAAAGCACTTTGAAAAGCCACCTTTAAAGGTGCTATATAAAATTAAGTTTATTATTTTTATTATTTTCCTGTTTTTTCTCATATTTCTAGTTCAGCTCCCCCTGTCTTAAACCAATTTGTTTACTTTGGTGCACTCTCTGGATATAAAATAATTTGGTCAAAATACTTCCTTAAATCTTCAGATTGCATTGCTATAAAGAGGATATTGGGTGAACTTCTCTTATACTCGATATACCTTTACAGTTGCAAACCTAAGGTTCTACTTATCTAGATGGTAAGATTTTCTCTAATTTTCAGCAGACTTGTAAAGGGAATATACTTAAGCTTCTAAATTAAATGAAACAGATATGATGCATAATCTTTTTTACTGGCTAGGCTACATGGTAAGATTTTCATTACAAAAATAATTATATTCCCTCACATTCACTTATTTTTTTTCCAAGAACATCATTACCATCCATCCATTAAAAGGAATCTGCTTCTCCAGGTGGGGGCATGGTAATTTAAAGACAATTTTGGAAACATAAGTGCAACTGAGAGCAAGAGACCTGTCTCATCCTGGACAGGATGCCAGTCGATCGCAAGGTCACCGAGGAAGGAACAATTTAGAATAAAAAGTCACACATACCCAGAAAGTATTAAGGCAGAGGGATGAAACTCCCTGTTTTACTCCCGTCAAACTACTTAGAACAAATTTATCCAATTATAGTTAATTCCATTTGAAACATGCAGCCAGTTGTTCAGTTGCAGACCTTACAGCACTCCAAAACCTGAAGTACCAGACTATACCTAATTTTAAAGATTCCTCTTGGGATTTCTCTTGGATATGTTTAGGACATAGCTAGATTCAAGAGCAGGAGGTATGGTGGTGTAGCTGGTAGCATTGCTGCCTCACAGCACTAGGGCTCTGGGTTCAATTTCTGGGGTGCCATCTGTGTGGTGTTTGCTTTTCATTGTTTTTGTAAGGGTTTCTTCCCGGTACTTTCCAGTCACAGTCCAAAGACATACAAGTAAATTCATTAGCTTCAGTGAAATTTGCCCTGGTGTGTCTGTGACTGTGTGTGCCCTGCAATGGACTGGCATACTATCCAGGGTGTATACTGCCTTGTGTCCGTTTCTGGCTGGGATAGGCTCCTGCTCCCCTGCAACCCTGGATAAAGTGGTTAGAAAATGAACAGATAGTATCTTCAGATTCACGGCACTATAATAAGAGCGCTTCTAAGTATTCTTGCTCCTCAACGTCAATTCTCAAATTTCTATTAACTTTCAGACATGTTCTAACTGCATCGAAAAATGTATTTCAGAAGAGTTGACTGAAGAAAGAGATAATTCTGCTTATAGAAAGAGAAATGACTAGATGACATTTTGCTACTACTAAAACTGTGACAAGGTGGTCAGACGTCATTTCTCTTATCCAGTTGTTAATCGGTCTATTTTCATTTGGAAACCAAGTTCATATTGTCCTGTCATCAAAATTAAAAAAAAGATTGTTGGAAAAGTACAGACTAATTGAAAAAAGTAATTATTTTTAGTAGTATTTTAGCATTATCCATTTGAAATAATAACCCAACATAATGTAATATCACAAAAACAAGAGAAGTATAAAAAAATACCTGGTATGTAACATTCCGGTATGTGTGTATATAACATTCAAAGGTATGTGCAACTGTAAGACTTAATGGATACAAGTATGTGTTCTTAAATAGGCAGTGTACATGAATACATGCTCGACTTAGTCAGCTTGTACTACTTAAGTAATATTTGGAGGTGTACTGTATTTAGGATCTAAGAAATGAAATGATCAATAGATTTGGAAACATTCAGAATTTACAGATCACAATGGTTTCCAGTGGTGTGGGAGTTAAGAGAACATAGTCCATAGTTAGAAGCCCTAATAATTATAAAGAATTCATCAAATTTGTACATCAGTATAAAAACTGTTATAGGATATTTTTCAGGATTACTTAATCCCTTTTACACAAAAATATATTATGACCAACTATCACTAAATGACTTGTTAACTTCCAATATTATTTTTTCTTCATTTTACATTTATGTTAAGTAACGGATTCATAAAACACTTAAAAGATTACACATTAGATGGTAACTGAGCAGGCATAACTAGGCTGAGTCCATAAAAATTCACACAGAGTGAATTTGAAAGATTCTTTCTCTAGAGAAACATCTGTGCCATTGTGTCTAAGCATTAAAGCATTTAAGCATTTAAAACAGAAATTTGCTACATAAATACACAATAAAGCTTTGGAAAATGGTTGTGAAAAGCATTTTATTTTATTTCAAAATACTTTTGGAAGATTATCTGGATGTTACCTGAAAGAAAAAAAAATGGAGCAAAAAGAAAATGCTCTGATATGTTGTTACCTTATAAGTTCAATTTTAAAATCACTTCTCTGCACAGAAGAGTGCACCAGCCAATGTGGTATCTATAAGAGTGGTATTTACCTCCTCTTCACGGCTGACAGATAACTCAAGCTTATACTGTAGCTTAGAGTTTACTATTCGGTTATTGTATTTTGTAATCATTGTGAAATTATTTCATAATTACAGAACCAATTCCTATAAATCGATAACATTTTTTCTATTTGCATCTTTTTTTTTGCCTATTCTCTTTGTTGATTAATGTGTAAAATCTACTAGGCATGTGTGAACATCTGAAATTTGAGCTGGAAGAAGGTGGAGATACATGTTACCTATAATTTTCATGTGTACCATTGAGTGACATAGAAAATTAAGGACCCACGTACATAGATCACATAGTTTGATCACTGTTTAAGAATTAATATCTGTACATTGTTTTGTCTCTCGGTTTCAATGAATGTGAATAAACCTTGTGAAGAACAGAAGCCATCATAAACCCTATACAGATAGCTGAAGATTTTGGAGTTAGTTATTATACAGTTCTTAAAATGGTCCATCATCATTAATAAATGAGTATTATAGACCTTTGCAGAAACTGCCAACCACAGCAAGGTCATACAGTTGTCTGCTTTAATTTGCATGATCATTTTCTGCCAACCTCAACTATCAGAATGTTGGAACACATCAGGGATAGTGTTGACTTTATCAGACATACCTGGCATGACTGACAGTCTTGACTGCAGTGTGCAATACTCCACCACACTATATAACAGGCAGCTGCAGAACATAATCTCCCTTGGTATTTTCATGTGTTTGTGGAGAGAGCACTCGGAAATTGCATTTGTAAATATTATACATTTCTTTTAGAAGTAAGCATATATGTATTCAATAATTATTAAAAATAGTGTTATACTTGTGATGTGATGACAGAAACATTGAAATAACATCATTCAGTTCTTCTTTATGTTGAAAGGATCAATCTTAACTCTTTTCTACATTTTCTCCCATACACAATAGTTCTCATTCACTAAACAATGTTGTGTTCTGCACATCGTACATGATCTTAACACAAGTTGAGGACACCTTCAGTATTCATCAACAGTAGCATTTTACGCTAGCATATCATGTGCAACATGGCACGGAGAACAATTACTGTGGTTCCATGTTTGAGTAATTTACATACTATATAATTAATAATGTTCATGTTTGTGAATGCATAACACATTGCCATTACAAAATACCACCCAAGGAGATGTGCAACATGCAAACAGTATTCACCATAGGTACTAAATTTAGTGTAAGCCTCAGCATGTAATAATAGTAAAGACCATTGAAAAAAATACTTTTCTTAAATTCATGATAGATCAGGGGAAAGCTGGAGATGGTACTCTGTCACAGAAGTAGAAGAGGACCATGAAGAAGTGAAGAACAGCAAATCACCAAAAGATCAGCAAATTTCCATTATATATTTTATCCTTCAGGTGCCTCTCTGCGTGTACTGTCTGTTACAGACAGGTAGAGGACAAAAAATGGAAACACCTGGGTAAATGAGGGACCCCAAGTTTATTGAAAGCAAAGGATTCCACACAGGTGTGGATCATGAATTAAGTAAATACCATTCCAGCACTGTAAGAGTAAGAGTGATGCATAAAAATGTTTGTCTATAATAAAGGCTAGAATAGCTACAAGAGGAGATCTCTATGACTTTGAAAGAGTGGGGATTGTTGGGGTGCATTTGGCAGGAGCTTCAGTGACTAAGGCAGTTCAACTGGTTGATGTTTCATGTGCAACAGTGTCTAAGGTGATATAAGCAAGGAACTTCGAGGGAAAGACAAAATCGGCAAAATTCAACAGTTGGCGCATACGCCAGGATTGTGACATCCATGAACTAACATTTGCAACAGTGATGAATTGACTGCAAATCGAAACCTGGGGCAGGAGCAGCAAGTCATCAAAACTGCAGAGAACTTATAGTGCGGGATACCATAGTCGGGTTTGCTCATCACGCCTGGCAATATGCAATGCGGATTTGTGAGTACAGTGGTGCAAAAAACACAGGCAATGTTCTTTCAAGCATTCGAGAGATATGATACGGTCATATGAATCCTTCTTCACCATGTTCTCGACAAATGGATGAGTACATTTGGTTCCAAATTAAAGAACTCTACAGCCCTGAGTGCTTGTTTCTAACAGTGATGGGTTCTGGTAGTTCCATGTTTGGGGTACATTTTCCTGGCATGGCATACTGTAAGTGTACTAATTCTCTTAGAAGGCAAGGTCAATACTAATCTTTATTTAATGGCATGGAGTGATCATCTTTACTCCACGTTACAGCATTTCTTTCCTCCCAGGAGGAGTGTCTTCCAGGATAACAATGTCTCCACTCATACAGCACATGTGGGCCTTCTCCGTTCTCCGAGATATGAACCCAATAGAGTGCTTATAGGATATTCTGGTTTCTGGATTTTCGGCATTACATAAAATTCCATATTGTTTTAAATCTACCAAAAAATGAAAATGTAAATTGTAAATAATGTAAATTTAAAACATAATTGTAAGAAACAATTATGACATGTCTTGAATATTTTTTTAGAGTGTACATGTAGCCTATATTGTAAACCGTTGATGTAAAAAAACATGCACCAGAATGCTGTAGCTTGTTCCCATATAACTAAGTGAAAGCCGTGCAAGATTTTAGCTCGGAGACGTGATGACATCACAGCTTGAGCGAAGGGGCAGATGTCAGATCAGTTGGCAAGAGACAGTGAGAAGGTAAAGTTTTACATCAGGAATTAATAGATATTGATAAATCTGCAATGCTATCGAGATGCTTGATTTTGATAGTTGTACTCATTGTGCTTTAGTCTGCTTTGCATAGTAAAGACGCCAATGGAGACCATGGGTGAACCATAACAGTGACAATCCTGACAGTTCTGTAATTTTAAATTACACTCACATTTTGGTAGACACATTTTTACAAAAAGTAAAATAGAAAATATGATGTCTATTACCAATTATTACTAGTGACTCACTGACATAAGTTCTATGTAATTTGAGCCTAACTATATTATAATTTATAATGTATGCAAAAAATTTCAAAATATAGTATGTAAGAATTTGCAAAAAAAGTAAAAATTAATACACCAGTACAGGTTCCTTTTTTTGCACCAAAGAGAAAGGTAATGCACAGTGTCGAGACCAACCAGATATATTTCATATATTGTGATGTCCCGGGAGGCGTAATCATAGAGGGGTGCTATCTCCACCTTCTGGAATTTTGCGACATGTACAACCATACGAAGATGCCGACCTCCAATTGGAGCATGGCAATGAAACATCTGAGATGGAAACGAGGCTCAGCTGTTACAGGTTATGCCACGTACAAATCCTGTTGGTAGAAGGTAAGGGGGCGTGGTAAATGTCAGTTATGACGGATGACTGGGAAGCGTGGTACAACTCAGAAGCACGGAGCATGAACATATTTTATTCTTCTCCCTAATTCAAACAGAAGCCATGGAATTGGAGGACTTCCACCCAGGAAGGAAGACTGAGGGTGAGAAAGCCGAACACAAGAAAAACTAAACTGAAACTGAAAAGCCCCTAAAAGATGAATAAACTCCTTTAACTAAAAAAAAAAACCTGTGTTGTGGAAATCCTGTCTCGACTGATCCAGTTTCGCTACTTGTCCATACCCCAGGACATCACAATATATAAAATAACACTGTCCCTAGATGTATTGGGAATGAAGTAATAGCAAACTGTTTAGGTTAAGCTAGAGTTACGTCAAACCTTTGCAATGATTATCCTGCTGTACATGTCTAACAGCTTTGTTCAGTGAAACGTTCATATAACATTAGCAAATAAACGTACTCTTGATAAAGATCATAACAAACTGATGAAGCAACTAAAGAAAGAAGTCAGCATATCAGCCAGCAGCAGCAACACCTGGACCACGTGGTAGGCTAATTCTTTGTGTAGCTGAAAAATGTAACTGTTAGTAATTGTTTAATTGACATCTGTCTCTGTCATCTTGAAAAAACAGTACAAGGACAAATTGAAATAGAATGCGATATGATATTAAGGCTTGATGTTAAAACATAAAGAACAAGAACATAATGGGAAATGTCCATATGTTTAAAAAGAAGAAGAATTATTAATTAAATCATTGTAATTGTATCCGTCTGTTGAAGATATTTGCAAAAAACATATTGAGGGACCAGTGCAGCCACAGAATAAATCCAAAAACACCCCAGGGAGGAAAAAAGAGGAACTTCAATCAAGCATGATACCCGACATACATGGCTTGAATACTCACAGTCCAAAAATGCCACATACTGCTTTGCATGCAGACATTTTGCCTTTCCTATATCCCAGCCTCTGTGTTTGCATCATTGTGTGGATACACAAATTGGAAGAAAACTTATGCTTAAAGATGGGGGATTTTGCTTGCATTCCACATTTGAATACCACATAAACGCAATGTTCGCTTTGAGAGAGTATAAGAGCAACACATCAGTGTTAGACCTAACAGATGACAGCCACAGGAAAATGATCTTTGAGAATCATCGGTGCATCAAAGCTGTAGATGAAGTCGTGCTTTTAACTGCAACTCAGAATACAGCTCAGAAAGGTCACAATGAGTCAGAACAGTCAGAACGGAAGACATTTTTTAGAACTTTTGCAACTAGTTGGTAAACCCAGAAAAAAAAATGACCCAGACCCAGACTTTGATAAGTCAATTAGTGCATTTCAAAATTATATTCTGCCATGTTTAGCAGAAACATTGAGAAAAGAGGTTGTAAGTGGGGTTAAAGAGAATGAACACTTTGCTGTGACAGTGGATGAAACAAGAAAAAGGAAGAAATGTCTCATGTTCTTCAAATTACTGTAATGATGGAATACGTGAAGGCTTCCTAAAAATCCAAATGGCAGACCATTTAGATGCTGCAGGATTGACCTGGCTGTTTAGAAGGATATGAGTTGGACTACAAAGAATAAGTTGTTGGTCAAGGATCCAGGATCCTTACACTTATATAACACTTTCCTGGACACTCCACTCAAAGCACTTTCCAGGTAATGGGGACTCCCGTCCACCACCACCAATGTGCAGCATCCAGCTGGATGATGCGACAGAAGCCATTGTGCGCCAGTACGCTCACCACGCACGAGCTATCAGTGAATGATGAAGCCAATTCACAAATGCAGATTCTTAGGAGGCCATGATTGGTAAAGTTCAATGGGAAATTTGGCCAGGACGCTGGGGTAACACCCCTACTTTTCTCGAGAAACTCCCTGGGATTATTATTAATGACCACAGAGAGTCAGGAACTCGGTTTTACATCTCATCCGAAGGACAGTGCCTTTTTACAGTATAGTGTCCCCCTCACTATGGCTGCTGGCAAGGGTATGATGGAACATCCTTTTGGAGTAGAAAACATTCTGGTTTGGAAATGAGAGTCAAAGCAGTAGCCAAACCTGCAATTAAAGTCAATTGTAATGGATATTGTCTAAAGCTGGGTACTTGTTGAGTTTGTGAAATCTGTGCCATAGGTTGCATGTTTGTTCTCCTTACTGGAGAAACTGAATGTCTGGCTGTTATGTTCAACATAAGTGGCTTGAAGTGCAACATGAAATGTTTGGAGGCATGCCAAGGCAGTTCCAAAGGCTAAGTACACAAGGTAGGGCCTGCGGGTATTTAGCCTGCAGAAACCTTAAGGTTGTCAGCTGTCATTAGGGTGCAGGAGACAATTTGTGATGAAAACAGTTCTGATAGAGCTGTAGAAGCTAGGGTTTTACTTTTTCAAATTGACCTGAGATTTACAGGGCTTCTTGCATTATTCAAGAAAGTTCATTCAGAAATACTCCAGTCACGAAATATGAACCTTACCAAATCAATTGAGCTTTTTGAAGCTCTTCAGCATTTTTTTGTGAAAACTGTATTGAATCAGCATTTGATAAGTTTTGGAATGAGATCATTTATAGTGCAGAACAGTGCAATGTCAGTACAACTGAAAGTTTTCAGAGGAGATCAAAAAAGACAAGCTGTAAATTACAAGATAGTGTCATCACATGCATGTAGGAATACACTGTGCTGTACTTAATATCATGTTTGGTGAGATGCAGGGGTGTCTCTCTAAATAAAATTGTAACATAATGAAATGAATACAGGCACTGACCAGCAGCTTTGTAGAAGAGGGAGCTCTGCTGTCATTGGCCAGCACTTATGAGTCTGATGTGGAGGAACTGGAACATGAGTTGCAACAAAGTAAGAGATTTATGGGAAGAAAGACGGCTGGAGGAATGGAAAAGCCCTCCCCTTCAGTTCACTTCACAAGATTTTTAGAGCCGTTCATAGAAGTGTTTCATCAGCTCTTTCACTTTTGCAGAATTGCCAGTGAGTAGTGCTACTTGAGAGCACAGCTCTTCAACTGGTGAAGAAGCATCTACGCACAATTATGGCAGATGACAGGTAGGGCAGTCTCTCAGTACTCAGCATTAAATCAGAGCAAATGAAAGCACATGATTTGGATAAGTTTGTGAGAAACCTTGTCAGCCAGGACAACAATCACTACATCCAGTTGTTTTAAACTTGTTAAAAACACTGTGCATCAGCAGTGCTTTTAACCATTTCTAACCAACGCTCATATTAATCAATTTCTCTCTTCACACCAGTCACGGGCATAACCCACTTGAAGCATTTATTGAGTCTATTTTTTGTGTGTGCACAAGTGGCACGCCAGTGGATTTTCACAGAAAAGGCCTTTAAATGCATACTATACAGTTAATTGTGCAATATATAATCATAACTGGTGTTGTGTTTGTAGGTCAAGTCAAAGTCAAAGTTTCTTTCTATTAATGCAACAACTCATTATTTTTTTAAAGAAGACAAGACTACATGACATTAAAGAAACCCAAAAAAATAGAAACTGTCACCCCATTGTATCTTATATTGAGAATTATGATTTTTTATTGTAATTTATTTAAAAGCTCTTTAAGATGCTCTCAAAATATGACAAAATATGGTTAGAAATAACAGGGTTTGGGCATATTTCTAAAGTTGTGTCTGGTGTGAATACAAGCTCTGCACAAATCCATTCTGCTTGTGCGTCAGTTCCTCCTCACCCACGATGTAAAACAGGAGTTACCAGTGTAAATGGTGCAGAGAAGAATAGTAATACACCTCTTAGTAGTACATCCTATTTTAGAAGGCAAATAATATCATTTAAAAATGCCACCCCAGTAGGTGTCCCCCCCACCTAAGATATTTAATCCTGGCTACACCACTGCCAAGCGAGGTACTGTATGTACCAGACAAACTAAAGTAAGCCTATGCTTAAAATATGCAAGGTATGTTGGAGGATCCTCAATGGAATACCTAAGCATGAGACCTGTCATTGTAAGTTGTAAATAAAGAAGATATATGCACTACTTCCATGGAAGGTGGTTAGGTGATGAGTTGAAGCCATATGTCTGAAGCATAAAGAAAAGAAATGAGAAGCAAAAGAGTTTTAAATATGCAATGAAGATGAGTCTGTGATGTGTCTTGAGAATGTAAATGCTTACTGTGAAATGTTTATGTAAAGAGTTCGCAGAGGTTAAGCTTGAATGTGGTTAGCAGTAAAAACTACTGTGGCTCCCTTAATTATATGCCACTATTAAATTTCTTGTAGTTAAGTGAAATAAAAATAAAACAAATGTGTTGTGGTCACCACTGATGCTCTGAACTAGCTGTACAGTAACCTGCTGACTTTATTATGTCTTTAAGTGAAATGAGAGCGTGCCCAGACTGGTGGAAGAGAAAAGAGAAACCAGTAATACTATTTTGCTATGTACTGTACATACTGCCTTTCAGTTCCAGTATTCCATGAACATTCTGCTGGACCATAGCTGTTTTCAGCTGCAATAGTATATTTGTCCTGAGGTTTCTAACAAAAGACCTTTTGAAGACTACAGGTGGTGGTCATGATGCAAAACCGATTTTGCCATAATCCAGAATTTTTCAAATTCGTTTTCCGAGATGAAGGATCAGTATGGTACAAGACTGCTGTTGGAGAGGAATGATGGGGATGTGGGTGTAGCAGGTAAAGTGAGAGCGAGACCTGCAGGCAAGGGGGGGCCTCTGTCCTGAGCCCCAGCACATGCGCAGTGGATGAGACAGAAAGAGCCACATCTGGTGACAGGAGCGGAATTCATGTTTTTAATGAAAATGTTGAAAGAAATAAAGCATAAAGTGAAAGGCGAGGAGAGGTCCGGAGAAGAAATTGATGTAGATTCGAGATGGTGGATAGCATATGTCAATCTAGAGGTAATGGAGCCAAACAGAAATAGCAGGGGCCATAGACAGAGAACTTCACTGACACCTGAGGACGACCGAGGAGGTGCCTGATGACTATATCCGAAGTATACAGTAAGCATATCATTCGCACACTGAAAACAAGATAAAACTCTTGATACATGTGTTTGTCAGTTACAGCCTCCAGTTTTTTTTCCTTTGTTTTTCTGGAAGCACACTTAGCACACACAACAACTCATACAACACATACACACCATTCTCTTTCCCAAACATTCTAAAACCCATTTTGACTTCAACATGTCACAGTCAAACAATGCAACTATGACAAGAAAAATGCTACATAAACAACTGTAGCAATGTTATATTATTCAGAGCACTGGTACTAATTTTCTATAAAAACAAGGTTAATACCAAGCATCATGGGACCGATGAATACAGATACTATCTTTATAAGAAATCGTCAAGCTACTACAGAAGTAAACATTGAATAATTTAATAATAATAATAATAATAATAATAATAATTGCTTACACTTATATAGTGTATAACGCTCACCACACACCAGCTATCAGTGCAGAGTAATGAAGCCAATATTTAGAGGAGGATTGTTAGGAGGCCATGATTGACAAAGGCCGATGGGGAAATTTGGCCAGGATGCCGGGGTTACACCCCTACTCTTTTCGAGAAACACCCTGGGTTTTTTTAATGACCACAGAGAGTCAGGACCTTGGTTTTACGTCTCATCCGAAGGACGGCGCCTGTTTACAGTATAGTGTCCCTGTCACTACACTGGGGCATTAGGACCCACATGAGCCACAGGGTGAGCGCCCCCTGCTGGCCCCACTAACGCCTCTTCCAGCAGCAACCTTAGTTTTTCCCAGGAGGTCTCCCATCCAGGTACTGACCAGGCTCACACCTGCTTAGCTTCAGTGGGTTGCCAGTTGTGAGTTGCAGGGTGATATGGCTGCTGGCTAATAAAACTTCTTTGCGGTTTTGCGGTTTGTTGCTTTAGTTAAACGAAGTTGAATGAAAATTCTGAACTCGGGTAAATATGTTCTCACTAGAGGGAAAACTAGAGGTCATTTAACACAACAATTTATATTTAAAATATGACAGATAGAAGTTTCTTTTTTAGCCACACACAGTTGGCTATAAACACACACATAAATCTTGTTGATGAAGTGTTCCAAGTCACATCAATTGGAACCTCCTATACAGTACTATCCCACAGTGCACAGCTACATATTTTATCACAGGTATCAGTAAGTCAAGAGATTTCTCTGCCTTAAATCAAAGTTCAATTTTTTCAAAACAGCACTTGCTGTTTATTTATCTGGTCAGCATGGTGGTTGGCACTGTTGCTCTACAGATTCTGGCTTGTATGTTTGATTCCTGGGATTCGTTTTGAAGTTAGCATATTCTCCTAGTGTTTTCACAAGATTTTCCATTTACTCCAGTTTTCTCTTACCTCCTACCTATTCTGCCTAGGTCTGACTCGGTACTCTAAAGGAACTCAGTCTCTCAGTCTGGCATTGTACCCTGGGAAAGACTTCAGGCTACCATGAACCTCACCAGGAAGAGCAGCTTTCTGACAATGGATTGTCATTTTTTTCAAAGGTGTCACCACAATCTGGTGTTTCAGGTATTTGCTGTTGAGGGCAATCACACTTTCCAGACATCTGAAGACCCCACCTTCACTTTGCCTTGTCAGAAAACATCTGAATTGTTGTGAAGCCTTAAAAGAGCACACATCTTTGAGTGACACTTTACTTAATTATGTACTAATGTCATAAACTATTTAAGTTTTAACATACAATGACAGCAATTTGCATTTGAGCACTTGTGTGCCCAAATAGAAAGACAATTACATTCTTAAAACAACATTTAAAATGGGTTAAACAACTAATACAATGTAACATAAAAACCATAAGCTTAAGGTGGTATTCTTATTCAATACGGCATAACATAACAACAAAACTCACACACAAAACACAGTACATATTCTTACCCTCTGATGCATTACAGACGTCCTGGAGCATCCAGCAAGAATCATTTCATACTCATCCTGCTCCATCATTCTGTATAGAGGACTATTTTTAAGAGCTTTCAACAGGATTCTTCACATTGAGCTTCACAATGCCGGGTGATGTTGAGGTAAGTTGAATTTGGCAGCCAAATGTAAAATAAAAAACAATGTCTTTTGATTTTGGTTAAATGAGTGGTTTTGTCCTACTGTTGGCTGCAGGTGCTTTTCAACGGGGAATTGTTCCAAAATATAGCATCTCTGGAATGTTTTCTTTCCATTAAGAGTCCCAAAACAAAACATGAAATGTTCATATAGATATAAAATTGTCTGTACAGTCACTTGTTCATAGTTTGGCACATGAATTCTGTTTTTTTTTGCAAATAGTGCATATGTTTTCTGTACAACTGGCATTAACAAAAATTGCAATTCGGAAAGAATTTAATAGCAATTTTAAAATGTATTCCAGGCTTGTTAAGAAAGAGGGAGTCCATTTCATTAAAGCCCCCCCAAAAAAGCATTTTTGACAACAAACAATAACAAATAATGCCATTCCAAAAAAAAGAGGAAAAAGTCACTGAATGTATATTAAATACAAAAAAGTCCCTTTTTGCTTTTGCTTTAAGAAAACTGACGTCTGGCTCCCTGCAGAAATGCATGACCATTTATCCACACTCCTAGGGTGACTTTAGATATATCAACAGGGGTGATATGATTCTCTACAGGAAGTTGTAGTTCTCCCGCATAACACGAGTCAGGCTGAAAAAGGCAGTCTGAGATATGGAAGGCGTCCATATTCTGCATACAAAAGACAGGGTGCTTATGTTTTCAGTTAAAGCATTTGTATAGAGCTATCTATGTATAGACAGAGACAAAGAGAGTGATATTGTCAGGAAGGGGCAGCAAGTTTCACAAAAAATAACATTCCACAAAAAGGCTCAGGTATTAAAGTTGTTTGTCAAGGCTTATAAGAATAGAACAAAAAACAAAATAATAATTAGAAAAAAAACTGAAGCAGCAACATAGCAGAGAATTGCAGCCATGGTAGTTTTTTTTTTTAAAAAAGAAACCAGTCAAGCTGGAAACAATTACTCAATAGGTAGTTTGCAAGTACAAGAATTTCTCATGCAAGTTATTCATTTTCTCTCCAGTAAAGAAAAAAACGTGTGGGGGGTGGGGCGGGGGGAAATGTCTTTGCCATGCAACTTTTGTGTCGAGTCAACAGGGAAAAATAAGGGGAGACAGGGCTGAGAAGGTAGGAGGAAAGTGAGAAGGGATGCACTGCAGCCACGGTTACAAAATATTACCTCAGTTTTTCAAAAGAGGCCATCATTGATAAGTCCTTATTCGGTTCGCGCTCGCCTCGCTTCCCCTTACTGTTTTCATCCCTTGGGAACTTTGCACTTGATTTATGACGGTACATCTTTTTGTGTGCTGGGCCATTAGTGCCTGGATTATTTAGGTTAGGGCCACCCTTATCAAACAAGCACCTCGGAGGGCCTGCATTACAGTCCAAAGCAATTTGAGGGAATGCACTGTGGGATGAATTTAACTTTGCCTGATTTTTACTACTGGCTCCCTTGGCGGCTGACTTTCTGCTTTTTGTAGTGCCAAGGCAACCAGTGCCACCTCCTTTCTTCTTGGAGTCGGGCGGTGTTCCGGCCAGTATTTTGAGAGTTTTCAGTTTTAGGCTGTTTGATTCAGGAGGCTGGCAAACCCCTGATGCAGGGCCCCACAGCGGCTCGATCGAAGCCATCATGAAACGCTGGACCTCAGCCATCCCGGAGGCAATGTTAGACAGGATGTTGGAGGGCTCTTCAAACTCACGCTGATCGTCGTCAAGGAGGTTGCTATTCTGTGCCATTGTGCTTTCTGCCCAACTGGCATTCGCCTCTTTAACTAAAGGCCAGTCACCAGACAGCCCAGTGACGCTGCTTGAAGTGTTTTGTACCACAACAGTATCTTTCAGAGACTGAGCTGAGGCAATCAAGTTATTTCTAAACTTTGCTGGCAGTTTGGCACCTCCTGCCTGTCCTTTACCACTCTTACTCTCTGAAGGATTTTTCCCTTTTTTGGAGGACCGTGAATTTTGCCTAGGGGTTTTGCTCTTTTCTGTTTTACTGGCCTTTGGAGTTTTTGCTTTCCTTGTACCCTTCTGGTCTGGGCCAGCGTTCTGACCAGCACTCTGCTTGGCAGTTGTTTTCTTTTTTGCCTTTGGAGCCTTTGGCCCACTGCTACTATTATTCACCTGCTTGTCGAATGTATCCAGGGAGGGAGTTTTCTCTACCAGACTCACTGTGTCATCGTCATTGAATGTGTGGAACTGGAATTGATGACTGTTGACTACAAATGGACCACTGTGAGGGTCCTGCTGCTGAATGATATTACAGTTCCACTTCATCTCCTGTGTGCTGCCTAAAACAGCTTCATTTGAATCTTGGAATTCCTTTGTTTTTCCCACAGATTTGATTTCTGGTCCTATTACTTGCGGAGACAAATTCGGTGTGTCAGGTGGTGACATCTCTGACAAGGAAGAGTGGCGGAATTTATCAGGAGTGAAGTTGGAGATATCCAGGAGGTCTGTTGATTCCTTCAAGGGAATGATTTCATCAACACTTTGCTGGATCACTAGTTTTGGGCTACAGTGGGCTAAGAAGTTATCATTCATTTCATCTTCTCCATCCTTATCACAGGACTTTAAACTTAGAGAACTATAATTACTTGAAGCTGCTGACAACGAACCCACTGAATCAAAACTGATGAGTCTGCCATTATCCGTATTTAGAGTGCCTCTCTGAAACTGGAAATGTCCCTCTCCACATGGCACCTGGCACGGTTGATAATCTGTGTCAGGCTGCAGGGCCTGCTCATGCAAATAATTCTTCTGATACAGTAGTCTGTTGCCGTCCAAGTTTAGCTGACTGTATCCTGAGACCGGCAAGTTGTCTGCCATTGGCATAGGTACTGGGCCAGAAAAGCTGCTAGCCATTATAGGGGTTTCTGCAATGTCAGATGCAAATGGTGGCTGGCTGGCAGTAGGCTGCGCATGCCACATATGAGTGAAATTTGGCTCAATCTGGTTTGTGCAATTCTGGGGCGACTGTTGTAGCTCAGATTCAGAGGGAGGAGAAAGAACACAGCTCTGTGCAAGCTGCAAGGAAGTGAACTGCTTGTCAGCCTGGGAAATACCGACGGAGTACTGCCCAGAGGGGTGCGGAGAAAAATAAGAGATTCCAGTGCTACTTGATGAATCTGATGCATCTAGCAATGTCTGCAGATAGCCTCCGGGGACAACTGGTACACTTGTAGACACGTTCACAGATGGTGCGGGTTTGTCAGGAGAGCAGGTGGCTGATACAAAAGTAGATTTTTCAACACCGTCAGTGGTGTGGTTTTCAGATAAATGGGGGCTGTTTGTAGCAGAGTCAATAGTCGCATCCTTCATGCTGCCTACAGAGTCCTGATTTTCTAAAACTGGGCAAATGCCTGATACGTTTGTTATGTTTTCGCAATCCTCCTGCATGGCTTTCATTCTTTTGCTCTTCAGTCTGGCTTCACTTTTAAATTTTCTTATCCTAACAATTTTACTTCCCATTCCCTTATCTTCCCTTTCTTGTGATCTGCTGTGTACCATGGTAGCATGCGTGATGTCATTTGAGTCTAATCTGTTTGCACGGTTGGGGGCTGCTATTGTTAATGGCATGCCTGCAAGGGCTGCGTCGTCTTTAGTGCCGCCTTCCTGCTTCTGATCAGACGAAGAAGGGCCCTGCTTGTTTGGTGATTGCTCCACAGTTTGAATTCTTTGAATCCTGAGTCTGTTTGCAATCTTATATTTCCTTTTGGGGAGACTTGCGCTAAAGGAACGGCTTGAGCCATTCAAATGGAAGTGATGTTTGATGTCACCCTGCATCCGTGTTTCCCTTCGGTCAAGTTGCTTTTTTTGCCAGTAGCCCTTCAAAGGGGCCATTTTTTCGTATTTGTGCAGCAGGTCAGCATTTAAGTTAACTGTTGTGTGAGTGGGATCAATTTTACCAAGCTTCACCAACATGTGTTTCTCTCCCTTGAACCTGTTAATGATGATATATTTAATGATCACTGGAGGCTCTTTGCGGGAAGACTTCCGCCTTTTCTTTGGACACCAGTCATCATCGTCTTCTTCTTTCGGGCCAAAGGGCTGCTTCTCGCGTTTCTCTGCATTCCTTTCACTCTCAATGGAATCCACATCATACAGATAGTCCTCGCTGTACCTTACCTTTCTTTTTGCTCTCAGTCCATAATTTAGCTGGCTGGAGGAGCTGGAATTTTCTCTGGACAAAAAGCGGTTGCATTCTTTAGTGTCCCGAAAGGTGTCGTAAGAAGAGCCAGTACAGGAGCTATCATCACTATATTCTCCTGAATCTTCAGTTGAGTTGTTGGAGTCGAAAAAATAGTTCCTTTTCGGGGTCATGTATTGCATTCCATCTGCAGTGCTGCCATGTTTATTCAATTCTGCCTTCTCCTCGTTCCCCCAAAGACTAATCTCATCCGCTTTGAACTGCAGAGTGTCCATATTCTTCTTAATGGCCCCATTCTCTTTTTTGGTACAGTTCACAAGGACGCTTGGGAAAAAGTTAAACTGAGTCTCCTCTTGGAGGGCATTGGTTTTTTCCCTCACATTATCCTGGAAGGACTCGTAGCGGATCTTTAAAGAACACACATCACTGCTAAGGGTGGAGTCATCGTCATCAAACATGTAGTTGTCGACATCCTCCTCGGAAAACAGGTTCACCGACAGTTCATTTTTGGAGCAAAGGTCAAGGAGTTCCATTTTGCTCTCACTAATAAAGGACTCAAAATAGCCCCAGTCTTGATTGGGATTAGACAACAGGGCTTCCTCACCATTGCATTTGTCCAGAAGCAATCCTTCATAATAGTTTTTCTGTGTAGGGTCTTCTGAATCGCTGTCAGATTTCTCAATGTCCCTTTTGTCTGCTGTCCTAGACTTATGCAGGGGAAAGCTTAACAGCTGATCAGAAAGCAGCTCATCTCCATACCTTGCACTCTCCCCTGTGCTCATACATTGGATTCCTATGTCTGAAATAGAACATGAGTCATATTCTCGGTTCACATCGCCTATTTTCAGGCTGATACCAGGCTCCGGGTCCACACCGTCTTTGGATTCAATGAAGCAGCCTAGGCACGTTCGGCTCTGCTGCATCAGGCAGTCTCCAGTCAGTGATGACATGCCACCCGGTTCCATGATCGTGAAGGGGGTCCGGTCACAGTCCTCAGGCAGGGACCAGGGACTTGCCCCCTTGGTTACACAGGAAGTGAGAGAGATGGCATGGGTGGAGGAGTCATCTGCTGAGTGCTCAGGCGCTTCGGTGAGTCTCAGCGGGGAGGGAGGACTCAGGACACAGGGTTCCTTTGAAGCCAAAGACGGCAGTGCTCTGTGGCAGTCTGGACTTCCTTTCTGTGCGTTAGCTGCTGTAGCCGGAGATGGGAATATAACTGCAGCATCTGCAGGAACATACGGCTTCAGATTATTCCCCTGGTCATGAGATCCTAGGAAAAAAGAAAAAAAACATAAAACAGCATCAGGAGCAAGCAGCAATTGGCTGTGTCTGAAACACATACATCTGCTGCTAAACCTTGGTGGACCTTTTATCGGAACAGTTACTTTCACGGAAGAAATGTTTTTGTAATAATTAAAAAAACTTCAGGCTTACTAATCTAATTTACATTCAACTAGGAGACTTTGTAACAAAATAATGGATCTGCCCTGTGATAGTGCAGTTTTCTTTTTTGGCAGTTAAAGTAAATGTATAATTAAACAACAAAGACAGCTGGTTTACATGTAGTATTGAATTTGTTTGCCATGGATAATTAGTCAACTGCAGCAAAAGCAGGTATATACACATGGGAAGAGACATCCTTAAGCACTGCAGGCAATGTAACTAATAAGTACTATCTTTGCTTTTACCTCACCCTGGAGCTGTGTGTTTAAAAATAGACCTAGATAACAATGCTAGGTACAGTGGCAAATATTCACAAATACATAGCTTTAAGCATCTAGATATCATAATAAAACAATAGGAGAAGCTGTTTGTCTCCTAGATAAAGCATTAACACGTTTCACAGTGGCATAATACCCTGTCAACTTAATGACATAGGTAATATACTTACAATTATCATTATATGAGTCTTTAGATAAAGATGTACACTGCAATTTATAGATACATCTTTTTTTTTAGTGACAGCTGCTCGTATGGAGAGAGACTGAATCTACACAATTAATTACCCCTTTTCATATATACTGTATAGAGATAGTCATATAGCTTAGACAACTAATCACTGCTTTATACACACATAGATAAAATCACAGCTATTTATATATAAATAATAAATGTATAAAAGAATTATGCATGCTTGCACATGGAAGTTGGAAAATCTTTTTGAATTACAATTTGATTCACATGTATTATAAAAATATAGGAAAGGTTACAAACGAGAGCAAGCTTTTTCGCTCATTCGGTCCATAAGTTATCAGCCTTCTCAGAAGACACCAACCAAGTGCTGTATCCTTGCTGTTTCTGGCCAATCCTAATCATCCGCAACATATTCATGGCTGTGTTTCCAGCCTTCTTTTTCATACTGTTCATACTGCTCATTCCTAACAAGTCAAATGCCTTTGAGATTCCAAAACCTTTTATCATTCTTTAAATTTTAAGCAATTTTGATCTGGTCTATCAGATGTTTGGAGTCACTGTTATGTTGAAAAACCGGCCCATACCATTTCTGGAGCCAATTTACACACTTGAAAAATCGAATAGAATAGTGTGATCTCTTTTCTAGAACTCCTTTTTTTGCACTCATGAAAATCCCATCCCGCATTTTTACAGTAGAAATTACAAAACGTATAGACATCTCTTAGTCATTTTCCTTTCAAACATATTACATACTAAGCTTAATCTACAACTTATTCAAGTCATGAAAGACTCCTTTTTGAGAAGTAAGAAAACACGAATCCAAAAAGAGATCTCATCATTTTTTACAAGATTTCCTGTGATCAAGTCTCCCTCAATGCAACGTACTGCGTGGCTCAATACTGTTTACTGAAGAAATATTTTGCTGCCACAGCCATCTAGATCAATTCTTCCATAGATGCTATGTATATGAAGAAGGAGTGGCCTATATATGAACCTCATATATAGGAAAGCCCTACTACTTGCAACAATAATCTACAATGTGATTTAAAAACACAGAGTGGATGGAAGGGAAAATCATTTAAAGGTAAAACATGGGAGATGCACAGTGGGTGGAAACAGGACAAATGAAAAAGGCCATCACAAGTATAGCAACACTGAATGGCCTGTATTGAACGGCTTTTAAGAATCAAGCAATAGAATTTGACAGTTGATGGAAAGGAATATTTTATTAATGGGTACATATTTTTCAAAACAGGATAAGGCTTGGTAGCTTTTTACATTAAAATAGCAGTAATATTCAGGAACCAGAACTGCAAGAAGCAAGTGTTACAGGAACTGACACAAATTCAGAGGGTTTAGTGGTAGGACTAAATAATATCTCACAGCTTTTAAGTGCTGCAGTGCATACTTTTCTGAATGGAGAAATGTATAAAATCTGTAAGAAGAAGGAATAAAGGTGGCGGTGGGGGTTTAAACTACTCTAATGCAGATGGAAACCAGTATGGTACTGCGTAAATGAATGTGACTGTGAGAAGCCAATGGCTACCTCTCAAATCAATTTGTCCTCAGGTTTCTGAAAGGTAATTCTTGTTTTGACCTAGAAGTGAGAGAACCACTGGGGACCAAAAATCACAATGTTATTTTTAACAGAAATAGGCAGATATAAGGTAAATGAAATTCAGTACCATTTAAAAAGAGTAATCATTACATATATGTAACAAGTAACTACATTTTAAGTAAATGAGCTTGAGGAAGTCTTACGGATTTATATTGATTATCAATTTACTCATCTAGACAACAAAGAGAAGTATGCTGATATCCACAAAGTACTTGGATACACAGCAAACATGTTCTAAATTCTAATCGGGGGTAATGTATGTACTGAATTCTTTTTAGATACAGTACAACATACTACTCTGCTCTGAAAAGATCCTACAAAAGAACATCCAGAATAATGGAAATGGAGAGCCACAAACTTACAAGTTTTCTGTAGTGAAAGGACTTTTTTTATGAAATAAAAACATGCCTTATCTTCTGTTCTGCCAACTATTCAAGCTAAATAGACTCACAAAAGAATAACCTCACATAGCTTTTAATAGAGTCTAGGTGTGCCTTTTGATCCTTATCTTTCATTTGATACACAAATAAAACGTGGTCAGTGTCCTTTCTCCATCTCAATTGATAATGCTCAACTAACGTTTCCTCTCTCTACAGGACACCATGAACTTTATCCATGCTTTCATCACATCTGGGCTAGATTCACCAATTATTATTGTTCTTATTATACTATTACGGAGTTTAGATTGTGTCCTGCTCATAATTTTGGTAATCCATAGTGCCACTGCTAGGATCCTCGCTAAAACTAGATACACTCATATAAAGCCCTGAAATAGCTACAGTAGCTACCAACTATTCAAGAAAGCTTCTTATTGCATATCAACTAGAATGACCCCTCCTGTCCTAGGATGCCAGCTATCACAAAACCCCTTAAATTCACCATGCCATTGATAGACCTTAGATACTGAATCTGCAGTAGTCCACTGCAAGAGCAGACATTTCTTGATAAATGATAAAGTCAGATCAAAGAGCTCCTTAAAAAATAAAACAGCTTTGTAAGTTCCCTTCATCCATTAACAACTAACAGCCACATGAGCTTAGGAAGGTTAGGAATTTTCACTTCTTATCATGAATTTCTCCCATATTTATGTGCAGAAATCTCTACTCTAAGATGATATTGTGCTGCATAGCAGATAGATATTTTCCCTATCCGTGATCCTTTCTCTTAAAATTCAGTAACATATTTATGCATCACATCTCCCTTCCTTGAAAGAATTAAAAAACCTGAATAGGAGAGACTAGTATCCCTTGGACCTATAGAATACAGATGCCTGGATGGAAGTCCAGCGAACGCCTACTAGCCACACATCATACTGCCAGTGGTTAATGAAATCATTAGCATGGTTCTTGTGCTATAAATAAGATTCGTTCTCACTGCCAAACCTGTCACAGCAAGATTTTTTTTTCTTCAGCCACCTACGTAAATAAGGAAAAATTAATTGCCAAGAACTTGGAACATTCATTAACAATGACAGAAGTTACAAGAACATGTGATCACAAAAATTAATCCACTGCTGCCACCGTCTTGCCAGACTCCCCTTGTAAAAACAAATAACACTAATTATCTTTTTCCTGCATAAACAATATATACAATAACGCAGGTATGCTATTGATTTGTGGAATAAAAGCAAAGGAATTATTATTTTTATATACAGTGCTTATAGAAAGTCTACACCCCCCTTGGACTTTTTCCACATTTTATTGTGTAACAGCATGGAACCATGGTGTATTTAACTGAGAATGTGTGCCACTCATCAACACAAAGTACTCTACAATGTCAAAGTAAAAAAAATGCATTTTACTAAATAAATTAAAAATAAAAAACAGAAAATAATTTAATGCATAAGTACTGTATTCACCCCCTTGCTTTGACACACTAAATTACCACTAAAGTAACCAACTCTCTTCTCCAAGTCACATAATTACTTGACTGGAGTCCACCTGTGTGCAGTTGAGGTGTTTCGCATGATTTCAGATTAAATACATCTGTGGCTGGGAGCTTCCCTACTTAGTGCAATTCCAAGGAAACACTACACCATGAAGACCAAGGAACATTCCAAGCAGATCCGAGACAAGGTTCTTGAAAAATACCAGTCAGGGCAAGGATATAGGAAAATTTCCAAGGCATTGAATATACCTCAAAGCACAGCGAAGTCCATCAATAAAAAGGTGAGAAAATATGGAACAGCTCAATATCATTCTCTTAGATTGCTCAATCAACTAAAGTACTAAGAGCAAATATGGCCAGCAGCCATATCACTCTGCAACTCACAACTGGCAACCCACTGAAGCTAAGCAGGTGTGAGCCTGGTCAGTACCTGGATGGGAGACCTCCTGGGAAAAACTAAGGTTGCCTCTGGAAGAGGTGTTAGTGGGGCAGGGGGCCCGTGTGGGCCCATGTGGGTCCTAATGCCCCAGTAAAGTGACGGGAATACTATACTGTAAACAGGCGCCGTCTTTCAGATGAGATGTAAAACCGAGCTCCTGACTCTCTATGGTCATGAAAAATCTCAGGGTGTTTCTTGAAATGGGAAAATAGTAAATTTCCCATTGGCCCAATAATGGCCTCCTAATAATCCCCATCTATGAATTGGCTTCATTACTCTGCTCTCCTGTGTGTGGTGCGCATTCTGGCACACTATGGCTGCCGTCACATCATCAAGGTGGATGCTGCATACTGGTGGTGGTGGAGGGGAGTCCCCATTACCTGTAAAGCGCTTTGAGTGTCCAGAAAAGCGCTATATAAGTGTAAGCAATAATTATTATTATTATATGGGGCTGTTGGATGCAGCCGAGACATCGGTTATGTCTATTTCCAGGTGGTAAGGGCAAGTTTGTTTAAACATTTTGAACCCAACAGAACCAGGTTAAGTTACCTATGACCTGGAACCTGTGATGTGACCATGCAAGAAAAATAAAGGCGAGAACAGATTCTAAATTGTTTTTGCATATTTATTGAATTTCCCAAGATTTAATTTAGCAAATAAAGACGTGTCCATACCACTAACTGTGTCTCAGATCAGATCAGATCACATATCTTGGCTGAATGAATATACTGTAGTCCTGTGAACATGTTGCAAAAATACACAACCAAGTGTTCAGAATCCCAAACTACAACCTGAAGAAGTATAAAAATGCACTCCAGGTTCCCACAGTAGTGGTGTGAAATTGGCCGTGTTGCTGGAACTGATTGGACATTAAGTCAGCTAGTGTATTCATGTCTTACTGCTTCTTCTAGATCCTACCATATGGTGTTATTAGTAAGAAATCCACTGCTCCTCCATCCATTTTCTAACTTCTTCTTCCAGTTCAGGGTTGCGGAGGAGCTGGAGTCTCTCCTAGGAAGCAACAGGTGCAAGGGTGGACACACCCTAGATGAGACGCCAGTCCATAGCAAGGCAGACACATATTCAAAGTAGGACCAATTTTCCCAGAAGCCAATTTAATTACTAGTACTTTTTGGACTGCTGGAAGAAACCATACAGAGAGCACACCTGGTTCGGAACTGAACCCAGGTCTTAATGCTAATCACTGCGCTATGGTGCCTCCCAATGCTCCTCACTAAATCACTGTTTGTGTGTCATGGTAGGCCATGTTGGTAAATAATCAGTGACTCAAAATTGGATGGATTGTAAAGTACTAAAATCATTAATAACTCAATTAAAAAATATATAAAAAAAGATCTACAAAAGGGGAACTCATAAGAACAATGGAAAAAGGTAGTGAGATCAGGCAAGTCAGCTTATCTGAACTCATCAGACCTCTGCTCAGCTTTTCAACAGTACTGACAAGACAAAAAAAGTATGGGAGAAAGGGGAGAGTCCATTGTAAAGATAGAAAGATTCTCCAAGCAGTCCTATCCCCAGTCCGATAAAGGCTTCACATTAGCATGCTGGTGAAAAGAACAGAATCCCAGTTTGACAAAATTTGCAAAGCTGATGGTGGAGAAAAGCCAGCCATGGGGGAAACAACAAACAGCAGTTCGATTAGTAAGGCCATCTCCTACCGTTCCCCTGATGACAAGTCCAGAAGGTTGACAAATAGCAGAAACAGAAAAGAAGTTGACAAACAACAACAGAAGGGTACACAATCACACTATAAGTACTACAGATACTGTTCCAGACACAAATGAGGACACATGACTATACATGGCTGCCTTGGAAGTCTTACATTTGACCTTCTACACTTTATTAAGGGCACTTCACTTTCACTGGGTGTATGGCATTTAAACTAATTCTCTTCTAGATGGCAAAAGTACAACATGTCAAAAACAAGACAATTGATTGTTCTTTTTGCATGTAAACCCAGCCTTTCTCTCTCAAGTGGGCATTATACCATGCACACTGAAGTATATGCAGAACATACAGCAAAAAGGAGGAGAACAGATTGATGAAGTCAATTCATACATGGGGATTATTAGGAGACCACAATTGATAAAGGCCAATTGGATATTTGGCCAGGATGCCAGGATAACACCCCTGCTCTTTTCAAGAAATGTCCTGGGACTTTTAATGACCACAGAGAGACAGGTCCCCGGTTTTAAGTTTCATCTGAAGCATGGCATCTTTTTTAAAGTATAGTGCCTCCATCACTATACTGGGGAATTAGAATTCACACAAACCGCAGGGTGAGGGCCTCTTACTGGCCCCACTTCTTCCAGCAGCAACCTAAATTTTTCCCGGGAGCTCCCAACAAGGTGCTGACCAGGCTCACACTTCCCTAACTTCAGTGGGTTGCCAGTTGTGAGTTTTGGGGTGATATAGTGGCTAACACTTGGCCTGGGATAATATTTGAAAGCAAAGAACTCTGAAGACCACCAACATACGCCATAATCCTAATGACATGCCAACTGTCAGTAATGTTTTTGTGTAATTGTGAGTGTATATGCTGTTGCTAATTGGTCATTGCTGATAAACACAGAATACTTTAGTGTCTCCTATATGCTACACACTTTCAGAAGGAGCCTTTGGCCATACAAAGATTCTTGTAGCATTTGTCTTAAAAATATCTATAATTTCTGTGTATAGGGTTTTATACCAAAGATGAGATGAGGCAAATCTATCATGGTCAGTCTGAAATGTAACTTGGGAGCTGAACTGTACTGAATTTATACACCACAGTTTGAAGTAGAGCTGCTTTGAGCTCTGTGCACAGGAATAATTTCTGCGAAGATTGGAATCTCCTATTATCCTCTGAGCATTCAGAAGAATTAGGTCTATTTGTTCAGAGGGAGACTTGTCAAAAAGAACTGATGGTCCAGTTGGAGATGGGGGGGGTGGGATGGGTTACAAACATAACATTCAGAACACAGACACACGTTCTTCACATACACTGCTATTTGAACACTTGAGCTGGTGCTGGGTTTTTGGATAGCTGAAGTCACACAGCTAACCACCAAGCCGTTCTGTAAGCTGAGATTCTGCTCCTTTGATTCTGCTTTCTTTCTGTGCTCATGATTAGAATTGAGCATTCCTTTAATCCTTAAGGAAAAGTCATCTTGAAATATCAATTTTCCCTTCTGCATCACCATAGTTGAAGAACGTTTTCACTTCTCCTCAAAAGACAGTCAGGAGTCCATCTCAGAAGTTAAAAAGTTTATTTCATGCGCATGGGAGTGGAACACATAGACATAGTGACTGCATTTTTCTCAAAGCGATTAAACTTGAACAGTCCTTAAATATTTTTCTGTTATCTATCAAGCTTACCTGTGATTATCAGATCGGCCATATTCCAAGATCACGCTCATCTTCCTCTTCCCCATTTGCCAAAGATAACTTCTTTAAATACGATAGGTTACTTAGTTTCGTAGCACACGTTCCTATATAACACAGTACAGAATTACATAGTAGCTCTTTTGTCCAGTGTTCTTCCATTGTAGTTCCATTCCATTTCAAACCAGTTCTGTATGTCCACCTTATAAAATACTACAGTGTCAGCAGAAAAAGTATGTAAAAGTTCACAGAGACCCTCTAAACTCCATCTTATTATTTTACCCTAATTCTCCCCCTTAAGTATTTTATTGATAAGGTATGGATTGAATCTTACAGCATCTGAGAATACAGATATGTAGGGCCAAGAGATCTCCAGAGATTCTGTGATGGGGATTGCTAAAGACAACAGTTGTCACTTATTTCTGGAAATAAATCACAAGCTATTCATCTAATCTAGCACTTACTCACTTGTACGTTTTGTCTCTAATGCTAGCAGAACAACACGAATTCAAAGAATGTTTATGAAACAGTGAAAAGGAGATTCTTCCACTTGTTATTCAGCAATGGAACTGACAAGATTAGGAAAGAAAGAATAGTTATGCTATGTGCATCAAAAATAGAAACAGGCTTTTATGTCTATTTTTAATTTTATATAAATATAACAAGTAGTAACTTTTCTGATTCTCTTAGTAACAAAGAATCTTACTCACTAGGCAATTTTCCAACTAACATTAATTGCTCAAAAAACTTCTAGCAATATAATAGGTTTTCTACCAATTATACTGTATGTAAAGTCATTCTGAGAAAAGACTCTGAAGGTTCCCTATTGAGTCAATGGCTCCTCAGTCCTTGATCACTATCCTGATGTGTATATTCACATTTCTTACGTTTGTGCACTGAAGTACTTGCCTTGTGTTAAGAACTGACATAATTTTAAGAAAAGGTCAGCCTATTACCCACAGTACTTTGCTCAGAAAGTAAATCATTTTCACACTCCGTTTTAAAATTTTAAAATTTAAAATTCCTTCATCCTTTTAGGGGAAAAAAAAACAATTTGGAAATTTTGAAAATCTTTTTTCCATCTCCATCCCCATCAACCCCAATTTCACCCTGTTTTATTAAGTGTTAATGTTTTTTTATGTTACAAACTTGTATTCAGATATGTCCATTAACAAAAAATAGTAAATGTAGGTATGTGTTCTAATCCTAGTGGGAACCTAACACTACTAACTGCTGTGCTTTTCACCACGATATGGTAACATTTTAACTACAGCCACTTCACAATCATAAGGCTGATCTTGAAACCTGCTTAAATTAAATATCTGTTCCTCCCTTGCTTGATGTGTGATGTGTGTAAAATAGGGGATGGTTGTAATAAGTGCACGTTTTTGGCATAAAGCAATTAATCCATACATTTTTGTAACCATTGTATCCAATTCAGGATCACAGGATGACAGAGCCCATCTCAGACAGCAACAGGCTCAAGGTGATGTACATCCTGGAATGGACATCAGTTTGGGCACACATAGACACAAATACACATCAGGGCCAGTTTTCCCAAAAGCCAATTCACCTACCAGCATGAATGGAAGGAAACTAGAGCACCTAAAGGAAACCCCCTCAAACACAGATAGCACCCCAGGAATTGAACCCAGGGCAATGCTGACCACTATGCCACTGTTCCAATCATTACACCAATCCATCCATCCATTTTCTTAGCATAATTCAATTTGATTTTTTTTTGTATAGAACCTTGAGCAACAAGTTGTCACAGAGCACTTTCAAGATAATTCATACAAAATATACAGACACAATTATGCAGTACGTCATAAAGAAATTGGTGTAACTGGATGTAAAGACGTTTAGTGTATCATAGAGTAACAGTGTAACCATCAGGCAAAGAGGAGTGAAAAAGAACACACTCCAAAAAGGAAGAACAGGAGTAGTGATTTTTAAGAGATTAAAAATATGTGATTCCAAATGTACCTTCACAAGAAAGAATAAGGGCTAATTACAATTTTAAAAGAATGGTTGAAAAAGAATCTTCTACTCAAATACATGTTGCATTCTCCTTTTTATTCTTCTTTTAAAAATGTTTATTATATTATGGAATTACAATATCATTAACATATAATGATAATGCATAAAATCAGAAATGAATTACATATTAATAGAAGAAGAAAATACATCAATTCCTATCTAGTTTTATAATTGTCAGAATATTTTTCTTCTTTTTATTATCATCCTCCTCCTCCTCCTAGGAAAAGCGTGCAAAGAGTAAAGTGTACCTATATAATAAGAAGCTAATTATATGTTTAAAAATAAAAGTAAATATATAAAAAAACATGTTCATCTTCATCTATTTAGTTAATAAGAAAATAACAAAGAAAAGGTACAAATATCAGGAGGTCATTTTTCCAACTTAGGTGATAGCTTGGTAGCTGTTTGGTCCTAGAATCTCAATTTCTATCTTTTGCTATTGCAGAATAACTTGGCTTGGTGGTTTGTTCCCGACACCCAACTGTGTGTGTGAAGAGCAGCTTCCTGTTTTCAGTGCCCAATCCAGCTGTTATGAAATTCCATGTCTTCTTTATATTGTTGAGATTTAAGGAGTGCCTTGGGTTTGGCTTTGTTAAAACAATTGAAGGTTTTGGATTCCTGAATGAATTCCCTTGCAATCTCTTGTCATGGTATCCTATTGCTTTTTTTTTCCCCTTCAAATGCAACAAGAACGTGTAACAAAATAGTGAAGAGCAAACAATACAGAAACATTTGAATGCAAAACATATCAGTGTATTTCCACCGTTTTTGAAGATGTATATGGACTTTTGGTGTGGTGGGGCAAAATGGGAACCTGGCTCCTGCGATCTGAGCACAGCTTCTGCTTTCACACTTTGGCTGGAACACAACACTGCTTTATAGAGGCTCCCTTTCCTCCTTCATCTGAATCTTAGTTCAGACTCACTGTTCGCCAACTGCATCAAAATGCAAATGAGCAAATGTCAACCTGTTCCCTGAGATGAGGGCTAGGGCTGTGCCGGGATGTTCTTTCTGAAGCAAAAATGAATCCTTCTTCACCTCTTTGTTAACTGGCTGATAGATCAATGGATAGACACCTGTCTTCAGATTTCCACAGCTATACATGTCTCTCCACAATCAAAGCTGAAAGTAAAGCCAAGTTTTAAACCACAATTCAAATAAACTGGAAGGTCAAATCAAACAATCGTGGCCAATCATCTGAATAATCTCACCCCCCATTAATGTGTTGAAACCATTCTGGCACTCTAGGTTGGCCAACTAAAGAGTAATTTAAACTGGGGGGTTGGGGAGTGTTGCGAAAGAAAAATCTGAACGCTCCTTCACGTTCTTATTTTAACTCTTTCACAATGGCATACAATATAATGTAATTGTAACAGTAACTGAAGAAAGCAGAGTGAGGATTTCTTTATCAAACCTGTGGAAACACTAATGGACACTTGCTTATCTGTAATCAATGAAGTCACATGCTGATGTCATTTGCCACTATTCAACTTCTAAATTCTCCGTGAAAGACATGATAATCCACAACTATGGTTAGGAAAAGCACTGACAGTGAAAATAGTTTCACATGCGCCATTCTGGGCAGTCCAATAGCTTGGCAATGGCAATATGTTAATCAACAGAAGTAAACTTTTAGTCTCACTTCAGCTACACTAGACTGAAGGAAGATTAAATACTTGATGGTCATAAAATATCATTCTAAAATTATTAAAAGGTTTAAGCACGGTGGCTATCACCTTGTTTCTCACGAGACAGCAATGAAATGTTTTAAAGGGATCAGAAAGAGGTAAAGAGGGTTTCACATAGTTTACCCTGAGAGAAACAGATTTTGAGTAGAGTACTCAAAGCTGAAGGTAAGTGCCTTTTTAAATGCACAGTCATGCAACAATTAACAGCACTGTGGTGGTTTCACCACAAAATATGGTCTTACTCATGATATCCATCAGTAGGACAACTAATGGATATCACTGTTTCTGATATTTCTGAAATAAAACCACATATCAGAAAAAGAAAATCATTTTTTTATTATTTTACAAAACTCCAGCATTGCTAGTTTAATAGAGGGGTTAATTTTTTTATATAGTCACAATCTGCAAGCACACAAACATGTGCCTACATCAAAAATGCAATTATATGAAGAACAGTAACTACTTCACTTGCATTTAAGAGAAGTTATTTAACTAACTCAGCAGCAGCAGCAGCAGCAGCAGCAATGAACCCATCAAATAAATGAAGTACTCACACATGGTCAACACTTAAGAACATATACTAGAATGCGATTTTTTAAACGAAACTTCTGCATACTTGTTAAACAGTGACAATGGGAATCGTTCCTAATCGTTTCACTGAGTTCCTAATTCAGTGATGGGTTCAAACTGCATGTCAGTCTTAGTCTTTCAGCATTACTGAAAACATCTAACAGAATTCAACTGAATTTATAAGATTTATAGGAATTTATGTGAATACATTTAAAATTAGATAGGTTCATAGTCTATTTTAAGTCAAGGAATAATGTAATATTCCATTTTCAGTTTAAGTTCACTAAGAATGCAGTAAAGGACCTGCTGCAATAGACACAGCAAAGTGTTTAAGTTATAGAATTTTAGAATAGAATAGAATTATTGTGCATTATTAACCATTTCAGTGACATAAACAGAGTTGAATACACTGTATATATTTTTTCCTTGCTTAGATAAACAAGCTGATCCTAACAACAAAAGACCTTCCAGGTCAAGTGAAAGGATATGAACATGTTGCTTTAATTCAAATAACACGATGATGTGATATATTGCACTTCACGGTGTGAGCTACAGCTCAAATACCTTGTTTTTGTATCATTTTAATCTGACTACAGTGTACCGAATCACTGAAGAAAAACTTAATTTCCATGTAAATCAAATGCAAAAAAGAATCTTCTGAGGTTTCTGATTGCGATATACAAGGCTTAAGCTTTCTGTACTTCTGAACCAGCTGTCAGCAGGGAACTGTGGTTAGGCGTCATGTAAATGAGCTCTGCCGCTGTGCCTGCTGCTACCTCAGCATGCCAAGATCCGTAAAGAAATCTATACACTGGCACATATTTTTCTTCATATTGTAAGGCTGGGATTATGTATGCGCAAAATAAGTCTGTTAATAATGACTTATGAATGGTGATGGCTTGATTTGCTTTGGGAGTAGGGTACCATAACCTCAGGGGTTTATTGTGCCGGAAGACCACATCTTTGAATGAAGAATAGTCTTACTTGCTAAAATCTACTTGTGGGTTTGTGTTTTAAAGCGAACACCTGTGAACATCACTTCTTACCATAGAGCAGCACACATCACTTTAGTTAGTGGTGTTGATTTGATTAGAAAATAGTGTGAAATGGTAATATGTCCTTACAACGATACATACATCATATAATGCAAACATATTCAGACCCTGGCACAGTTTTTATATTTTGTTTCTTTAATGCTTGCAGTCTTGACACTTTGATGTTGCAATTAATATTTGTTAGATATACAATCTTCTCCACACATTTACTGCATAAAAAGGATTATATGAGAGACAGATGGAAAACTCATTCAATCCCTATGCTGTGGCAAACCTAAATTAATTTAGTTTTAGGAGCAACAAAATTAGTTGATTGACCTGTGTGTACAACAATAGTGGTTTTCACGATTTCAGAATAAAAAAGACCTGTCTATGTGAAGTTCATTGGTAAGATGTGACCAAGCAAATACTAAACAATACTATGATGTCTAAGAAGCTTTCAAAGCAAGTAAGGGCCTTAGTCATTGAAAAGCAAAGATCAGGAGAACAGGAAAATGAAGTCTCTGAATATTCTGGTGAGCACAGCCAACTTAATCTAAAAGAAAAGGAAATTACATTGAACAACCCAGAAACTGCCTAGTTCAGACTGTGTCTCTAAACCAAGCAGTCATGAAAGGAGGAAACTGGTGACAGATGCCACTGTGAAACCAAGGACAAATCTGAAAGAGGTACGGTGGTAGCTACGGTGGCAGCGATGGGAGAAAAGATGTCCATGTGTCAACAATATCCTGTTGGTCACTCCACAAAATTCTGGCAAACCCAACTCATATGGGTTTGTGGGCATTTCTGGTGTAATTGCAAAGCATTTCATCTGGTGCAAACCCGAAACAATGCATCACCCACTCAACCTCATCTCTACTATCAAGCTTGGTGGTTGGAACATCATACTATTGAAGTGCTTTTCCTCAGCAGGGAATAGAAAGCTTGTTATGAATGGATGGAAAAGAATACCGGACAATATTAGAGAGAAACCCTATTTCTGTATCCTGAAGACCTTAAACTGAAAATGCAACTTTCAGTAGGACAATGATCCATTGCACACAGACAATGTTTCACTGCAAAAAGGTTTGAAACTTTCAATGGTTGAAGGTTGCTTTCACCAAATAATGAGTTCACAGGTCTGAATACTTATACAATCGACATTTAGTTTTTTTTCTCTATAGTTTAGGTTGAGCATTACGTTTTTCGAGCTTAGATAATGTGAATGTATAGTCATGATTCAGTAAATGACAGTTTTTCTATTTAAAAGAGCCGCTATAAATATGGTTCAGCGGTACCTTTCAATATCATGTTTATTCAATAGCAGCCATTTTAACCATGTACAAGCATTTCTTCTTCTCCCTTGAAGACCTTCCTAATTTACACAGCTACAGTCTGACTCCAGTACAATTAAGTTATAATGATAAACGGGCACAACGATGGGCCTTTTAACTTATCCAAGGCACCTAAGGCCAAGAAAAACCTTACTCATAAGTCATTAATGCTATTATATACATTATATTTTTACTTTCATTAACAATATGTTCCCAGTTCTAACATCTTTGTAATTTTTATTCTTTCTTTAATTCTATTATACACACTTTCAAGGAATTTCCTGACTGTTAAAGCTGTCTTCTAAAACTAATAAGCAGTCAGTGATCACGCTGGCATTATCAGACAGATTTTTAATATCGGATGAACCACTTTTTAACAGTTCTGTCAGCAGTATGCAGCAATCACAATGAAACAAATATGTCATGTTGATAAACTACATACACTGTCCTAAGGAAACAAAACCACCAGCATTAAATCCAAATCCATCAATCCATTTTCTAACCAATTCATCCAATAAAAGGTCGCAGGGGAGCAGGAGCCTATCCTAGCATGAGCACAAGGCAGGACACATCCTGGATGGGATGGCAGACACATGAGGGCCAATTCTACCAGAACCAATGAGTTCAAGTGATTGGAAATTTAATTAGAATTAAACTACATTTCATCAGAGGTACATGGCAGTTTCAGTTTGCATAGGTTATGAAAATAGATGCTTAAATAATAATCTGATATACAATATATTAATGTTTAAACAATGAAAAGTCACTTAAGTTAATGTAGTAGGCATGTATACATTTTTCCATTGCCACCCAGTGTTCCAGTCTATCACAGGGCATAATGCAGGACTATGCCCTGGACAGGCACCAGTCTATCACAGGGCATTTTTCCTATTTTTTCAACTGCAGTTTCAATTGCAGCTGGTCTAACATAACATTACAACTACTATTTTATATGTCGGGGGTTAGAAAGAATTGGCATTGATGAGTGCATTTCAAACCTCAATCACAGAAAAATGTACACAGCAACTTGGAAAACCTCCAATTTCCATCACAAAGAGAAGAAATTTCCAGGTATGCATAGCGCCTTATTGCTGTCATTGTCTGCAATTCACAAACTGAATCAACAAAATGATGTGAAATGTCCCTATTACATTGTAAACAAGTAGGCTTGTGAATACATTTCTTTTAATCCAATAGAAATATTGCTCCAGACTTTGAGACAGTTTTGCCAGCTAATACTAATTACTTGTTACCTCTGCATGCAGATCACGTTGGAACATTTCTGCGGCGATGTGTGCTGCACAACCTGTACTTATTCGCTCTCATTACATTAGGCATTACATCGACTAGTGAGCAGGAAGGATAGGTTTAAGTTACAATTCTCTCGAACTCTGGCTCTCACCCATGGCGAGACCGGCAGTAAGCGACAACATGGCGACCTTACAGTACTTTCACAACGTTTACAGCTTTGTGATTAGATCTATATTTGTCCAAATGTCCCATACTGTCAAATTTGTTTTGTTATCGAGATGTACAGTAATAACCAGTCTGGAAACTGGGACTGCAGTTCCCCTTTAAGCACTACCACCAGCAGACAATATACTGTATTGCGGCATTTGTATTTTTATATTCTTAAACAATGCATTTCCATTTTGTCTCAACAGGAAGAATCTCCTGATAATTTTCCACCATTGTTGTGTGCTCATGGATGTGTGTCCCAGGTGACAGAGCTGATAAATACTGTACCTGCCTGTAATCATATGTTGTATTGTTCCTTAAAAATGCTCCTGTCTTCTACTGCTACCAGATAAAGTGATTGTGCAAACTCTTCTCTTCTCTAAAACCAAACATTTACTTAAACTAGTTTTAAATCTATACTCACGTTTTGATAAAATAAAAAATCATGCATGGATGGGATCATGGACAGAAAAGGGGCCCCTGCCAAGTTTTACAGTTATGAGGTCTTTGAGAAAAACATTGTGTGACTTGAGAGATAAGATATAATCCCAGCCTACTTCCTTAGATTAATTTGTGCAATTAATATTTGCACAAATGTATGTTAGGCAGTAGGCTGGCACTATTACTAATGGGCTAAAATCGAATAATCTTCCATTCTAAAGCTTACCTATCTCAATACACATTTTTTCCAATGTCTCTCTGCTATGGGAGAAACGTGGACTACCCTGTGACTCTTAAAATAGTAGCTATTTTAATGTGATGTGCAATCTCTTTTACACACAAATATCAGACAAGTTACTTCAAGATTTTGATCTCTCTATGTGAGCTTGTTAGAATCTTGTGACACATCTTAACTGTTTAGTATGCTAAAAAAGTCCATGATTCTTTTTGTCTGTTTGCACCCTTTGCTCTCTTTCTTCCTTATGCACAGTCACTCCCCAGACTTAATTTCCCATTCCATTCCATGATTTCCAGCCACCAACAATGGAAAGTATGAGCCTTCATTTAAACATTTGATGTGTGGCTTCAGGAAAAGTACTTGATATAGCAGGTACTGACCATCACTCCATCACTACTAATAGCAGTTTGGACATCACATCTTTGGATACTAATGCACAGCATAATAACCCAGTCAAAGTACCTATCTCCAACACTGGGAACCACAGCAGCCAAAGGCATTCCACTTCAAAAAACAGTGAACAAGAGGTGATTTCAGGGAGATGTGATCAAGGTTTCAAAATCCTGAGAGGTCCTGACAAAGTAAATGCAAAGTATAACCTAAAATGTCATTAATAAAACAAAGACCCAAGAAAAGAAATGTTTTGTTTTGGAATTTCATTGTGTTTAAGACTTAACTTAAATTCAAAGCACATTTACTGTACACAGGAGGTAGCTGGTGCTGAGAACCAATGTGCCAGCCATACTGCATCTCTGAAGCTAAATCCTTCAAACAGTGACAGGGTGGAAGTATCCGTTAATCTAAATAATAAAGTGTGATATCCACCAATATAACCTGATGTGGATTGAACTATGTATTCGCATTGAAACAGGGCAATGAAAATGTCCAACTATATGCAAATTCACAGGTTATACTTATTAACAAGCTATAGCAATTCATGGGCTAAGGAAATTAACAGCATTTTAATCTCCTAAATAATAACGTTTGCTCCATATCAGTCTAAAAAGTTAATAAACTGCAGCTTTAATCATGAATTACCCTATTTAAAAGCACAATGATATTCTAATTTTAAGGTTCTCAGAATACACTTTCACATTATTGATGGCCGATACTAAAAATATGTACACAAGAAATGAAGGAAAACACAGAGATTCTTATCTTGCAACTGGCAAATGTTTAAGGGTTTCCTTCTCTGTTGAAACTGCATAGAGCAATTTAAACTGTGGGTGGACTTTGAAATTCTTATATGCCTATGTTCTGAAAGGCTTATGAGACAACGGTCCTACAGGAACATTGTGTCCAGTTTGGGCCACCGCCTTACAAAAAAATACTGGTGCTCTAGAAACATACAGGGGCCCCCAAGTTCATTTACACACTGGGGTGCTACACCGACACCCCACACCTGGGGTGGTCTATGTGGAGTTTGTATGTTCTCACTGTGCTTGTATGGGTTTCCTCTGGGTGCTCAGGTTTCCTCCTACAGTCCAGATAGGTTCCCCTGTGACTATTGGATTAGATCCAGTTAGAAAATGGATGTTTTAAGATATACAGTAGAAGCCAATTGGTAGATAAGGTTCATTGAACAATGAGCTACTACAAACTAAATAAGGAAGATGGACCAAATAGTCTTTTTACAGTATGTACAGTATAACATACAGTAGAATCATATATTCTGCAGCTTTAGTAACCAAATGAAAATCAGTCAATTCAAACTGATTTATATTTTATTGGCTAAGAAAACATTCAACAATGAACAGAAACATCCCAATAAAACAATTTGAGCAAGCGTTCCATTGTACAACTAAATGTATTTGCCTTGCAGTTTTTTGAAGCTTTCATTTGCCTATAATACTATGAAGTCTTGAACATAAATCTTTAAATATTTTTTTAAACATATTAAGCAGCCATATCACCCTGCAACTCACAACTGGCAACCCCCTGAAGCTAAGTAGGTGTGAGCCTGGTCAGTACCTGGATGGGAGACATCCTGGGAAAAACTAAGGTTGCTGCTGGAAGAGGTGTTTGTAGGGCCAGCAGGGGGCGCTCACCCTGCGGTCCATGTGGGCCCTAATACCCCAGTATAGTGACGGAGACACTAAAATGTAAACGGGTGCCGTCCTTCGGATGAGACGTAAAACCGAAGTCCTGACTCTCTGTGGTCATAAAAAATCCCAGGGCATTTCTCTAAAAAAGTAGGGGTGTAACCCTGGTGTCCTGGCCACATTTCCCATTGGCATTTACTTACCATGGCCTCCTAATAATCCCCATCTATGAATTGGCTTCATTACTCTGCTCTCCTCCACACTGATGGCTGATGTGTGGTGAGCAATCTGGCGCATTATGGCTGCCGTCGCATCATCTAGGTGTGTGCTGCACATTGGTGGTGATGGAGGGGAGTCCCCATTACCAGTAAAGCGCTTTGAGTGGAGTGTCCAGAAATTTTATTATTATTATTATTAACTGCATTGCAATGACTGTAATGAAACTACTGACAATAACATGGCAGGAAAAAAAAAACCCTACAGATTGTTTTACCAGAAAAACAGAAAGAGATCAGTGTTGAATGTAGAATAGGATAAATTATTTCTCATCTACACTAGATGTTGGTAGTGAAATGAATGTGACTGACAGCATGATTCATTTGAAACTAGTCTAAAATCAATTCTTGTCTAACCTGAATTCTGTGCATTTTTTTGGCTCACAAAACACTGTGTCTTTTGGTGCTCAAAATAACCTAAAATGTTTAACAGGCTTTCATTTCTGAGTCGGTTTGTTGCAATTAGTTTATGCAGTACATGTGTTGAATCTTAAATCTTATATCTCCAACCCTGATCCTGGGGAGCTGTCTGATTTTTAATCCAATCGAACTTTTACTTCTTCAGTTGGTCCTGTTAATAGCTCAGTCAAGATTTGCACTATTTAAAAAAATAGAATTGGCAACTATATATTGGGTGGCATACAGTATACAGTAAATATATCCAACCAGTTTTGAGTAACTGCTTATTTTTAAGTATTTTAATGTATTTCAATATTGATTTCTATAACACTCTGGAAAAGGACAGGATACATGAGCAAATGCTTCTGACCTATATGTGTAGTTGCTCATCATGCCGCAAGCCAGAAATCACCTGTCAGGAGAGTCAGGGCAGAATGGAGAAGATTTTGTTTCTCTCACTGATGTCATTCTAAGCCGTCAGGTTCAAAAGCTTTGGTTCATCACTCCCTGTTCTGCCCCAGCAGCACTGAGCCAAATCTGTTCCACCACTTGGGGAATACCAGTCATAGTCCACAAGTGACTTCATTCCCCAGGCCTAGGACTGAACTTGCCATGCAGGCCCACAGAATTCACCTTGCTGACTGGATCAGTTAAAGGTGAACTGCAGTCCCAATTTCTCAGATCAATCTTGGTAACAAAATACATTAATTGATGCTTTGAAACAAAATTACAAATTTCAAATTAAGCACAACATTGTGAACTCTGTGAAAGTACTGTAAGTAGCCATGTTGTCACAAACTCGCATTGCCCTGTTTCCACGAATTGCAACAGGATTTGGCCCTTCCTCCTCACTAGTCTCCATAAAGACTAATGTAATGTGATGTAAGAGCATTTAAATACAGGTCATGCAGCACATTTCACAATGTGATCCGCATGCAGAGTTAACAAGTAGTATTTGTTGGCAAAAACATCTTGAAATCAAAAGCAATATTTATATTGGATTAAATTAGATGAATTCACAAGTCTGCTTGTTTACAATGTTATAGGGCCACATAAGTCACCGGAAGTCTTGTTTCCTTATTCTGAAATGCAGAACATGGTGCTGTGCATACCTGGAAATTTCGGCTATTTTGCGATGTAAATTGAAGGTTATACAAGTTACTGTGTACATCTTACTTTTATTGTAGGTTGAAACGCACTCAGCAATGCTGATTCTTTCTAACCCCGAAATATAAAAATAGCATCGCAGTTACCCTTTGGGAGAACCCAGTTCCTGAAGATCCCTATAAATCCTGAAAGACTGAGGCCTGCCAGAACCAGAGTTGAAGATGTCTGATTCAAATGCTAGATCAGGGGTTCCCAATCTTGGGCCTGGAGGACTAAACACCTGCTGGTATTTACTCCATCCCAGCTCTTATTTTAACAACTGAACATTTCACTGACTTAATATTAGGATTGATTTGAGCTGTTTTACTCACTGTTTTCAGCTCTTAACATGTGCTACATATTGATTATTAACTATTGTGTAACATCCAGCCATTTTCTAGCCACTAGCCACTCACCTGGAACAAAAAACCAGAAGGCTTTGTAGAACTTAGAGAGTAGATTTGGAGACCACTGCAAAATATAGCAACAGCCATCCCCTTGAAGATCAAATCACAAGCACACATTCTTTTTCAAAACTGCAGCTTTCAGTGTACTCACTGTACAGTCATCTTCCCATTAACTGAAACATTAGCAGATCCTGATTATCATACACAAAAAAAAACTCAAAGGCAAGGAAAGGAAACCTAATTTAATTCACAACATTATCCAGAATTCACATTGTTCTGCTCCATTATGTTTAAATCTAGAAAAATCAGGATTTAATTTTATGTGCCAGACAAACTACATTTTAATGATTTATGATACAGATGGCAAACTTTAAGTAAAGCAATATAAATCTCCATATAAATGCCACATTTTGAAAATCCTCCACTAGGATTTCTTCTAATTGAGGAATTGGCATCTATGAACATGAAGGTAACAATCTGTTCTTAAAAGCTGCAACAAAGAGGTAAGGTCAAATGGTTACACTATCGGCAAATCTTAAAAATAAACTGTGTCTGTTACAGATTTATGAACATGCAAATGTATCTTGAGGAAGTGTATAATCAAGTGTGTTGTTTCTCAAAAAATAACAGAGTTATTTGCTTCTCTAGTGGTCTAGTTTATACAGTGGACATTTGGCATGGTAATCATTCACTAATAATGCAAATCAGAGCTGAACTGATATACGGTAAGTCTTCTTTCAGGCATCTCTGACTTATGCTCACTCCAAAAACTAGGGGCCAATTTTCTGTTCATTGTCAGGATCTATGGGCAGTGAAAAAAAACTACTGCATTGCAAAAACAAAACAATCCCTGAAATTTGCTTTGATTTTTTTTTTTGCTACATAAGGAGAAAAAATGTTGACTGGAAAAGAAGTTAAATTGGAAAGATGCAACCTCATTTGTTTGGGTTTTCTCCACATTGGGATAAACTGGATTTTGTAAACATGCTGCAGGATTGTGCTTTGTCCCTGACCACAACTGCATAAATCATTGAATATTAAAAACATAAATCAGTTTTGCATTGAAGCCATGAGATCACTGTACCAATAACATGCCAGAAAGCAACCCCACAATGATTTCTTATGGGAAGCTTTAACATAACAGAACTAGCAGTGGCAGTAAATAATCACAATGTTTAGCTTTATATCATGGATGTACTGTATTCACTATGTTATATTTACTGCTTATTGCTTCTTACCATTCTCATTCACCCCATTAGTCTGTGTCGGGTGTTCGACCTGCGCAACAAGGTTGTTATCTTGTAGAACATCCATCAATTTTGCCTGGTTCTGTTCCTTCCATGCATCATTACCTTTGTCCAATCTGCAAACACATAAAGAGGCAGGGAAAGTTAATTTAAGTCATGCATTTAATGATTCAAGCATTGTGCACCTAAGAGAGCAGCCTACAAAAGGGGCTTCAATAGTTCATAGACTTGGAATTTGAAATTCTTAAATGCATCCTCTAAAAATGTCAAATAGGCTGTCAGAAATAATACTACACAGGAAAAAAAACGACATTCCACACCTGATATATTTTAATAGAGAGCTTAAAACGTACATTTGAGACAAATATTTTAGTTGTAATCTTGAACATGGCATTTGCAGACATGATTAAAAATGTATTACAAAAACTATTAGTTTAGTTTATTGTGTGGTTTACCAGCTGTGAAAAGCTAATTTACACCATACCTTTGTTAATAATAATAACAACAACAACAACAACAACAACTGCTTACACTTATATAGCGCTTTTCTGGATACTCCACTCAAAGCGCTTTACAGGTAATGGAGACTGTTACACTAAAACATTTAGAAAATCATTGGCAAACAACTTTGCTTTTCTCTTCTCTACTACGAAGATCAAGTTCTTTTACGCATGAATAATCAGCTGTTGCGCTCATGAAATAGTCTTTATTTTCTTTTTAGAAACTTGATGTAGAACAGGCATGAACTCTATCACCAAAAGTCTATACAGAAGGAGTTAGAATGAATCCATGGCTTGTCCTGAGAATGGAGAAAAGCTTCGGATTTTATCCTCCAAGGTCATTAACATCAGATTGCAGACTTGCTGAAGCATATAGCCAGATAAAATGGGCACATTCTCTATAGAGGGAAGACAGTGGCCATTTCCCCTTAGTCTTAAATGATCAAAGCAGTGTAATCCTGTCAGACCATAACTTTTGAGATTCATGAGTCTGGTTTTCTTTTACTTGTTTGGTCAACTACATACAATGTCTGATAGATGCCGTCTTTCCCTTGCAGGTTGAAGTGTTCTGTGTAAATGGAGATGGACCCACATGATAACAAAATACTCCATTTTAGAATAACTTCAAGAGCCAGCAAACAGAATGCCCATAGTTTCTTTACAATAAATTATAGAAATCTTTCTCACTCCATTTTCCAGATGTCTTCTCTCATGCATTATGTTTCTTAACAAGTGAAATCAACAGCATTTTCACAGCTAATACTTTGTTCATGACTTTTTCAGCCTGGATAAGCAACTACTGTTAAGTTCCCCTATTTATTTTCTTTCTAAGCATCATTTAATTTTTACAGAACACAGCTAACTTCATTCATGTTTAGAAATTGCTTTCACCTCGAACGAGTGAGGAAATTTACAACCATTATAAAATAGAAACAAATGGAATGAGCTGAACCATCTTCTCTACTTAGTTAAACTGAGTCATTTCCTCACTAATTTAAACACACAAAGTATACACATGGCTGTGAAGGATTCGAAAACACAGCTATTTTTTTAAATGTAGGACCACAAAGCAAATATGATTGCAAGCCACACTGATGGCATAAAAATCTTTATTCTGTTCCTCTTTAATCGTAGCACTGTTAAAAATAATTATTTTATTCTGTATTTAAAAAATTGAATACATAAAAAAAGTATTTATACATAAAAACTTTTTCCCTGAATTGTCAGATATTACAAATAGTTTGTCACACATTCATTTTTCTGCAGGTAGCAATTAAATGTCAAGGACTGATTTTGGTTCTGATTTCAGGCACCTAAAACCTTCTCATTCCTGGTCTGGCATCTAGGCATCAGTGGTTTGTACTGTAGACATTTGGTCTGATTTACAACGGCATTTTGAGCTTCTGAAGTCTCAAGACAGATTGGCTACAGCTTAATAGTCACTGTACCACCCACTATTCACTATTCAACAATTTATTTTCAACTCGGTGCTGTACTCAACATTTGTAAGTCACAGCTAAACATTATTTTAAAACTCTGATTTTACAAAGTTTTATGAGGGTGTTTTGTTCATAAAGTGGTGCTGTGATTTGTCTGTCATATACATTTTCTGGAAAAACTATTCTAGATACTTAAAAAAAGGTGTTCGATGAAGTTGCTAGATTAGTACAGTACATGTGTAAAAGTCATGGCTTGCTTTTCATGATGGAAAACGTAAATAGTGCTTGAACATACTACAGTATGCTGGCAGAATTATTTTTCTCTTTCAGTCCTACATTAGAGTTCCCCTTCTGTTATTTATGTAACTTGATGTTAAAAGGTTTGTTTAGAGCACGACACATAACTGTGTTCTGCAGGAATGTGAACATCAGACCTACGTTTCACTGATAAGTAAAAATAAAGAAAACGCACCACAGTTACAATTGCCATGGCAACAAAATTCAAGACTATTCTATTTTGAAGCCTCATTTAGCATTTTATTACTTATATTAACTCTTCAGGGACTTTTGAACTTTATTAGGGGCTATGGGTGTTGACTTTTATCTTAGGTTGATGACTTTAGATGACTAACCAGTTGCTGTAGAAAAATTAAAGTGGTGAGGTGTTCACTGGGGATTAGAGATGTCCTTGTGAAGGTGTTCAATGGGATAAGAGATGTCCTTGTGACAACTTTTCTTTATAGACACATCAGTCTTCTTCATAATAATGTACAGACAAAATTGTTAGTTTTGGAAGAATAAGCTTTAACAAAATCTATACAAATGGCTGCATGGAAATGGTTAAATACAGCAGCTAACAACTATTTTCAAACTTTCCTTTTGAGACCAATGTGTTTTTCAGTCATCAATGCAGTGTTGTTTTTTAATGCCAGTTTGTTATTTTTTTTTTTAATATATTTTTTATATTTTTATATGGTAGATTTCTTTGGTAATTTCTTCATCATGAAATACATTTTTGAATCGCACTTTTTCAATCACGTGGAAGAACCTCAATCAAACTCTTGAGTCTTAAATGGAGAATGAGAAATTATTATATTACATAGCCTTAACACGCAATGACAAAATCAACTCAAAGTATTACCAGTACTTCAAGTTTGAAGATGAAGATTTGAAATGTTGTCTCAGGTAAATTTCCAAATAACCAATACACATAGCACAAGAGACACACAAAACCACAAGCCTAGTTCCTTGTTTTGAAGACCTTAAACAATCCTGAGAGTCCTGAGGATTGATGTCACAATAAATTTACACAATTAAACCTGATACACTCTTCCACTGAACGTTATGTAATACATTAATAGACGGAGAACCATCTGGGTCACAGATCCAAGTCACAGGACCAATATATTTGACCAATGTAACATATGAGGTTCAAAGTACTGTCTTAGGCAATTCACCAAATAATTACGTTGCTACACTTTTATCACACTCTTTAGCAGCATGGAGATGAAAAGATCTGGAGAATACTGTCATGATTACAGTCTACACTACACGGCCCATTACAAAAACACAGGTGGAAATTAACAGCTAAATAAAATTGAATTATCAGCTTCACTTGCCTAGCACCGCCTGGTGTCAGGGGCTGGAAAATACCCGAGGACCAGTATATCAGGTCTCAACCAGAAACGAATGTCACAAGTGATTTCATAATAGTGCAGGGTGTTTCCCGTCTAATGCCGATTGCTGTTGCGAGCTGGGATAGGCTCCAGCTCACTCACAACCCCAAATTCGATGAAGAGGATAGAAAATGGATGGATGGACGGATTTCCATCCAACATTCCAAAACATACAGATCACCTCCTATCATAAAGAAATGGGGAACTCATGACATTATTTATATAGTTCTATTTCACTACAGTATGTGTAGGAAACTGTAGCAGTGCACATCATGATCGATGCAACATGACTGTGCTCCAGGTCAGAGGTACTGTACACTATAAGCTTTTCTTACAGTACATCTTAGAGAGGTGGGAAAAACCAAGAAAACTGAGAGAACAAACTCCACACAGAAGGCAATCCAGGGCAGAATAAAACCCAGGATCCCAGAGCTGTGTGACAGCAGCACTAATACTGTATATAGATAACTAAGCAATGTATCCCAAAATGAGAAAATATTGACACTCCTTCATGTGCCAAACACTCTTTCCAATGATAAAAATAGAGCACCAATTTTGTCCAATATTGTATCTTATTCTGTTTAATAATAATAATAATAATAATAATAATAATAATAATAATAATAATAACTACTGTTTAATAATGTCAAGTTAAAAGATGGTCAAGTGTCAGTCTGCCCTTTCAGTGTGAAATGAATGCTGCCTAGAGCTTCTTAAGAGATTATGGCGACTAATTTGCCATGAATGCAGCATCTTGTTCATTAGCAATCACCTTCATTCCAGAGAGCAAAACTATATTAAAGAGAATCGTACAATAGTCACGCTATGTCTCTTAGTAGTTGCAGTTAAGAGCACATCACTTTTAGAATGGCAGGTTTTCCATCTTTTAATACACACAAAACCAAGTAAATATGTTTTTGTTCACTGCCCAGTAACAGAAGTGAAATTAATTACCAGAGGCATTTGCAAAGATCAACTGTTTCCTCAGTCACTCTCTCCATTTACAGGTCACAGCTGACAGGGAAACTAATGGTATTCTGTGGAGATGGTAAAGAAGTCACCAACTAAGATTACTTATTTTATGAAACACACTGAAAGGACAAAGAGGAAGCTCAGAAATATTTTTTTAGAAATTTGAGACTTTCTGTTTTAGAAAGCAGATACAAAGTCACTGCTTACATTTTTAACAATAAATAAGATCACTGCAACACAGAAGGAAAAAAATGTCTTTTGCATAATATTTTACCCAGCGTGGGATTGTTAGTATTGTGTAGGAAAATATAAAAAATAGCATGCAGATGATTTTCACAAGTGGTGCCCTACCTTTCATTCTGATCTTGGGCTTTAAATACAGGTTAACTTGGTTATACAGGGCTGTATCAATTTGGGCTGCCTAACATTTAATCTCTGTGTATGATATGTTATTGTATTTCTAAAATCTGAAAGTGTCAATATCATAGGCCCTGTTAACATGTGAAAATGGAATTAAGCAGTGGAGTGATAAATAACTATTGTCCTTTATCCCAAACCTTCAGACTTTCATACAAGACCATTTACTTGTCAAGTGCATCTAGCTTGTTTTCTGGCATGCTGGTTTGGCAAGTTTTGGCAATTAAGGGCAGGACAGCAGTGTGGAGTATCAGTCAGGGTTCTGGAGTTAATATTATTATTATAATAATTCCTTACAATTATATAGCGCTTTTCTGGACACTCCACTCAAAGCACTTTATAGGTAATGGGGACTCCGCTCCAACACCAATGCAGCATTGGATGATGTGATGGCAGCCATAGTGCACCGGTACATTCACCACACATTAGCTATCAGTGGGGAGGAGAACAGAGTTGAAAGCCAATTCATAGATGGGGATTATTAGGAAGCCATGATTGGTAAAGTCCAATGGGAAATTTGGCCAGGACCTAACATCCCTAACCTTTTCAACAAAAACACCCTGGGACTTTTAATGACCACAGAGAGTCAGGACCTGAGTTTAACGTCTGATCTGAAGGATGGCACCTTTTTACAGTATAGTGTCCCTGTCACTATACTGGGGCATTAGGACCAACACAGACCGCAGGGTGAGTGCGCCCTACTGGCCCTCTAACACCTCTTCCAGCACTAACTTTTGTCCACTAGTTCTCCCAACCAGGTACTGACCAGGCTCACACCTGCTTTGCTTCAGCGGGCAGCCAGTTGTGAGCTGCAGGTTGATATGGCTGTTGGCCAGTATAACAAGGGGTAACAAGGATGTTGTGGGTTCAAAATCCAGGTGGAACACAGCAGTTTTGCCCTTGTGCAAGATGCAATAATTTAAATGTCCACTTGTATAAATGGTTGCAACAGAGTTGTCTTGGATAAAAGCATCGTATAACTAAATGGACTGTATAAACTAAATGAGCTCCTTTCAATCAACATGAAATTAATAAAAAAAATCAGATGCCTTAAGGCTCTGCATGACAGGATATTTCTGCTTTTTCACTGACAAACTGGGCCATAATTTCTGAGTGTCTACTACTGCAGGAAAAAAGTGCTGTGTTGAACTACATCAGTTTATAATGGACATATCATTATATAATGTTATACCAATTAAACTCAAATATTTTCCAAGCACTGTCTTCTGCTTCCCCTTTCCTGAATTTTATTTATTTAATGAACAACTAAATCAAAGGAATAGAAGAGTCCCTGACACTACCTGTATGAAAATACAAGAGCACAAAAGGGAAAATCAGGCATGACTGCACAGCTTTCTTAAAGGAAACAGAACAAATTGAACATCAATTTATTGATTAACATGCTGTGCCGTGAAATGTGTGGAATATAAATGAACATAAGTAAAAACATTAGACATGTAAGAACCCAAAACAGTGTCAAACCCCATATTGAATATTGTATTCTATCTTGGGTATTTCAGCACTGCAACATAATATTGCTGCAAAGGGTTCAAAACAGACTGGCAAGAATAATTCCTGGCCTAAATGGCAAATATGAACAGCCTGAAGGTTTAAGGAAAAAGACCAAAACAAAAAGCAGGAACTGGATATTACTTTTAGATGGGACTTTGTTTTCCAGTTATTTTCTGCTTTGCTGAAGTACATTTCAGACAATGTTATTGTCACAATGTTGTTGTGAGAGCAATAAGTGTCACAAACGGAAAGCACAGTACTTGCAGAAGACATCCTACAAACGAAGGCTTGGATCTAAATGAGCTCCCAAGGCCCCCCTGGCCTTAGAAACTCCAAAGAAATTTGATTTTAACCTTCTGTATTATGTTTAACAACCAAAAAGAAAAACACAACTTTTACTTCTTCTCCCTAGTTTGTTTGCATGTCTTATTTTGCATGTGTGCTTCACTTTGTGTTTCAATTCATTATACTTTTTCCACATACAAAAGACTCATGCAGTCACCATGAGAAAAATATATTCAATAATATCTGGTATACATCTTTACAGTATCTGCCCCAACCTCAATTCCATTTCACACTAACAGTCTCCTAATTTCCACTGCATTTTGTTTACAGAAAATTGTTGGATTTTTATTTCTATAGTTCCTGAATTTCAGAAAACACCTAAGTTAGTAGCAATATTATATGCCATTGGTTTGGGGGAAGTAAATTCTCATCTCTTTTATCCTATATCAATTATGGGCCTTCTTATTTCTACCAGTAAATTATATAAGGTTTAGCTCTTTTATGAGTAACTATTATGAAATGACAAATCCCATTAAATGATAAAATTTCCTGTAATATCCTAATAAACAAATCTCTTTTCTCAACCCAATGGGCAATGCACTTGCTAATTGTTCAAAACTTCTCTCTTACCATGGCTGTATGTCTCATGACCATACCATATGTATGAAAGGTTGAAAAAATGCCAACTGTGTAGATGGGTACAAATATAAATCAATTTGGATTTTGAATACTTGAATCAAGTCCCCTCATAGTTTTTCTGTTTAAGACTGCAATGGTTCAGCATTCCAAAAAACATAAGCACCTAAGTTGTTTTTGCAGTCTTTTCAAGCTGAGTGTTGCCCATTTTATATCTAGTTCATCTTTCTGCTCCTTACATGCAGCACTCTACATTAGTCTAAATCTTGTCTTTGCCACTTTCAACAGAGTTTAATAATCCTCCTATTTTAGGGTCTTCTGCAAACCTGACAGGTTTACTAACTACACCAGATTGTTTGTCATTCTAAAGTATGAGCTTTGAACAAATGTATGTAAAGACTTAAGTAAAGACCTCAATGACTTGGACATTTTTTCAAGATCCCAGAATTTCCCAAAGGAACTGAACCAAATATATGGAAAATTACCAGGCTTCCATTAAAAAGTCATATGCCCAAGAGATGAGGGAGAAGAAATTGACTTCTTTATAATGGAGAAATAGTTGATCTCAGTCCTCATTCACAAAAGGTTCTTCATAGGAGTCATCATAGCGTGTGTAAAGTTCAGTAAAGCATGTCTCTTAAGAGCTGTGTTGCTGATAGACGCTCCTGCTATTAAGAAGATGGTTGGTGTGCCAAGATATGCTAATAATTTCTACTGCATGTGTCTTAAGGGGAAGGCTAATTACTGATTCTGAAACTGTAAAACAAAAATGACCCGTATGAAAACTGACTGAGAAAAGAAATGCATTCCCTAGTAAGAAATGCAAAGAATTTGCAAAAAATCTGCCTTCTGGTTGCCGAGTTGTATATCACACTGCACTACACGCATCACTGTAACACTTACTTTTTACTTGTTTTTGCCTTTCTTACGACTCATCTCCCTTGACTCTCACTTGCTTCCTACCTCCTGCTTTCGTTTTCTTTTTTTCTTCCCCACTCACGTATCCCCTAGCAGCATGATTAGACACCTGTTAATACCAATTTTCTTGGCTGCAGCAGTGATGTGGGTCTTCTCCTTTGAGAACTGGTGCTTCCCTAAGGTCCCTGTATGCTGTCAGTAGAATTCAGTCACTTTTCTAAGGCAAAACCAGCCAGAAGGAAAGAGATAACGGATCTGATCCTGTAGTCATGTACACTTTCGTCTCAAACTCTGATTAATGGGCTCCATTTTACAACACTGAAGTCCCTTTTACTAATGGGGGAAAATATACAAAACCACTCTGCTGGTGAAAGGGCTTACAAACTGCATTACAACATTCTAAAGAGCTCTGAAATAAATATTCTGTACTATAGCACAGTTACACAAAATGTGACAGCAGGGTAGGACTCAGTTGCAGGATAAGAAATGAGACAAAGCTATTGATAAATAGGACCAGTGTGTAACACATTACAGGAAGCATGTAACTGTGTAACAATTTATTTTATGAATAAATGTGTTAGTAGTAGATCAGAGCATCACCTTACTGCTCCATGGACAATTCAAGACATCTTAAAGTCTGACGGTTTTCATACTGGTTCTTGGTACGCCTCTGTTTTTTAGAGGTGTTTTGAGATTCTGTATAAACTGAGAGGTGAGTTTATTCAATCTGGCAGATATACTAAACTCTATATAAAGAACACATGAAATGCCACACATTTGGAAGCAACACTGTGAGACAGGTACAGCTTCCTCACCAAAATTCCTGGCTTTACTACTCTGTTTACTAATTAACCTTTAATAGAATTACAGTATGCTACAAAAGCAAAAAAAGAATGCTTCCCTAAATGCTACAGTATGTGGTCCTACAAGTTCTAAGTTTGTAAATGTACACACTATTTTGTACCTACTATGCAAAGCCTGAATTCAATATGTTGGAAACTCTCAAAGGATATATTTAACAAAAAATGTCATTATCAGGTTATCACAAAAAGGCATTTGAGAGCTCACATATGATCATATTGCTGATATTAATATCCCTGAGAGAAGCATTCCAGACAGGAGCAGAAGAGTCAGATTTTCACTCAGTTCCATAATCCCAGCAGAAACTGGCAGTGGAATGCTTTTAAATGTTGCCCCTGGTCTGAAATAAATCAACCTGCCAACTGTTGCAACTTTGCTAAATTGACATTGGTCCTACAATTTCAAGAGACACCACAATAACTTTTTTAACTGAATTAAAAAAATAGATTTTGCAAATTTATTAACAAATTGCATTTTAATTTTGCTTCTTTGTATTGTCATAATACAAAAATAATAATAATGTATAGTCTTATTTGCACTGACTCATTCTGAGGAAGTAAGCAGGAACTATCATCTAGCTGTCCTCCAAGACTGACTGGTGGAAAGAGAGAAATATCGTATTTCAAGTGGGAGTTCCTATGCAATTGGAGAATACATCAACATCAATTTGGAAAAACAGCAAATTACATGAATACCTTAAGACCTAAGTGCTGTTATTCTGACTTTCAGTCATGAAGCAACAATATCAGTTTAAAAATGTTAAAACTCAGCTCACACATTTCTTTTCTTTGAGATCAGGTGTAACGTTAAAGTGTCCTGGATTTATGGGTCCACTCTACAGCTATTGCCTAAAGGCATGGCATCCAATAATGAAAGTCTCAGGGGTGACCTCAACAGGCTTCCGCTTACATACAAAGTTGACAGGAGCAGGAGGATGTAATGTTTTGGGAGTCAGTGGGAAACGTTTGATAGACATGCCTCTAATAACAAGTGTGACCAGTGTTGAGGAATGTTTGGTGTGTTTTACAGTAGCTGGAAATCTTCCTACTTCATTCTGTGATTATTGTAGCCTCTCTATTAAATGACAAAAGAGCTGGAGCTACAGAATACTGCAAATCACCTTGCATTTCTTAAGCTCTGTAAACAAGATGACAGTATTTTTGGACGCTTCAGGAGACATGGAGGCCTGTTTTCAACCCATTTTAATCAAAACAATACCACCAGGAGACTCAACAAATTTAGCCAATAAAAAATGCAAGGAACACATAATGCGACTAAACATCATAGAAATGTGATTGAAGAAATTTGTTCTTTATTTCCAGAGTTGTTTTTTGTTTTAATGTGATGGTGTCCTTTAAGCTAAAGCAGTGCTGATCTGTCATTCATTGATACTTTCAGGGAGACAAACTGCTTGTGTGTCTTTATTGTTCTTAAAAAAAATGGAAAATCCAAATCTTTCTTACGTTACTTTGATGCTGTCAAATAAAGAGAATACACTTCCTATACCTCAGTATAAGATACAGTATGTATCCCAGATCCAATACCCCAAACAGCCTATAATATAACTGCTATATAAATGTACTGTTAATACCTTTAACAAATGTATAAATATACACTGATTACTTTACCAGTGGTACAAATCTTATAATGTTCATAATTACTACTTACTACTAAAATTCCTTAAAAAGTCACCATTCATCATCTGTCAAACTGCTTTATACCATACGGTGATGCTGGAGCCTACCCGTCAAGTAACGAGCGCAAGGTAGGGTACACCCTGGACGGGGTGCCAGTCCATCACAGGGCAAGTGCAAGCCAATCATACATGGGGACAATTTGGAGGCCACAGTAAAGGCTGAGGGGGGAAATTTGGCCCGGACACCAGGATAACAGGAGTCCTAGATACACTATTGCCACAAATGGTTAATGGAACTAAAGTCCAATGAACAGGGCATCAACGGTCTACAGTAACTATCATGTTCTCACCTCACAAGAAACCCACTGATACACGAGCAGCACGAGGACGTGTGCTGTCCTGCTGGAACTTTGTCATGTCCCATGAGCCTGCAGGAAGGGCAGCAAGTGAGGTCTCAGTCTAGAAACTTGTGCTCGGGCCAACAACTCCCCACTGATTGGTATATTGTACATAAATATTAGCTGTTTTGATATAATGTTAGCATGTATTCCGTGCTTAACTCACTGATGTCCATAAAGAAGGCTTTGACAATACACTCCTGATGAGTTTACTGGAGTTGGCTTCATTCAGTCTCTGACAAATGAATGGTACCTAGGTGTCACTCTCTCCATTAGCAGTTCCTATCTACATTTTTCTTTCTTCATTTTTGCCATGCTTCTCATTGAAATAAATTACATCATCACTTGAACTCAGTCTCACAAATGAGGTGATTTAGTGCATATGCAACAGTCACTGGAGTGTATCATATTCAGTCACGAATTATCAAATAATCACCAAAAACATGTAATTCAAATCCAAAATCAATTTTGATTTGAGGTAACCATGGCTTATAACCCAGTCTCCTGAAACTATGTTGCAGACATCAAGTAGTGTTATTGTCTCAGGCCCTTGGATCACCAAAAAAACAATGATTCAAAATCCCCCCTTAAATGCCATTGTGATGTTGACATCTCCAAATTGCAGTACATTTATCCCCCACATTTAAGGTCACAGAAAAACAACAGAGTGGACAAAAGACTTTTCTACAAGTTTGACTAAGTATAAAATGCAAAAAGGGGTCTGAGTGTCATACATTAAAGTTCTGTTTTAAATAGCCTGCTTATCATGTTTTCAGTTCACATCCTGATGGATGGTTTTTAAGTAAGTTGTATGTTCATCACTTTAAATGTTCATTTGCATTTTTTACAGGACTGTCATGAAGCCTGCATTTGGCCTGACTTTTTTTTCCAAGCTATTGGAAAACTCCCACATTTTAGAACGTCTTTGCCTGGTTTGGAAGGAATAGCAAGGTCGTAAGTAGCACCACATAAGAAAAAGAACACTCCATTACCCTGAGCTAGTCAAATAACAGATGAAAGTCAGCCTTCTAAACAATTTCAACCTTCTGTTTTTCTTCGGCTTTGAAAAAAAAATCTGAAGAGGATGTCTCTTTTATAAACAAGACAACTATTTCATTCCATCCTTATTATATCCTACAATTCATAGCTGTGAAATACATTATTTGCAACTCGTCCAACCAATAGAATCAAGGCAGGGATGCAGCAATGTGCTCACATGGCATGCTCCCCTCACTAGGCTGCACAATAATGATACGTCTCGCACTGCGAAGCCAGCACGATACAAGTCTTATCAGCTGCATGCAGACACAAATACTATCTTTTTTTCCCCCAGTGCTGCTGTTCAAGATGTCTGAGAAGGATCTCGTGAGGAAAGAAGGCATAAGCAAGGTCTACATCCATGGGTTTAGGTAGGAAACCACTTTGGTCTCATTTGGCACGTTTGTCTATAAGGGCAACACTGGGCCGACTTGTAGCAGACTAAATTTCATTTTTCAGAAGACAGTGGTCTGATTTATGATCTTCCGTGGCACTATCATACACTAGTCGGCGGAAGATCAGAAAGGGAAGTGATTAGAATAATGAAGATGGACATGCTGCAATAGGGTTGCATAAATTTGAGCTATCCAACAAGCGTGTCCAATTTTACACAATATTAAGCCCACTTGTCTGCTTGCTGCATCCACTGACATTTTTGTGCTCCAAGAAATCAGACCTCATTATGTGTCAATTGCAACAAAAGCATCAGGTTTTCAGACTAAAAATGAACGTGTGAACCAAGACGACCTTTTTGAGACCAGAACCACCCAGATCCTACATGTTTGAAAAGATAAACACAAAAAAATAATTTTTTACTAAATTTAAGGCAGCATATCCCACATCTGTGACACATAAAACATTTCACATCACATGTTTTTTAAATTGGGTACTTCTAACTTTTACCTAATTACTTCAAAATCCACTCTGCTGCACACTTTATTATACAAGAAATGCAAAATTGAAGTACGAGTTGCCATCCGGATCAAGAGCCAGGTTCATGGGTGCTGTTCAGGAAAGATTTGGAAAATAATGTATTAGGGAAAAATAAACCAGGGTGGCACAGTGGTTAGCATTGCTGTGTGGCTTTCCTCTGGGTGCACTGGGTTCCTCCCACAGTCCAAAAGCATACTGGTAGGTCAATTGGCCCTGGTGTGAGTGTGTGTGTGTGTGTATATGTGTGTCTGTCTGCCCTGTTAGAAACTGGTGTCCCATCCAGGGTGTATCCTGCATTGTGCCTGATGCTTACAGGATAAGCTCAAGCTCCCACACAACCCTGAACTGGAAGAGGTGGTTAGAAAATGGATGAATGGATGGAAAAATAAACCTGATTTTTTATTCTCCTTAACAAAATGTCTGAGAATGAGATTTTGGGATCAATTAGCTTCTATAAGCCATTAACAGACAGAAAGACTCACACAAAAATCAATTCATCTTAAAAAAATGAAGATTGTTTTAACATGGGCTAATGAATAAGACAACAGTGACTGGTAAGGCTTGCTGAATTGCTCAATTTTTTCTCAAGACCATGAAAGTTAAAATGAGATTTAAAAAGTCCCTTAGGACACTGCAACAAACATGATGGAAGTCAGATAGTTGCCAGCTTCGATAAAGCACGTAATGATAAAATGTCTAAACTTTAAGACTGAGATTAAGCTCCAAAATGAAAAAAAGAACAAATACAATCACAAGGAAAAATCAAGAACTTTATCTTAAACACAATGTGAACTCTCTGAGGAAATAATGTTAATAGTTTGCGTTTCTTTTCTAAATAGCTTTATGCACATATCAAAAGCATCAGTTTTGTTAGAATTTTATAGAGAAAAAAATAACAGCCAATTATCATTCAAAACCAACCTACCGCTGAAACCCCTGCACTAGCCCAGCAGTAAATGAGGACTCTACACATGCTTGTGGTCATTAAGGATCCCATGGTACTAATTGACAGAGAAGTGGTGCTAACCCTGGAACCTTGGCTAAATTACAATTAAGGGCTTTGCTGTCTGGCAAACCTAAATGTCCCCCTCTGTTTTAACGGGCTAAGTAATTCTTCACTTCTTTAATGTGTCTGCTGTGTACTGAGCTGCCGGTGTAAATGCAGTTGCCACGCATTGCCCCAGCAGGAGCTTCCTTGAGCACAAAACAGGATATGACTATAAGATATTATTATTTTTGCCATTAGTGGTGTCATGCAAGACATGTTTTATTAAGTAATCCCTTTATTTTAACACTGTGGTCCTAGAATACATGCAATCAAATGTAGGTACGCACAAACCATGACTGAGGTCATGACCGACCCAATATAAGGAATCCCCAGGAACACACCGAGGATCATAGCCAGTGGATACTTGTGTCTTTGCCCCAAAAGCATAATTAGAATCCCTCAATAGCCAGGCTATTTGTACCTTTACCTCAGGAAGATACCCAGAATTAGGAGTCCCTATGACCATACCATTAATATTATTTTCTCCTGCCTGAAAACTCAAAATGTGCTAGGTACCGCTCACGTGAGAATACAATTACACATAGCAATCACCATTCAGACTGCCTCTGCTCATTTTAAGCATCGTCTAAGGCACAGCAGGATACATTTCTCTTAATTTTCGTTTAACAACAAAATGGTGATGCCCACACTGATCAACTGGCAGCATCAATTTCAAACTGCTAGTGTTACAAAACCTGTTTTGCCAGGTTTGTCCAAATATTACTGTTTTCATTTTGGAGAAAATGAAATTACAACATTACACAATGGTGTTCCTGTATAAATTAATATTGACATCTGTTAACCATTGGTCATTAATGTGCTTTGAGTATTCTGAGCATCCATATTGTCTGTAGTCACATATGGCGATCCAAAGAGGTAGTATAATAGTGAAACTGACTGTCATCACCAGGACTTCCTAATTGACACAGACAAGAATATAGCAACCTAACTTCCACATTGCTCAAGTACAGTTTTTCATGACAGGGGCTTTTGTTGTTGTTTCATGGTTTCCAAACTAGTGAAGACCAAAATAACTATGCCTTCTTTGCTAATAAAATCTATTCCCTAGCAACCTTAATGCCACTCTGCTTTACAATAGTATTTTATAACAGAACTAACTTGAAAGCCTGCATAACAGCACAGTTTTCTAGTTTCAAATGTTCAATTAATTGAAAGAGGACTACTGATTCACCAGCTGCACAAAATGATTGATGCCAATGATTACAACAACATATTACAGTCCATGGTATCCTTGTGCATGTCCCAAACTTTATACAAGTGCACTGCAAGGAGTTGCAATACAGGAAAAAAAATGAGTATGTTTTATTTATCACAGATCAACTGCACAGGTTCAGCTGTGGTTTTGTAGCTTTTCATGCCAGTGAAACAGATTTTTATTTGCATACCCATTTTTGTTCAACATGGACAATGCTTCTGCCAATCTGCAAATGCAGCTGATAGAATTTCAGTGTGGCTCCATGCTAAAGGAAAAACATGGCACCATTCCATTCCAGCAACTACCCAGAAGGAAAAATGCCTGCTATGAAAACAGGCCTCCTTTTTGGAAACACAGGCGTATGCAATTACAAGTACATTTAAGCTTTATTAAAAGTAACGAGAACAAGCACAACGTCATTTAAGGCCAGCTGCAGACAGATGTGCAAATCCAAGATCCAGATTCATGTACCCATTGACAGGTATCTGTCAGTTTCTTGACATTTTAAAAGGTCAAAATGCTAATAAGATTTTCCTTAAGTTCACAATTCATCTTCTACAAATCTGAAATGGTTTTGAAAATTATTGTGGTAACAATCTGGTAGACGTTGTTCATCCACAACATGCTTTTCACTGGTATGTTTTAATTCTGTATATCGCCGCTGTTAATTCAATACAAATGTTGACACAGTTTAACATTAAGGAATGCCAGCAAAATTAAAAGATAATTTAATATTGAAAACTTGATTGTAGTAATTAGTTCTTTTTTCTTGGCCCTCTGGTCATGAATTCAGTTTTTATAATGGTCATCCAGCATAACATTTTGTGTATCCTTGATCAAAGGTGCCGGACACTCAAACATTATACAAGATCTCTGTATCACTGGCCGAAATGTATTTTTAAGCAAACTATGTATAACTACTGTACATGCTGTAAGTTAATGCTTAATGACAATTTAGGCAGAAAAGAAAAACAGAAGTCATGAGAAGCATGGCAGAAGAGACAGTGAGAGCTTTTCTGCAATACAGTACATCTGACTTGCATTTATTATAAAAAAAGACTACTTATTAGGTTCTTATCCGCATGGCACAGAAGACTCCATATGAACCTCATAACATAAGAAAAGTTAGACTAGAGATACTATAGAACCTATCTAGCTAATCTGAGTGCTAGTAGTAAAGTGATCCAAGGATCCCATCAAGCGGTTTCTCAAAAGAACCCCAGGTATCTGCTTGATCAACACGGGTGGGCAAGATATTTCAGGCTCTCACAACACTACGTGTTAAAAGAGGCCTCCGGTTTTCTATTTTAAATGCAGTTCTCCACTCGTATCCTATTTTGCGTTTCTCTGTTGATTCTAGTCCATTGGGTTGAATTTGTTAATAGCTGAGGATTTAAAACAGTTGAATTAGTTCTTCTCATAGCCTTCTGAAGTCAAGGCTAAAATATAATAGAATATTCCTTTAAGCCCAAGAATGCATCTACTCACTCTTCTCTGGACTGAATTCAAACCACCACTATGATATTTTTGTTGTAGTTTCATGACCAAAATTGTAGATTACATTAATAAAAGATTTTATTAAGTGCAGTGTAATTTGAACATATCATCCTCAAATTTAAGTTTTAACTACTGTACAGTATGTATTTAGAATTACCATGGGGTGAATTTGTGTCACGGACCTCTTGTACAAACCATACATAAAGCTTAGAGTTTGTAGTATTCTGTATATTTATTGAGTTAGTGTGTGATTCCTAAATCCAAAGATTTAAATGAGGTAATCTTGTTTTCATTGAAAAGCTGGATCCTGCTATTCAAAGAGAGATGAATCTATATCCACCTTGTAACAAGATATCTATTGCCATTAGCAGAGCTGAATTTGACTGGCACGTAACCTACATTTGACTTAAAATGAATGCTGAACACGTAAAACTGATTCCAATATGCTATTTTCTTTTCACTTTACCTAGATACCTTCCAAACTAGCACAAATGATTCTGAAGACTCCACACAAATGTTTCTCCTTTTCATTGGCAAAATGATGGCGCATTTGTTTACCAGACTTAGATAGTCTTAGTTTTCCACTGACTGGATGATTGAGTGTTTGAAGTTATGGAAGAATTTAATAGCTACACTGCCTAAGAAACCCCTGTTGCCGCGGCAATGTTTTCCCAGGAGAACAGGAACAAGTCCCTGCCTCATCTTTCGCGGATCATTTCTCCCTTTCTGAACCATCTATAAAGAATTGACTGCTATTGTATTTCTGCTAAGAGTGCAGTGTAATGGAGATATAGGAAAAGGAATTAGTAATCAGGGCTGTTCTGTCTCCCAATGCCATTCTTAATAGATCTAAAGATATTTTATGAAAATAAAAAATAGTCAAAAACCATAGATATTTATTCCCACCCCACCACATATAATTATATATATTTATGTTATTTGCCACCCGCTGAAAAAAAAAATCAGACTTCTTGTCTGTCATTTTCCTTCTCAACAAATTAAAAAGAATAAACACTAAAATTAGAATTGTGAATTTCCAGTGCTCTACACTAGATTCTCTCCATCAATCTATCATCAGAAACCAAGAGCTGATTACAGATACAGAGAGGAAACAAGACAGGACTACACCTTGAACAGGATGTCACTGCAGTACACACAATATGTATGCACACAAGACCGATTTCAGTGGTGCCAATTAAACTAGCCAGAACGTTAATTTGGAAGATGGCACTTTCAAGATGGCACTGGAAGACAGGAGGAAACCAGAGCACCCTGAGAAAACCCACATCAACACCAGGACAGGCACAGCCCACACAGAAAGAACCCCAGACCACAACTGAATCCCAGTCCCAAAGGCTATGAGTCAACAGCCCTTCAGTAACTATCACAGCTCTGTTCTGCTTTGCCACAAAAAAAAATACATTTGAAAAGCAAGTAAAAATAAACAGAAATATAAGGATTCAAATCATCTAGCAGCATTGTTAATTAACACCTAAATAAATCTGAAGTATCCAAATACATGTGCTCAGTGATCTCAGGGAAAAAGGGCACAGTAACCACGGTGACTACACCTTATAGCAGATTATCCATTTAACTTCAGATTCCTGGAAGTATGAAATACCTGTTGGTAGAGCAGGATGCAAAGGGCAATCATATTCTCACTGCCTAATCAGCACCCCTCCAAGAATGCTTATGCACTGTATACTGTCTGCTGCTTCACGGTCGGAAGTAAATAAATTAAAATGACATTACTGTGTCGTACACCCACAGTAGATTTTGTTCATTCATCATCCTTTTCTTTCTGCTATGCTGGGCATAATCTTACATTTTGGCAGCACTGACACTGTGGCTGCCACAGGCATTGTGGAGTCTCTCTAATTAAACAATTATACCAGTGAGTAGGTAATGTGCCTAGAACTGCATTTCTATACAAACAGATATTTGCCACTGGCAAAATTGGTCAGACAGCATTTTCCTTTGCATGTGTTCAGAACTGTTGTTCATTTAAGGACCCATAATATGCATCAGCCCTTTAGATAAACCATTTTTGCTTATTTTGCTCTTACTAGTGATGTGACTATTTTGCTGTCTCCAGTCACAAGAACATACAAAGAAAAAAAAAATTTTCAAATGAAGAAAAGCACACTTGTGCACCACATTAGTTGTAATATCTATGGAGACTTAAAATGTATATGAAATGACAATGTTATGTAAATGTCATATTGCTTGCTAATATTTGGGAGAAATGCTAGAGAGAATTTGAACAAAAAGAATCCCACATATGTGTTCAAAGAGCAAAACATGATTTCTACACCCACTTTTTCATGAAAATACTAACTAACTAATTAACACATGCTATTTTTTTTTCAGAACAGTACTGTAAAGGTCTCTGGGTTCAGTTCAGCGTTTTGATCCAAAACCATCATTAAATATGGAATATTTAATATTTTTTTCATCTTTGTCTTTGCTTTCTACTCATGTACTTACACATTTGGATATTTAAAATCATGACACAAAAAACAACAACAACAACAAAGCACTGTTCCACTGCCAGTCACAATTCACCAGGAGAAAGAAATATGTGCTATGCGAGACTGGTGGCAATTTTGAGGAAAACAAAAACTTAAATATTTTGAAGACTTAAAAAAACACTGCAAAAGGTCTGTCATAAGCCCCTTGACTGAAATGTCTCTTGTATAGGCACTGCATATGAGTGTACATTGAAGGGGTCAACTCTCACCACCCCCATTTAAATACTGGTAGGTTTTCCAAGTAAATGATTGTCAAAAAGCACATTTACATACTGTTGGACTGTCGTAGGGGTAGGAATTTTGAAGGAGTTCCATTGTTAACACCTCTTTAATGTAACCAGGTCAATTACATTCTTCCCTGCATTGAACTCAGTAATGCATTGATTTGCTACTGATAATAAACCTCTGAAGAAACTAATATTCCTGCATCAAAAATGCCAACAATGCAAATTGGTTAATGAAGCAGAAACGTAGCTATGTGATCTTCAGAGAGCTGAAATGCAATTGTCAAAATTTCTCTTGGGATGTGTTGGAATAAATACTTTATACTATACTGCCTGCACTGTGTGTAATATCAGAATGAGATATTCAGTGGAAAACATATTACAAGAAAAAAAAAGACCTAATAAATAAACCAAAGTCCCAAATTCTTAAAGGATCTACTCAGGTTCCTAAATAAAACTTGAGCTGTCCTTCCACATCCAACTGCTTTACCACCCTAAAACTGTGCATCTTTAGTGCTTCAATAAATAAAAGTAATCATTTTTCCTCCTGGTATGTCAAAGAGATAAAACAGATGATGCAACATTTTGAGCATTTTGATGCAACATTAACCTTGGTTAATCTGAGAGAACTGAAGCTCAAAGTTGTTGTACACAGAATTTGAAAAAAAATAACTGTAAATGGGATTTAGGAAAACCTTTGGGATTAAGCTGTATTTTACATGGAAATTTCCAGGGAAGGTTAATAAATTAGTCTTCCAAAATGATTTTTTTCTATTGGGGATTTCAGAAGTTAAAAACTAAAAACGTAACTGAAATATATATAAAATATGTGGTTAGAGTTCATGGTGGTCTAAGACTGACCCTACAACAGGGTTCTCCAACCCTGGTGCTGGAAAAACCCTATCTATTGAGTCTTACAGACAGCCCTAAAATGCCCATTTTTTTAAGATTAGGAACAGACAGTAAGTGATTGATCACTTAAGTGAGGGTATTGTTCAGTTAAGGTCACTCTGGTCCTTTAGGGCTGACAGGCATTCTGGATTTTGTTTCAGAAGATCTCTAAATCACTTGATTTAACAGTTCACCTAATTAACTAATCACAGTTAATTCCAAGTCTTTAGAAACTGATGATTCAGTGATTATCTATAAACCCTACAGAATTGTAGAATCAGGGCTTGAGAACACAGCACTTCCTAATCCTGATGTCTTTAATCTTTCAACTAATATCTGAAAATAATTTGTTTTAACCATATTACAGGGCATATTAAGCCACTAAGAGCAATGTTAGAAGGACACTGGATATTTAGAGAACATATTCTGTTGTCTTGCTTACTGCTGTCACCCAACTGGCACTGTTAGATTAACCATCTGATTGGTGCAGTTGCTGCAGTAATGCCGACATTGTACCAAACTCTGGTGGTGAAAAAGAAGCTGAGTATTCAGACAAAGCTCTTTGTTTTCTAGTTGATCTATGTTTCAATCTTCACCTGTGGTCATAAGCTTTGAATAATGACCAAAAGAATGAGATTGCGGGTACAAGCAGTGGAAATTAGGTTTCTTTGTAGGGCTGCTGGGCTTACCCTCTGTGAGAGGGAGGACTTTGAAGTACAGTAGCTGCTCCACAAGATCGAGAGAACTCAGTTGAGGTGGTCCGGGTCTCTGGTGAGAATGATCCTCAGGTGAATCTCCCACTGGAGGTATACCAGGGATGGCCCACTGGGAAGAGACCTCAAGGCAGATCCAGAACACACTGGAGGGACTGTATCTGTCAGCTGGCCTAGGATCTCCTGGGGATTCCCCAGGAGGAGCTGGGGATTGTTGCTAGGCAAAAGGAAGGGGTCTGCTGTGCTTAGCCTGTTACCACCATTGCCTTCTCCAAGAATAAGCAGTTAGAAAATGGATGGACATGCTATTGTATTTGAGCATAAACTTCATTTTAACAATTACCAAACCATTCTCCAATTTGAACAAATGGTCAATTAAACCAGTGAGTGAATTATCTAAATTGTAGACTTCTGGGTTTTATAAATTGATATTGCAGAAAAAAGTTATCATTAAGGGCAACTTAATCGGAGAGGGTTTCTTGTGTTTTATTTGTACAAGAACTCTTTAATAAATCACTTTTCCAGCAGATGGAGAAGTTGACCATGGAGAACCCAATGGTCAATGACAGCATGTAATCGAATGACATATCACTATTTCTTTTTCATTTCTCTAATGCAGTGATCTGACTGCTATCCACTTCATAGAATATGAACATCTCCTAACATGTACAATGCATTTTGGAACTGCATACTGAATTTGAGCATTTTTTACCTGAATGACCAAATGTATAATCCGGCAACTTGAGATCAAGTGTGGGGAAACTTACATTTAAACACTTGAAAGGGTTTAAATGTTGAATGTTGAAATGGTGAAAAGACACATTGCAAGCATATTACGTCATTTCAGCAATAAGAGATAATAGCAGTATTTTCTTTTTCCAACGGTGACTTCAGAAAGCCCACTGGCAGCGTGCAATAATACAGTACAAACAACTTCTGGAGGACGTGCTGCAGCAGAGTCTGAATCAGGTCAATATTGAAATGTATTTTGCTTTATGCTGCTTGTTTTGCAATCAGAGGGAATGGATTCATACCTGGCAGGTGGGAGATGCTGATCCATGGAAGATGCAACATGAGATAATACGGCCAATTATCTTTTGCTCCCTGATGCAGTTTATCAGTTAATTCACAACTGCAACAAATTATTATAGCTGCCTCAAGCGTCATTATGTTTTTTTATGTTCAAAGGTAAATGAAGAGCCTGGGGAGAAGAACAAATCTTTTTGAGCAAAGGTGCTCGTTAGATAGATAGATACCATTTTATTTGCTCATGTAATTTACTGCTTAGACTAATTGAGATGCTTATGATGTCTATCCTGGCTTTATCTTTGCAAATTGGTATTGCCAGTTCCTTATAAGCCACCCAATAGCATTCCACGTCAGCATGACTTCATTGCTTATGGTGTTATCACCACTCTGGCCTGCTGCAAAGTTTTCCTTTTTCAGCTTCAGTTTCTAAAAAGATGTTCCTGATGGTCCCAGAAAATGGACTTTAGTACTATAAGTGGCGTCTCTGGTTTGGAAACCTTTCATCAATGTTTTCTCATTCAGGGTTTGTGGGGGATAAAAATCATTTTCACCACAAGCAAAAAAGACGGCCTTCAGTGGTACAAAATAACTGTGTTGTGTTTTAACAATTTTGGCTAAATTAGTTACATCACACCACCAAAAATATTATCAGGCAGGCTGCAATACCTAAAAATAACAACCTCTTTTCAAATACTAACATCTCTATTTCAATATTTTGTTTAGACGTTATTAATATCGGAATACAGTAAACCCTTGGTTTTGGTACTACCTGTAATAGGGGAAAGGAGTGTCTGTTATACTGTAGCCGAATCTCCATTAAATTACAAATGATGTTTTCAGCCTGAAAAAACACACTATTATATGATAAATATACATATACTATACTGTTTGTACTGTATGCTTCCTGGATCTTTTAACTTATTTTTAACAATTGGAAAGAACTTGTGTTTCTCAAATATACATTATTAATTTAACTAATTCATGTAAGCAAACATAACCCATCATAAGGAGCTGATCTTCTTCTATAGGAAACCATTGACATTTCTGAATTTTAAACTTATGTATTATTTATTTTTACCTCGTTTTATTATTGTGCATTTTACTGTACATATTTTTTTAACATATTGTTAACATTTTACTGTCTTTTTTTAAAAATTGATAAAAGCGTACAAACCAAACACCCATTGTAAACAATCAGTCTTCTAGCTGATTAACCTATATTTGTCTGTTAATGCAGGAAAGTCCACTATTTCTGATTTCACTGACAAAATTCCCCTATAGCAGATTTTATCTGTTAAATCTTAAATCCATTAAACTGAAGGTTTTCTTTATATTTCACAAGACACAATGACATCTGCCTGACTTAACAGAGAGATGCAGGTGAATAAATATACATTTTATTGAACTGTCAAATGACCAAAAAGAATATAATGTACAAAGCCATAATTACGTGGTACATATATTTTGCACTGCTTGGTTCAAAACGTTGAAGACTACAGTATTCTTAATTACAACAATAAATATTACATCCAAATATGTACTACCATATCCATCAAAGATTTAGACAACAGTCCTTCCTGTGGCGAAGAGTAAGATGAATCTATCCATTTAATTCAAGTACAGTAAGTGAGTAGAATGTTTCTAAAAATATATACATCTGTAAGTATAAAATCTTGTTAGGATGTCAACAATGAAAAGAAAATTACAGGCACATCCATATTTTCTGGGACTCTGCTCCTTATTCTTTAAGGGATATTATTTAGATATCCAACATTAACCCTGTGTTGTTAAGGGAGATAAAAATACTGAGATTCAACCCGTACACCTATGACATCTCATTAGAATCTTATTATTAAACCTCCCACGGTAGGCTTCAGGATCATACTGAACCAACATATATTCTACTGATGTGCTGTGTGCAACGTGCATGAATATAAAACCTGCACAGTGATGGATTTAATCCTTTTCTGATTGAGTATTTGAAGGAGCTATTAATATTTAAAGTGAGCAGGACAACAAGGAATCCTGGACTTTATCTGTGTTGAACTAAACTTTAGTCTTCTGCTTGCTGATTTCTAGGTCATCCAGAATTTCGATCCACACTGAGAGGCAGTTTAATTTAACTGATAAAATACAACATTATCCTAAGGCTCTGATTAAAATTGGATGGCTGTGTAAGGGAACAGAGGGGTTTGCAAAACTGTCCTACTGCAGTATTTTCCTTTGCAAACCTACAGCTTTTAAATTTCTAAATTGTCTATTTCAAATTATAGGATGCACATACAGAAGTAAACTAGGATAAAATTAATATTAATATCCAGTCCTGGAAAGCTTTACTCAGGATGATGGAATGCTCTTCTTCTTTTGCTTTACTTCTTCCATGCACATCCTCCATTTCTGAATCTGCATTACTTTCCTGTTAGTGTTCATGTTCAATTCAACATTGCTGTCCTGGATAAACCTTCCTCCTTGCTCTTCTATCGCCTTCCCCACACATTCATATCCCTTAGCTTAATATGGAAAAAGTATCCATATTAACTATCGGCCAGCATTAGTACAGCACCCTCTCTGACCACCTCCCAGCAACTTATTCAGAGCTCCCCAGGCTCAAGGAAAAAGCACAAACTCTTTGCTCTGCAATCTCCAAAATCTCATAATCAACACCTGTCAATGCTCATGACAGAGGTTAAGATCACAAGCACCTCATTTTGAACTCTTTATCCCTTTTATAGAAACTGCTCTCAGATTCACGATTGTGCTTGGTCAAGTACTGTTTCTTTCATTAATGAAGAGAGAGTTGTATTATAATCGAGTAGTTTCTAAATTATTCTGTCAGGTTTATGCTGTGTCCTGGAGTGTATAAAATACTAATAAATACTATTTCTGTAACAAGTAATTTTGTATACAAGAGAAAACAGAGCATGCTCTCTTAGATCTGTGTACAGAGTGATGTTTTGTGGCAGTATTGCAAGGATGTGAGGATTTGTTACTGTTTTGTTACTGTTGTATGATCTCATTGTTTAGTGTCAATTTGATACAAAGAGATACTACAATGTGGAACAAGTACAGCTCTCACTGCTCTGAGCATGCACAGTAACACTCCACAGAGAGAACAGTGTTATATATAGTGCCTTTAAAGGTGGCTTATCGAAGCACTTTACAGAACGCCAACAACAAAAAACACAAGATATATGTGAAATACACAATGAGATGAGACAGTAGATGTGAGTACTGAATACGGTAGGAGCAAAGGGGTAAAAAACAGAACCAATTAAGCAAAGACCCTTATAAAGAAGAAAGTTTTGAGTCTAGATTTGAAAGAGATTAGGGAAGGTGACTCTTTCAAAGAAGGTGATATCCTTAGGGATACAGTTCAAGAACTTTGGGGAATAACAGGAGAAGGCCCTGTCACCCACAGAGTGTAGACGGACTTTGGGGACCGATAGGAGACCAGAATTAGAAAAACGAAGGTTGCAAGGTGGGGAGTAGGATTATAGTAGCTCAGACAGCTACAGTATTGAGGTGCCAAGCCATGCAGAGCCTTATAGGCGAGCATGAAGATTTTGAAGTTACCCAAAACCTGACAGGAAGCCAGTGCATGGACTCGAGGATAGGAGCAATGTGATCACTTAAACTAGAACTCGTCTAGATTCTGGCTGCCAGATTTTGGACACACTGGAGTTTTTTCAATGTGGATTTAGAAACCTCAGCGAGTACAGTGTTACAGTAGTCAATTTGGGAGAAGGCAAATGTGTTGATGAGCTTTTCAGCAAGTTAGGAAAAACATAGGATGTACTGTATGGTGATATTTCTGAGTTGAAAGAATGACAAAATGTTGCATATGTGAGTCAAATGTCAAGCGTGAATCAAATATCACTCCCAGGTTTTTCAATTTAGACTGAAGCTCAAGTACAGTACTATCTACAGATAGGGTTATAGCATTGGCTATAAAACAAACTAAAAGAGAGTAAACTCAATCCTTTATTGAGGATCTGCCTTAGAGAAAACTAGTCCTTTTACAATGTCATATTCAATCCTTGCAAGTGAAGAGGGAAACAACATGCATTAAAAAATGCAGATTAAATGGTCTCAAAACCATGAGTTGAAAAACAAGATTAAAGTTAAATGATAATATGGGCTCAATGAGACTATTTTGTACTGCACTGTAAAGATCACATCTATCGAAGCAACAGAGGAAACATATTTCCCAATGGTATTAATCTATTTTTCTCATTGCTTTGTCTTTTTTTCTTAGCTTTATTAACTCCTTCCAGAAATGAACAGGAAGAGACTGACAGCTTAAAAAAAGTTGAACTTTTTCCTTTCCTTACCGCTCCTCTAGAAATTGCCCTGCCTTTTAGGTTATATCTGTGTACAAAATAATGTTTCAGGTACAGTAGTGCAATGATGTGAGGATCTGTTGTTGTTTATTGAGGTTGTTGTATAATCTCATCATATAGTGTCAATTTGATAGAAAGGGAAGCATGTGGGACAAGCACAGCTCTCGCTGTCCCCTGCTGGAATTCAGTCCTGGTTGCTCATGGGCACAGTAGCACTCCGCATACAGAGGATAACTCTCTGCCCCTGCTGGCATTCAATTCCAGTCACTCACTGGCTCTGAATTTAAACAGTGCCATTCCCTGGACAGTGGATAACTTCACCACTCCAAATGATGGGATTCTCTGTTATAGTTTAGATATCTGAACAATCTTTTTAGAGGGGGGTGACGTCACTTGAAATTATCAGAGCACTGAGCTCTGTTACACGTGCTTAACATCAACATAATGCCTTAATCTTTCAATATAATAATGCTCGCCCCTCCGTGGCAAAGGCCAGTGAAGACTTTCTGAGTCAATCTGAGACCATTAACCTGGCAGGTGTTTCACAGACAGCAAAAAGGAACTCAGTGCTAAATTTATGTTAGACTTGAATATTAAAATTCAATACAGTGCTTGAGTGAATGATGGGCACATCATGTGGATACTTATGTAGGGGGATCCAACAGGAAAGCATCATATGACCTACAGCTTATATGACTTTGAAATTAAGTTCTTGTCACCTTTCATTACAAATCACAAAATGAAGTCACAGCTGAAATTTGCTGCTTAAATTTAACTTTACCCTGTTGTATACTTATGTTGGACTTGCAGTTCCAAAATAAAACGGGACACCAAATGGCATGGACATCATATAACAGTACATATTAGTACTGAAGAGCAAACCTTTAAATATAAAATCAGGCCTTATTTGTTATTGTGGAAAAAACTGTTAATCAATATCACATTTTCTGTTATTAGCCTACTACCTAGAGAAGCTGGAAATGTTTATCTGCCTCATTCCTCCAACAGGTCTTTTATTCAGTATATCTTTGGTGATCTCTCAATAAGTAAATATAACATTGATTCCTAAGACACCTTACAACATTTTCAGATTGGTGATTCAGGGTTGGTGATTTTAATCTGCATTGAATTTGAGAATGCCAGCATGGAATTCCTTCTAGTCACAAGATCCATATTATAGTTATTTGTGCTTAAATGTCCTACAGTTTAACAAGTGAACAGTCTTTGATTATACTTACCCAAAACTTGAATTCTGTTATTGCTTAACTAAATTAATTTTAAAAATACCAAACAGATTTAAGAGTAAAATTGCTAATGAAATTGGACTCATTTCACATGTTAATTTTCTTCCTTAACCAGTTTAGAGAAAAATACATTTATTTTCAGCTGAGCAATAAGAATGACTAGTTTCAAGATCAGTTTTAACTGAATACATTAACTCATTAGTGTATTTTACAGTTGAGACAAAAGTCTCAACTGGATGGGTTCCATCCAGTTAAAGAGCCACTCACCACCTCCATAAAGGCACTGATTTGAAAAAATAAGAATTGCTTGTGATGAATGAACGCTTACTTTTGTGTGGTCATCTTTAAATTTCTCTTGAGGTCTGAATGACCATTTCCTCCACATTTTGACATTGATTGGCAGAATATTACACTTGCTTAGCAACCATGACAACTCGTAGTCACCAAGGAAATATGGATCCAGGCAATTGATATGAAAATTACATAAACATTAATACCATTATATAGTGCTTTACATCTTAAAGCACTATACATTAAAAGCTTGGACTCTTTTGACATGTAGGGCCTCAGCTACTGTATGTGATTAAAGCATTGCTCCTGCAAAAGGAGGATAAATGGAGAAATTACTTTACCAACTTTAGGTAGTCCAGAGTGAGGATACATTTTCTTTTCCATAATGGCTCTTTGCATTGTTAATTACATCAAGAATCTCACTTCCAAGAGCAGGGATACGGACTTACAAGACAGTTTCTGTACTAACTTAAAAGAAAACAAGGGGTTAAAGAAAACTCGATTAACAAAGAAATTAGAATACAATAAAGCAAAAGAAAAATCTGTAAGCACGTCCTCAATTTTTGAATAAAAGACTAATGTATGTTCAACTGGGAGCTACATAGTGTTCACCCAGTTAGGTGTGGTTTCTTTCATAAAGCAACAGTTGTAAAAAAGTGGACCACTGGGGAGAATTTCCCCCAAAACATAGAGACTTTGCCATAAAATGACTCAAGTCACTTTATGATGTCATTTTCAATCTTATCAAGTGAAAAGGGAAACAACATGAAACTAAAAAATGGAGATTACATGGTCTCAAAACAATGAGTTGCAAAACAAGATTAAAGTTAAATGATAGTAGGGGCTCAATGAGACTATTTTGTACTGCAATGTAAAGATCACTTTTATTGAAGCAACAGAGAAAACACATTTCCCAATGGTATTAATCTATTTTTCTCATTGCTTTGCTGTTTTCTTAAATTTATGATTTCCTTTCAGAAGTCCACACAAAGGACTTAACAGCGTCAAAAAAAGTTAAAAAAATCCCTTTACTAACAGCCTCTAGAAATGGCCTGACTTTTAGGTTGTATCATTACAATAACAGTACTAAAGATCTGCAAAATTTCACTGAGAAGAAATAGAACCAGTCCAGGGTATTAACATTTATTCATTTGGCGGATGCTTTGTAATTCTAAAGCGAGTGACAATCATATCCACTCAAAAAGGACAGGGTGTAAATAACACTAGTTACTAAAGTAACAATAAAACCACTAAAAAATAAGCTCGGTGTTAATTAAATTCTAAGATGTAGCACCGTGCTAAGGAGTTTCGGTGTTGCTTGACAGACTGGAAGAAAATAATAGAGAATATAGGCTATTAGAGAATAGCCATTATGTTAGGGTTTGTCTTGGGCCTTTGGGGACAAGTATATCCTGTTATTTGTAAATTATGGATGTTTAAATTCTTAGTGGATCATTGAGGCATTATGGTGTAGATGCACTGTCAAAAACTACATATTGTAAGAATATACTGTAGTAGCACCTTTGGTTTGGATCCCGCAATACATTTCAGGAATCAGAAGTCCAGAACCTTGTAGGCATGAGACCACAAAGGTTCTACTCTTTTAACCTGTCTGGATATATCCTTCCCACTAGTAACGGAGGCAGTGTGGTGGCTCTGTGGCTAAGGATCTGCGCCTTTGGCTGGAAGGTTGCTGGTTCATATCCCGCAGCAGAGGAATCCTACTCGGTTGGGCCCTGAGCAAACCCCTTAACCCCAACTGCTCCAGGGGCGCCATATAAATGGCTGACCCTGCCCTCTGACCCCAAGCTTCTCTCCCTGTCTGTGTGTATCATGGAAAGCAAGGTGGGGTATGTGAAAAAAGACAAATTCTTGATACTAGAAATTGTATATGGCCAATAAAGTGATATTATCTTATCTTTGGGCACATCTATGCTTCCATTTAATAACTCTCTCTCTCTCCTGAAACAAGACTCAATCTCCCTGTAGCTCTCCCTTCATACAAGGACATAATAGATTAAAAAACACTTTTCACACTCCCAGAGGTAAACCTTGACTGAAAAACCAATGTTTTATAAACACTCATTAGACAATACAAAATTGGATATATTGTGGTTGAACTGGCTATTTGTAGGCAACACATTTTTTCCTGGCTAAATTAAATTTCAATCGCAACTTAAATATCTTTTTAGACTTCAGATAAATATTTTCAGGGTTGATTGAAATTCCAGGTACACAAGGAGAATGGAAATGCTGTCCTAACCTTATCAGAAATCATAAATATAGTAAACATTCTTTGCTTTTTTCTTAAATTGAAAGCAGTTCTTAATTGTCATTTTCCAAACGCTATCTACTGTACCTTGTGTAGACTATGAAACAAAAAAAAAGACATTAGATGTCAGTGAAACCCTACACCATGTTTAAGAATGTTAAAAACCAAAGAAAAACTGTATATTGAAAAACACCCTTAATTCAATTATACTACTGTACAGTAGCTTGACTATGAAAATGCAACAAACAGTACTCCCATTGGAGTGCACATAATAGATGGCTTAGTAAATCAGTTCGGAGGATCCTATTTGAACAAGCAAACCCAATTAGATGGACCCCATCTATGAACTACCATAGGTGAACTAAGCACAAATTTGCTTTTTAATTCAGTTCAAAAGGGGATGGAGAAAGAGGGAGTGACATATATATATATACTGTATATATATTAAACAATAACGTTCTGGGCCATTGGCACCAATAAGATGAATCAGTTGTTACTACAGAAACAGCTGTTGGACACAGGTCTATATACAGATCTATCTCTGCACACATTCTTATAAATTAGGGAATTAAGAATAAGTTATTTCCATTAAACCACACTGCATATCCTTATATCTGAATTTATATATACTTTCAAGTTACCATCATAGATTAAACAGAAATACAAGTGTCATAAAGATATATTTAAGATGCTTTACAGCAGATACTCATTTGCTTGTATTGAAATTATGATGTCACCTTCCTTTTAAAGTCACACATTGTGAAAACATAATGACGCTGGGATGAAAGCTGGTTAAGCATCACCCGTTAGCCTACTTAAATCAATCATGGCAAACTGTGGAGAAATGCCGTTACACACATTTAGTATTACTGTTAAGGCTTTTTATAAGTGTAAGTGCTTCTGAAGGCCATTCTGCAGCATTCAGCACAAGAAAAAAATAAGGCTCTTCCCAGAATGAATGCTAGTGCACTGGAGGCTGACCCCCCACAATGCTGGTACTCATTACACCACCTGAACTTACTGAAGCAATCAGAATCATGTGCTTTGCTCAAAGATATAACAGCTATGTCCACACCGGGGACTTCAACCCATAGTGCTCTGGAAATGAGTCCACTACTTCTTATTACCAAGATTATTTAATGAATCTAAAACGTTAGTGAAAAGCAGTTCTAGCATTCATAAAACTTCAGACAAGGCAGTGTTTACAGTCTGCATCTGTCATATCTAAAAGAAAGTAAACCCTTAATAATATTCCAGCGTTAAGGTTTAGAAAAAAATAACTGCATACATATTGTAGCGTATACGGCCATCAGGGTGTGTGTAAGAGCCGGCTTACCAGAGCGGTGACGTCGCCGCCCTTCCCTGTGATAGCAGGACTACAGCTACTGGGCTGTAGAGAGATGTGTCTTTGGCTCACCGGGCTTGGTCCCTGTTGAGTGACACGGGAGTCCTGGGTTCGAGCCCCTGACAGTGTGGGGCCGACCTAATGTGGCAAGGGTGCCCACCTGAACCCCCGTTGCGTTACATTGGTGTTAGAAGTGGGATGGGATAGCCCTTTGCCGAGGATGGCGAGTTAAGCGGGGGAGAGTGTAATGCATACGGCCAGGGTGTGTAAGAGCTGGCTTACCAGAGCGGTGACGTTGCCGCCCTTCCCTGTGATAGCAGGACTACAGCTACTGGGCTGTAGAGAGATCTCTCTTTAGCTCACCGGGCTGGGTCCCTGTTGAGTGACAAGGGAGTCCGGGGTTCGAGCCCCCGACGGTGCGGGGCCGACCTAATGCGGCAAGGGCGCCCGCCTGAACCCCCGTTGCGTTACAATATCATTGAAAAATACTGACAACAAATGTATTCATTTTTAAGTAATTAAATACCATGTGAATCGGCAGATGTGATGGGACTCGGGCACATGGAGAAAGAAGGGAAAGACCCCATAGGGGTAAATTATCTGGCTGTTCTCCTGGATTCATCTTGCGATGAAAGCTTGAAACAGGCAGAAATTTGGCCTTCATTATTAAACTAATTTTCAACTTATTCTGTACAACCATCATCAAGATGGACAGCAACCAAGAGTTTGCTGGTCAACTCTTCCAGAGTTTGAAAGTTTTCATTGCCTTGTTGTATGTAATTGCTTAGAGTACAGTTGAGTTCTGGAATTTTCAGGGTGTCCAATTAAGGAGGTATTATTTAAATTAAACTTCAGGAAGTTTTATTTCCTACCTATAAAGGTAAGACAATCTCCCTTCCAATGGTCACAACCTTAGAAAAACCAAGGATTTTCACAGAAGTCAGCAACTTATGTGGCAGCCAATCCCAATTTCAGAGGCTTTGTGTGCTGTGGTTCATGATTCTGGAGATTTTCATTGTATGTTCACAAAACAGGTGCTCTCGCATGACTGGCATCTACCGACGCATGGTTTGGGATAACAAAGATGATTACAGAGGCCCCTGGAGAATAAAGAGGAAATGTGTCTCTGCAAGTCTTTAACTCTGAATCTCACATCAATAAGCTGAGTTATTCTTTAAAGAGAAGAATGTTGTGTTGGAACATGGGTTCCCTGTCCTGGTCCATTAAGCCTGCTAGTTTTCATTCCAGTCAGGTTTAATTACTTAATTGAAGCCTTAATTAGGATAAGTTGCTTGACTGGGATTTTGTAATACTCAAAAGCTTGAGATTTTATTTTACGTATAAAATACAATAGTCAAAAGTCAATCACCAACATGGTTAAGAGCTTAAAATGGTCAAACAGTTCAAATTTGTCCAATTATTACTTCAATAACTGTGTGTAACTGCTTGGTTGGAACAAAAAATCCACATGTGCTTGGTCCTCCAGGACCCCTGTTTAGGACACCAAAATGCCATGCTACACTACTCTTATTTGGACACTAGAATACAAGATACACAGAACATCTACTCAGAAATTCCTCAAGGACTTTGGTCAGCTAAATGAAAGATCCTGAATCTATAACAGGTGGGTTATCTTTGAAACAAAGTAAAAAGAAAAATAACTAAAGTCTACATGCCATTAAGCCCCCAGCTGCTCCTTCTCAATGGTTCATATCAATCTTCAGACACAAACACAATCTATTACCTGTCTAACTTCAGCTAAAACAATCTATTTCACATGGTTGGATTTACAGTAGACTGAGGTACAGGTGAACTGCAGCCTGGTAGCCTTACTGGTAGAAAGTGTTATTATGGAGAAAATTACAGCCAGATTGCATTGTATTAGTGTAAAGCCAGGTCAGATGCATTATTTGATTCAATTTGCTCTCACCTCTTGTCTTGTCATGTCACAAATGTCCTCTTATCTGTGTTTCTGTTATTATTGATGTAATTCTACTTATGTTTTGAAAATTTAATAAAAATGTTTTTTTAAAAACATTGCTATGCAATGAATAATATGAACAGCTCTAACTAAAATGACTAAAATCTGATTTGCAATGCCAAGAGATGCTAAGTTATCTGATCAAAGTATCAAAGTATGTATGCCAATTCCTGTGGAAAGAGCAGAAATGATCATGTCAATTTTAACCACTGATCCCAAAATGATCATCAATATTTGTACAATAAATCCAACCAAATGGACTGTTTTAATCTAATAGCTGGTCACATCAAGGCAACCAACACTGGTTAACGGCAATTGAGTCATTGTCATAAGTAAAAAGACAAAAATACACAGGTATACAGTGTATTAGGATTCAACAGAACCTTAAAACTTTTAAACATTAAATAGAAACAAGGATAAGCTCTAAATCCAGTCTAGCTCCATGAATATGAATGGAGAGCACATTTAAACCCAAGAAAGAGGACTTTCATTATTTAAAGTGGGAGTCTAGAACAAGCTACCCAACCCTACCTTCCTTCAGGATACAGGTGGATGAAATTCTGCACCTCAGGTAACTCGACTATCTATGCAAAGTACTTTAGGTGTTAGAGTGTCTAATTGCAATTAATTGCTTATGTTTCTTAGGTCTTAATATATTCATTAAACAGCATTCACAAATGTTCTTTGTAACTCATTAATGATGAGCTTCTCCTTGATGTTACAAATCAAAGTAGCAATGCCCATTAAGACAAATGGGAAAAGTTTCTTACAGCCAAAACTTTGTGATGGGAGATGACAGCACTGAAATCAAAACAAGAAATGGCTACAAATTTGCAGACAGTAGGCAATCTCCTAATTTTGGTAAATATAATGTCTGACATGGAACACATGCTAATGTTACAATTAAGCAATGATATGATCTGTGACAATTCAGATCAGCAGGAATTCTATCACATTTATTACAGTATACAATAAATTACCCTGGTGGACAGCTTTGCAGGATTTATAATGGCATTAAATGATGATTGTAATGTCTGTTTCTTTAAAGCTGAGAACAATATCTAAACACATGGCCTCTCAGTAATGGCATGTGTTGTGAGGAGTCTGAAGTTGTGTTCTCCAGTCAGCAGGACTCTGCCTGACAAACAGACAATAAGTATTACAATACATGTACTGTAGGTGATGAACAGCTTCTCCATTCCTGTTGCAGTCCCTTACAGGAAGATTAGAGACTAAACATATCAGATTCAAAGACTGCAATACCTGAACTGACAATGAAAAAGTTAAGTTCCGATGTACAGAATTTTAAAGAACTGTATTTTCCCTACAATTCCTGGACAGGAATTATCTGTAATAAAACAAACAGGCTTCAGTTACTGCACTGTTCTGTTTTACTGCAATAACATCTTAAAAATAGCTCAGAGCCAACAAAAAACACAGTGGAAAGAACTGGCAATATTTAAAAAGAGAATTTTATGCTGCATCTTTCATGTGGAGTTTAAGGCAAAGCAACGATGGGGGGGGGATTATCAGAGTTTTGTACTAGACATACACAAACTTTGTACTGGACCTGAGTTGGCCAACTAAACACAGCAGACGCTCCTCTAGGGAGACAGATAATGACATTGATTTGTCTCTTTTTTTGTCTCTTTCATTTCATTCAAACAGCTACAGGTACAGTATGTACACCGATGTGAATATCTCAGTAGGACAAACTAAAGTCTCATGATTTACATTAATTATCAACTCAGTCTTTTCTTTTAGGCCGTACTGTTTCCCACCACCCAACTCCCATTCCTGCAACACAACAAAAGATCCCTCTATTGTGGTCTGTCATTTAGGCAGAGCATTAGCTAAGGTTCTGGACTTGTAATTGGAAGGCTATAGATTCCAAAATCCAAAGTGAGACAGTGCAGTTGTAATCTTGAGCAAGGTAGCTCACCCGGCTTAAATAAATGGGTAAAAATTTAAGTTGCTTTGAATGAAAGTGTCAGCGAAATACATATACATTTAGGTTCAAGTGGGGAGCTGCATTAATGTGCACTTGCTTTAGAGAAGGCCCAAAAACCGTAAATCACAAGGAACCATCAGACAGGACAGGTTTGCAGGATTAACAACTTGTCCACCCTGGGGAATTCAGCACCAGTAAGGCTATTCCAGAATGCTTATGTACAGTACATTGATATTACAACCACAGAAAAAAAAACTGATTTTTGTGAAATGTAGATCAAAATATAGCTGTGAAGGCGGACTGACTCCCTGCAATTCCTTTGTCTGAATGTTCTTGTGACCTCACCTTGACCCAACTTGCTAAATGTCACTTAACTTCCTGCTGATGGAATATTAGTTTGAAGCAGCCCTAGTGCCCTGAAAGAACAATTTAACCATCCCTTCATGGGTAGTTATTCATCATATCTGTATGCCCTTACAGTACATCAAAGCCAGTATATTTGGGAGCACACTGTGAGGGATGACAACACACTACCAAAGCAACTCCTGACATTTTAATTTTAAAACAATTCAGCAATCTCAGGGGCTGAGGTTATGTTGCTGCTGTATTTCAGGGACATTGTTTTCCTTTTTAACATAACCACCACCTCCTGAGTAAGTATACCCAAACTGTAGGGAGGGCAGAGCAGACAGGAAAATTCACTTTACTGAAAACTAGGAGAGATCGAAAGATGGTCAGAGTCGTCACAACCCCTCATTTTTATACTTTTAATGGAGGTAGAAGGTAATACTTCTTAAAAGTGAATTTAGCTGTGTTATTGAGCCAGAGGGAGAAGTGCCATTTAGAGTCTGCTAGGTGCAGCTTTCTTTGCTCCATAGCAAACAAGAGCTGGTTCGAGCTCTATCTTGTATGCCAATGCCCAAGCAGAGAAGAATATGGGCATCCTGATGTGAACAGAGAAGGGGAGGAAATTAAGGCTCCAACCTCACTGATTCATAGAGAAAAGCTAAAATTCTCGCAAGTAGATAGGCTGTTTTGGGTTCATCTGAATGCCAGTACCCACTCTGCTGTTTGTGAAAAAGAAGCACTTTGGGAATACTAATGGTGCCTCTAATTCACTTTTTCTTCTGGGTGAGGTAAAGGCAATTACAAAGACTGTCTTAGCTGGGCCACTTTACGCAAACAGTGATACTGTACATGTTGACGCATTCAGTACAGTGTTTAACTATCATCAGGAAGCAGAGTCTTTGGCTAGAAGTTTGATCATGTTTCTCCCCTTCAACAACCTTGTGTCAAGAGGGTGAGCCCATGGGGGCACAATCAGACATGACAAGCGGAGACAGCTGCCAAGTAAAGTTTCAGTGTACAAGGTAATCTGCCTTTGCGCCCAGATCTTGCAGGAATTACAAGATGGTGATTATGAATCAAAAAGTGGGCTCCAGCTCACACTGCACACATGACAAGTCTATATCAGCCAGTGAGTAGCTACAAGGAGGACCAAGGCTTTATATTGCATGATCCTCTCCAACCACAGTGGAGAAGGAGTGGAGATCAAGGAGTGGAGAGCCTTACAGTATATTTTAACCCTGATGGAGGCTAGGATATCTGTCTGAGAGGTATTTATGTCCATTTCCAATGAAAATGATTGTTGGAAGTGGGCTGATTCCCAGGAGATAAAAAGATCGGTTATCTCTGCTCAAATCACTTTTACCACTTGAAGGTAAAGCAGTGCTGGAAGCTCCCTTGGACAGGTGGTGGCTGAGTGCATCTGGAGCTAGGCTACTTAGAAAGACCAAAGGTGCACGTGTTCAGAGCTTAACATCTAGTAGTCTATTTGGTCAAGATTGGGTGATGGTATCCACCTCTGGCTCTGTAAGTCATTACTGTTGTGTTTGGCTAGACTAATGTTTCAAATCAGCTTGGAGTACTGGAAAGTTAACTACACAGTTTGCAGCTTTAGCACATTGATATTATAGCCCCACTTTGAGGTGCTCTATTACTCTGCCTCACACTCTGGCTGTTCCTCCCCTGTGAAGCAACAAATTGTGGCAACATAGAGAATACATGCCTGTTATATCTACCACATCAATAGCCAGAAATAGTGCTGGCACACTCTTAGAAACCTCCAAGCTCATTTTGGTGCTGTGGCTGAACCAAAACTGAAGAGTGTACATGCAGAGCAACCTCATGTGAAGGGTTAGTGAGACCAGTACTACTAGCTCCAGAAGACACTGGAATATTACTACAACACAGTCCAGCTGAAACTACAAAATAAATCGGTCTGATTCACCACCTATTTCCAAACAGTCCCACTCCAACTGATTTATCCCATGATGACTCATCTAGAGTCCTATTGTCTGTTAAGAGACACAGGTCACTGTTAAAACAGGACAGCTGAAGATTAAACCCTGGACCTTTCAGGGTTGGAGATACCAACTAGGAAACCAAAAGAAACCACTGAAAACCAAAGGAGTCTGCTGCCCAGCACATGTTGGCAAACCTTTTCTATAAATGGGGTATGTGCTAAACACTTGTGAGCCAGGCCAAGATAAAAAAGCACCAAGTGCATGGTTATCATGCTGTGAACTTAAAGATAGTGTGCAAAGGGAACCAAGATGACCCACACTAATGCCCACTGGAGGGTATCAATGCAGATGCGGAGTATAAAACACACTGTTAAATCTGTGCACTGTACAAAGTTTCCCTGAGAGGCTTGGTGGTGATGCAATGAAAGCAGAACACATCAACCTCATTCAGTAATGTAGTATGGGGGCATGAGCATACACACATTCATTCTGCCATTGTTGTGGCATCAGCTATAGAACACAGTGTTTTCTTAAGGTACAGTATGTGGCATGGTACCGATGCCACCAGTGTATCAACTAAAGTGGTGTGCACAGTGAAAAAGCCTGCAGGATGCATGGCACAGACATGCTCTACATGCTCTACAATTACACATGGTGCAGAACAAAGATATTGCACCCAGGAGCAGCTCTCATTCATATACTGGGCTGAAACACCATGCTGACAGACAGAAATGCAGATGAGTCATGCCCTTTATTGTAAACGACCCAACTGATCAACAAAGCAACAGACGGACACTTTGGCACAAAACCAGAGAGCAATTTTTGAAACATCAAGAATCAAAACAATTGGTCAATAAAACATAGGAGATGCCGTAGCTAGACAACTGTCAGGGTATTACTTCACTTGATGCCTAGATATTAACACCACAGACTATGCAAGCACAAGACAGAAATGGGCTTGCTAACTCAAACCACGGAAGACACGCAAAGTGACACTTACCAGACAGAACACGTCTAGAAATTCTAATGGTAATTTTAAATGTAACAGTGGAACTTAACAAATATCACCATAGAACTCAAAACATAAAAAAACAAGGGAAAGATGACAAGTCAGTATCCTGGGAATTCCAGTGCTGGTGCAATAACCTGGTGCCACACTCAGGCAAGCAACACACACACTGGCCACATAACAGCAATACAATGCAAAAGACTAGAGCTATTAAAGAACAAAAACAAAAGAGCAATAGTTATCTTATTCTGCCTCTGGCCAAATGACTTAAAACAGCAGGGATACTCTATATGTATGGGTTCCTAGCTTAGCTGATGGGATGATGTGCAGTCCTAGTACAGTGGAGTCTAAGTTGGAGTAGCTTCAGAATAGAACTCCAAGGGAAAGACTGGCTAATCAGAGGGTTACCCTGAGGTGATGGTTAGATTACATATGTAAAAGTGGCCCAAACATTGATCCTACCACATGTTTAAGTCAACTAGCAATGCAGCCAGCTGGCAACTCTATGTCAACCCTGTGTCAGAGTCAAGGTGCTGCTTTATAAAATACACAGAACAGACTGACTTCATCACCAGAAGCAGGAGCCAGACAAAAATGAGCTTTAAAAATAACACACCTGTGTTCCATGTTTTATAGGCTTCCCTGAAATGAGATAAACAAAAATCCTTCTCAAGAGAACACAAAAACAAAACCTGCACCTGGGAGCAGCAGTTACTAGAGAAAAACAGAGCATTTTTTATTGATGGGAGAACTGTAGATATAAATATTTAATAGGACCAGGGGATATTATGGTTTCCCTGTGCAGGCTGACAGGTAGATCATGCTCCGCCTCATTTACTTAGCTTCTGTCACACACGCAGACAATAATGACCCTGAGTCTGAGGACAGCTCCTCTGAGGGGGTCTGCAACATCTCCTCCCTGTTAGCGCTCTGCAAGAGGCCCCCTTACCAATTTAATGAATCAAAAGTACCTAACCATTCAGTTCCTGTCCCGTGGGTATTTTACCTTATTATAAAAAATAAAAAACAGCAAACAGCTTCTGCAAAGTCCTGGCATGACTCCAACAAGGATAGGGCATGGTGACATGCTGCAGGTACACAGGCCAGAGGATTTCAAATGGTTAGCATGCAATCCAGTAAGAAGAGACAAGTTCAATAGGTTTAGAAAGCAAAATGTAGCAAAGAAGCAACGTTTGTCAGGAACTTCAAGACTGAATAACAAGGGCTAGAAGAACTAGAGAGATAAATTGATAAGAGAAACTGCACAATATGATTCCAGTATGTCTGCCTGCAGTCTTGGTTAAAATAAGAATGCACAAAGTAACCTAAGTTCATACTAAACAGTTGTAAATATTCATCACCAAAAGAACCTGCTTGATAATGGAGCAGACTCCATTATCAAGCAGGACTACAACAGACACATTTTGTTCTAATAGGACATCAGTCAAACATTCCTTTTTCCATTTAAATCTTCTCCATAAGCATCATGTTCCTTGTACATTCAATAACCACCTCACACTCCTCAGCATTGATATAACCGAGCCCAGAACCACGTGACCCGAATCAACAGCAGTCTGAATAAAACAGTGATATACTATACAATGTTACAGGATAGTATGGTGGCACAGTTGTTAGCATACTTGCCCCACAGCACTGGGGCTCTGCATTCAATTCCAGACCAGGGGTTCTCTCTGCATGGAGTTTGCAGAATCTCCCTGTGTTCAGGTGAGCTTTCTCTAGATGCTCAAGCTTCCTCCCACAGTCCAAAGACATAGTGGTAGATTAATTGGCTTCTGGGAAAATTAGCCCTGGTATGACTGTGTGTGTGCCCTGCGATGGGCTGGCATACACCAGTACACCATACTGGTATACCCCTGCCTTGAGCCCATTGCTTGCTGGGACATGCCCCAGCTCCCCCCAACCCTGAACTGGATAAAGATTGATATAATTTTACATTTGAAAACATGCTCTTTAAACAACGACAAAAATAAATCAAAATCAAACCAAATCAAAATCAAATGAAAAATTAATCAAATCAAAAGGTAGAATCATAGAGCTGCAAATACGTGTAATCGTTGAACTGGTGACATGTGTTCAAGATTTTTCTATTAATTTCCTCTAACTTTTCAACTGTGAAAGACCAGGAAGGTTGGTCATTGCAGCCAGGCTCTTTCAGTTTTGTCCTTTGCTGTGGGAAGTGAGGCAAAATACTTCTAAGGAGCTTACAATGCTGTTGTTTTGGCCCTTTTATTTACACTGCAAAATCAAGCCTTCCCCCTTTGCTGGAGGCTTATCTATACTAACAAGATTTCTATCTGAGGGACTGGCTGCATCTTCCACTTTCCAAAACTGCATTGTTTTCAAAAACAACCTGTTCAGCATCCCTTTCCTGAAGATTGTTTTCAGGTTTTATAGAGTTTCTTCACCAAGAGCAAAGTGAGATGGCACAATCAGAACTGCAGCACTCTCTCAACCCCCCCAAAAAAAGCAGAACTGTGCTCTACCACACTATTATGAACTATGAACACAAGCTCTGACAAGCTTTTTGTGCCTAATAAATGCTAGGAAGTATTTCGCTGGCAATTGTTTTCTTCTTTACCCAACTGGGAAATGTAGTTCAAGCCAATCGTGATGGACGCTCAGTACTTTACTGACAAGATTACATAAGGGTAGCTCAGACTTTGCCACACCCCCAACCCTTTTCTCTACATTAAATTGCCTACTGACAAACAGTACTAAAATTAGTTAAGATGCTTGCCCAAGTGCAGGCTGAGCTCTAACATACGGGTGTAGTAGGGAAAAAAACCTGGATCATGCTATTGCCTGAGCTCGGCAGAGGGAAGGGTTGAGATTTGTCAGCCAGGACTCTCTGGGTTCCCAGCGACACAGAGTCCTGCACTTTCCTGGCTGCTGCAGACTTGCAGTGCTGTCAATGATAGACACACGTTAAAAGCTGAGTGGCTCAATTGTAGGAGAGTTTGAGGTGTCTGTCTACATTTCTTAATCCTCCCCATTATGCAGCTGCAGGGGTCCTAGCAGTGATGCAAGAGATATTGTGAGGGTACATAAACAAAATGGAAATTGAAAAAAAATTGTTAAATATAACAACATTTTTATAAAAACATTTTTTACTTCCCTGTTTCAGCACAGAAAAAGGGGTTGTGTGGTTTCATTCCACAAATTTGTTTTCAGTTCTGATTTATACCTATGTTTTTGTTTTTGTATGGACTTAGTGTGTCACAATAAGCTTATCACAGTACGTGTCTCTCTCATCATTACAATACATTATATCTTCATTTATTAGAAATCCTGCCCATTCATGCTTTATGAACAAAAGTGGCAGGTACCACCAATGGCTGAGAATGAGCATAGTGCTTCATTGGAGAAATGGATCAATTCTTCACAAATTTCAAAAGAGGAGGGGCTGACAGTAATGAAAGTAATGAAGAGGGAAATGAAATTTGCTATCTAAAATTCAAGGATCAACAATTACCTCGGCACGGCAAAACCAATGAAACAGGACACAGAAACCTCCATCCCTAATTCATCACAATCAGCAGCACAAATGCAATATGATCTAAATAAGATAAATTGACAGAAACCACAGTATTTTTTGCAGTCCGGTCACTTGTGAATTAGTGGTCACCTGATTACTTTTCCCCCCACCCGACAGCATTTGCTGTTAATTCCTTGAGAAATTCAGTGAGGTGTTAAAAGTTGATTAGGCAGTTAAAGGTCAAGCAGATGAGCTACATCTGAGATCCCAGAAGACATCAGCCTCCGAGTTAATGAGATGAGGAAAGCCATGTTCAATAAAGGAAATCGGGTACATGTTTACTTGTCTGAGAAGCTCAAAAGCACAGCAGCACTATACAGTATAACTCAAGAAAGCATCTAAGAATAACTGCTTCTGTTTTCACAGTGAATTACTTATGCTCAGATCTCGCTTTTAAAAGTACCCATGGTTTATCTAGCAATAGATACCATCTTCAATACTACTAGCGCAATTATAAAATTATTTTATGTCAAGAAAGGACCTCAGATTGGAACTATAATTACATTATTTTGCAAGGGTTCCAAGCTATCTGGTCTTAATTTAGTTTGCTTTAATGAAGCCTGAGAGGGACAGGGAATTAGAGGTGGGATCTATTTAAATTGCTTTATTTTCTGAAATAATCCTTGTGTTTGTGAGCTAGGTAATCATGATTCTTATTTCGGATAATTTATTTGTCAGATGCTTTTATCCCAGGCAACTTACTTTTGTACCCATCGACACAGCTGGGAACTTTGCTGCGTATTTCCTGGGGCAGCCCCGGTATTAAAGGTCTACACTTGACATCCTGACTTTTCTGAAAAAAATGAATCATCGTCTTATTTTGGAAAGAGAAAAGGCAGCAAGACCCCACCGCAGAAACTGAAAAAGACGGAACGGGAACAAAGCTGGTAACTCAGTGTGAAGACAGAAATGCAGTGTACTCGCCACCCAGGAAGAAACTAAGCCCTCCCTCCCACTCACAGAGAGAAATGTGTTGTGTCCCTTTCTGGGAAATATTATCCTAAATAACCACTACTCTACACTGCTGCCCCTGTATTTAGATGATACTTCTATTTTCCTCATATACCCATGTAACAGGTGAAGGCATGCATGTTTCCTTTATGTGAGTACTTTATTTTTTTAGCTGATAACAGAAACCAATCTTATTTCTTAAACCTTACATCACACTTTATAAGCATTAATGGAAAAATAAATCTTCCTTCAGTTTAAAAAGCTTATTCAAGTTCGCAGCTTGATGTATGGATCAAATTCTATAAATCCATTACATCAATGGGAACTGGGAGATCTACCTTGTCATATAAGAGTTTATGTAATGCTAGTAGAGAACAAAGTAATATTAAATCACAAGGTCTCTGCTAATTTTCCACTAACATCTACATATTTTATTAACAAAGAGCTCCAGCCAGCTTCAAAGTATGTCTATAATGATCTGTTTATGTTACTATGTCAGAACTCTGTGGTAAACTGGATGAAAGTGAAATATACGTATGTGGTCTTTGATTGGCAATCTGTAAGATTTAAACTCTTTGAATTAAAAGTAGTTGGGAGATGACCTAGCACTTTAATATAAAGTTTAAAAAAAACATCACCTTCTTTGAATTAAGAATAGCTCTAAAGTTGTAGGAAATGATCCAGAAGCATTTTTCTTATCGGAGATCTAACTCCAATAATATTTGGGGCTTCAGCTGTTCAACAATGAAATCAGTGCATGAATGCTCCTGCGGTCACAGACCTCTTAACACAACCTCATCCCTCACCCTCACACAAAGATTAACATCATCCCTCTACTGTACCTAAATATAAAACACAGGTTGTACAGTATGTACATGCAGCCTTTTCAGAGCCACAGCTCTCTCCTGGATGCTCCCGGAAAGAGTTAGATTAGACAAATCAGCTACCTGCCAAAATCGTGTAGGCTCTACCTGTTAATGAAATCCACTTTTGGGTTATCAATTCCTTGCTTATTAAATGCAGCTGAGACTGACAGGTATTCAGCTATGTGTTAAACCAATGGTTTTAGAGAAGAGTGGCTGCAGTATCAATGCCAGCACTGGCACATGTGAAATCTTATGGAAGGGTGCCAGGAGGTATCCTGGAGAGTGAGTGTTCTGGCAAACAGATGGCTGCTCAAATTACCCTTACACTAGGCAGTGCCACTTGACCAATCACGGCCCTAGCTCACAATTCCATGGAAACCACTATCCCACTGCCATTTTGGTTTGTCAAATAAAGCACTGTTTTAAAAGGAGCTGATCACTGGAGCACTCACTTATTTCAGATTTTCTAAACACTGTAGTACATACTGTATGCCGTACCAATACAAAAACACATCTCTAAAATATAAAGCTCTTTGCAAAAGAATATTCACTTTACAATTTAAGCATTATACACAGCTAGCACAACTGTGTACAGTTATTTAATTTGCAGGGAATTTAATGAAGCAGACCTGAACATCGTTTAAAACAAGTGTTCAATTACTTGATATTTTCACATAATGAAACAGTTTTTAACATTTACATCCCAAATAATGTGAAAAAATGATACTGACCTGTAAAAAAAGAACCAACTGCACATGGTATTGTTATAGGTTTTGGTTTTCATTGTACAAATTCACACAAACCATTGCACCATGTAACACTAAACAATGGTAGCACATTCACTCCTGGAGATTTTAAATACATCTGAAATCTAGAACTAAAATTGGGAAGCACTTCTGTTTTGCACAGGGCTATAAGTGCCTGGAAAAACAATGCTCATCCAAGTTGATTCCCTGGGATCCAAGCAAAAGTTACCACATTAGTAACCAAAATGGGCAGAATGGCCTTCTCTGATCTCCTAACTTAACTGTCCTTAATATCAGAACACATCAGGGAAATAACTTATTTCAAGAAACAGTGGGATTAAATCTTTGGATCAAATGATAACTAACTACCAAGTCAAGGCTAGATGGGTGAATAGCCTCCACTAGTTTGTAACTGTTCTTGTGTGGGATCCTATGAGAAATGGCTAAATGGGATTCTTGGATCACAGAGCTATCAGCAACCAAATAAACAAGATGGGCAGCAAGAGGAAGAAATGTGTAGGCTAACAGTATGAAAGTCACTGAAGACATTAAGGTAGATAAGAAGATAGACTGCTGGGAAGAAGCCAGTGAAACAAGAGCCCGCTCTAATACTACTACAAAATATTTAATGATGCAAGGGACCAAAATTTCTCCTCTCATTTATAACCCTTCAAATGTTCTTCCCTTGGTTGAACAAATCTTGCATCTAGTCTGTGAGAAAGTGTGTGATTATAAGTCTTTACAATAGGAAATATCTGGCCCAGTGCAGATAACATGCCATCTGCCGCAGCTACAGAGAGCTGCAGTTAACGAAGACAATAAAACAATAATATAACATACAGTATACTGTATGATATGCTTATGTTATAAAAAGTACTGCAATATACAGTATGCCTAATTTACAACAACTTTGCATTTAACTTGGCAGTAGCTATGGTTCTAATATATTTACTGTATCCAGAGAAATGGTAGTTTACTGCCAAGAAAAATATTGACAGCTTAGGAAACATATCAACAAGCACCCATAGTACAAGAACACTACAGTAGTATTTAAAAGCAAAATATGGTACCTACCACTTATACCACCCACTGTTATTGAAAGCAGCTGTTTGTATTGGCAGTTAATGTGAGCTTTTTGTACCATTTCCACCAGTGTCAATGGCAAAGGCATTACTTACATTAAATTAGTAGCTCCAGCTATGTCAGGCAGATATAACACAGATAATGTCTACGGACCACTTGTTGTTAAATAAACATTATATATACACTGTATATATACACCGTATATGGTTATATCTATAAAATATATGCATACAGTACTGTATGTGTTGTAATGCCTGAGCTTAACTTTTCTGGTTATGCTTACAAGAAATGTACATTTCTGCTTCATACCTAAGCATTGTATTTTCTTTCAATGCTTCCCCTACACAGTCTTGATGAGAAAACAGACTAATCACCTACCCCCATTATCCATATCATGGAGAACTTAATGCAACCCAACATTATGTATAGTGTATGTTACTACTACCATTGTACAACAGATCATTTTGCACTTATGAATGTTAAATTTCATTTCAAGTGTCTGTCCTTGCAAGTCGTTCAGTTGGCCTCTCCTGTCTTCAAATCATCTGCACATTAACTCTAGTTAATGCCAGACTCCAAGTGGGTTATGTAGCTCAAGAAGAGTAGAGGACCTAAAATGAATCCCTGTGGCACACCACTGCTTACATCTATCCAATTAAAAGTAATGACTTTTAAGATAATGCACTGTTAATGGATCTGATCATTTGTGTTAATGCAGACATCACCTTGGATTTTTATGCCTTTTTTATTTGAGAATTACCTTTTTATTATTATTACTTATTAAATGCCTTCTGGAAATCTAAACATATCAGGTATGAGCTCTAGTTTTAATCTATAGTCTTTTTTGGGAGAATTCAAGCACGTTAAGGTGTTCCTTTACTAATTCCATGTTGGTGGTCTCTTCATATGCCGTTGTTTGTCTAATTCACCTCTACTTATCGTTATCAATAACTGACTTTTTTATTGTCTCATGATTCAGTTTTGTCTTCTTTTTGTGAATTAATACTACATATGCAATTCTCCAAAATGTGGCTATTGCTCACAATCTCAGTGCGAGTTGTCTTGTCTATGAATAACATCCCCCTTTTTCTAGGAAAATACCATTAAGCCCCAGTAATATATTAGTTCTTAGCCATCCTGGCCCATATAGGGACTAGGGTCTTTAGCATACTATAACATACACACTTCGTAAAAAGCTGTGTGATTCTGATACAGCATGCTTTGTTTCTTTATCATCTTCTTATTAGCCATCTTTTCAATCACAAACTGTTTACTGATATGAACAATACGAATGATTATGGTTTTACAGTTTTGCAGTTCTTTTGCTGTTGAACTAAAAAAAATATTTACCTCTCTGTTGCAATATTATGTTTTGTCTCCCAAATGGCAATTCTGATGTTTTCTTTTTTCCACCTGTAACTCAGTACATTTTTTCTGTCTTTGAGTCTTAGATTGTTACACCGTCTCTAGAGCATTGTTTCAGATTTTTGTCTTTAATTTTTACATGCAACCATCTATGCAATCATTGCGTTTATCTATACTTGTTTTGGGCCTTGGCATTGTATTTCTAAAGTATTCTAGCAATTCCGTTCTACTTTTCTTTCCTTTATGGTCTCCTTTTCTAAAATCATAAACTCTAATTTTAGAGCTTTATACTTCCAATTTCAGATTATATGTTCTTTACTGCAATATCTCAATTTTATTTTGAAAAGTTGTAAAAGTAAAAAAAAACAATCTTTGCTAATACCTTATGTCTTTGTGCAGTAGCCAATGTGCAAACATCTACTTTAGGTCATGTATAGCACAAACCTAATTTTAACATCTTAAAAAATATAAAAATCTACTTTGTCTCATATAGATTCTAAACTGTCCATTTCCCCTACCTTCATTCAGTTCTCTAATTTGCAGTTTATAATATCTACAGTATATAGACTCACACCACCTTGCTTTCTATCCTGACTGTCATGCTAACAATGTTTACCCATCATCCTCCCCAACCATGTTTCAGTTATTTCAAAAGGTCATATATTTCTGTTCATGCAGTTGCCTGCTTTTTATACCTTATACTTCTGGCATTAAAGTATATTTTAAAAGAAACTCATCACTCTATTTAAACAAAAATAAATTACATGGATTTAAAGTACTGATTACATTTTTTACATGATTTTGATTAACTGATCATTCATGACTGCTACACTCGAGTGACTGTGGCTTACATCAGCAAGAAATCACCTCACCAGTGAAAGAGATGATTGGACACAAGTGATGAGGTGGTTTAAACTGTTGAATGTCGAGGCTGGTGGAATTCAAGAAAGGAAAACACAGAAAAGATTAAATATGCCCTGCTTATTAAGAGAACAATGCCTACATTCCTTTGAAATACTGGAGCAACACCCCAGTTGGACTCACCAGCAATTGTGATAAGTGCTCTTTAGTGATAAATCGAGGCTTTGTGTGAACCATCCTGATGGACAAAGATAAGTCTGGCACAGATGTGCAGAATAACAGGTTAATTATTCTTTACAACTGAGCAGGCAATGAGGAGATCTAAGTGTGATGGTCTAGGCAGGAGTGCCTTACCACTACAGTATAGAGTAGGGTTTGGGGGCAACAAAACTGCAGGATGTTGAACTGATCAAGTCGTGGACCCTTCACTTCCTTGCCCTTCCTGCTAGCTCATCTCAAAGAGACAACATTCAAGCAGGATAGCACACTTCCTCATGCTAACTACGTATATAGCAGTAGCTTCTTGTGAGATATAAATTTAATAGTGGTGTTGTAGATGCTCTCCTCATCAGATTTTAGACTCACTTAATATCTGTTGAACTAACTGGACAATGTGTGACATCTAAGGCTCAGAGATAAATGAACAAGTACCATCTTGTACAGGCTCTACTAGTAGAATGGACTGAATTTCTCAAGACTAGTCTGTGATGTTGACCACCAAATGATGACAAATGTTAATCAGTATAAATAATTTGCCCTTGCCCGAGCCAAAAACACCCCTCGGACCATCAACTCAATCAGGAACTCCCGCCGTAAAAAACTGCATTCCTTTGATGTTTCCCTACTACCCCAACACACTTCCCATCCCCAGGAATATTAACAACAACTTTTCTATCCTACAAGATGATCCCTCCATTGGGGCCCTCTTTTCTGACCGCCCCATCATCTCATATCGCCGACCGCCTAATCTGCGCAACCTTCTTGTTCACAGCTCCCTTGACAACCCTCAGCAACCAATCACACCAGGCGCTTTCCCTTGCAACAGAGCTAACTGTATCACCTGCAAGTACACATCTAACACCACACTCATTCAAGACCCCTCAGGACAATTCCAGATCACCCAGATGGCACCTTGTACCTCCAGCAACCTTATTTACTGTATCTGCCTAGCCATCTACATTGGAGAAACAGGAAGGAGATTGGAGATAGCTTCAGAGAACATGTTAGGACTGTGAAGATTAAAGATTTCTCCAAGCCCATTGTTTCTCATTTCATTTTTGATGGCCATGATCACACTAATCTCTCCTTCAGCGTTCTCAAAGACGGTTTTCCGAACTCATACAGTACATCAGAAAGACTACAGAAACTAAAATTATCCTGCAGCTAGGTTCACACCTACCCTCCCCTCACCTTAACGACAGACTACTTTTCTTCTAAATTCTCTCTATTCATTGGAGGTTTCATTTCACACCTCTCTACACCTATCCTGACTTCATACCTCCTGATTGGCCACTCTTTCTGTCCCCTGCTCCCACCCCTCGCTCCTCCTCTCACCCAGCTTTTGTTCTCCAGCTACATTACCTTTGCTTACTGCCCTGTCTTTCTTACACCTGAAGAAGGCTCTCCGGCCGAAACGTTGTTTTCTTTCTTCTCTTTTCAGCATGGAGTTAACCAATTACTTGTTCCTTTGTAGTCTTACCAAAGCCTTCTACAACTTTTTTCTCAAAAGAGCTCCTCTTAAGCATGGTAGTGCCTGCTCCTGGTGGATAACTGACTGAAAAACAAAACACAAAAATACACATTTTCAGATGTGTCAATCGAAATGATCAATCCAACCTCCTGGGTGGGCACAAAAAATATCCAATGGATCTTCACTAGACATTTAGTGACAGGGAAAAAGTCATTCTGCATTTATCCAAGGTGATGTCAACTTAAAACACATTTACAGAACATGTACAGAAGCTACAAAGAGTGGCAGTGCAGTTAAATTATACTTGTTATAGTACATTATAACTGCAAGTACTGTATGGTTTAAAAGCATTTCCATCCACTCATCCATTTTCTAACCCCTTCATCCAACGTGCAGTTGTGCAGTTGTGGGGGGGGGGGGGGGGGGAGTTGAAGCCTATCCCAGCAAGCAGCAGGTTCAAGGCAAGTTACACCCTGGACAGGATGCCAGTCTATCGCTGTGCACACACACACAGGGCACTCACACCAGGGTCTTTTTTCTCAGAAGCTACTTAACCTACCCGTATGTCTATGATCTGTGGGAGGAAACTAGAGTACCCTGAGGAACCCCCCTTGAACCCAGAAGAATATAAAAAACACCATGCAGATAGCACCCCACGGATTCAAACCAGAGCCCCAGTGCTGCAAGGCATCAATGCTAAGCACCGCACCACCCACAAAAGCCTTTCCAACACAAAAAAAAATCATTCTCAAATATTACATTAATGTTGCAATACAAAAAATGTTAATGTTGAAGTATTCAGAATACTTTATCTAATGTAATAATTCTTTATAAAGTATTCATATATTTGATAGAATACACACCAATACATCAGATGTATTAAAATGGATTGCCTCTTAACAAGGCTTTGAAAAGATTTCAGTACTTAGGATGACTGGTTGTGGATAAACTATAAAAGATCTGAATTTCAAGATAGAAAAAAAAAATAGTCCAAAGCTTATGTCTGCTGGCAGAGGGGGTTATTACAGTATATTTGTAAAGTGAAACAGAGCAAGTTGGGAAACATACAGAATGCATGTTGTTCAAACTGAATCATGCCAAGAGTGGTGTAAAAATGACAATTTGTAATACTGGAACAGAATGAACTCAGTCCATTGCTTTTAGGCATTATTGCATAGCATAAAAAAATGGCAGAATCATTTGACGGCATCATATGCATAGAGAACAGAGGGAGACGGCCTGTGCAGTTCAGAACATTAAATTCACTGTAAACAGTCTCTGACTTACATTGTCTAACGTGCACTATAATGCTTGTGGATATTTGGTCTAATACTCATCTTAAATTTCACATCACCATGTTACATAAAATTACTCTCTCTCACCTCCCCCATATGAAACACTCAATCTCATACTCTATATTTGAAAAAAACATAAAGTGTTAGAGCTAAAAAATTACAATTATTCTTAGTGTAGACAACCTATGACAGGAGCGATTCAAGACCGTGTTTCTGAGCTTTTTGATACGTTAACAACAGAGAACTGACAGCTTAAGCTTCAAGGCTAAAAAGACACCATTCTTTGTCTGGGGAAAAATGATTCTCTTTTCTTCTTCATCTTACATGAATTAAAAAAAACTATTTTAATGTAATAGCAAGATCAGTTTTTTTTGCCCACAAATAATAACAATGCAGTGATTTATTATAATAATCGCTCACCAACGTTAACTAAGAAATGTTTCTTTGACTTACTAGGAAGCCTTATTATAGACATACTGAAAAAAAAATATTTTTCCTTATTCAGTTCACCCAGCCTTTGCTGACTTTATTTGGATTTCTGATCAGGAGCTTTCAGACTGCAGCTTTTCAACTATCCCACACAATGTTCAGAGGAACAATAAGCCATGGGGTGATCACAACAAACACAGTGTAAATGTTACGGAAAAGTGATAGTGCACTTAATTTGTGGCAAAACTGTCACCAGCAGAAAACAGTACTCAGTTTTTGCAATAAAGAACAAAGCACCTTTAAAAAACATTTCAATTATCCCTTTCCCCTTCAGCCACATTCTTATTCCATTTACTGGGCCTGAGGTGGCATACTTGCAGTAATCATACAGTATCTAGATGACAGAGACAACTTTAAGGCAGCTTATAAGTACCTTCTGTGATCTATTGAACTATTGTTAAGATAAAGGCTAGAGCAGGTATACAAGAAATACAACTTTTCACTTTTTACGGACATACAGTAAGTTATACTAGGTGTTTATACATTACTGTATAAAAATGCACTGGATACTGTATACTGCATTTATACACAGGTCAGCCAAATGCCACTCTTCTAGAAAAGCAATTTGCAACACCAAAGTTCTCCCATCATTGTCATCAGTAAGAATACATTGATGTAACTCAGCTTATTGTTTACTACTTCAGAAAGAGAGAACTATGGCCTCAGAAATATTTTATATTTTACATTTTGGGGGTTAGATTTTTTTTTTTTTATGGAGAGTAATCCGATACTTCCCAAAGCCCTGTACATGTCATCTTCAGCTTCTAAGGCTGCTAGAAAAATGCATTAGGACCCTACAAAACTTTAATGAGCAGGGTTCAGGCTTTGTGTTAAATGACAACACTAGTTTTACACATTGTGCTGCGAGTCTGCCAGGCCTTGTATGATAGACTAAAGTAAGAAAGCTCCTAATCAGGGACCCTTTTCCTATTTTAGCAGCCCAGGATGGATTCTTCCAGTTCCTAATAAAGCCTATGAATCTGCTGCATTTGATTTCACTGCCACAGTCTGCTGATAGAGATTAAATCAATGGAAGAACAACAATACAGTATACTATATTATTCCTACAGTATATGTTCTCTGGCCTTGGAATCCAAGAGACATTACAGAATAGAGTGTAAGTTTATGAATGGACAGCCATACCCTGTTGTTGTGATGATGTTTCTGTGCTTTGCCAGCCTCACAACTGGATTTTGGTTGCATGCACACTGAGGCATGTCCCAGTACACCAGCTGGACAGTACTCCCATGAAGTAGAGCAGCCCTCTATGGCCAAAGGGTTTCCCCTTACTGAAGAGGGCTTCAATGCTGTTGGGAGTCCTAATAGGATCTCAGTAATGTTCAACACTGCAAGATCTGGTACATTTAAGCCAGGAGAGAAGCTGAGGTTTGGGTCGGTGTTTGGTTCATGCATATTTTCACAAACTGCATGGAAGTTGAAAATGTAAACGTCTTAAAAAAATTATGTTTTGTTTCAGAAGTTAAATGTCTTATGTGGTGAAGATACAGTTTTCTTCACATTTCTTCATCTTTTTCTTTGTATTATCATCTCTGCTTTCTGTGGTACTGTTTTCTGTATGAGATGGCGAGACAGCAACAGGGGTTCTGACATCACAACTATATGTCAAGCTTTATATGACAATTACTCCCAAGTATAACAGTGCTTTAGACCTACATAACTCGTACTGGTGACCAAAAAACACTTAATTTAAACAGATATTGAATAGAGTTTGTATCCAAATACTAAATCCTTTTTTCTGCTGCTTTTCTTGGTTGATTCACATCTAGCTGTGTATATACGTTGTGTCTCTCTGCCGCAGTTTCTGATTAGATTGTTTGCCCTTCGCAGCAAAGCATTAAAGTAGAAAAAAAATCATCTGACAAGATCCCTCAAGGCTGAATGTAAATTTGGGCTGCACTGAACACAGATGTTTCTGGTTAGTTTTCTGTAAGCTGTTATCTTGACTGACATATCTCAATTCAGTGAAGGTTATACTTTCGAATTACACAATTAGGCACTGCTGTGTCTACTGTCTACCAACCCTTTTCCTATTTAGTTTACATTAGATATTTTATATTACTCAATTATAAGCAGGTATATTTCACCATTAATGCTACCTGATAAAAGAAAGGAAGTTTTGTCTTTGAATTGAAGTGGTAAAATGAACCATCACTTCAGTCACCAAAGGACTCAATGGAAATTTGTGTATTTCGCACAGCCCCAGTATGAAGAGAGAAGTGAATTAAGAGCATTCAGGATGCACATCTCCATGTTTAACCAGTGGGCCTACAGCACAATGATGTTAATGTACTTCTATAGCATAGTTCCTTCCAATTAGGTCAAGGAAATATGATATCTGACACACTGATAAATTCTGTCTTAATTTTATCATTTTAGATTGGTAAAAACAATAATTTTAAGATGCTGTCATTTCCATACGTTTTCATTTACTGCAACCTCCTTAAAAATACTGGTTAATTATACTCAGGCACTTTCAAAGGAAACTGGCACTCTAAGTTCTGGCAGATGTTGATTTATGACAAAGAAATCTACTGGGTGGACCACTGCCTTAAAAACAGCCAACAAGTTCTGATAGGTTAATGCCATGAGAAACTATGGTGTTGCTGTTCTATAGTCACTCTGCATTCTCTACATGTTTGGAAAAAATAGATGTGCCAAGTAAAAATGGCAGGGAAACATGACTAAAGCAGACTAAATTACAAAGAATAGTAACCCATGCTGAACATAAGATGTGACAGCTGCATTACCTTATCTCTGTGCAAAAACCAGGATTGCACTGAAGTGCTAGTCCTACTACAGCGCCGTATTTTAAACTCAAACGTAACACATTTGCCACTTGAATGTAAATGTTGCTGGAAAACAAATGGTGCCAGAAGTCAAAACACCATAATGTCCACTATCCTAATTTTGGATCTCATTTTGACAAAACAGTGGTCTATGGACCAGGTATGATCTGCTGTAAGGTTGCAAAATATATTAAGAATTTCAAAGATAAAGATTGCAGAATTTAGATAATAATATGGGTTACTATACAAAGAACTCTTAAGTACAAAAACTGAAAAAAAGTGTCTTCATAAGGTGACAAAGCTGCTAACCCCATCCCTCAGCCCCTTTTCAGAACACAGCCTGACAATTTAGTGTAGAGACTGTGACACCAGTGTCTGCTAGTTTTCAAACCAGCTGAGGCCTCACTTAATCAAACTCTTAATTTAAATCACAGATTGCTTATTTGGCATTTTTTTAAAGGTTATTTACTAAAAAGGATGGAGATTAATTGCTAACTTCCCACATTTTACGACCTAAAAACAAATCCATGTTGGTCAATTAACAGATCAAGAATATGATTATAGTTACAAGTAAGATGAGGCCAGCTAGTCCTGTCTAGCTAGTTTCTTGTAGTTCCAAGGATCACATCTAGATGCTCTTGAAAGAAGCCAGGGCATCAGCTTCAACAGCATGGCTGGGTAATTAGCTCCTTACCCGCACAACCCTTTGTTGCATGAAAGAGCACCTCCCTGTAGCTTCAACTTGTGGCTTCTGGTTTGTGATTCATTGCAGATTCTGAAGAAATCCACTGGGTTGATATTGTTGCTGCTCTTGGGGATTTTGAATACTTAAGTTGAACTTCAATATGCATAATCTTCTCTGATCAAATACTGAAGAGATACAGTACGATTCTTTTAACTTGTGTGAAGGAGATTTCTTTGGGCCCCAACAATGTATCTGGTTGCTCTTGTGTGGACTGATTTCAGAGCAGCATTATCTTTTTTCATATTGCTTAAAATTGTTCACAATATCTTTAACAAGATTTTACAAGAGTGTCATAGAATTACATCCCTTGATTTAAGTTCTACACTTAACATCCTGACCAACAATAGTTACACCTCATAACTACTGTATAGTTTCTGTTTTGGCTACCTGCACCTATCTACAGTACATTAAATAATAATAAAAACTTCATTTTATATAGCACCTTTAAAAGTGGCTTCTCAAAGCGCTTAAATGTCATCTATCAAGTGTTTGCCCAGTCATGATTAAGGTATTTCACTTTTAAATACTCTTGCACCTTCAAGAACCCTCCTTTGTGGGAATCTACCCCAAGCATTATTAGTTCAACTACTGTATACCAAATGCTAGATGACTGATAAACCATTAATAAAAAAGAGCAGTGGTGCCAGTGCAGATTCCTGTGGTACTCCACTATCTGTATGACCATTATTTGAGCATTCACCTTCTCTGTACTCTGTTTCCAGTCCATTAGCCATTCTTGATCCAATCATATGCTGGTTAAATCTATTACTGCTTTTGCTTCTTTAAAAACCTCTAACAATCTGGTTTGGCAAGATCTACCTTTTCAAAATTATGTTGACTATACCTTAGAATCCTACTGCCCTAGTGATGATCGTGTAGTTTAGTTGTTGTTTCCATTACCTTGCATGTATGTTTGTATGACTTATTGGTCTATTATTGGTTTTATTTATTTGGTTCAGTTTATAGATGAGAGCTACATTTGCAATGGGAATACAGCCCCTGTCTCTAGAGACTGCCTAAAAAAGTTTGTTAATGGTCTATGAATTATACAATATAAATGGTAGAAAAATTAGAAAATAGAGAACCATCAGGCCCTACAGATTTGTCTTAAGTGCTTCTAGTACCTGTAATATGCCCGCCACTTCTATTCTAACATGCAGAACTTTGTCTTTGACAAAGTTACCGCTTTGCCTGAGGTATACTATCTACAGTACCTTTTGCCTGGTAAACACCAAAATTAAATATTCATTTCTTACATCAGCAATTTCCCTTTCACTATTTAAAAGTTGTTTTTTAAGACATTTCATCCTATACTGTTCTTTTGCTGTTGAAATTATGAACAAACATATTTTATTTTCCACTGTAATATTCCTTACTCATGACATTTCTATGATGCTCTCTGATTTTAGTTGTGTGCTGTATGTGGTTCCATAAACATATTCATGTTGGTTAACTGAATCCCGTTCTTACTTAAATTGTTTACAAAGGACTTTCTTTATCATTATATTCTTTTGAATTGATCAAATAAATAAATTAGGGGAAGATAGTGTATTTTCTACTACTTTACTTATGTGTATCGGAATGTCTACCGATTTACTGTTTCGACCAACCCCATATTTATCGAGCCCCAAACTACTTCTCTAAAGCTGTATCTCATTCCTTCATAGCATACTTTCCTGAAACTATCTGCCTTTGTTTTGTAGCATAACCCTCTATGATCACAGTTTCCTAATAGTTCTCTCATGTCCATTTTCCTCATTCTGTCTTGACTCTTTGTAAAGACTCAAGACAAGACGAGTGGGGAGCAATCTGAGTAGAACATACTGATCAAGGATATAATAGCAGCATCCACACAGAATCCTAAATAATACTCCATGCTGCTCCCTTTATCAATTATTTAATTAGCACACTGCTGCCAGTCAAATAACAGCTTAAAAAAAAGCTACCAACTCCCAGGACTAGCCCGGTTTGGCTACAGTTGGTGCTTCATATATTTCCTTCATTTGTAATACTTTCCTTTGAGTCCAAACAAAAAAGTGCATTTTCCAATAATGTTTTTTTTTTGCAACTGCATCTTAGAAAAGGCTAGTTTGTCTAAATGAACCTAGAACAATGCTGCTATACCTTTTCGAACTGCAGGAAGGATAAATATAAAACAAATTGAAATACAACTTTAATAGCCTTAATAACAATTCAAATGGTTTATGTACCTCTGTTTTGCTTGGAGGAAACGAAAGTCAAACAATTAATCGTAGCAATTGTGCTCAACGGGGAATGGCTTTCCTAGCAGAGCATCAGATCTGTTCAATTTAAAGATGTGCTAAATTTATGAGCATAAGAGGGCCGATGGCTATGTTATCAAGTTTCTAACATTTCATATGTATATTAACATAATTGTACCTTTTATACACATCTAGCAGATTATATCTCTTGTAATGGTGCATGTTACGTCAATATACAGCATACAGTTTAATTAAAACTAAACTAGCTGTGCAGCCTTAAGCTTCTCTTTGCAGGGCAAGCTTTAAAGCTGTGTTTTAGCAACTACTGTCTCTCTGCAGGTTTTCAAGGTCTCTTTAAAGTAGCAGCACCTGAAGAGCTGGGAGAAGCTGTTAAAATGGTCCAGTTAAGCCAGCGATCAGGCTGGTTTGGCTTGTTAGGCTGAAATGAAAACCCACAGCCACACTGTACCTCCAGGTCCAGGAATGGACACATCTAGTCTAGGGGATAAAACTTCATTGTCTGATTCCAGATGCCGGCAAATCAACAACATTCCATTTCAATTACCAACCAGAAAAAGAGAAAATGATGAAGCAGCACAGGAAAATGTTTGAATTAGTAGTAGAGTGATTCAAAGAATGAATTTACAAAATGTTAACATATTGGACTTATGACATGTTAACATATTGGGTTTTCTCTTACAGAGGCCCCCTGATTTCTTTATCCATGCACCCCTTTTCTAACTGCTACAGTACATCCAATTTTATAGCTGCAGAGGAGTCTAACCTGATAAGAGGTGCAAGGCATTCTTGGATGGGACGCCAGTCCCTCATAGGGCACACACAGACACAAACACACACACTCACACCAGGGCCAATTTTAACTGAAGCCAATTAACCTTTAAGAATATCTGTACACTGTAGAAGGAAACCATGGGGAGAACATGCAAACTCTATGGAGACAGAAACCAGGTCCAGAATGGAACCCCAATGCTACAAGGCAGCAATGCTAACCACTGAGCCACCATGATGCCCCGCTAAAAATTATTGCTCTCACAATGAGTGCTTGTTAGCATTAATCATGTTTTAGTTTTATTGTTACTTATATGGTTTAGTACAGTACACTTCAGCATTGAAACTGGTAAGACTTCCAGAGCACTTTGACCCATTTCAGATTTTACGACCCATATACTCTCATACAAATGAGGCATAAACATACTATAATATATTTCTTAACAGTCAAACTCTGCATCTGTCAATGCAAATGTACACCAAATAAGGAAACAAGCAAGAAATATTCAGAACCAGGTGTTTGTGTATATTAATTACTGTGTCTTATCAAACACAAAATGGATCTGATTATGCAATAGTAGTTTTATCTGTTCTCATTATTGGCAGATGTATTTTAACATTCTTCTTCCTTATCATGGCTTCTTATCTTATAGCAAAGCTTTATTTTAAAAAAGTAGTAACGCTTTATTTGAATAAGGCTATAAAAACTGTCATAACATCTTCTTAAACACTACACAACATGTTAAAATAACAGGTATTAAAACTATGTACAGTAGGAAAATCAAATTTAACATGAACATATCCAAATCACTGTTACTGAGCTGCATCTACAGAAAGTCCTCGTCAGCTTTGAAGATTTTAATCATCTCTTCCATTCTGTTTACCTGACTTCTCTCTACCTGAAGTTCTGCTCTTAACTTTCAATTGAAAGGCTGTCTCATTTCTTACAGATAATTTTGTGCCTGTAATATAATTTGCACAAATGGTGGTAAAGGATTAAGCATGTTGTATAGTGTTTTCAAAGAGGTTATGAGTATTTCATGTAATTAACAAAAAATTGTATTGGTGACATTCTGTAGCAAATAAGATGTAATGGATATTTTTTACTAAAAAAAAAATAATAAAGCATACCTTTCCACATTAATCTAAAAGAGACAAAACAAATCTAAGTTTATGATTGTAAATGGCTCTTCTTCTAAAAACTAATTTTGTGTTTATTACAGTTCTGTGTGCTGTGTTGTTTTCCTCCAATGTATTGTTAGATAGATATCATTTCTTTTGAAGCATTCCCCCATAAAACGATGAAAAAGATGTTTCTGCAGCAATAATTATTCGCTTGGGGAGATGAGGTCTGTATTATTAAAGTGAATAATTGTGGCTCCTACATCCTGAAATGCAAAAGCGAAGTGTCCTGCAAGTCTGAACTTCAGCAGCTGAAGTTCATGGTTTAATGATCAACTGCTGTCTGGCACTCATCTAATCATATTAATCAATGTAACACAGGCAATTTTAGCGTATTCATCTCTAGCATGAAAAGTATCACTTGCCAATTAAACAAAATTTCTACCTGATCATGGGACTGCACACCACACTACAGCTTTTCCGGGTTTTGTACATTTCCTTATAATGTCCTCCAATCCAAGCATTGCTGAAAACTTCAATCTGAATTTTCAGTGTATTCAGAAAGATGTTAATTCTACACATCAACAGGTCATGGTTTCATGTTTTTTGTTACTGTCATGATTTAGCTTTGCTCTTTTAATCTTTAGTAAGGACATTTCCAAGAAATAACAAAAGCTGTTAAGACTTTTATCCTCAAGCCTGATACCCACTCCAGATTAAACTATACAATTTATGCAAGCACTTACTAAGAAAGCAGATATACAGACAGCTTTACAGATATAAATAATGTATGTATCCAGACTACTCCAGGCAAAGCTCAGAAGGCTGTGTTACCTTAGCACAGTAAATGCAAACCTTTGAGGTCTTTGACTGTAAGGTTGCAGTGTGATGCTCTAATCAGATCACTAGTATGTACTGCATGAAGACAAGGGAGTGAATTTTAGTTGCAATGTTCTGAAGGAATCAGGCAGGATACCTCTTTGAACATATATACATCCTGGATTTTATTTATTTTTTTGAGGGGTAAGGCGGAATGTAAATGTGCATTTAGTGAGCCAAGAAAAGCAAAATAAAACTACCACCTTATATGCATTTACAATTGCACTTATAAAAGACAAGCCTATCAAACCATGATTTCCACAGATCATGAGATTAAGAAGGACTGGCACATCTCTGCATATTCTCCACACACTCCGAGTTCTCACATTTACATACATCCACCCCCTCCCTGCATCTCCAAAGAGGGCCACACAATGCCCCATTTTGGCAAGAGGACATTTCCATAACAGGAGACTGGTGTTGTGAGCAGAGAGAGGATTACTTTTGAGTGACACTCACTCCCATATCTGCACTCCAGGGAAATAACCTGTTAATCCACAACACACTATTACACTGGCTCTAATCGTAGCCTCTTCTAGGGTGATATGAAAGACTTCCCATGTGATTCAAATATCAGAAAAAAGGGGGCTCTGTTCAGAGATACTATCTCTTTGTTTTCTTTCGTTTCCAAAGGAGGCTGACACACACACACTTACAGAGGTTCCGGTTTGAATAGGAAAACTTCCTCTTTGCTTTTGAAGAGAACGACAGATCTCTTACACTCTGCAGAAGCGGCATTAAGTGATTTGGAAAAGACAAGGAATCACCTTGATTGAAGTGCTCAGAAAACTGTACTGCTGATTTCACCCCTTTAGCCACTAAAATCTATTTATTATTTGTCCAACTGGATAGGGGCTTTGAAAAGCACCACAAGTCTCTAAAGCCACACTCTAACTGAAATGATGTATTAATCAGCACACTGATGCTGAACCTTTCTTTTTTTTTTACTAGAGTTAAATAAAAAACAAACTCAACTCTTCTGCAAGCACTACATCTTCATCAATAAACAATATTTAATCCTGTTTATAAAGTATCATTGTAAGTATGTTATTTGGTTATTATTTATGTTCACAGTTCCAATGCATAAAAATACTTGGGGTTTGTTTTTCAAGCTACTTTACAAGCACTGAACAGGTAAACTGCAAAAATTGCTGAAGAAATACATGGCCAGTAACTTTTGCTCTTTTCCGAAGACGATTATTACAAATTCTGCAAAGTTGTTCATATAGGGAATAACTATTTTTACACTACAAATACACAATGTTAGGATATGAGGTTTTGTGATTCAAAGCAAATACAAATTATAAGACATGGATGTAATGAATAAGCGGTGGAAGGGATTTAGCCAGGAACACATTTGTAGGATATAGACAAATATACCCCCAAGCACATTAAACACGGATTAGCCAAGCACATGTACTGAATAAGACACCCCTATAGCTTCTAAATAGTCCACTAGTGGTAAGTACTGAATGTGTCCAGGTTTATCCAGGCTCACTTACTGTAGATATCTCCCAGGTTTTTACTGTACATTAGTAATGTAATGCAAAAGAGATTGAGAAGGAAATGAAAAGCCTAACCTGGCTAATTCCAATCCACCCATGAAGCACTTGTTTCTGCTTTTCACTTCAACTCAAACTCAATTGATTTAATTAAGTAAATAAGATGCATAGTTAAATATTTTTTGCGTCTTAATCATGTGCTAACTGAAAAATACTTGTAAAACCTGCAGGTACCTAATGCTAACAAGCATTCATAACAGCTCCATAAAAACACAAATATCCAGGGCTGAAGCAATTATTCTGTCCAATTTCACCAAAAAAATGTGTTTCAGCACATGGATCACAGTAGGTCTATATCCCAATGAGAAGTCAAACAGAAAAAAGACAGGGTGTTGATATGTTACATTTCTAATGATGAGAGAATGAGATCCCTTCATGGGTTACAAAATATTAATTGATTGTTCTTTTTGTCTGAGGAAACAGCATAAAATAACTGAATATCTGTGGCTTTCTTTAATTTATAATTTTTAAAACAATTTTTAAGATGTACAAGCACAAATATGTTTGTACATCCTTTTTACACACCGTTCCACAGCAAGGTTTACATTTTGCTTAATCTGTTTTAAAGGAGAGGAATTTGCACAATCCTAGTACAGTGTTTATTAAAAATGTACTGAAGTGCAAAAGCAAACCAAAGCAAGCTTCAGTATTCAAACGAGCCAAAACTACCAGCCAAAGTTCTGCATAAAGAACTTTAATTTCTATTGAATGGCTAATAGTCCAATGCTCAGCTCAGTCTCTATATCACTCTCTTTACCAAGTTCAGAATATAAAGTACATGTATCACCCTATCAAATACTTTTTGTGATGTGTTGGATGACATGTTTACCTAAGATCAATAATCAGTGACTAAAGAACAAAGATCAAGATGAAAAGCAATATTTCACACATAATAATAATTAATTATTATTATTACTACTACTATTATCATTATTAATAGAGCTTTTCTAGACATTCCACTCAAAGTGTAATGGGGTACAGGTAATGGGGACTTCCCTCCACCACCACCAATGTGTTACACCCATCTTGCTGAAGAGACAGCAGCCATAGTGCGCACGGCACACTCACCACACACCAGCTATCAGCGGGGAGGAGAACAGAGAGTGATGAAGCCAATTCATATTAGGAATATTAGCAGAATATGAGGGGGCCGTGATTGGTAAAGGCCAATGGGAAATTTGGCCAGGACACTGAGGTTAACACCCCTACTCTTTTTGAGAAAGGCCCTGGGATTTTTAATAGCCACGGAGAATCAGGATGTCGGTTTTACGACTCATCCGAAAGATGGCACCTTTTTACAGTATAGTGTCCCCGTCACTGTACTGGGGCATTAGGACCCACACTATAGGGTGAGTGCCCCATACTGGCCCTACTTATACCAGCTCCAGCAGCAACTTTAGCTTTTCCCAGGAGGTCTCTCATCCAGGTACTGACCAGGCTTAGCTTCTGTGCTGACTGCTTAGCTTCAGTGGGTTGTCAGTTGTGAGTTGCAGGGTATTATGGCTGCTGGCCAAACAAGCATGTAAGAGGATAGATGTGAAATCTAAGATAAGAAAAAGAAAGATTTGAAAACTGTTCAAACATACTGGCATCAGCAAAACATTCTATGTGGTGAATGTTAAATAACACTAGGAAAAATCTTGCACATGCATTGCTTGAAATAACAGAAATGACTCTAAAATAACTAGTGGGATGTCTTTATTAAAGGTCCTAAAATAACTCCTGCCCAATGCCATCCCATTCTTTCCACAGTAGGTAAAGTATACAGTACACAGTAGATAAGGTTGTGTGTGGGATTGAAGTGCATGTCCAACCACTTTTCAATGGAATTAAGATCTGTGGCTTTGTATAGTGGGCTGCATGACGATGCTATGGTTAGTTTTACTATTTCTCAGCACTGGGGCCTTGGGTTCAATTCCAAACTTAGTCAGCTATCTGTTTGGATTTTGTTTGTTCTCCCAATGTTCATTTGGGTTACTCTGGGTGCCCTGGTTTGATCCCACAGTCCAAACACATAGTGGTAGGTTAATTGGCTCCTGGGAAAACTGGCCCTGGTGTGAGAGTGTGTGCGTTGTTGTATGTTTGCCCTCTGATGCACTGGTGTCCCATTCGGCCTTGTACCCATTGCTTGCTGGGACAAGATCTGATTCCCCCTCAACCCTCAATTGGATGAAGCAGTTAGATAATGGATGGATTAATGAATTTGTAGAGTCAGGGATGTTGATGAAAATCAGCCTGATGCTTCTCAGGCATAACCACTCCTTGCCTTGCATATTATTCTGGCCACTGAGTGCAGTTCTTCAATTTGATTCGTGCAGAGGATTTTTTATTGAAATCTGACATTTGCATCTGTCTTTGCAAGTCCTGGTAAAGTTCACCACATGAACAGCCAATTAAAGTTCACCCACAATGGTCCCATTTTTTAAGCACAACACCTCAGAAGTCTCCCTAGAGGACAGCTTTAAAAAGCACTGTAGTGAAAGTGGTCATTTTGGAAACCAGCTGTCAATATCTCCTCTGATCCCTTACATGGCCTGAGTGAAGAATACTGTACTAACTCGTGCTTTCAAACAGACGTTTTAGAGTCCCTCGGCTTTAACACAAATAAGAACTCCTTTATCCCATACTCAATCAAATTACTCAATAAATGAATATTGGCTTATGGGCAAGTGCAATCAGAGGATTATGTGCAAAAATGAAGGGGTAATGAGTAATGATATGGGCTTAGTGTAATTGCGGGGGGGAGTAAATTCACAGGGTTCTGGTGTAGTTGTATCGATTCCTATATGAGTGGTGCGAAATGGTGAAATATGGGTAGATGTCTGTTATGTTAAATTTATTTTTTATAACATTTAATTGGGCTGTTTGTTTTTTTTGTAAATTTCGGATCGTGTACAACATACTATCGATGCTTTGAGGCATGACAACTTTCAGAGAACTCAGACAGTAAAGTATTATTAGACAGTGTCATAATTATTAACATGACAAATTCAGTGCTCTGGTACAGCACCAGAGTGTGAGAACTGCAAGCACATTTGGATGAAAACCAGACGATTACACAAAGGTGATGAAATATGCAGCAGGAAACTATTGTTTTTATCACCCCACCGAGCCAGTTAATACTGCAATAAAGAAGAGACTTAAAGCAAGAATGATGGATCGCTTTCATTCAGCATCTTACATTGTTTTTTTTTTCTAAAAACCAAACCATGCTATTTTTGCCTTTTGCTGCAGCCTCTGGTATTTTCCTGGCCACCTCCCACCCTGTACTCATCAAATTGCAAAAAGCGAGCAGATTACCTTTCCCAAGGGAAAGTTAATGTGAGCTTTAGCATCACTATCTAACTGTGTGTCTAATAATTCTACATCCCAGTCTTCAGCACTTTACTTGCTGAAGTTCATCATCAGGAAGTCGACCAAGAGTGGATGAAGGATCAGTGAGGATGAGGGAAAAAAAATCTACAATCTGTGGTTGTACCTGCAGTACAATAAGTATCGAACTTCCTCTAACAGCAGTTTACTATACAGGAAATCTTTTGAAATAAAATAGCCTGAAATAAAAATATATTGCTTATTCATATCTATATGCAACTATCTAAATGTACTGTATGTACTTTAGCAAATCCTATTAACAAATCCTGATAGAACATTAAAATGTCAACATAGGAATGCTATACTGAACAGACATGTCTCTCAAACTACTATGTTGTCTTTACCATTCCTTTAATTAAACTACAGACAGTAATAAAGCACAAGGAGTAATTTCTTTTCATAGCACAATTTACTAACTAAAGCACTCTAAGGTACTGATACTTGATTAAAACATTATCAAATGAATCACATTTGGTCCATTTTCTTAATAAATATTATTTTAAATGTTATTTAAAATAATCTATATTTAGAATACAAAAGTATCAAAAGGTTGTTTTTTTTTACCTGACCTAAAGATTTAGACAAATGAACTAAAGCTGGTTACAGTACAATAAGAGCAAGACATACTGGGCCATACCACGTTCTTAAACAGGTCGAACACTGTGACTCCTATGTTATAACACAGCTGCCATGGGTCAAGGGGTCAGATTTATCCCCAAATTTAATTTGCCTCTATCATCTGGGGTCAGTTCTCTACACTTAGATTACTCATATTATTTGTTGTGCAAATGACAGATGACATCCATAAATTTGAGGATTTTCACAGAACTATTTTCAGAAGAATTTCAAAAGAAAAAGGAATTTCCTCATGCGATATAACTAAAGAAAGCAGCTGAAGAATGAAGGAAATGAATTAGTTTTATTCAGCATTCACTATAGTAAGAAATGCGTTACCTGTCCATCTCTGAAGACATCTCTGATTACAGTATGTCTTAATTTTAAGTACTTCTTACATCCTTGTGTTCTACTGAAGATACTGTACCATTCAGGGTCTCTGCAAACCAACTATTTTGAGGCAAAGAATAGGAATGAAAAGGAGACAGTCCTTTCACTTTTAGGTCTCACAGCAATACAATTTTGATTCTAATAATTCAAGACTTTGCCCACGTTTTCAAGTCCACATCGATAAAAATGAATGAAGCTTAAATGGTTGACCTTGGTCCTCTTTAAAGCTTCCATTTTCAGAGACTGCAAGTATTACCTTTTGATTACTGCTTTCTGTGAAATCCTGTCCAAGCACAAAGGATTCTAATGCTGGTCCAAAGCCCTGTTCCTCACTATTATTCCACTAGGAGAGGAGCCCAGCTGCTTGCTCGTCAATGGACTAATACTCATTGGGAGATAAACCTGGTTCAATTCCCTTCTGCGTCCCACTTGGACTCAGGCCTCTGGGAAGGAAAGGGTACTAAATAAATTGCATGACCTCTTTTACCTCCTATCAAAACCGAAATCAATACACAACTGAATCAACACAAGCACTCACAGTGAGTGTGTGTGTGGGGGGGGGGAGTTGTGTTTATCAGATCTTTTCATCTTTACCCCCAGGGTCTGTGACAATTCGACCCTGTAACAGCACCCACAGGAACTCCCATTTTTATCAACTTCTTCACTGTAGCAAACACTGCAGTTTGATTTTGTGCAAATAACTGGCATATGAATTATCCATATTCTTATTTGGCCCAAGCACACTGTAATTATTGTTGAGATCTTGATTTAAAATCTTGCAATTCACCTGTTTGTAAGACTTTAACTTTGTCACAACCAAGCTAATTTCGAAGATGTCAAAATTAAAACAAACTGGGTAGTTCGGAGAGCAAAACTCTTTATTCCCACTAGTAGTCCTATTACATCACATTTCACCGTATAAACTCCTGCCAGCAATCATCATACAATAATCCCCTGCTATATGCAAATGTATCTCACGCAGTTTTGAGTATCCATGCAAAATTGTCTGTATACTATTCTACCTTGCAAGACCCCTAGTTCTGAGTATTCCTGAGCTCCAGAAGCATCCATGAGCTGTAATGCATGTTGGCTTAAGACGTATCCACAATTTCTCACATTCTTAAAGTGTTCTGTGCATATCAGTGTACATTATTGTATTGAGCTCTGATGGCTATTTATATTTGATTGAGCAAAAAAGTATTAGCGATAGTGATTTCTTAAATGTGATAGTCATGAGTTAAATAAGAATATATAAATCCAATTATACATTAAAATGACTCCAAAACATACCAGAAAGTGGTGCTAAAAAATCTAAAACCATGATAAGTGTGGGAAGAACTAAGTAATAGTGCTGTTGGTTGGTTGTTTGGCATAAATGAATCCACAATTTGTACAATAAAGAGAAGTGAGGATGTTAATAGATCAAGTGTAAGAAGTGGAACAGCAACATCGCTTGAGGGATCATATACAGTATGTCACGTGACCTGATCTACTGTACATGGGCACCATTACAACAATAAAGGTAAGAATTATGTTAGGAACTCATTTAAAATCTATCTGTACAATATTATTTCCAAAACATATATTGCTTTTTCCTTTACACTGATCTTATTGTTTTATGATGGTTTTCAGGAATGTACAGCTGGCAGGGATTACTGTATTCAGTCTTTCACAACAGAACTCCTGGAAGCCCTTATCTATACAATCAACAACAGTTGATTCACTTGCCTCAGTCTCGCTGTGGACCCAGTTTCCCTGATCCTTGTGATGGGGTGGGGGAGGGGGGGGGAGGTCCCTTTAAGGGTCAGCATGGTTAGAGCTCAAGTTGAATGAGCACATACTGGAAAATGTTTTTTTTTTCTCTTTTTCAACAGGCAATGAACTGAAAAATAAGAGATCACATCCCTAGGCAGGTCATAGTGCCGAGCAGACAGAGCAAAACACACTGCCAGTAAAAAGCCCTGAAATGGCACCTTTATTAAGCATTCAGCTCATTTTCCGGTAACAGTGACTTGAAACACAACAGAAGACCCGTGAATACCCCATGAATAATTCAACTATGCAATTTAAAGCACATTTTAAATAATCCTCCCCCACCATGAAACTGAAACATTGAACACCATACTAAAAGCTACAAGCATATTTAGATTCTCACTGCATGTTTCAATGTGCTGCCCTATACATAGTTCCTTGTTTGTCTTGCAGTGTCAAGTCCACTGGCCAAGCATGGATTCTGTATGACAAATGTTTACAAGTGTACAGTTACAATCAAACACCTCATTCTCATTGCAACGACTGGTCAGAATATTGGAGAAGGGACTTTTGGTCCCTACCTTACCAGTTGTTATGTGGTCAAAGGTTTTGCTGTCTGGCCATTACACTAGCACTAGTCAACCCTTCCTTGACCCTTTCAGTTGCGATCTGAGGTCACTGAACACCCCTGCAATATCCAAGGTTGCGCATTATCTTCCTTCTGATATCGTACACAAATCTGAAACCTCAATCTGATATGATTTTTGGGAAAAGGCCAGTACTGTACTTAAAGTTTCCTAAGAAGCCTACCATAAATATCTGCTTGATTGTAAAAAAAAAGAGGGGGAATAAGATTCTTCAGATACCATGACAACAATTCATTGTTGTTAAAGTCGATGCAACTATATTGTATTTGTTGGAAAATGATTCTTATTTCTATCTTTTACTTCATTAATTAACATTAAATTCTACCCTCAAGTCACCTATAATATTGACATGAAGCAATTGTTGCCCTATTCTGGACACCATCCTGCAGGCTGTATTGATCATGCTATAATTATAATTCCTAAAGGCGTGGAACAATTTTCACATTGAGCTGGCCCTCTGCTCAACAAAGCAATTTTAAAGGTCTTCTAAAGTGAAAGCCCAAGGTTCTTTTCACCATCAAGAAACGTGTATCCACATGTTAAATAACTCAAACCCTGACAATAAAAATATTACCTTTATTTTTTAGGCACTTTTTAGAATTCTTCAAAATGTCCCTGTGTTTTTTAGGAACCATGACTCCACTGGTGTAATATATGGACAGAGGGCATCCTGTGCCATATTAAAATAAGTCTTAGTATCAATGTTCATACTGTAGTCTATTAGACTTATTTATAAAGATTATACAACCCTGGATTCATGTAATTACACACTAGCTATTCCCCTCTAAACTCATTCCTACAGTGAATTTTTCTCCAATTGTCACATGATTAGGAAGTAGCCAATTGTGTTGTTCACTCCACATACACACAGAGGGGAGAATAAGGAAGAGCAGAAAGATTCCTCTGATCTGCCCACCTTTGTCTTTTATTGTCACAGGCAACCCAACCCAGCACTAGAGGTTCAGCAGGAACTGGAGAAGAGGCCCATCACCAACAGGACACCAAGCCTGTAAGTGCCTGGGAGACCCAGGGGTCGTTCAGTTTACTATTGTGATCTACATTCACGCTATACTGAGATGGATACTACATACAGGCTCAGCAGTCAGGGTTCTGGAATCAAAACTGGAAGGCTGATACTGTTGTACTGCTGAGTAAAGTACTCCACCTCAATTGCTCCAGGGAAATAACCAGCTGTATAAATTGTTACAAATCGAAGCTGCTTTGGATAAAAGCATAAGACAAATAATTTATTGAATTAATTTATTGATTAATTTAACATACAGGCTGATTTAGTCCACATAAACCTTAGCCAAGCTTGGTCAACCATTTGCGGTCAGCTTGGGAAAACCTAGTCACATTACACCCGGAATATGAAGCATAACCACTGCTCAGAGCCAACTAAGCCACTCAGTGTGAACCTGAAATACACTGCTGTCAATCATCCAGCAACACCTACTGTACAATGTTTCTCAAGAAAAAACAAAACCTCAAAGAAAATATTGCTGTGTTTGATCAGAAACACTTTAAAAACACTATCTTGTGTGCAAAGTGCAGTGATGGTGAGAATTTCTTAAGGGTGAACTTGTCAAAGAATTAGAGCTAGGGCACTTAAATTCTGTTCAGTTAAATTCAATTCCATGGTTCTGTTTAATAACAAAATGGCAGCATGCCTGAGTTCAGACAACAGTATTTAAGCACTAATAGTAGGCTTGTAAAAGTAAAATAGAGCTTCAGAGAGTTTAAAAAAAAAACAAAGGATATAACATCTGGAGATTCAATACCATTTGAGATGGTGCTCCATCACATAAAAACCTAATGCTATTATTGTCCTTAGATTGTACTACAGATTTTTGCTATATAAAGGATGTTTATAATTATGCCCACGCAATTCCAGTATACCAATGGCTCTCTAAGAGAATCTGCCAGTTACTGCAATTAGTTTGAGCTTGAACTAATTAGCAGCTTACAAATCCAAGACACAGGGCGAAACACCAACATTGGTAATACTAGTCCATGAACCATCTGTAAATTAATGACATTCCTTTGAATCCTATCCAAAGTGGACACTAATTTCCCTTACATTAGTTTACTGCAACAACATCAGAACATTGTCACTTTCTACTAATACATTTTCAGCATCTTTGGTTGAATAACTTTGCATAACAAGTATTGGAACTCCCTAAAGTCTGAATAGTAAAGGCTTTAACTCAGCACAGTTTAGGCCCAAATGTTCAGAAATTACCAATTTGAGTCTGATCTACGTCACTGGCTTAAAGTGACCAGAATTCCTCAAGCGCATTAGATAGTGGTCATTGTTTCCTGTGCTTTCAAGAGACGATGAACCAGGTGAACACCCTGACTCCACTGTTTGTGCTGTGGGATTCCAAGGCAAGAACAAATGGCAGGCTATGTTATTTAGAAGTCCTATGCATTTCAACTCTGAGTGGTTTTACAAAAATTATTTATATTCCAAATTTTCTTATAACATTCAAATTGAGTTAAAGGCTCAGAATATTTAAGTACATATGGCTAACTGTGAACCCTGTCACAAAAAATCTAGTGTATGATATCTGAGGTGGTTTTGAGCAATAAAAATGATCAGTACTTACCAATTTATTGCAAAATATTTTTTTGCCAATTCCAGGTTTAACACTCATAAATCATTCAAGGATTGACGCAGAACAGGCATTACAGGTATATAGAGCTTTTCTGAACGCTCTACTCAAAGCGTTTTACAGGTTACGTGGACTCCCCTCTACAAAGTACAGCACCCACCCGGATGATGAGATGGCAGCATAGATGGTTCAAACTGCAGTTCAGAGAAACAGCCTTCACAAAACCGCCGATATGATTTTTAATCATCTCCTCTCCATGTAGGTCTTGTGTGCCATTTTGTCACTTACCCCTCTTAAAGCTTTAAGGATTTTCAAATACGCAAATGACTTAGTTATTGGCATTGTTAAGAAATGACTGTGAAAGAACAAGTCCAGCAGTACTTTGCCTCTTTAGTTCAACAGATATTCCAGTCTAACTAAAATTCTAAGCAACATTCTTCCTAACCAAGGACTATTGGCTACACTGCAGCTAACGGCCTAGTCTCTGATTCTCAGTTGAGGGAGCTTGGACAGCTGATTACTGAATTTTATTTTTATACAATTAATTGTAAATGTATTTATCCTGGCTCATTCTGGAATACAGCTCACCTGCAACAAAAGTCATTAAAGGCTTGTTCCCTGACAAAAGAATGAAGCAGAATTGGTAAGGTAACTTATGCAACAAAGCCAATCAAACTCACACAGTTCCATACAAGGCAGGAAAGCCTGGCTGCACTTACCCAGAGCGTATCCTGTTTCTACTACAAGAATAAAGGACATGGAAAAAAAGCTGGATGTATGTGTACATTAATGAAACCAACTACATTAAATTGAAGACCAGCCTTCGGAGTGGATCTACAGAAATTATTTCATGCATCTCAATATATAAGATGAAACAAAATACACAGAGAGATCATCCCAAATCAGGCCTTAGCACACTGAAAGCTTTCAGGCAGCCTTATATAATTTAAATCAGAATAACTGCTGTATTAAAAGAATATGGTTTCCTTGAAATTCTAACACTTATTGAGAGTTTTGAGTTATGCATCAGGAAATGAATAGGAAGTCTAACTGGAATTAAATTGCACCAATTTTTCAAATCAATTACAGAGTCCCCTAGACTCACAGCAGACACCACAAAACAAGAACTAGTTGAACACCTGACTTGTTAGTAAAGAATATATTTATCCTCGGAAAGAAAATAAATGCAGGCTCGCTAGAGACTTGTTCAAAAATTTAGTAATTCAACTAGAAAACATGTTCCTTTGCCCAGTACCAAACAGAAATTTAAAAACTTCTAAATAGTTAACTGAATTGAAAAGAAAAGTTCATTAAACCTTTTTTTCCTTTTTAGACTTTTAAGAGTTTATGAAGATTTCATCAACAAGTATCTTATTAGGATCTTCGCAATCAACCACATGATCATGTTTATGATATAAGAAATCAAGAACTTGAGGTCTACAGTATGTGGGTGGCATGGCTGCCTTGCAGCTCCGGGGCCCTGTGTTCAGTTCAGGATTAGGGGCGTTATCCGAATGGAATTTGTATGTTCTACCCATGTTTGTGTGGGTTACCTCTGGGTGTACCGGTTTCCTCCCACAGTCCAAATATATATGGGTAGGTAAATTTGCTTCTGAGAAAACTGTCCCTGGTGTGAGTGTGTGCATATTTAGTTTGTGTCTGTCTGCCCTGCGATTGACTGGCATCCTGTCCAAGGGTATACTCTGCCTAGTGCCCACTGCTAGCTCCCCTCCCCTGTATCCCTGAATTGAAAGAAGCAGTTCATTGGATGGATGGATGACTTCTGTTACTATCTTGTAGCACATTATGGCCATCATGGTAAAAATATGATTTTAAAATGTCTTACAGGCACATTTTTAAGCAATCTAATGGAATGTAAATTTATATCTGGAATTTGCAAATGTAAAAATAACATCTACTTTGCACAATCTGAATTACCATGACTGGAGTCAGTGATGTCATTCTCTCTACCACCTACAAGAGACTGAAGGAGTAGGCAGCTTGATATCAGAAATATAAACTGCAAGCTGGGGTCAGAGATCTTCAGAGCAGAGCCAGTTAAGTAATGCAGTATGTTTTGTTATGGCTTTATCTCACACATAACCACAAAGGTACCTGATGGTAATTATACATTTTCATGAAAACATACCTAAAAATTGGTGAATCCCTTCAAAATGTGGATTTGAACATAGCACATTTAGAAAAATAATGTATGTAGTCTCTCGCTAGAATATTTTAAATGTCACAAATGTAACAAACAAGACCAAAAATATTTCTGTGATGTTTCAGTGTACACAAATCCACTCAAGCCATCCTAATGAACACTTGTATGATCTGCCAAAAGATTCTTCTCAATTAAAAAAATTACGCAGGAATGTGTGAAGGTCATTGGACACTCTCTAAGGCGTATAACTATTTTATATTAATACTTCCCATCTGCTATGCTTCTATGCCTACATTATGTCTGAAAAAATAACTACCCAAGAATTTATTGCCAGGCAGAACTGCATGAAACAATTAGTCACTGTGTTTTCTGGGCATGGATCAGAATGACTCTGACTGAGGTGATTAACACTTTGAAAATCAGCTGTGAGAGAATGTATTGATTAATCCACACTTTGCTAGAAGGAATGAAAGAATATGCTTCACTTGGTGAGAAAAGAAAAAGACTTTTCATTCACACCCATGTTTACTCATTTTATTTGTTGAATTGCAAAACTCTCTAACTCAAATAGTGATTTAATCTCTAATGGAACCAATGTCAATTAAATTTTAGCTAATCAATCATATTAGGTCTTTTTTTTGCACCTGATCCGAATTCTTACATAATCACAGAAGGTAGCCCTTGTTGCATGGCTTTTTAATTGTGCTTAACTTGCAAAGATATGGAAAACGGAAGAGAACATATTTCCTTTTAGTGTTTTTAGCTTTCTGCAAATATTCATTTAAGGGCAATCCCTAATGTGTCAAATCACACTTTCTTATTACTTTCAACGATCCCAGCACATCTTCGTACAGCACGGTCAACTGAAACTCACTGCCTCCGGGCACTAGGGAATGTACATAACATCAAAAATGGATCCTTTGGAGCTCAAATTACCTCCCCAGGGTTTCAAAAATCCTTTTTGTTGAAATCTGCATGCCTTTTCATTACCTTGGTTTTCCAATTCCCATGCAGGAGTGAAAAAACAATTCAACGACAAGTGTGTTTAGAAGCAGTCAGGAGAGAAAACAGGAGCTATCTTTACACAGAAAGCTGTAATTCTCTTGAACAAAACACCCTGTATGATTGTAAGACTCCATGAGATTATTTCAGAAATGTCTTGATGCGATTCTTGGAATCATCTCTCATTTTTAACCTTTCTTAGTTCTTAAAATCTAAAATACAGTAATAATAACCTTCAATTCACTGCCAAAAAAAACACATCCTGAACCAGACCTCTACAGCTCATCTGTGAGGGGAGGCCATATGTAGAACTGAAATGATTTTTTTGGTGCAGCTGATTGTTGTGAGCAGACAGAAAATCTTTAAAAGAAGCTGATTTGTCTTTACGTTTCCTGCAAAAAGATACAAAGGTGTCCCCCCTGAAATGAAAATGGCCTCACCCACTGTAAAGGGAAGCTGTGTCTGTGACAAGTCTGTTATTTCTAACATGTGTGCACTACTACTAGGAATAGCACCTATCCCTACTTAGAAGGACAGCAGTCTACATGGACCAGGGCTAAAGAGCACCAATCTAAAATAATTCCTACTTTAAGAAATTCAATCAAACTGAGTATCAAATGACACTGAATCTAGTAGAGGAAGAACATATTAAAAAAAAAACACCATCAGGCAACCATAAAGGTTCTACAGGAATCATCACACTTACGTTATCAGAAGTACTTTCCAATCGGCAAACTGTATTCTGGAGGAAATTATTAACAGTTAACAGCTAAAACAGAGTTGATCCACACAGCTGTTGCAGCATCTGTAATTCAAATTTTGAAGCTCTGAGAAACATGCAAGTTTGTTTTTAATAGTCAGTATGATAGGATGCTTTAAAACAAAGTTAAAGAATATATAAAAGCAATTAAAGTAAATTATGACTGCCAACAAGCTACAGGAAACTGAGATAGAAAACATGGTAGTAGACAGGAAACCTGGAAACGGCAAAGTAAAGTCAATTTACAGGGCACTGGGCCACCATATGCAGACAATAGGCTCTATATGCACTGTGGCATAGAGTCTGCTTCGGTTTGGAATTCTGCCAGAGGGGGGCACAACAAACTTCCACGATAATGTAAATAAACTCTCGTCTGGCAGATGGAGGTTGACAAATCTGGTCTCAGAAATATCCTGCTTCTCTAATGAGCTCAGATCTGGTGATTGAGAAGGCCATGACATATGGGTAGCACCAATGACATGATCAGTGCTCATCAAACCACTGGGTGACCACACATGCCGTGTAGATGGAGGCATTGTTATCTTGAAAGACAGCCCTCCTGGCAGAAAATAAATTCTGCAATATAGGGGAAAGTTGACTTAGGGCAATTAAGTAATTAATTATTAGCGTCTGAATTAGTCTTCTAAGGCAATGAGGGAACCTTAACCATGCCAGGAAAATGTACCCCGAAACATTACAGAATCACTGCATGGCTCTTAAGAATGATGCCACATGTCCAGAACAAGGTGAAGGTTGATTTATCTGACCATATCACATTTATCCACTGCTCAGTAGTCCAATGCCAGTGCTCTTTGCACCACTGGTTGTGCAAACATGCATCGCTGGTGTGATGCGACGGGTTGTGGACTGCAATCTGACTACGGTATCCCATTCTGTGGGGCTCTCAGCACCCCAGTTTTGATTAAACTGCCTGCACATGCTACAGGCTGAAATGTGCAGTAAGTGAATCTGTTATCAGTTATCTGTTTTTCCTCACACTTAGAATAAATGTATGGGCATCATGATTCTGGACTATGCACTTTTGTCTTTGCAGATGATGCATTTCCCTCAGAGTTCTATGCTGACATCGTCTCAGGCACCATTGAGACATCATCAAGTTAAGATGCCTTCGTCACTGAAGGTCCTGCCAAATGTACCCTAACAATCACCCCTCTTTCAAAGTCACCAAGGTCTTCTCTTGCATCCATGCTAGCCAGTATTGTAAACAAAAAAGCCTGTCCAGCATTTTCTATACATAACCCGATACATGCTGGGATGTTCCTTTGTTTCATTACCACATACCATACCCATGTAGAAGCCCTTGCTTTCAATATACTTGATGTCCTTCATTTATCCAGGTGTTTCTATTTTTTGTCTACTACCTGCAGGTTGATAATGTTAATTTTTTAGAAGCCAGGCAACTGCAGATCTATTTTTTATCTAACAAGACAGAAGTGGGCAAGATTAATATTTTATGTTCTGTAACTTTACAGGTTCCAAAATTATCTACTTGAAATGTATAGTGACTATGCCCAATGAAACATAGAATCAACTGTTCCAACTGATAAGAAGCCATATCTTCAAATATACTATATTTTTTATAACAACCTAATTTATCACATCAGATTTATTTTTAGACAGGTCTTTTGCAAGGTCTAGCTCTGTGCATACAGGGAGGTATTTTTTCTTAGTGCTGAGTTCAAGTATGTTAATTTGAACACTTCAGGAGTTGTTATAATTGAAGTAATGTGTTGAATTCACTAACAAACCATGCAGCACCAAATAAAACTCATTCTTTTCCTTAACTGCATAGCTCAGTTAGAAATATAAGATTCTCTCCCTAACCGTTCCTGTATCCCAGAGATTACTTGTATGAACACCCCCAAAACATTAATCTGAGGGAAAACAAAATGCACTTACACACCAAATTTAGCATGCATCATAAACTGAAATGAACAGATATACAGTAAGTAGAACAAAGGTCAAACATCTGGCCTACTGGAAAAGTTTAGACATTTCCAGTTTCATGTCACTTTAGCTTCGCACCATTTATTTTTTCATTATGCATGTCATTTTTTCAAAATATGATGTTCCAGTTTGCAATACTGAAAGATATGCAAATTAAGCATCTCCAGGACAGAAACTGAGCATATTCTTAATGGGAGACATCAGTCGACTGTGAGGGTGAGAATTTTGCTGTGGCCTGCATTGTCAATGAGTGTGTGTGCAAGAGAACTCAGAGAGACAATGCCACAGCAGAAGTAACACAGGTTATTCAGCTGATGTCTCAGCAGAAATTTGCTTGCATTCAATTCAACTGCAGTTCTCAAGACATGCTTACAATAACACTCAAAACTTTTTCATTAGGCGGTCATTTGAGATTTAGGAGGACAATGAAAGCTGCAGAGGAGGCTAGTCCTCACGTATTTCACTATGTTGTTGACAGTCTTTAAGCTGTGTGGAGGAACAGAATGCATGGTTTCTGCTTGTTTGCTCACTCCCAAATGTAACAGATTTCTGTTTGGCTCCCACTGAAGCTGCACCAGCTGTTGTGCTTAGATCCCAAAGCAAAAGATTCTGCACATCTCTCTTTTGTATCCATATAATAACATACATTAAAAACCATAAAAAGCCACATCTTGGCATTCCACATAAAAATACTGTCTGATATCACAAAGGTCTGTTGGCCAGCTCTCCAAATTTCATCCTTGGTCAGACCGATCCTTTGAGGTTGAAATGAATGGCAGTTCTCACTGAGCCATGCCTGTCCGTACACCAGGCCTGGAAAGTCACCAGAAATTGATGGACTTTGGTATTCACAGGACCAGGGCTTTATTCCACACAATCCCTGCTGCCACAGACAGACAGGCAGCAGAGATCACAGTATCTTTCATGTAGTGATACCGAGCTGTGGATGCACAGTATTTGAAAATATATTAAATGATCAATTCCACACTGCTCTTCCACTTCTTCACTTTCATATTGGCAGTATAGTGAATAACACCATTTCCCCTCTTCTAGACTAGAAATGTGCCTTTAAATTCTTTTTGGTTTCATTTCATGTTTACATTTATTCATGTTTACCATTTGTAAAATTTTAACAGACATTTAAAGGTAAACGTTTGTGTTATTCCAGTTAAGAGACCAAAAACGCCAAACTCCCAATTTTAAAAAAGAACCATCTGGTCAACATGTTACAGTACCAGAAGCTACAAAAACCATAATTATAAAGTTATAAAAGTCAGTCATATTCACACATTCTGAGTTGCCTTTTAAATTCTGAGGTACAGTATGAGTCCTTTCAGAGTATTGTATATATACAGCATATATGCAGTATGTATGTCACATATCTCTAATTCGCCCTTCCCCTTCCCGTATGTTTCCTACAACTGACCGGGCTTTCTGTCCAAGGTGTGGTTCTACCCATGATTCCAGTGGCTGCTGGGATTTGCCAGCTCACTGCAACTCTCTAAAAATGAAGAGATAACATTAAAAAGTGGAAGCTTCTCCTCATTTTCAGTACCTAATATGTTTGACTTGTGAAACTACATTATAATGCTAGAATGTCTTCGAACATGGGGTATCATAATACATTTCACTTTCTGGGCTTACAAATGCCACAGATAAAAGGCTGCAGAGTCCAGAATTTCTGATTGTGGGATCATTATCTGATCATGACCCACTGTCCTCCAGCTTCCAAATCACAACTGGCTGACTGGGATTGGGAACAGAGAATGACACAACAGCCCGCCTCTGTTTTTTCTGCTTGCCATGTAACAGAGACCCCTGAGGTCCAATCGGCACCTGTGAGCTTGTACAAGCCCAGTCACTCAGCTTAGATGATTTGCTTAATAAATTGCAACTCTAAAATTAGAGGTTAAAAAACAGAGAGACACGGTGACTGTAAATTCCTAACAGACAGCATATAGTAAATAAACGCTTAAACAAAATAGCAATTTGAGTAATGTAGAGTGCTCTCCTTTCACATACTAGAAGTTCATTAATGCTAATTTGTTTCCATATAATGCATTTGAAAAAAGTATACAATGATAAATATGTACACCTCACTTACGCAGAATGAAAGTTTGCCTAAAGCGAATAAAAAAAAAGGGGGCATTGTAGGTAGAATTTGTTATTCAATACATTAGCCTAAACAGTTTATTCTGCTTTTTAAGGCTGAAAGCTCATCGAATCCAGTTCTTACAATAAAATAAATGAAATGCTTGGTGTGAAATAAAAAGAGCTGCAGCATTTTCTCTCAGGGATTATTTTTACACATCATTAGAATCAGGAATTGAGCAAAGGAGAAAGTTTAGCTCAGCTCAAAGTTAGGAGTAATTTCTTAAACATGGACACCAACTCAGCAGAAATTCAGTAGTTGCACACCAGTAAGCAGTGAAAAAAGCCACACTAAAACTAAACAATTGTGTATTATGTTAAAAGTAAATAAAATAAATGGTTGCAGGTTGTCCTGCCTTTTTGTCCAGCATTAAAAGGAAGATAAAATGGTACAGTTTTAAATGTACAGATATAAAACAAAAAAGTTCAATATCTACACATTTAAAACTACACATTCAAATAGAATTTCCACTCAATTTACAAAAAGCCAAATATGTGCCTACAGACAACCTGCCTTGAGCCCCACAAGCCGAAGAAACTTGATGACAATGCATCATGAAGAAAAGTAATGCATCAAATCTAGAAGGGAGTTACAGAATAAAATCCACCATTTAAAGCCCTCATAAATGAAACACAATACACAAACACTATAAAATTCACACTTACTATAGCACATCATCATAAACAATTCAATCTCCTATTGTCAAACAGCAACAGAATGTATTAGGTTCAAAAATGCTTTATTAAATCACAACTTCCACAAAGCCATATTCAACTGGAGACCTCCTTTGTCTAGAGACTGAACTCAGTGACATGTTGGCAGGATCAGTTTTGGGCACAAACAACCCAATGACCACCAAGGACAGTATTCAGCAGGAAGGTTGTACACAAATCGTGTCACTGTCACCTCGTTGAATTCAGGCACAGCACAGACTGTGCTTACAGGCCAGTGAGTTTCATTAAACCCCTGACAAGTCTTGAATATCAAGAGACAACAATTAAGAACCCCTGCATTAGTGCCAAATCAGGAAATCCAATTTAAGGGTCGTCAACGGCAACCCTTGTTTCCCTTCCACAACACAGTACTGTGCGCTGTTCACTGCAAACCAGTAAAAAAAAAAGAACCAAGCCGCCACTCCTGATTACCTCCAGCTAACAGTGAGTTAAAAAGAAAAGAAATTGTCACAGAGAGAGTTCGACTCTCAAAAGGAAAGAATCTTCGATGCAAGCATTCTTATCTACAAATAAATGGAGCCTTTGCTACAATATCTTAATAAAGAAATCAGAACAAACGGGCATAAAAAGGTTGCAATATAATAAGGGCATTATGCAAAGTCGGCTCTCATTTTCATTATTTGTTGCTTTGCTTTTGTCCATCCAAAGCCCCTTAAAAGTGTCTCCTCCTTAATGCAGCTGAAACACCTTGATTGACAAGTAAAAACAGCTTTGTGTGGCCCTGACATCATCACAGCTATGTAATTCATCTGTTTGCAAGTGCTTTTACACAAAAATGACTGCACCATCTCAAAAAACACAATCCTGGTGCAAAAAAGGGGAATGCTACAATACCAAAAGAAAAAAAAAGTTATACAGCATATCTAAAACATTCAGGTTTTTACCTCATACAGCACACGTTCTCCTCACATCTGTGTTTTCATAGTGCTGCACTGGAGTAAATTAAATTTCTCTGAAAAAAAAACCCTAATTATGAAAACCTGCATTAAAATTTAATAACAGAGAATGCAGTAAGCCTCTACATTAATTAATAAATGCAAACAAGGAATGCGGGTTAGATTATTATAAATCCTTATCTGAGATTGGCATTATGCACCTGGCTGACACACAGGCTGACAGTGGCATTTCTGAATTGGTGCTGGGATCTGTTTACAATAACCATTAATGTAGTGCTTATTTGTTAAATGTCTCCTGCGGTAGAAGTGGTTGTGCTGCAGTACTCAGAACGAAACTATAGCTAATTGTGATTCAGTCTCTCCCCTCTGCACATGAGCAGCTGTCTCTACTTACGCTAGGCACATTTCAAATGGCAGGAGGAGTGGGGGTGTGGGTTGGGGGTGAGGGAAGAGAGACACAATAAGGTTGAATTTGTATTGCACTTTACATTTCTGCATCAGGACAGGGTAAAACATTTGGGCTAATGGAACAGAGCTCTGCTTCTGAAAAGACCAGGTAACCCAGATTTCGAGAGGACTTCCTGTGGCATTCATCACAACCCAACAACCTGTAAAAAGCAATGGGTTAAATACAGAAAGGCTTTTTCAACAAAAAACAAAACTGTAATTGTCATCCAACTCAATGTGCTATAGGGCTGTAATTAATAGCATTATCAAGATACCGAATGTCATGACACTGTCGTATTCCCTAAGCCAATTATTTTGTAAAATGTAATTCGGCACAATGCACTAGACACAACCGTGGACTAAATGAACTCCATCCTGTTGGAAACATCTGACTTCAGCGGGGTGCCAAGTGCCAAGGAATTTTCTCTGGTCACACACTTGTTTGAGACTGCAGCCTGCTGCTGTGCATGATCAATGACATGGCAGGTTCATTTCTGTTTCAAAATGCCCTGCTTTTATCCCTCCAAAGACCTGAATTAAGAAAGCTCGACAATCATGATTGTGTGCAACAGGCTCGCATGCCTACAAAACACTCAGTTCTTTTCAATCCTGCAGATTTTTTTTTCTAAAGATTGTGCTAACCATATTCTTAAGAATGGAAAACAGCTTGTGTGCTACAGCAGTCTTCCTAGAGAATATTTAAATCACAACAAAAAACAAGTTTCAACACACGCTGAAGATGCTGTACATCCAGCAATTTTAAAAGACCAATATGAAGCATCAATTGCAACATACTGAAATTTCAGTATTTCAAGAATTCAGCATCTTAAGAGTCATGAGCATCGTGAGAATTGTCCTTATTAGAATTAGAAATTTCAGGACATAAATAATGTAGCAAGCCATAGTTTGCATTCATTATAATGTGCTGCTGTTTCATACTGTGAAGGTTAAACAATAAAGAAAAATACTACAGAACAACCAATCTGTTTCCATTTCAAATTAATGGCACTTACACTGACATTAAATCTGGACATTGCATTTAAGAAACCCCTGTATACAACCAAATTAAATTCCAAAAGACATAAAACAGCACTCCTAGACTGACAGATACTACAATGAGCCTCACACCACAGTTTTGCCACGGAGACAACCTAAAATTGGAACAGGGTGGAACAGTCTTTATACTGTATAACAATATAACAAGTAATCCTTGTACTGGGAATTTAAGGTACTGTATGTAACATCTTATACCCACAGCCTTTTAAGACAATGGCACTGATCATGAATTTCCACAGTGTTGAGGAGGCCTGGCAAGCTTTGCATGAGAATGCTAGTAACTCCTGTGTTTTCTCATCGTGCTAGGTCATTTTTTATTAATGTTCTAGTTCAGAGAGAAGTGTGCCACCAATTGACTAAGATATTTTTTCTCAGTTTCTCAGCATCTGAAGCAGAGCAGAACAGCCCGATTTAACCTAAAAGAGTGAAGGTCTCTAAGGTCCCCAATGAACAGGTCCCGTAAAAGTCCAAAGTCAGTCAAGAATAATATGATCTCTAGCCACTGACTGAACACATTTCGTTAAGTATTTAAAATGTCAGAGATTTGACAGAAATTAGATTACAAGGCTCTGTAGCTCTCCAGGACTCCCGGACAGGGTTTTAAAAAAAACCCTGTATGAGACACTGCGTGATTTACAGTATTTCTTATGTATTATACACTACATTTGTAGACACACACTGGTGCCTTACCAAGAAACATTAGATGTCAAATTAATGTGCATTAAATGCACAAAATTCAATGCAATATATTAATATAAAAGTATATAATTTCATAAGGACCAATCTCCAAACAGATGATGTAAACATTAAACAATATTTATAATTTTTGCAAAATTTATATGGAGTATACATTTGAAATAATTTTGTTGAGGTTCGAAATCAGCACTGTAACAATCAAATTTAACATTTTTGAAAAGGGTACAGTAGAACTCCAGAGAAATTGAAGAACTGTTAACACTGAGAAATCTTGATTTGCATAATTTCCATTTTGAGGAAAGAAATGTCAAAATCCTTTACCTGGCATGAGAAACTTAATCTTTACTCATACTGTACTCTCCACCTGAATTTGTTCTTCTTCAACAAAAGTAAAATTGCTTTGATTCAAATCATTTTCTGAAAACTCCACAATGCAAATTCACAATTTTGCTCAATGAAATAATCAGAGTGATCTAATTGCTTGAATTGCTTGAAATAGCCCCACAATTAAGCAGAATCATATTCCAGAATGCAAATGTATGAAAACGCAGTTCTTTCGACCATTTTCATCAAAGAGCAGTGAAGCTTCTACAGACGGTTCAGATTTGTACCTGTGAGCCTTCTTGATTAAAAGTATTGCTGAAGGCGTACCTCAATTTCAATGGATTTCATGTATGTCATGTTCTCCTCAATAATAGCTAATGTGGTGTGACCACCCAATACAATCTGCCACACAACAGCACTTGTGACTTCCTCTCCGAAGAGCCGGTTCTCTGAGGTTAGTTACTTAATCACTGACCACAGCAACAAGGGAACATTAAAAACATTTTAATTTAACTGACTTCTGCAAATGTGTTCTATCTAAAGGCAGTACATGCAAGTAGAAACTGCCCAGGTTAAAAATGTCATCTTGCAAATCAGCCATGAGAATCCTGGTTTGGGGAGAGCAGCACAAACAGCTACTCAAAAGTACTGAGAAATCAGAGATGCTTCACATTTCCTGTCAGCAGAGGACACAAAGCATCGAAAAGCTTTCAATGTAAGCTGTGACCTTAGGCCCATAAGAATGTATGCCACAGAAAACTGCCACGAACACATGCATTTCATACATTTTAAAAGGAATGAACTATTAAAGATGAACTGTTCATAATTTTGGAATGTCATTTTCTGCTTTCATGCAGCCTTCTGCTTCATGAATATTCACGATAAAAATCAGGTATTTTTCAGGTTCCTGTGGGTTTTTTCCTTTTCATGAAGTTGCCCTTTTAGAATCTTAAAAGGAGCATCATTATGCAATCAACACTATAAACAATCAAAGAAATGCGCTTGTGCCTTTTTAATTCAAGATGCCAACAGTTTCAAGGTAAGTTTGTTTGTAATCCTTTGATCTTCCGGGAATTCACAATGCGCTGACTGCACTGCTAAAATGCAGAGACAAATTTCTCCTTTAAAGCTGCTGCAACGCTCACTTTCTTTATTTTTTTCCCCATTTTTATTTTGCTGTCTCGATTACTCATTAAAGCTCAGCTGTCGCCTTCTACAAGACAAAAATGTACAATACCAACCTGCAGAGAGTGCACAGAGGAATTAATACAGACTGCATCCCCCTCTCACACCTTCCCTTCCAAGAAGTGTGACAAGTTGAGTTTAGGGGAATGCCTACAGACTCCAGGCTTACCTTATTTAATCTTTTTTAAGAAAAAAATAATTAGTAGTTTTATGTGAAATGCTAGGAAATTGTGACAGAACAAATATTATAGTGAAAAGGTCAGGAAAATACCTTATTTGCTTTACTTGGTTACTCCATAAATATCTGATTTCTCCTCACCTAAAATGAATTATACTAAGACCTATTATACAGTAATTGTTCTAAAAAACATAAACCAATTGTGAAATCTTTGAGTACATAGTTGTTGCTCATAACATACTGTACATTATATGAGAAATATAAACATACCTGATACAAAGATAGACAGAAACTGTAGAGAATGAGCAAAAAACATTCGATTGTTATATAAATGCAGTGGTTCGTGAAGTTTCTAACATTTTATTTTCATTTAATCAATTAACTAACTATAGTTCTGCACCTCAACATGTGATGACCTCAATAAACCATCAAATAAAGATAACACCAGATGTCTTCACCCCCCAACGTCAATTTAGGAGACACTGGACAGTCTGGAGTTTTTCAGTTTCACTGTCAATTACCTAAGTGGACCAACTACTCCCTTTAGCAAAAGCCTAAGATGCCTACAAACCTAAAGAATTGTGATTCTGTAGCACCAGGTGCAGTGACCACCAGCCTGGGTTAATATGGACTCAAAGAGAAGTCCAATGATGACAAAAAGTTAAATGTACAGTATCCCCCAAACTGCAACAAAAACTTTTAAGTTGCAGTCTGGCCAACTAGATACACATCTGCCACTGTAAGAGGTCCAGATTAGACTCACCATCTACAAAGAGTACCAGGTGCAAAAACGGAATACCCCCATTTAGAATAAAAGACAACAAGAAGACACATGTTTCCAGACTTTAACCCCCTGTAAAAAGGTGCCCATAGTCCCTAGAGACAGCATACTCAGAGGACTTAGAACTAGTTTAATAAGATACTGGCTGTGGGGGGTCAGATATAAATTCTGCACAGAATTTATATCAGTATCCTACGTATTGTTGCAAGAAATGGCTTCATCTGTAATATTCTCTTTTCCAGAAAGTAACCACTAATAGTTTATATGCAGCCTGCTATAGAATGACATAAATGATTCACTCCCTGTGTTTTACTCATAAGTAAAACTGATTATATGTACTAGGGGTGTAAACAACTTCACTCATTGTTGAGACGTAAACAAAAAAGAAAGTGAAGCCTGGAAGTTCACATCGCTACTGCAAGAAAAATAATGCAATTTTGCTGGAACAAGCAAAGACAGCCAATGCTTATCGAAACTATCTCTAAGAATGTGAATTCCACTGCCACCCCGTGTTGGGAAGACAAAGAATTGCCTGTGGGTTCATAATTATGAAAAACTCAAGGATGGTCTGCCATGACCTTCAAGATTTCATGAATCTTTCTATTCAAAGCCAGTTTTTAATTGTGTAATTATGAAGCTCAAATGCAATCTACAACATCTAAAATGTAACACAGTATAAGATAAAAGTCAATACAGCTGGAACCAACTTTCCAAAATGGATTCCAAGATACAGGAGAGTCAGAGATGAATTACTGTACACACACAATGCAAGTAAATTCTGGCAAAGCCATACCTCTCACAGACATTCCACACTCTAGATTGGAGAATTTAAATAGACTGGAGAATTTAAAACCTGGTTGCATAATTTCCATATGAATGTTGAAATTCTAGAACAAAAAACAAAAAGATTGAAGTAAAGCAGTCTTTAGTATTATTTTAAAATGTCATTGAAGTTCTTTACTGTGAGAGAATTTTCAATAAATACACAATGGGAATAAATAAATTATGCTTTATTTCTAGTGTTTAGAAAAACTATTCTAAGAATCCAACGGCTGTTCTCAATACAACTGAAATTTCAAATAGACTCAAATAGTTAACCTAAGAGAAACAGAAGAAAAGTGGTGAACAATGAGAAACAAAGGGAAACAGAAATATAAATACAAAAACATACTTTTAACTGAAGAAAATATCCTATCTAGGTCTGAAAATGCTTAATAGATAGTTGAATCCAGTGCATATTTAAAAGACTCCCCAAAAAACACATTGGAAAAAAAGGTCATTCCAACTGAGCCAATAATTGCATCAATGGAGTTAACAGAGAGGTTAAGTTGAAATGAAAATCAGAAATTCTATTTTACACCTCTGTTCTACCTAATGGAAATCCAAGGTTTCAAGCCAGGATTTTTTGTGACTGTGACCAGGGTTCCAAATTGTTAATAAAAATCTGGCCTAGTGTTGCTGAGATTGGGAGGCAGATAGGATAGATGAATCTTTTGCCTGACATACAGCAGCAACCCATGTTCCTGCTCTTAAACTTTTGGGACTGGGTCCTACATGATAGAGGCTATACTGTATATATTCTCCAATGCCCACTGAAGACTCCAAACAGTACACAGCAGTTAATTCAGACTGGGCAATTGGCTATTTGCATTGGTTTGCTCTAGTCAAAATAAAAGCCTCAGGACCCACTGCCACCAGATGTCAGGGATTTTGGATTAAAATTACTAACACTCGGTAATCTTTACTTCACTGTCTGTAAATTCAATAATTGATGTTCTGCAAAAAGTAAAGGTCACAGGACATAAATGGTACTATATTAAACAAGGCGAGCTCAGAGAGTATGACAAAGGCCTGTCAGGCATACTTCACAGATCTCTCAGAAATGCAAACGGCAAAATCTATAGAATTAGACCAATTTTTTATCATAAAGAAAAACACAACATCTAAATACATTATGCCACCCCCACCCCAGGCCTTTCACATACATACTCACAGAATTTCAGAATTCCTTCAAAAGAAAATTACACACACAATGGAGATCTCGAGTGAATTCTTCAGTTTGAAAAATTGATTTCCTTCAAAACACAGGACCAACTTTAATTTCCTCTGCGTGCTGTGGCGCACGCTGCTCTGTCAATTAATCAATCACAGGCATTGTATCTCTGGCAGAGAACAGGCAATTTACAGCAACCCCCCACCCCACCCCATCTCTACCACAATTCCAGTTACATTTTTATTTCCAAGGCATTCTACACAGAAAGCTAAGAACAAGCAGTCCTTGAATCACTGTTTAAAACTGATCTGTATCAATTATCATTCTAGCAATATAATGTTGTAGTTCTCATTTATGACTTTTTTTTGGGAATCCTGAATTAATTTTCAAGTTATACACATGTTGGTTCTGTGATTAATAAATCAATGTGGTTTTAATGTGACAACCTTTCAAGGGTCACACATACTAAGTTTTCAATAGTTATCATCTACTAAACAAGTACTGTATAGACACATACAGAAAGAAAAGACACCTACAAAAAGACAAATTGTACATACTTGTACAGATGAATGAATGCCTGTATCCACATACCCAACCACTTAGACACAAGCAGAAACACACATATTGGTATACACTCCTACTGTACACTTATGTACAGCGGCCTTCAGATTTATTTATACCCCCAATGAAATGGGAATAAAAAATATCATACAGCACAACAATTTAGGAACAGGTTAATGTACTGTAAATCTTACTTTAAAAAGACTTGTTATACTGCCATCACAACAGCACTGCACAGACCAGAGATACACTTGTCATAATAAATTGAATGCCAGAAAACAAGGTCACATTTATTCACACTTCTAAGTGTTCCTTTAAATAAAGTTCAACATAAACCTTTACTTCAGTAGCATTCTGCTCTTTGGAAGTGCAGTGAAAGTCCAGATCTACAGAGTGATGAGAAAACGTTTGTGAACCTCCTAGGTTGGTCTGTTTTCTTATACATTTTAATCCTAAAATATAATCATCTAAATCTTAAAAAACCGTGAAGATATCCTCATTAAACATACAACACAAAGACATATTTGGATAATTTTTTTAACAAAATGATTCAACCGTAAATATCGTCACGTGAACTACTGTATATGAGCCCTTGGTTTCAATAACTGGATGCACGTCCTTGAGCAGCAATGACTTCAGCTAAACCTTTCCTGACAGGTTCTCTTTAATAAATTAATGGCTGCTATTGTGATCTGCAATATTTTTGGTAATTTAAAATCAAGATTTTTTTGTCACTTAATGGCGTAACTTGGCAACTGATTATCAGCTCACTTTGCAACACTTGCCATTTCGTCATGCTACCATAGGAAAGATGAAGACAAAATACTTGTGTCCTGTTAAACACACACTGCCCGACCCACAACCCAGGCAGGAGAATGGAGTTAAACAGATCTCAAGCATAGCTCACTGGCAATGCCTAATGATGCTAGCTGTTGTACACTGAGCAAGGAAGTCATGGATGACTTTGACACCACCCAGCTCTGCTGACTCTTGAGACACTAAGCATCAGTGTTATGATTTTCACTTTTTTTCCAAATGACTAAAATTAAACAAGAAAAAAAATCCTGTGACTAATAAGATCACAATAAGATGGTAAAAAATAGAAAGATCTTTCTTGGGGTCAATACTTAACATTGGAGAAAGTCTACATCTCAATCTGCACGATATCTATGGAAATTGACCTGCATGTGCTGGCTGATTTCTCTTCTTTCATACCAGTCAAGTATTACGTTTAAGTTAAACGCATCCTACATTTTTACGTAAAGACCTATTTTCCACGAACTTCCAATTTTCCATGAATTTTAAATGTTTATTTGAAGATTCAAAATTCTTCTCCTATGGGATCTCCTTGCTTCATAATCACCATTGTACAGTTGTTTCTTTCCTTTTTAATAAACTGTAGAAAACAAACTGTAAAAAAATAATATTTTTCCTTTGTTTGCAGTTTTCAAAAGCTAAAACGAAGCTCATCAGCAAACATAGGAATCTGAGAAAAAGTGTAACCTTTTCTTCTTGATCAGGAATTTAGTATTTTATTGAACAAACATTCTTAAACTACACATGAAAATGGTCAACATACTGTATATAAAATTAATATACTAATTCAATTCTAAATTATTTATGAATTAGTGTAATATGCTGTATGCACAACATCTTCCAATAGTATTGTATTTATTAAATGATTGTGATGAGAAATTGATGAGGGTAAAATTGTTTGAACTGGTAAAGATAAATCCATTTTGTTTGAATTTGGAGTTTGGGTTATTAATATTAAGACATTTAATAACTGATTTACTTATTCACTGTGTGTAATCTCACTTGCAAATTAATTTGAGGTAACAATACATGTTGACATACTGTATATGTAAAAGTTTTATAATTATTTCAATAATTTTAGTGCCCACTAAAAAAACAGAACAAAATTGGGAAGATCTTCCCACATATTACTGCCATATGGCCAAATAACAAACAGTGCTGTAAATAACTAATAAGAGTAAAAGAGCCCTATTCTTAAGCACAATCTATTTAGTTGAAGCTTTCATCCTCATCTGGGAAAAAACAAATATGTTTGATTACATTTTTTTTAAAAAGACATTAAAATAACTATGACAATAAAAGAATCACAGTATAGATCATGGTACTGTAACAAAATGGAAAGATGAATTTAAATTTTTGCTCAGTAAAATAACCTGGTCTGAAACACAGGCCATCGATGATGAAAGACTAAAAACAACATTGATTATACAGACTGTCTTCCATGGCTGCTTCACATGCAATCAATACACTGCCATTTAAGCTCACAATACACGTAGTGGCAAAGTGAATCAGCTAAATGGAAAACTAAATGAAACTGCAATTATGATTCAAGTAGCTTTTAATGTTTAAAAAATGCATTTTTATTTGTTCACAACAGAATGACTTGTTTTATCGAGTATATGCACCTTCCTGCGTGTAGAAATAGGAACATCTCCATCACCATCAATGTATAAAGGTCAAGCCATTATATAGTACATGGTACTGTTTGGTTTTTCTGTTTGAATGCTTCAACTGAGGGATCTTGCACAAGAGATGGATTCCTTATCAAATCATACGAATCCCTGTTATTGCTCACAGACAGAGGCCTCTCAACTAATTATGTATCTTTGACAAAGTAATTTTGTTCACCTGAACTCATGTAGGTTTGTCATAGCTATGTGGATTCTTGTACAATCAACATATTTTAGTTGTGGGTTCTTCTGTACAGCTTTTGCTAGTATTTAACTCCTTTCGCTCATAAATAATTTTGTTTGCGCATTCAAGTTTTAATGAAAAACATCCGCTTCAATAAAAGGTGTATGCAGCATTTGTAATTCTACAAATTGGGTTTTTATTGGAAGGGGGCGAATACTTTTACAAGGCTTTATGTTAGATTTGTCCCATGAATACACACTGTTAAGTTAATAATGGTATATAATACATCTTTCATTTAGTTTGGAACAAAACAAGAAAGCAGCTTGAAAGGAAGAATAAGACTAAATAAATAAGGGCAAAGTTATAATAAATGGGCCCATCTAGCCTGTTTGGTAGTTAACTAATTAAGCTGGAGATCTCATCCAGCCATTCCTTGAAAGAAACCAGGATATCAGCTTTAACAATGAGTTCCATACTCCTGCAACCCCCTGGTTAAGAAATGCCTCTTGTTCTCATTTTCAAATGTACTTCCCTATAGTTTGTGGATTGTGCCTATGAGTATTTTACATACAGTACTTGTATCGGGTATGGTAAAATTAAAACAAGTCTATATATACACTGTATGTTGTTTTAACAATCTCAAAGGCAATATTTGTCTTAAGCATTCAATTATACTTAACTAGGATATGTTTATAGAAAATATAGAAAAATAAGGTCACAAATGGAAAAATAAATCATGTAGTAGCAAATCATTATTACAGTGCCAATTCCTTTGCCATGGCTTCACTGATTCAAGAGCCTCATTATATTAATGTGAAAGACCCAAGTAAATCAGCTTACATCGTATTGCTTGGTTAATTATCCTCCATACCTGAGAAAAAGAACATCCTTCAAATAAATTCTTTAATCTCTTTGCACTTTATTCCTAAATATACTCTTAGATCTCTGTGCTCAGCATGAACCACAGGCTGGGGGTGATTTTGTCATATCTGGGATTTTTGAAGTCTTCTAATTTCTGCTTGTGGGGAGGAAAACATTGTTCAATTCTTTTAATCTGTCTGCATACAGCAGTCCCTTTCATACTCAGTATTATTTTAGTCCATCTTCTCTGTAGCTATAGTAATAAGGAATAACATCATATTCCATACCTAAACAGTTTAGTCAATAGAGGGATCTCATCAGATCACTAGGTGGTGATTGGGATTTCTGCCTAGTTTCAATCTAAGGCTTACTTCACTTAGTATCTAAGCATTCTGCCTTTTTATATTTTGTCTATACTGTCTAGATAAAGGTTTGACAAGTCCACAAAAAAACACGGTTTTAAAGGTTCTTCTTTCCCATTGTGAAAAAAATAGAAAAGGAATCAAGCATAACAGTCACGGGGCAAAGAAATGGGGAAAGAGCTACCATTTTACACCCATGGCCACCTATTTCTCAAGTGCACTGCTAACCTATCCCTGGAACCCATGGCCACATTTCCCACATATTTTCACATTAAAGGTGGCTTTTTTCCTTCTCCAGCAGCCAAGATGAGGACCTTTATCAACCCCGACCTCTATTTTATACTCCGTGCACACGATTCAGGGAGTTACATAATTGGTCATTCAGGAACATAGGAGATAATTTTAAACAGATAAAATGATTTGACCAAATTACCATCACTAATGTTTTAAAAAATATATTTTCTGGCATTATTTACAATAATACTCATAACAGAAGGGAAAAGGCAACACAAAACAATTCGTTTCCTCTCTTTCGTAACCTTTTATATATTAGGAAGTCTGTGCTTTCTCTGCATTCCAATCATAAAGATCACCCAACATAAAACTGTACTTTACTTAACAGTTGTGCCAATCCACACAATCCCTGAGTGCATACTCATCGCAAACCTCCAGTCACAGGACTTAGGGGAGAGGAAAGCTCCGAGTCCCCTGTTCCCACCCCAGTGGTGTTAAATTAGCTAATAAAGGAACTTGGCATCGCAGGCTTACGCTGCAGCTAATTAAACAGAGAACAAAAATCCGGAGCTTTATTAAGTGGATAAGGTTAATTAGTTATTTATATGGTCGATGTACTCCAGTAGTTTAGAAAGGTTAGACGCTTCCACACTGATGCCCTTTAGAATTCCAGAGAAATCTCTCCGCTCACACACCCCCACAAGGCACGGTAATCATAATAAAGGTCCAGTGTTCTGAGCTGCCCCGACTCCCTGTGTGCTTCTGGTGGGTCAGTCACAAACACGCACACGTGCAAGGCAAACTAAGCACATGCAGTCCTTTTCCGCCTCACCCCAAGAGAGCCCTCCTCCGTGGCTTTCTGAGCAATATGAGAGGAAAACGTAAAAACAACAAGAAAAGAAGGCTACGTCACTGGAGGGGAATAAATGCCTGTAAATACCCTCTAGGCTCCTGGGTCTTCAATAATCACTCAGAAGTGTGGTCTCCCTCTTCTTAGGGTTCTGGAGGTACCGCAGTAGCCGCTAGCAGACTACACACATCTCACAATAGGTGTATTTATTTTAACGTTGCGTACTTCATCCCTAACAAAAGCGCCAGCTGCAGGGACATCACAAGAGCTTTTCTGAATGCTTCAACAACAGTGATTATAAAAAAGGTTTCAGAGTTTGTTCCTGGCAACAATGAGACCCAGTTAATCATACCTCTCCTCGGTCTTCCCCCAACTTCTCCTCCTGTTTTCTGTCCATTGTCTCTCTTGTATTCTGAATATGGGACCACCATTTCCACGTATTTCAGACAACTGTAATATGTATTTTAATCTGCCTATATATTTGCCAAACAAGTTCTCTTATTTTCTTTCCCCTTTGAGTTTTCCTAACCTACTGTGCAGCAACAAATTATTGACATTATTTGTTTTGGACCTGTCTGGTCTGCATTTCTAGAATGTTTTGTGATTTCGTTCGGCCCAGCAGATGAGACATCTTTGCCAGCCAGCAATGTTGTCCTGTATAGGGAAATTACAGAATTATTTTCTGGATTGTATCCCAGCCTAGTGAAGCTTCACAAGCTGGAAAGCGTTGTGATTCTGGTGCTCTGTTTTGTTTTCTTGCAGAACTGACAATGAAGAGTTAACCTATTGCACCAACATAGCCATGCTTTTGTCCTGTTAGAAGTAAGCAACATTTAAGAATATGTTATGCCAACTTGCTTTCCATAAAATATTATTTTTTACAGAAAAACATTTAGATTCTTCAGATACCCCCTACGGATTCTTTTGCCCTTGCAAACCTTCACACGAGTCAAAAATGCTCACGCACACACATGCGTGCAAAGCATCAGAGTGCCATAATGTACGGTAGGAGCCAGCATATGGGCTTTAATCTTGCTTTCTGCACTGCAAATAATCTAATGCTAGCGTAGTGCTGAACTAACAAGCAGAGTAACAATATTCACAAAGAAGCTTAATAAAAATGCGGCAAACATTGCTGAGATTACAACAGAAAGCTGGACCTTCAAACGGAGTACCAAAAAGGTAAAAAAAATGAAGAAAGAAAACTTGAAAAATAATCAGTGCGTGCGATCATGTACAGTAGGAGCTACAACAGGTTTTATTTCAGGCACTCTGACGTCCAACATTGTAGCAAGCGATCCTCATGACCAAATATTGGACAAATACAAACAAACGAGGCAGCCGCTGTGACTCAGTGCTCTAATGAACCAGTGTATTGACTCACTGAATTCCCTCCCTGTCTGCAATGTGTTGATCCAAGCTGCCACTCTGAATACCAATTACAGACCCTTTGGAAGGGGGGGGGGCCTGGAGGCGGTCGGTGAAACGCAGGGGATATTTGCTCTCGTCAGAGAGTAGATGTTGGTGGGTAAAGCACGGGGAAGTGAAACAAAAAACAAAAAAAACAGCCTCTCTGAGACGCCATATTCCATTCACTCACAAAATACAACAGACATGCTTCTGCGGGAAAAAAACAGAGCAGCCCTGAAGGTGTGGTAACCCAGTTCACTTGATGATTATTCTTTGACAGCTTGTTCTGTTCGCTTTATGTGCAAGCTCCTTGCTCAGATGTGCACCTTCTGCTTTGTGCAGCCATGAAAACATGAAATGCGCCTGATCTCAAACATCACTCCCATTTGTGACACCAGAATCTCAATTTGTATATGCTAGAATCTTCAGTTACATTGTAGGTGTTAATCGTTTTGATAACCAGTCTCAGAAAATCCCAATCCGGATGAGAAATACCTCCTTTTCACAGACATATGCAAATCCAAATAACACCACTATGAACATGGAATAAGCAACTTATACAGAATAAAAGACAGAAGCACAAATGTAGACACAATAACGAGAGTTACTCTACACAGATCAATTAATTGTCTTGACCATAGAATTACAAGTGGTCTTACTATACACGTCTCTTAACTGTAAATCTTTTTAATATTTTTAAAGCACTGATAAAATGTTGATCCCTTGAAGATTGTAAAAGCCTACAGTACACTGTCCTTTTTTCAAAAACAATTTTGGCAATCCTTTCACTAACCCACATTCAAAAACCAGATTTAGGGGGATATAGCCCATGGACGTATTCCTAAAAAAACATGCAAAGATTACCATACTGACAATATGATAAGATCACTGCCACCTTTATCATTATACAGTTCTAAATAACTCCTAGAATACCACTTAAGTCATTCCAGCACAATGTTATGGCTGCAGCAAAATTTGAACAGCATTCTTTTTGCACATGACAAGATTTCACTTAACTGATGAGGTCTCAGTGATGTGTCCTGCTGCCATATTCTGGTCTTTATATCAAGAACGCTCTTCAGTAATTCAAGACTTGATTAACAGGCTGTTGGATGGTTATAGTGGCAAAGAAAAAGATGTGTCATAGAGGAAAGAATGTTGAGGGTGAAACACGAAGCAATACAAAATAATGGTGCAATATCATGCACAATTTAATTTCTACATATGTTCATTCTTCTAAAATGTCTTCATAGACATTTTACTGGTAGCAATCTATTGCTATTGATAGATTTAAATAAATCACACTGTTAACAACCCAAAACAATCAACGCAGCTTCACATTCATCCATTTTCTAACTGCTTTATCCAATCAAGGAGCCAGAACCTATCCCAGCAAGCAAAGGGCAGAAGGCAGTATACACCCTGGACAAGACACCAGTCCATCACAGAGCAGGTACACAGACACACACACTGACACCAGGGCCAATTTCCCAACCCGCTGTACCAGGATGTCTTTGGACTGTGGAAAGAAACTAGAGTACCGAATGCGAACACAGGGAAAACACAGAAACTCCACACAGATTTCAGGTCAGGGATCGAACCCAGAGCCCCAGCACTGTGAGGCAGCAACATTAACCAATGTGCCACTGTGCCACCCAGCAGCTTCACATGCCCACACTGACTTGGATTGCATACCATGAAAAAATCTTTACTGCTTACAGTGTGCTCCATGTATGAACTATAAGTGCATCTCTTTCACATTGACACAATCTTGTGACTCCTGACATGAATGTTGCTGTTATTCTAACATATTACAGATTTTGTTTCCTGAAAATAAGGATGTGGACGGTCTTTAATTTTATGGAGGGGGGAGAGTAATGCAAGTACTATTTTTAGAAATCTATACAAGAATAATAGAAAGCTTCAAACCCCTGAATAAAGACCCTTGTCAGATTCATGGACACCAATGTGCTGTGATTTTGGTAAACGGAAGTGGACTCTGGGATACAAAAAAGTCATGCCATTACTGGTCTTACGATAAATATGTTCCTATAGATAGGCAACAAGACCAGGTAAAACCAAATTCAGCTGAACTGCCTTGGAGTGCACTCTAAAACTAAATAAAAGACTTTATATTAATGTGTTTCTGATTAGAAATGCTTTTCAAGCCAAATAGAAAACAAGCTGAAGTTTTAAAAGACCTGATGATGCCACTTTCAAACACCTTCTTAATTGTTCTGCTAAATGCTGCAGAAAATAATTTCATTGCAGAAGAGATGCTGCTAGAGGAAGCCTCTAAAGAAACACTCCTTTCATTTACTGACAATGCAACACATACAGTATAGTCTGTGCATTTGGAGTTTTCATCACAAGGAAACAGTGATGTATTCTTCCAAAGCACAATCACGTTGACTTTTTACAGACTATTGAAGTGGTAGAGCAGCTGCTTGATACAAAAATAGTAAGAAACCGCAAAATCTTCTACAATGAAAAAGACGTCTGCGCCCTTCTACAGCAGAATTTATTTGCCAAAGTACAGGTACCAGTCTACAGAAACTACCTACAGAAGATTTCATCTTTAAATGTACTTATGTAGAACAAATCATTATTTGAGTAGAACAAAGGTTCGAAAGAAATGTACTTCTAGACATGACTCTGTAATTTTTCGAGTACACAATAGATACTTCTGGCCATTGCAGAATTCCTCCTGAATACATAAGAAATAGAAGGATATTTGACTTCCTGAAACCAGTTTCGCCCTTACTGTATGCCCAGTTAATTCTCAAAAGGCTCTACTTCCAATTAATACCACCAGTTTTCATTTTTAATTATGTGTAACTGTAGTAAAAGTAGCATAGTTATGAGATCACTGGAAAACAGGTCCTTGTTATTCTGGAACTTGAATCAGTCATTGTGCAATTTCTAAATTTCAACTGTTGACTGGCTTCAGGTTTATTGCCAGAACCCTTGCACCTGCACAGAAGTGGTATACAGTGATGCCCAAAACGGAAACAGACAAATTAATTCATCTTCCAGTCTGATCTTTGATAAGAGTAAGAATAAAAATTAAGTAAGAATAATAATTACAATTTTCTTTATGAGCACTTTTCAAGCAACACTCAGCTCTGTATAAAAGCACACATAATACACAAAAATAAAAACATCACATTTACCCAATACAACCAAGAGCAAAACTAAAGATAATAAAAGCTTTAGTGCAAAGGTAGATCTTTAATCTTTAAAGATCTTGCTTTATAGTCCACTTTAAATGCTGCTGGAGGCCAGTGATATATACTGTATAGAGGATGGGAGTTATGTATGCAGTTATTTCACAATGAAAGAAAATTGCAAAGTAATGAACCAGTGTAACAAAATCAGGGATGACTCTACTTTGTCACAGAATTAATGATAATTTCTATGTATTTTACCAGACTGTGACTAAACTGATAGATCCATACTGATATGTTTTGTCTTCAAATCATAAATGGTCCTCAAGTCTACCGCTTGTCGAAGTAATTTTGTAATACAAGGTTGGTGACAGCAACAGAATATGTACCTTTAAATCAGGGGTTTGCTTTACAAATCCATACCAGCACATAACAGAAACTTGAGGGAGAAACAAAAAAAAAAACCTTGAATTCCAACTTGGGCATGGAATGTTATTTTGAAGACTATCGCAGATTCGCTGCAGTAATTGATTTCAAAAGAAGAGGGTAAAACCAGGTCTCTCTGGGATAAGTCTGCTTCATTTCTGCTTGAAAGGAAAAGGCTGCTCCCCCTTCCCAGCTCCTTTATGAAAAATTTAATTAATATCTCCAAGTATTAAACCTTGCTTAAAACTAAAATAAAACTCACATGACAATCCCCGTACTGCGGCAATCTGTAGCAGGGCAAGAGTACATCATTATTATTCTTCCTACTGCGATAAATGTGGGAATTGATCAAATCATCAGGACGCAATATGGTGTGGCAAAGAAAGAGCAAAATCAGAAGAACTGCAGAGCAAGGCTGGCAAATTCCCTAAGCCCTACCAAGACAGCAATACTGTATACAGGAAACCACAAGCTAATAAAAGCACTCAAAGAATAATTACAGAGAAGAACAATGTCATCCCCTCATGATTTGCACTTTCATCTTAAACAGGTGACACCAAATTTACCAGCTTAGTCGTTTCAAGAACACATTTTTTTTAGATTAGTCGACTCCTCATAGTTCTATTTGGCCTTTTAAATTTTTCAATTGCTAACACAGAAAGGTTCATTATCAGCTTCCTTTTCACACTGGAAACACTCAGCACAAACAGCAGAGACAAGGCGCTGGGCTGGAGCTACACCACAACTCTAAACTACTAGTGACCTCACAGGCACCCAGCATGCTATACAGGCTCAAGTGCTGTGTGACAAATGCCAAGGAATCCACATTCAGTCCCAGTGGCAATTGTCACACTCTGCTAATAACACAGCCCAAACTCAAGCTGGCCTCTGACTCTCCCTGTTCTCAGTGGGTTCCTGTACCATTTAAGTCACTCAGGAGCCCAGTTTCTTGGAGTCTCGGTTTAGTGCAATAAGCAACAGTAGCTCAAAGTACCTTCTTAATAGTGCACCGCAACAGAAAGGGAATAAAACATCTACTTTGTTTATAAAATCATGACAATGTTCATGGAAATTACTGCTACACTTGAGGGACAAGATGTTTGAGACGGCTCATTTTATTTCTGAAGTCTGAGGCAGCAGTGATAAAATTCAATCTGGGATCGACCTTGGGAATTTGCAAACGAAACAAAACACTTGGCTCTCAAAAGACATTTGGAATCGACCGGTTTCCGTGGATTTTATTTCATCCCCTGTTTTGGATTTGCCAGCTGCTTGGATCCCGGCTTTACAGCAACAGCTCCTGGACCACATGTGGGGAGAACAAGGACCTGCAGGCTGCTCTGCTGACATTCCCACCTCTCAGAGGCATTCGGTGTCTGACACACTGCCAGCTCCTCATCATCTTTCAGAAGAGCTAGCGGCAACTGGAGAGGTAGTGCACCTTTCATTACTGTTGCTGTGAGCTTATAGGCACCTACAGTAAAAAATTCCAGGAGCTGCTGCTGTACCACAGAACTAAAAGATCCCTGAAATCTAACCATGAAGGCTTTTAGCCAATGGCATGTCACCTCCTGGAGAATCCTGGTCAGAGCTAGTTTATGACATAGCCCAGGTTCCAATATACAGTATATACAGTACCTTTCAACCTGAACTCTAACTGAGCATCTTTATTGACTGAGAAACCCAGAGGGTCCTGGATTCTGTTATGAGTAGACAGTATTGGTACAGTATGTATGAGTTATGTCCAATGAGACATTGTGTGATGTGAAACTAGGATTAAAAGACACGAATCTCGCAGGCCAGTGCAAGACCCAAGGAAAGTGGAGGAGGCATTTCTACTCACTAACAAAGTTTTCTGATTTTCTTTAAATTACCGTCATGTGTCCAAACTGTAAACAGAGTCAAAGCGGTCACGACAGATCTAAACTTTAAAGGCACCAAGCTTCAAGAAAACAGGGCAAATGTAAAAATCAAAGCTTTTACAAAATAATTGGCAACTTTCAAAACATTCTGCTTTGTAGCAAAAATGTTCTACCCCACATCATGAGAGTAATTCTTTAAATTACTCCCATGAAGTAAAAAGTTTATAAGAAGTTTAAATGCGCAAGGTATGACACTGTAGGTAAGGATACTGTAAGTCAATTAATAATTAATTTATCTTATTTAAACTTGGTTGTGGAAAATGAACTGAAACTCATTTGCGGAAAACTTGTTCCATCTAGTTAATTTACTGCCACACAAATGATTCAGTTAATGTTGAATTTCTATTTTTATCTCTACCAAAGGATCAGCAATTCGATGAAAAAAAGAAAAATTACTTGTTACCATTCTGGACTAGGTTCATTAAATTCCTATCTGAGGACACGATCTGAACCAGAAAACATTCATTAACAATGGCACAACCACTGAGCTGACCAAGAGCACATCTCATCCCACCAAGGTTCATTTCCGAGATCTTGCATTTCAGTTGTTCCTAATCACGAACGGGGAACACAGTGGCACAGTGGTTAGCATTACTGCCTTGCGGTGCTGGAGACCTGGTTTCAATTCGGGACCTGGGGCGGGGAACAGTTTGTATGTTCTCTGTGGTCTTTTGAGTTTCTTCCAGGTGCTCTAAAATTTCCCCCACAGTCCTAAGACACACTTGGTAGAAAATAATTGTCTTCTGAGAAATTTTCCCCTGGTGCGAGTGTCTGGCTCCACCAAGACTATAAATTGGATAAATGGGGTTAGAAAATGGATGGATAATTACATACTGTAGATATCTCAATCCACATTGTTCTGAAGCATAAAAACCTTACATATTAGCAAACATTGTTTTTTTTTAATTTCGCCAATGTGGACTCGCAACATAGGTTTTGGTCCTTCATAGGCAAAATATACAGTATAAATACTGCATATCCTATACATGTTTTCAGCAACATCAAACATCTTATTCCTGATATACTATACAGTATCTCCACATGTTCTTTCTAGCTCTTTACTCCTATACAAAGGAACTTAGATTAGATACAGTAGCTTAACATAAATTCTGTAACAATTTCTATATTTCCTCTTTTCAACCCCAAAATGTCTTTTAATCAAACTGCTGTCTATTTAACATCCAGTCTGTATATGCTAAATTGATATGCACAATAAGGAATGCCAGCTCTGTCATGTTTTTGCAAAGAAAGCACAAATTGCCTTTTTTTATCTCCTCAGAAAAATATGCTATACTTATACATGCCGATGTTAGGACAGCATGTTAACATTGCAGAGACTGAAGATGAAAATGAACTATTGTTGTAACATTGCTCTGAAGGTGCTGGCCTCATAAGATCCAAAATATTACAAAATTAAGGTCAGGGCCTATACAGCAGAAAAATCAGTAAGATTTGATCACACCTTATTAGGTACACAGAACAAAATAGTGTTTCATTAGTACCTTTTATAATTTACTTGTGCTCAGTTTTAAGTAGTAGTATCTATAGTTAAGACACCATTATGTAACATGTAGTTCATGTGTCTGTATCATTACAATTAAACATTCATGTGTCATTACTAAATAATTCAGCTGACATTTACGAATTTTAAAACACTGAGGTATACAACGCTATATGTCATGTAAGCTATAGCAGAGATTTGGAATTAAACTGACAAACTTCAGTCAAATGAATGACTTTATTCAGACATTATGCTGATTTTTTTTTAAAAAAAACGACATTAGTACTGTGGTTCCAGAGAAAATGATGTCAGTAAACTTCACCTTCATGACTGTTATATGACTTTTTATCAAATAAATTCTTTCCTAAGCAGGGTATCAAATACACATTTTACACACCACTCCAGGACACCCTGCTCCATTTTTTGGGGGAATTGGGACACAACCCAACCCAAGACTTATGTACTGTATCTGTTTGAACTGATTCAAAATGATTCATTCATCAATTCATCCTCGTCAAGTGAGGCTAAAATATCCATCAATTCAGACAGCGCAGACATGGGATGCATAGACCCAACAAGGCATTGCTTTGAAATGCAGATTTTGCCCACCTTGAAAACTAACTCCATTTGTAACTCTATATTCAGGCCTGACATCTCAAAGTAGTTTAAAATACAGTATCCGGAAAGGCGAAACATTTATGCGGGTACCTTCCAGTAGTGAGTAAACACTGAAAATGGGAAAGTAAAATAAAACACAAAATGAAAGAGCGTTTCTTAGCTATAACTACACAATGGATTTTTTACCACCATTGCAAGGCAAGAAAAAAATTGTTTTTACTGTCAAAGCCTGAAACCACTGCCCTATAAAGCATGTATTTTCTCTCCTGCTCAAGAAACAAAATGGAAAACATTGCATTATAATGCATGAAAAGATAACACATGGAACACTAAAAGGTGCTAAAGGTTAATGAGGAATTGATAAGCTGAGCCTTTGCATTTAACAAGCTTGTTGCAAAAGGACAATGCACTTATATCCTCGCCTAGTAAAAATGGAACAAATCAATAGAGCAGTGTTTCTCTTAGACACATGCTATCTTAAACACACAGATGTTCAGCTAAGCCTTCTGGTTTTCTCCATCTCATTGCACACCAGCACAGCTGACTGTCCTTTCTATTTTTTCAAGCAATGTACGCTATTGACTGCAGCAATACCTTGTTTTCCTGACAAATACAAACACTGCATTATTTCCGTTGTGAGAACCCCTTGCTAATTGGCTTGCCTGCGACAGTTTCAAAAGCCATTTAATAGGGTACGCAAAAATGGAGAGCTCTGAACACTGTGAAACCATGGCATAAAAACTGCAGCTTTTGGAGGACTCCATCTCAGTTTTGATTAGGTGCATTTATCAAATCGAGTGATTAAGCAAAGAACGAGAATGCCATGCTGTGATCTTTCCAAATAAACACAAAGTCACATGTTTAAGAGCTGGTTCTTATTGTAACCATCCAACCACATTTTCGAACCACATTATCTCATACAGGGTGACTGTGGTTCAGAGCCTATCCCATCAATCAATGGGCGCAAAGTAGGGTAAACCTTTGATGAGATACCAGTCCGTCGCAGGGCACACATGGACTCGAACGTGCCCACACTTACAACCGGGCCAATTTTTCCAGTAGCCAATTAACCTACCAGTACGTTCTTAGATTGTGGGAGAAAACCGGAGCACTCAGACAAACCTACATGAACACAGGGAGAACACAGAAACTTCATGCAGATGTGAAACTGAACCCAGGGCCCCAGCACTGCGAGGCAGCAATGCTAATCACTGCGTCACAATGCCATCCTCTTAACATGCTACCTTGATTTTATTTTCTGATGTGCATCGACATCATAGCAAGATTTATTTATATAAAAATTCATATATACAGTATATATCCCTACAGTTTGCCTTCGGAATACAAAATTAAACAATCAACATTTCCATTATTGCATTTTGCCAATAAGCAATTCTCCAACCTGTCTACTTTTCTGAATACATAAATACTCAGCACTCCACCTTACCCAATACATCCATTGGCACAGCCAGGTCTAGGAGTAATCAGCCCTCACTGCAATGCACATACTCCATGTCTTTTCTATGGTTGCTACTTGGCCCCACAAGTCCAGGATATTTAGATGGGAGAGGTATTTAATGTATATCCTAAAACAGAAGAAAATTGCAAACTGAGCATTAAACCTTTGTTAAACTAATAGTCGTTGTATATCAGGAGGGGTCAATGACAATAATAACAATATCAGATGACAACACAAAAAGTGTTTTTTCCAAAATCCAAAACATATACCTTTGACTACCCTAACACAGTATTTGAAATCATCATCCTAATTTGTGCATACTTGCCTTTTCCTAATAATACTGATGATCACTGCCCCAAGCTTCTTGCAACAGTGAGGGAAAGTATTTTTGATCACAAAGACAAAACAAAGTAAACTGAAAACATAAATAAGTTAAAAATAAAAAGGAGGGCTTTGAATGCCTTAAAGGACTGCTGTATTGTAATTTCTTTATTCTGTTGTTTATTTTCTCTTCTCAAAAGAAACAAATAAAAACATTTGTATTGTCAGGATACCTCTTGGTAATACAGTAACAACATCTTCTTTGATTTCATGTTTAATGTTCAAATTGCACGTTGTGATTACTTTCAATTTAGAAGCAAATTATAATCGCTGAAGTATCCTGGAACTACCTGTATCCTGTATCCTGGAAGGACAAAAAGCGAGGGAAAAGAATCGTGTACACTCTTTGAATGAGTGTTCAGCGTGTGATCACCAACATATAATAGGACCAACTATATACAGTACACTATTGAAAAATGGCATAAGCATGAGATCTTTCAGAGTATTTTTGGTTTGTTTTAAATGTGAGGTTGCCAATTGGTTTTATACCCTCCCTAATTGCAGTTCACTAGGTGTTAATTAATTATGTTCACCATTACTAATCTTGTACCAGCACTGATGTGATGAAGACAATATGCACACACATACTTGTTTTCAGCTGGCAAACCCACAGCACAAACAGCACAGACGGTGCATCAGAAGGTGCACACAATGTGGCTCTCCCCAATCACAGAGCAAGCTCACAGGTGTTCAGTTAGCCACAGGGGGTTGGGAGAAAATAAGTTAAGGACTGTTGACTAAGGACTGACCTAAGAGGATACTAGGGCAATTGTGATTTCACTTCAAGGGGTCCTGAACACTATCAGTTAAAAGGGAAGTGCAACTCTAATTTTACATTTATATCAAGGTTAGAATAAATCAGCATGGATAAGTGCATTTCAAACCAGAATAACAATAAAATGTACACAGTAACTTGTAAAACCTCCAATTTACATCTCAAAGTAAACAAAATCTCCATTTATGTGCAGCGTCATGTACTGTGATTCAAAAGGGGCAACAAAAGTAAGGCAGTCCTATTACATTGTAAACAAGCAGGCTTGTGAATACATCTTTTAATCCAATAGAAATATTGCTATCAATTTTCTAGATGGTTTTGCCAACAAATACTACTAATTTGTTAGCTGCATGCAGATCACATTGGAAGATTTCTACAGCAAAATGCCTGCTGCATAAATCTGAATTTATTCACTTGTACATAACATTACATTAGTCATTACAGCAACTAGTGAGCAGGAAGGGCTGCCTTATATCACAATGACGACATGGCGGCTTACAGTACTTTCACAAAGTTTACAATTTTGTGTTTAATTTGAAATTTGCCAAATTTTTCTAGGAAGTCAGCGAATTTATTTTGTTACCGAGATTTCATAACTGGTCTGAGAAATGCGGAATGCAGTTCCCCTATTTAGCATGTCTTATTGAGCTACTCAACTGTATGTGACAGCTGAAGCACACTTTTTTTTTAATCACTAATTATTCAATCAGCCTCACCTACAACTACTACTCTTCTACTGCAGGAGGAGAATGAGGACCAGTGCATGCCTTCCTGATTATCATAAAATTACATTTGCCATTTTATTAGAATATGACCACACCAAAAACATATTGCCCAGAAATCACAAACAAAATTCCAATAATTAAAGATTTGTATGTCAGGACTCAAATTTCAACAATTTTAATAGTCCAAAGACTGCATTTAGCACTGTCAGCTTTAACTGTTTTTATGTTGTTAAGATGCAACTGGAATACAGCAGGACATCAGTAGGATTTGATCACATCTTATCAGAGGGTAAGAATAAAGATACGGTTTTTATAACAAGCAATACTGCTGTTTTTATACCAACTAGAAATTATGCAATTTTCTTTAAATCATAAAGTGATGGAGTAAGGGATATTAAATATACACTCTGCTTAACTGCTTGCTTGATATTTTTAAAGCATTTTTTGCACTTGCTAGCTAAAGGGGATAAACAATGTGAATCCCTGGCTCCTGAAATAAGCAAAACATTTTCCAACTCTTATTCACTGCTTATAGCAACGTTCCACAGTGCTCTGCAAAATGTTTCTACCTGCTCCACTATTTCAGAACATTAGAAAAGTTACAAACCAGAGGGGGTCATTCGACCCATCTAGCCCATTTGGCAGTTAGTAGTTAACTGATCAAAGAATGTCATCTAACCATTTCTTAAAAGAAATCAGTGTCAGGCTTCAACAATATGGCAAGGTAGCTTGTTTCACACTCCTACCACCCTTTGGGTAAGGATGTTCCTCCTGTTCTCTGTTTGGAAGTGCCACTTCTAGTGAGTCCTGCATTTAACAGGCTACTGCTCCCTACCAACCCTGAACAACAGACCTCTGCACTCCTTTGTCTCCACTCCAGGTTTTTTTTTTTAACAATCCGTTTAGCAGAAAACACAATAAATGGAACACAAAACAGCAACGCAGGTTATTAGGTTCCTACAAATTGTGTGTGCTCCTACCAAATGTGGCCATTAGGTCTGTACTGAAGACATTTAGTTAAAAACCGCTTAACATGGTCAGCTGTCCATGCCTGGCTTTGGCACTGAATGTAGCAACTATGAGCAGCAGCCAGTAAGGTCAATGTCTTTTGCCTTAGTTGAAACTATGGGGCAAAAAATCTCAATTTAAGTGCTCACCTCCTATATTTCTTCCATATTCAGTGAAAATAATCTGCTTTAAAACTAATATACTCACATTTCATCCATTATCCATTTTCTAAATACTTCATCCAATTCAGGATCATGGGAGAGCCTGAGCCTATCTTAGAAAGTAACAGCCACAAGGCAGGCTACAATCTATATCGGATGCCAGTCCACTGCAAGGCAGACACAGGTACAAACACAGACATGCATATACACACACATCTAGGGCCAATTAATCTACCAGTATGTCGTTGGAATGTTCATTTAGCTGACTGTTGTGACTATTGATAACTACATAAAAAATTTTTAAAAGTTTATTATCTCCCATTTCAATTGGATGCTGCTTCTCACATAACTACAGGATGTAATGGACTACAGGTTGCAAAACATGACTCTGGACCATTTTTCAGTTTAAACAGCAATTGAAAACTGCACAAAAGTCAGACTGCATTAAATATATGACACATAATAATAATTAATAATTGCTAACACTTATGTAGCACTTTTCTGGACACTCCATCCACCACCACCAATGTACAGCCCCACCTGGATGATGTGACGGCAGCCATAGTGCGCCAGAACGCTCACTACACATCAGCTATCAGTGGGGAGGAGAGCAGAGTAATGAAGCCAACTCATAGATGGGGATTATTAGGAGGCCATGATTGGTAAGGGCCAATGGGAAATTTGGTCAGGATGCCAGGGTTACACCCCTACTCTTTTCGAGAAACGCCCTGGGATTTTTAATGACCACAGAGAGTCAGGACCTCGGTTTTATGTCTCATCTGAAGGATGGCGGGGTTTTTTTTTACAGTATAGTGTCTTTACTATACTATACTTTACTATACTGGGTGCAGGGTGAGTGCCCCCTGCCAGCCCCACTTACAGTTCTTCCAGCAGTAACCTTAGTTTTTCCCAGGAGGTCTCCCATCCATGTACTGACCAGGCTCACACCGGCTTCAGTTGGTTGCCAGTTGTGAGTTGCAGAGTGATATGGCTACTGGCCACATCTTTTTTTTATATCAGTAACTCCATTTTACACTTGCTATATACTTGTAAATTTCTATAAGTCAAAAGAAAAGAGATTAAAGAATTCTGATTGGGTTAATTCCTGGCCTCAAGGAAAAACTGTACACAGGTTAGTCTAACTGAATCCCTTCGGTTGTGAAAAGAGTAGCTTATAAGGAGTTTTTATGCAAAATCCTAAAAGATCGACAAAAGCAACATGAAGGACTACACAAATGGCTCAGGGATCTGTCAGGAATCAGCTTGATGGGATCAATAAGCTGCTAGCTACAAGATCAATAAGGTACTAGCAAGCAAATGAGCAAGATGGGACATTTGGCCTCCTCTTGTTTGTACCTTTCTTATGTACTTAAAACACAGGAAAAAATAGTATCACTAATAGTTTTAACAAGATGTTTTTTCTCTGCATCTTGATAGGCCTTTGTATAGCAAATCATAAACATGGTAATATGTTGAAAAACGCTTCCAGGTCAGAATGAAATTCTACTTAAACCAATCTGTAAGTGAGTATTCTAAAGAATTAATTAAACTATGGTATCCCCTGTGGTTTAAAAAAATGCTCACATTTTTAGAAGGATTACCATGAACAGTCATGAACTGTTTTCTAATGAACCCAAGAATCATTTTAATTCCGCCATAATTAACCGTCTGTAACTTAAAAAATCAGTTTTTGCAGGTTGCTCCTGGACAGCCACCTTATGATGTGGCTGGCCTTGAAAACAACAGTGGGACTGTGAAAAATTCTTCATCTCTTTGTATGAATTTTGAACTCTTACCCCAATTTTAAGAGAATTCCAAAACTCAAGGATTTATTCAAAAACACAAGGAAACATGTTTAGTGGTTGTGGAAGCAGACAGTAAAGCAATAAATACTTTTAAAACTGTATAAAATGATTTTACTCTGAACCTACAGTACAGTATATTTGAGGAGGAGGTTAAAATGATTGACTGAGGTGATCAACACATAAAACTGATGCTCAACTACAAAACTCAGAATTGATTAATCAGCACTAGGGGAAAGAAAAAAAAAACAATCCTAATCATATTACATTCTCATTTTATTGTATATTACATATAAGATGGCACTAACACAGATGGGATAAAGTTCACATATTAATTTTCATATCATTTTAGTCTCTCCTAGTAAACAATCGAAAAAATATTGTGTAGTCTTCAACGGTGCATTGGTCAATATATACAGGTAATTTCACCTTCCTTTGGTTTGGTTTACATTATGACACAAATTGTTCCATATCTACGGTTAAAGTCTCCATGTAGGTTTTTAGCAACAAACATAATTGCACAACACAGCTATATCACTGCTACTCCTATATAAAATATAATGTCATGTCTTGTTTAGGGAAAGAGCTCCAAATCTGCAACCTTAAGTTTGAACAACCTTTGTTTCAGGGTTATAGCTTTTGAAATGCTAACGACTGAAATCTATTAAAGTAACGCAGGATACAAAATGGAATGCTGTGTTGTGTACTGTTATCAGGCGTAAGGAAAAGCAGCCCTCTTCTCCACGGGGAGTGCTTTAGTGTGCTAGGGGTTAGTTAGCAGAAAGAAAGAACAGCCTCAGAGGGATTATGTATGGAAAGCAGGAAGGGACAAAAGCCTGACAACCCCATGAAGAATGTAACTGTGCCAGGTGGGAGGAAAGAGAGGGCTTCGACAGCAATTTACATTCTAAAGAATAGGCAGCCAAATTCAATGAAGTGTAGCTTGGTCATTCATGGACAGCACTACTTTACAGTAGAGAATGCACATATAATCATGCGTCAAGAAAAAGGAATGTTAAATCACGTTAGGTGCTCAATTAGAAGGTACAAATGCCTGAGAAGTCAGTGCAGCTGTATGAAGGCAAGGATTTTCAGCACAATTCAACTTTTTGTGAACACCTTCTTACGTAAAGCCACCTTAAAGCACTTTACAAAATGCAGCCAAGATTCACGTGTACATAGATTACAATACAATAAAGTTGAATAATTGAAAGTTCTTTTGATCCTTTAAAAAGCACACTTTGTGACATCATACAATAAAACAGAGCCATCACTTAGACACATACTTTAGAAAGCCATAAAAGTAGATCTCTTTTGTATGTGTCAAAGCATAAAACTGTTCACCTTATATTTTTTAGAAACATAAAAATATAAAAGAAAAGGGAAATGCTTTTTAAAACTAAACAAGACACAAAAAAAGGTCCAGGGATTAAAATAAGCTTCCTACTGCAAAGACATCCAGCATAATACAAAGCACACTTTTGTGTAAACATTGCTCCGATAATGGAGAAAAGTAAATATACAGTATACATACTGTATATATTTTAAAACACAGCTGTTTTCTTTGCACATTTCTTTAAAAAAGCAACAGTTATGAAATATCCACTAGACTATCTTGATTTACGTACAAAGCCTGCAGCTAGTAAAATCTTCTCTGTAATGGGAGTCTCATCTTCATTGCCCATCATCAAATGGCAATTAAACTAAAGATTTGTGGAGGACCTGTCCAATGGTAACATCTTTCCAGCAATCCATTTTTCAAAGTAGCAGTATAATAATCAGGAAATTTGCTTTTGAGAATGCAATAACTTGTTTTTGCCTACTGACCATCCATGAACAAACACTGCCTACACTATGTAGCTATGACCTACACAATACATTCACAATCACAGCCTGTTAAAGAACCCACAATGCTGTCTGTAAGGAGTCATCATATCTCCCTTGGGATTTGACTGATGAGCTATCAGAACTTTTTCCAGCAGCCTTTAAAATCATACTTTGTATCCTTTTAGTTTTTTATGACATTTGTTATGCATTGTACAAGATATGAAACTGCCAACTGATGAGTAAACACTTGCAACAGAAATCTTATTTTTGCAAATATCCAATAAATACAGCGTACTGTATGTTACCATATGCCCTGAACAAGCAAGCAAAAACATTTTTAAAAAATGAGGAGGGGGTCCAGAGTGGCTAAGCTGTCAAATTACTCTGGCAGTGCAAAATCATTCGAGTACCTTCAGGACAAGGTGAGCTGCAGTCAATGAAGAATAAGACAGTGGCCTAGAGCAGCTCTCCTGTGTTGAATGGTCACCCAGAACCCTGGGCTGTACTGTATCTGGAGGTATCACATCTCTTCTGAAACTGAGAAATACATTTGTAATGCAGAATCTCAGCACATGACAAAGCAATAAGACCAACAGCCCAATACCAGCATTTGAAGCTTTCCGAATCATTCGCTATGTAGTACTGTTACAATCTCTTGTGACATGAATAGTTTGGAAACGCAGATGAAGTGTAGCAATGATGATGGCACAGCCACAATTGCATAGAAAGTACAAATGTGTTTGTTGTGAGGTGCTGTGTTCCACGCACAAATACTGAAAAATCACAATTAACCAAAGAAAAAAAAAACACAAAAAACTATATTCACAAGAATATGTACACCGATTACTTTCAAAAAGTATATTGCTCTAGGCAGCTCCTACTCAGAAGTAATACACAAGCTTTCTCCTTTCCAGTGGAGCTCTTTTTCTAGCTAAAGCTCCTCCTTCTAGAAGGTTCCATTATAAGGCAGAATGGCCGAGCAGTCTAAGGCTCCGTGTTAAGGTTGCAATTGTCTATAGAGGTGGAAGTTCAAATCCCACTTCTGAAACCATAAGTACCAAGACATCAGGGGTGAAAAAAGTTTATATCATTACAGTTTCTGAAGCGCAATATTAATTAAATAAAAGCAAGACTAAATCTGCAGCCTTTAAAATGCCCATTTGCTTATGATCAAACTGGAGCACAGAAATTCAGACATACCGACTACTTTTGAACTGATCTAAATGAAAAATTATCAGAACTTGTAATGACCAAAATCATGTTACACAACCCAAATTACACATTTTTGCATGCATTTAATTTCAAAACTTTTACACTCAATAAAAAAGAGCTTTTGATTGATTTCCTGGTATCTTTAATGTTGTAGTTTTAAAAAAAAATGCTTTTGGAAGTCATAAGAAGTAAAATGCAAAAATAAATTAATAAATAAAAGACTACCTGGTGACAAAGAAAACAAAAAAGTGATTTCATTTCCCCTGCAGTATCTTTAGCAGGCTAGCAAATCACTGAGAAAGTTTCAGGGGCCTAACACAGCTGTTTAATTACCCACTTGTGATTATAAATTATGGTATAAAAGGGGAAGTTTAACTGCTGATTATAACATTTAAATTAAAATGCCGACTATCAGAGGGCTGGAAAACTCCCGAGGAATTTGAGATGAGAGTCAAACAAACACCTCGAAGGAAAAATATTACTGGAGCACCAGAGGTAAAAAGAATAACCAGGTAGATTAATAGAGCAGTGGACAAAAACAAAGACACACAAATATACAGACATTTTACAAACAAGCAGATTGTCTGGTAGTTCCAAATGCATCACACTGGCTTTCCAAAAGTATCTGGAATTCCAGCAAAAAGGAATGCTAGTTTTAAATAATATTTAGACAGCTATATTTGCTAGTCTCTGATGTTTTCAGTAAAATATTTCTCAGGGATTTTCTGCCTACATCTTTTATTAGTCTGCATCATATTTTGCAACAGTATGTCGGTTATAGGAAGACAGCTTCACCTAAATCGGTCTTATCTTGCTCATACAAAATGTGGGCTGAACACTACTTCCAATGAGAAGAAACCCTTGCTTTTACTTGACAGTTAAGAATTAGCAGAGGATGAACAAGCAGAAAACAATATAAAGTCCATTGGGCAATAAAGGTGGGATTTAGGTAGTGTTAAAAGCTTTTTTTAGAAGTCTAGGGCTACTTTTAAGAAAATGACAGGTTGAGAGACATTCAACAAGTAACTCTAGAGCAATCTTTTGTTCAATGCCAATAAATGCACAGCTTCTTCTCCAATCTCCTCCCCCAAACTGTGACACTAAAGTGAACTGCAGCCTCCCTGCATTAAGAACTGCACTATACAAAAGGCAGTCTGTTATTGCAAAGCACTGCTCTCACAAGGGAACCGACTCCTTCAAATTGCTCCTGGGAGCCGCTCGAAGAATACAGTACATCTATAGCAGAGAACATTCATAAAATGGAGCTTTAAAAAAGGATGATAATTTCATAGTAAAATGTAATTGTTTCTTCTGCAGGAAGCCTGTTTCTCATGCTTGCGAATTTCTCCATCAAATCTTTGTATTCAAAATAACACGCTGTCTTTTTAAAAACAAAAGCTACTGTATCGTTAATCAAGTTTTATGTAGCTGATGCAAATCAGTAAAAGTAAAAACATAAACCCATAGCTGCACTAGGAATTAATTAGATGATTATCTTAAAAGGCACTATATACAATTTATTATAGCCATTAAATCAGTAAAGAACTTTAGGTTCTGGAAGGATGAAGGTCAATACAACAGCTCATTTAATTGTGGGCCATCATCCACAGTCAATTTAACACAGCATATTACACAAACAAGTATAAAGCATCACATGCAGGTAACTAGAATATTGAAAACATGAAAATATACAAAAAAGTCTTGAACTGACAGAGGTTATTGCAAATTTCATCATTCCTATTATGAAAATAAAGCTTAAAAACTTAAGTACGTCCATAAGCATATTTATTACTTCAATTTTACGTTTCTACAAAAAAAAAAGCACTGGCCAAAGTTCAAAGTTGCACAACCACAGTGATTCTTGAATTGATGGCTACAGCATGAACTGAGAGAACACAATGAGCTCTGTTTCCAATGTGGAACAGAAAAGGCTTTGTGAAAATTTGATACAGGTATTCAAACTACTGGCAGAAAGTGAAAAAGAGTCATCTAATGAGCTATTCTGAGCTCAGCTAGGACACTGGGACTCGAGGAGACAAATCTAAGTGAAGTGGAAGCATTTTCAGGATAGAACATATAAAGCACATTTTTATATAAAGAGTTTTGGTATGTGGAACGGTGCCTAATCGTACTGCAGAAGCCAAACAATCGGATCCTTCCAAAAGCACCATGACAAGATGAGGGCTTTGGGTCAACAAGCTCACTGGAAACAAAAGAGCAGGATGAGCCAATGGCCTCCTTTCATGTGTAAACATTTAATGTTCTTAAATGGTCTAAGAATAATGTCTCCTAAAAGCCCAAAGGTTCCCAAAAATGCTTTCTATAGAGTGCAGTATATACTATATGTAACTGGCTAAGAAGAAAACAAAATCTGTTGCAACAAGATATGTAGACCCACCCCCAGCAATCCTCCACACAGCAGGGTCACTGAAACCATGCTTCTGCAGAATGCTAATTCTTCAGAATTGCTTTCTTAAGCACAGTATTTTGTGAAAGCAACAAAAGATTTAACAAGACTGGGTTTTTCGGATTGTTAAAAGTTGTCTCCATTAATTAAGTCAGAAACACAACAGAGAATTAAATATCGGGTCACCAATTCTGATGACTACAGTGCTATGTAGAGTTAACTGCAAAGAATCTCCGTGCTGTTGTATTTGTTTAATATTAGGACAGTTGTGAGTTTTTATATAGGGAAACTTTCTAAAGCAGAAGCATCACTTTCCATCTTCTGAACACTCATAAGAACATGAAAAAGGTTAAAATGACAAGCTTCATTTGCCGAGAAGCCCTTTTCCTTAAATAAAGATGCAAAATAATTTTCTTCAGCAATTACAGTAAAAAGATTGAAAGTTTGAAAGCAGGAATGGAAGACTGCTTTTGCTGAACAGTCTAAGTGGTTTTGTAGTGGACCAATAATTTTGATGTCTAAGCTGAGTAAGACAAATTGCAGAGATCTCCAGCTCCTGGAGCAGGCAGTTAAGCTTAGCGCTCAAACTATCCCAATGGAGTAGTCTCATTTCCTTCCCTGGGGTCATGAAAAGCAATCAAAGTGTCGAGCCGGCTCACTAGAATCTTACCTTTGTGCCTAATTACTCTGCACAGCAACTCCAAAACCTAAACCTGCATAATGCAGGACAAGACAGCTAAGAGAGACTAGGTCATAAACTAGCAGGAATGTTTCAATACTCCACTTGAATGAAAACTTGATTCCTTACCTGCCTGACTAAAACTGAGTTTTCTGAGCTTGATTCACAGAATTACTATTACTGAAAAGCTCCTGGTGGCATGGTGGCACAGTGGTTAGCATTGTTGCCTTGCACCACTGGGGCTCTGGGTTCCATTCTAGACCTGGGGTGTTAGCTCTGTGGAGGTTGTACATTCTCCTTTTGTTCGTGCAAGATTCCTCCAGGTGATCTGGTTATCTCCCACAGTCTAAAAACCACACTGGTAGGTTAACTAACATTTGAGTCTGTGTGTGCCCTGTGATGGACTGGCGTCCCATCCAGGGGGTGTGCCACCTTGCACATGTTGCTTGCCAGGATAGGCTCCAGCCCTTCCACATCCATTTAGTGGATAAAGTGGTTTGAATATGGATGGATGGCTGGCTAAGGAGCTCTAAAGGAGTTGCAGTCAAAGTTTTTCCCTCTTTCACTACTGGAGATATGAATTCATCCTAACTCCAAGACATGGCAACTCATCATTGGCTCAGCTGCATCAAAATTACGATCGGAGACACTGATTTAAGGAGAGCAAGTCATATTGTCCGGATTGGTTCCACTACTGGTTTTCTATCTAGCTTTGCGTTTCAACACAGCAAGGTGACAAAGCATCTCCACTTACTGTATTTAACAGAAAGAAGCCCAGTCCACTTTTTGTAGCAAGCATTTCAACCTGTTCTAAACTCAGAAGCAGCCTGACCACCGTTTAAGACCAGAGGGAGGCTGCAGCACAGTCTGAAAAGCTAATTGCAATAAAGCGTTAAGCCTGTTTTTCTTCCCCACTTCATTTCTCACTATAATATGTGTATTCAGATTTTAACACCAAATTCCACTAATGTAAAACACCAGAGTTTGAAGGTCAAACTAGGTATTGAAACTGCAGTGTAGAAAATCATGGCAACCATGCATCTTGATTTATCTCACCATTTACACTAACGGCTGAAACTAAAGTATCCATATTAAGTACAGAGGGGGAAACATGCTATACGTTTACTGATGTTTCAAAAGCATACAGCAATTTCTGAAGTGAAAAGATTTTTTTATAGACCTAAAATACTATCTGCACAATAGCTATATTCTGTTCTCTGCCTTTGCATTCCGCTTCAGGGCAGTACCTTTATGGCAGACTGTATTTGATCCACAAGCTATTGCTGTCAAAAGTAATCCTGACCCTTTTGTCTACAAATCAAACTTGTGTTGACACATGTATAATGAATATGTAGCAATTTTCACTATTATTTTGTAACTTTTTCATTTAATTGCAAAATTTTCTATTCAGCCCAACATTACAGCCCGTAGGTTTCATTGTTTAAATGATCAAAACGTATGAATACTGTAAGGTGAACAGCTCTTAAAACAATACTAGTGGTATAATAAGCAGATGAAGTCTCTGGAGGAGCTGCGGACTTCCATTCAAAGGAGCACAGGTTCAATGAAAAGAGGGACAGGCTTAATAGAAATAAGGGCATTTCAATCACACAGCTGTCCTTCAGAATCATGTATGATTCCTTTAAAAATATGGTGCCCTTCACTGCCTCAATGTTAGATTTAACCATTTCTCTCCCAGACTGAAAAACTGGCCCTATTGTGCAGTATACCTTGGACAGAATGTTGTACCTCAGCTAACAAAAACTTTCACACTCCTCTTTCACTCTAACACATCAACTCTAAAAACTCTATCACACCAAAATGATGGCTTAATACTAAAAAAAAGAAATGTACATTCTTACCCAAATACCATATTCAATGGAGTTCATGTGAGCTCACTATTGACCCAAAAATTAAATGTACAGTTTTCATTAACTGCATGAAGAATCAAAGTGAAAATAACATTCAAAACTGATGTCTTAGTGAGATGAAGCTGTTTCTTGCATGTACAACGATCAGAAATGAAAGCTGGCTGTTTGTCTAGTCTCAGTCATTGATTTATTAACAGGTTAGTGATCGAAGAACCTTGTTGGGTGGTTTCGTAAAGGATCTCCAGAGAAAATTCTCCCAGAAGATATTGGAAATTTGCTTTACGAAATCGAGATCTTATGTCTGTGGATAAACTGCAAGCATTTTTTTTTATTTCTGAAAACTATTAATCACTACTTTTCTATCCATCCATTTTCTAGCTGCTTCTTCCAATTTAGCATCACAGAGGAGCCAAGGCCTATCCTCGGCAAGCAACAGGCACAAGGCAGGGTACACACTGGATGGGACACTAGTCAAATGCAGGGCAGGCACACAGACAAACACAGATGCTCACACCTAAGGTCAATTTTCCCTTGAACTACTTAGACTGTGGGAGAAAACTGGAGCACCCAGAGGAAACCCACTTGAACACTTGAAGCACATGCAAACGCCACACAGATAGCATACAGTACCAGGTGTGAAAATGAACCCACAGCCCCAGTGCTACGAGGCTGCAATGCTAAGCACTGCATCAGCGTGCTGCCCTTTACAACTTTAACCGTGGTAAATATAAAATAACCGACAATTCCTAATTACAAACATTGTATAAAAAAGTACTTGAAAGATAAACTTGACTTAATTATTGCCTCACTTTAAACAATGAGTTTATCTGTTCCGAAACTCTCCCAACTTCCATTTCACTCTGAATAATCTATGAAATTTAAAATACCTAATATTATGTATTCAGCAGACTGCATCTGGAATAAGGGGCAAGTTCAGATTGCAATACAGCAAATTTCTGCAATGCAGTGTATGAGACTATTGCTGTGAGACACACAAACTTTTTGTATTGTTCCCAAAAGACACAAATGGTACATGAATATTTTCCAACACAAAAAGTTATTCTTGAGACAGGTGCACTGATATATTCTAAAGCATTGTGAAATTGGAGCTAAAAACATAATACATACTATAATATATCTTAACTTTGGATTACTCTTTAACCTACCCTGTTTTACTACAGCCTTCTACTTCTGCCTTTAATTATGAAAGACATCAAAATGTATGATTAGAATAAATAAATCATTCTTGTGTATCTATACAGCAGCTTCTCCCACAGGAATCCCATTTGGCTTCAATCATGAAACATAACCCTACTGCCCACACTTATGAAACTGCATAACCATATTTGACCTATCCCTGCCCTGCCTAGAGAAGAATTAGGTCTGGAGACTTAAGAGCACAGGCTACTGCATCTAACTTCCAACCTCAAAGCTAAAACAGGGAACCTGTACAGGACTGTGAGATGTCTTCTTATTTCTAAGAAAAATTAATGTTCCAAGTTGTGTTCCCCCAGTTTATCCTGAACATTTAGTACATAAAACATTTCAAACTTCCTTGACAGTTTTTCATGTTTTTGCCACCAGGCCTTGAATAAACACCAAACAAAAGTGAATGATCTAATGCCTTGCACTACTTGCATGATGTTCTTTCTTAAATCTTAGAATTAAGAATTCCTTTGAAGCCAGGTAACATTTTAAATCCCATTAACACTGCTCAGAACAAAATATCACGGCATTCATCACATATATTGTATGAGGTACGAAAATTAATTTCTGAGCTTCTAGTAATACTGTATATGTTGGTAAAATAAACATTAGTATCCCAAGAACCCTTTATTTGTTGTCAAATTGTTTTCGCAACACCAGCATTTGTTAATTATCAGCTGGTTCTACAATACAATTAACCAAACAGGCTCAAATGCCAATAAAGAACATTTTGGTTATGGTTCATGTGGACTTTTGTATTTAGCTGCATTATTTCATAGCACTTTTAGTTATGTAGATTACATCCACATATACAATATGGAAAAGAAGTTGATTTTTGAAAAGACAAAGTATGACACCACAAACACCCTGTAAGACTAATGAATAATACTGCTATTTTCACCCCTCCGAAATAAAATCAATTTATGGATCATAACAATATTGAGTACTGATTGCCATCTAGCAAACCGCTTGTATATCATTAGATTTTAAGGAGGATTTATTATTGTATTTCGCTTTTCAAATTACTTAAATGGTAATAAAAACAGATGCCCTCCCAGAAAACTGATACCTACTGAACAACCGATACATTCTGTAGGCAAACCCATCAAACAGACACTGACGACATTCCCTTCAAAAGGAGGAATATTTCCACTTAACCACAAGAGTGCAAAAAAAGTTAATTAGTTTTATACTTACACTCTACTAACACCTGCGAGCTTTATTTTTGAAAACTGTTAGAATTTTACGGAGACATTAACCCATTATAAGAAAGATTTTATATTGCACAAAGCCCTGTAAAGCATTTTTAAAATAAGTGGCAGAACGTAACGAATTTTGAAAAGAGCTTTTTTTTCTAGAATGTGTAACCTTTGTAGTATTGAAAATAAACACTTGTTTTTTACTAAAACAGACTTTTTAGTAAAACTTCTGATGATATAAGGGGTGACGACATGGCATTTTCATAAAGAAGACCTCATATCTCCTATCTTACTGTAAATGTTTGCACAGAGCAATTCAGCACTGGATGTTTTTTTAAATGACTTGCAGGACCCCTTTATAAATCATGCGCTTATGTGTCAATGCTTCCCGGTATTCTAAGTGAGCTCAACACCCCCACCAATATGGGCTGCTGGTCAGGAAAGGTCTCATTTCCCCTCAGCACCACTCCAGTTTTTCAATCGCTGGGTCACTGTTCTGCACAACATGCTGTGTTCACACAAAACAGGCACTGACAACAAAACCAGTCAACTTTAGTGTAAGGGAAGATGGACCTGCTGCTAGAAATGTCAGCTCCCTTTAATACAGTTCATTTTCTGGAATTGGTACAGTGTTATCAAAGTTTCACAGTACGTTAATTTAATGTCTTAGTTTATCATATCATGTCTGTTACTGCTCTTCCTTGTTTGTTTTGAACCAGGATACTATTCACCTCTGTGTTTTACGGAAGTATAGGTATATAACCACCATAAACTATAAAATGCACTGATTTTCAGACAGAATCACATATTAATGCTGTGGCAAAAACATACTTGTTAATCATGCTCCAACAACATGCTCAATTTTAAAACGCAGCCTAGAGCCACTGAAAGAAAGCATTTGAGGAGAAACTCATTGAGCACAATTCCGCAAGAAGATTGAGGAGGATGTCAGCAGCAAGTCAAAGGATTATCCTTCAGTGAACACCATGAAGTTGATGATGAAAAAAGGCTAAGATACCGCATTACACCAAACTCCCTACGACTCAAACAGGTACCCACCCTGCCTGGGCCTTTGAGGCATGAAGTCCTGAAAAAGGAATAGTCTCTCACTTTAAACATCAAGTCCATACCAAACAGATTAACATAATGCCTACTAATACCTCCAACAGGTCTCAGTTACTGTAGGTTCAGATATTGGAAGAGTCAAAGGTCCATACAAATATCAACACTAGAAATAAACAAAATAACCATACTTGTCCAAACAAGCAAATAACGCAGTGTAAGGAGAGCCTAGCCAATACCGCCTGAACTTTATTTTCGCTATTTCTAACACTGGTAAACCTCTAACTGCGTTTTTTTATTATAAAACAAAAACACGTGAAAACTCCCCCCTTTTTAGCACCAAAACAAGAACAATTGAGTAATTTGTATCCTTTATCAGTGCACTGAGAACTTGGGAGAGTACAGCTACTTCTACTACAACTTATGATCTCTACTGGTAAACGCTATTTTTGCTAAAAGTAACTTTTGCCAACTTAAAGGTTTTGTTACTCCAGTGTTTGTTATTGTAACATTGCACGGCCATACAATTCACAATCAGTACCAGTCATTTACTCTCTTTGCTACGTATTTTATAAACAACATTTAACAGTTATCACAACCACTTCGCTAGAACCATAGAATCAACACCACGTTAATGCAGCATCTACAAAAGGCCAGCACACTAATTAAAGAACCTTGATAACTAGCCCTCGGATTGAACACATGATATACTACAGCAGCAATTAAATTTGGGGAACATGTTCCAAAGAACGTGCTCGCTCTGGATTTGTTCAAATACTGCGTTTTCCTCTAAGCAAATGCAAAGACAAATTCTGGCCGTTTTACAAATTCCTGCAACATGGGAACTAAGTGGAAGTCTGTAAAATGATAGCTGATGATCAACGTGGTAAAAAAAAACAACACTTTCCCTGTTCTAACGCATAGCAAACATCCAGATGAAAAAAACAAGATAATAAACATCCGTATACACAAGTCATGGGTATCGGCACGTCTACCGCTCCCCAAAAGTCATTCAAGTTTTCCAAGATAACCCCATTATTTGTTTTTTTTTAACGTCCCGTGATTAAAGCGTGTACGGCATGAAATGATACATTCAGCACTTCTCACATTTGCAACAATTACGGTGATGCACAGTTCACTGAAGTGCTGCATTGCAATCATTAATAATCGCATTCAGAAAAAAAGAAAAGCATGTGAGAACTGCATAGCTGTATCCGAAATTGTTGAACGTGCTATGTGTATTGTTACAAGATTTTTTTTTAAAAGGCCTTTTTGTCCGGTGTAGCTGTGGTAGGCATGTATCGTGCTGTAGCCGTAGTACTGTATCTGCAAGCTCTTCCAGAATAAAGCAACCCATACTCTCAATGGCACCGCATTACCCGACTTACCTCTCAATGCACCCAAACTGCGCTCTTTCTCCCTGTCGCCCGGATCCCCCCACCCTCCCCCCTCCTCTTTTCACAAAATGGGAAATTTGTCTTTTTCCTCAACGCAGCCACTTCTCCATGTTTTTTTTTTCCCAGCCTGGACTTCCAGTATCAGCAGGTGGACGCGCCTCTGAAATGATGGAGCCAGAGCTCTTTTCTCCCCCCTACAACTCCATTTTTTTATTTTACGGCATTCTTCATATTCCACGAAACAAACAAGGACTTTAACCGTTTCATTTTTCCATGCGATTCCCACGTTTCAAAGTAGTGTCATGTTTTTTAGACCCCAGATTCCTAATTCATGGCGCCCCTTCGGCTGTTCTCCACCATCTACAACAAGGTGCTTGATGCTGCCATTGTTACGCGTTTCTCTTTTTTTTTTGCAGCTGGGTCCCCCCCCCTTCTTGATAAACGCACGCTCCCTTCTCTCTTTCCTTCTCTCCGACCTGTCATAAAGAGCGCGCTCACCCCGTGCACGCGGGGCCGCGCATTACATCGGGAACGCGCTCAGCAGAACAGGTGCCTCCTGAACGAGAGCGAGCGAACTTCGCTTGATGCCAAGGCTCACCAGGAAAAAGCCTTCCTGTGTGTCTAGGGTGGGGGAGGGCTGTTAAAATGCCGATTTAAGGGCAGACTCAGGGTCACAGCAGCCCTTTGTAAGAAAGATGGTGCTTTGTTTCTAAGGGACCGCTTATGGTAACACTCCACAGTATTACTTGGTGAAATACACCCTCATCAATCACTGTAACTGTGACATTTGAGCACACTTTTTAATTGTTTTAAAAGTTACCTTCGTACATGCACATACCTATATAACATACATGTTTAGGAGTGTATATAGTAGCACACAAAATTATTAACACCTGTGAAATGTATTCACTAAGTCAATTACAAAAAACTGATGGCACTCAGTAATTACCACTAAGTGCACCTAAAAGCAGTAGAATTTTCATAATAATTTATTGCATTTATAAACTGCCTTTCAAAGTATTCCAGCCCTTCCTATGAATTCCCATTTTATGACATTAGAAAGTGATGCATAAATGTTTTTCTGAATATATTTTAGTGAATTTTGGTTCACGCAGGAAAAAGAACCAGACACCACTCTAATTTGGCACACAAGTACCTTTTATTAAGCCTCCATCAGCCAGCTATGGGCAAGGCAAGGTACACCCTGGACAGGTCAAGTACAAGCCAATCATACTGTAAATGGGGACAATTTGGAGGCCGGAGTAAAAGCCGAGGAGGGAAATGTGGCCTTGACACCGGGATAACTCCCTACACCTATTGAGAAATGCCCGGGGATCTTTAATGACCACAGAGCCAGGACCTTGGTTTAACACCTCATCCAAAAGATGGCACCCACTACAGTATAGTGTCCCCGCCAATATACCGGGGCATTATGACCCATACAGAGCGCAGGGTGTGTGCCCACCGCTGGTCAAACTAACACCTCTTCCAGCAGCAACCATAGCTTCCCAGGAGGTTTCCCATCCAGGTACTGACTAGGCTCACCCCTGCTTAGCTTCAGTGGGTAGCCAGTTGAGAGCTGCAAGGTGACATGGCAGATTCAGGTTACACATTAAGGGACAATAACACAGGTAAACACTAAACTGCTGTTTACACAAATGCGATTGGGATTATTTACATTAGCTCTCAGTGCACCATCCCCTGGCTACAACTTCCAGCCTGCTCTGCAGTGCATGCACTACCTGGGTGCGTGTCCTCCTCATCACCCAGCGAGGGCGCTACACTGCCCCCATCTGAGGCTTCCAGCATCTCGCTGACGTCAAACAAACCCCACAGGCTGTACTTATACTCTGCAAGCTTCTGGGGAACCCTGTGTGACCGCCCACTGAGACGCAGTGAAGGCTGGCAACCCGTCAACTCGCCACCACAGGGCAGCTTCGGGCCAGGCTGCTCCCCGGGCTCCTCCGGGGCTTCCCCACCAGTTGTCTCCAACTAAGCCCAATAGCGTGCCAGGCGATCCCAGGGCAGGACCACCACCCTCCCCCACTTTTGCAACCGGACCCTGTAGCAGACCGTGCCCACTACCCCCAGGACCTCGCTGGGCCCCTCCCACGACGGCACCAGGCTGGAAGGTAGGCCTCCCGCAGCGCATGTTGTAGTACCTCTTTTGCCAGATTCCTGCCTTTGTCAGGTGGGTCCAGGCAAAGCTGTGTACCCAATGCATTCACTGCTACAAGTGCCACTTGTAGTCTGGTCCAGCTGGCAGAACCAGCTCATCCCTGGGGGGCGAACCAAAGGCCAGGTCAACCAGGGTACGCATCTCCCTCCCCAGCATCAGGGATGCTGGAGTGCACCCGGTGGACTCCAGGACCGCAGTCTAGTACACCCAGATCACGAGGGGGAGATGGCGGTCTCAGTCCTGCTGGTGCCAGGAGAGCAGGGTGGCCAGCTGTATGGAGAGTGTCCGGTTAAAACGCTCCACCAACCAATCGCTCTGGGGATGTATCAGGATGATCCCCACACCCTGGCACACCCAGGCGTAGAACTGGGATTTTAAATTCCACCCCTGGTTGCTGTACAGATCTACCAGTACTCCCAGCCAGGCAATAATCTCCTCCAGCACGGTGTCAGCCACCGTGGGTGTGCTTGGGTCCAGTAGGGCACAGGCCTTGGGCCAGTTAGTACCGTAGTCCATGGCCACCAGGACGTAGCAGTTCCCGGCCTTGGTATGTGGAAACAAAGGGGGGGACCCTTTTGCGCCACGCACACTGCGCACATCCTGCAGTGCCACGACCCAGTGAAATGCCCCTGGAGGCGCTGTAGGGTTTTTGTCGAGCTGAAGTTCCCCATGCCCACACGAAGCACCACCTCATGGAGCAGCTGCGGCACCATTAGCTGCCGCCGGATCACGCTGCTGGAAGGTACCCGCAACCCCTGGTGTAGCACCCCATCCTTCACCTCCAAGGTCTCCCATAGAAGGCAGAGAGACTTGACGGACTTAGAGTAGGGAGCAAGCTCCTCCCACATAGGCCGGATCCCCACTGTCCTCCAGCGGAGCACTGGCCCAATGTTTGGGTTTGCCCTCTGCTGCTGCGCCAAGTCCGCGAGATCCACCCCCAGTGGCCCCTCCAGGCCCACAGCCACAGCGTTCACCTCCGCTCCAATGTGGCCGGCCTCCTCACTCTCCTCCCACCGGGTGCAGTAATGGCAGTCTGCTGCCTTGCAGGACCAACGCAAGAGAGCGTCTGCATTGCGGTGGCGAGACAGTGAAGTTGTACTTCTACAGGACCTCAATCCACCATGCCTTCTGACCCTTCGGCTCTTTAAAATTTAACAGCCAGGTAAGGGACGCATGGTCGGTCCGCAACCAGAACCAGATCCCAAACAGGTACGGCCTGAAGTGGTGGAGGTGGTGCCAGCAGCTCATGACAGGGAACGCAATAGTTCCGCTTGGCTTTACTCAGAGCCCTAATGTAACATGACAACCTACTCCTCACCTGACCCCTCCTGAGCTAACAACGCGCCCACCCCCGAGTCACTCGTGTCAGTGTCTCACACATTTGGCAACCACAGATCGGGGTAGGCCAGCATGGGGGCTCCCACCAGTGCCTCGCGCAGCCAAGAGAAGACTGCATCACAGTCTGAGTCCCATATGAATTTACGGCCCTTTTCGGCGAGGCTGTGCAGTTGTGCAGTGATGCTGGCAAAGTCCCGGATGAACCTCCGGTAGTACGAGGCCAGCCCCAGGAAGCTGTGAGGCTCCGCAATGGTGCCAGGCGACAGCCAGTCCCTCACGGCGGCAACCTTACCTGGGTCCATAGCCACCCCTCGCAGTCTGACGATGTGCCCCAAGAAGGTCACCTCTCACCGCAGGAGCTCGTATTTCTGGGGGCTCAGCTTAAGGCCGGAGCACCAGATGCACACCAGCACTATCCGGAGATTCATCAGGGCCTGGTCGAAGCCTGGGGCATGGACCAGCAGGTTGTCCAGGTAGACAACACAGCAGCTCATCGCGGCCGACATCAGCACCCACTACATCAGCTGCTCGAAGGTTGCCAGGGTGTTGCACAGACCGAACAGCATGACAGTGAACTGCCAGAGGCCTTGGCCGATGGAAAAGGCCATCTTCGGGAGAGCATCAGGAGCGAGTAGTACCTCCCAGTAATGTAAATAATCCCAATTGCATTTGTGTAAACAGCAGTTTAGTGTTTACCTGTGTTAGTGTCCCTTAATGTGTAACCACCCTGAATCTGCATACCTCCCTAGTGTATGTGTCAAGCCTGAGTTCGATTTTGTCTCTGTTACCCATAGCTGGCTTACGGAGGCTTAATAAAAGGTGCTTGTGTGCCAAACTAGAGCGTTGCCTGGTTTCTTTTTCCTGCACGAACCCAAATTCACTACAATTGGTGTCAGAAGCAGGGCAGGATGGACAGTGCTTGGCACAGCCTTGCAAACTTCGTCAAACGCCAGCTAGCTCAAAAAATGAGCAGGCTTGCAGACACCTTTTGGGAGCCAGCAACAGTGACCGCCTGGAGCCAGAGCAACTCCTGGGCACAACCGGTGGCCATAGCCTTTTCAAGGCATTCTGCAGATTCTCAATTGGACTTACAGTAAGTCAGGACTTTAACTGGGCAATCTAAGGACATTTACTTTCTCATTCTTAAGTCATTCCAGTGTAGCTTTGGCCTTACACTCTGGATTAATGTCCTACTCAAAGGTGTACCCCAATTTGATATCTTTTGCAGAGTAAACGTTTTCATCTAGTATTTGCTGGTACTTTGCTCTATGCGGTTTATCTTCAATTCTAGGGTCTCCAAGCCCTCCTGACTGACATTTTGATTAAAATGTTCCAGTTTGGTCTCACCTCATTGAGTTTCTTTTTCCCCCATCACTATATTTACTTCTTTCTTTGTATTCTGATTTGAAAGTATGGACTAGGTTATGTATATAACATGAATTGTTATCTCAGTTTCATGACTACAAGGTTTAAAGCATCAAAAAGTGAAAACTGTACAAGGGACTGAATACATTTGGCACGGTGTGCATCCATTTTGTATCTCAAAGTCTAAGATAGGATTTAGGCTGACATTACAACCAAGAATAATTACTAAACTGCTTACCATCCTCAGAAAATTTAGTTTATCACTAATCAAAAAACTTCCATAATCTCACTCTGACTGTTCCCAAACAAGCTGTTCTGAAATTCCTCAAACTCAAAACTCAGGGGTTAGTCCTTCTCCATCCTTCTCCATTTAGCACACAGAAAGGCTCTACCCTCCAGGTGGCAGATGTCCACCATCTGACCCAGGAACCTTTTGCTTTTTAAATAGTCATCTGACTAATTGTTTTATTGCAACTGATCAGTTGACTGAGAACAGCAACTTATTCCCCCAGAGCTTTCTTGGTAATGCAGTCACAAAAGGGCTGTAATCTCACAGTTGATATTCAAGACAAATTTCCTGCTTTCAATCCTAAATGTCTTTGCCAAATCCTTACCTTTGCTGCCTCACTAGAAATGTTAAAATAAACAGATGTTTCATCAGTACATCACGCAGTGGTGTCTTTGCAATCACAGGAAGAATATGTTATGCTGTTGGACAACTAATTGCAAGGGATGGAACCCATGCAGGTAACAAGATCCCTGGGAAAGCAGAAATTTCCAAGGGTGAAATTAAAAGACTAGCAAAAAGGTCAATAACCCAAGAGTGAAACTAGGCAAAAGGTATCCAAAACAAAGTCCAGAAGTCATGTTAAAAAAAAAAGGCAAGCCTAATGTCCAAAAAACCCAGGAGAAGCCATGTAGCTCTCAAAGTCTCCCCCAATACTGAGCAAAGTTGGAACAGGGAGCAGGGTTAAGTAGGCCGGAGGGGATGGGTTAATGATGTCTGATTAACCAACGCCTCCCCAGAGTGGACGAGGTACGTACCATTGGTTTGGGTACCCTCTGGTGGTTGGATGCCAGTATTGTAACAGGATCCACGGCATCTGTTCTCCATCTTGTCTGAAATTCTGCCTTCTTACAATCCTAATTGTGAAGCCAGTTACGTCAGAAAAGACATGTTTAAGAAGCAAGACTTCTTTCAAGGAGGTCACTGACTTTCTCATCAATCATAAAAATGTTAGGGTTGATGAACAAGCAACAGTAGTAATAGATGTAGACAGCCTATGATATGGTATACTTTTCAGAAGACTTTTGATAAAGTTTTTAATAAAAGATTGATATTCAAATCACAGGGCTTACAAGGTACTGCATCTTTTTAGATGTAATGCATGTAATGAAGAAGTGAGTTAATTAGTGGGGTATAACATTGACCTGTCTTAAGACTACTGGTATAGTTATTGAGTTAGTCAAGGTTGCAGTTAATACTGTGACACAGCGAAACACAATTCCATTGGTCCCTGCTAGAGGTCCTCCAAGAACCAGGAATTTGGCTCAACACTCAATTCTACCTCATCTCGCCCAAAAAGGATTTAAGTTTTTTCATAGTGACCTCAGTGTGGTCTCCTATTTCCTCCAAAAATATATTGATTAAAAAAATGACTCTTACAGCCTCTCCAGAACCCCAGCTGCGATATTGCGGCACCCAACGTGAGGATGCATTGAATTCGAGGCTGCAATGACACACCATCTCTCTATCTTTGAAGGTGCTGACCCTTACTTACTCTGTCACACTTCAACAGGAAGCCAATGGCTTGCAACAGATGTCTCGGCATATCCTTCTAGAACAAAAGTCAATTTTTCAGGAGGCAGCAGCAATACAGACTTACTACCTGCAAGAACAGGTTGAGGCGACTCAGAACTTATATCATCGGATGGTTGAGCAGATTATTTCACTACCTGGCTCCCTCAACCCACCTTCAGGTCAATTGCTTTGTAATCCAGAAGATGACCCCACAGGATGATGTGGAGGCACATCTCTGAGCCTTCGACAGAACCGCAGTATGCCTTCAGTTGGACCCGAATCACTGGGCTAGCATCATAGCCCCTTTTCTGTGGTTTCTGCCATAGACTTTAAGCAGTTGAAAACCCAAATCCTTCCTCCTGGGAAGGAGTTACAATTGGGTCCAGGCCCAGAGATTCCAAGATTCACATCATAACTGAATTGTCTCTGCTTGGTCTCAAATATTTGATGTAATTTACTTGGCAAAAAAGTAGTTGGAGCCTGACACTCTTACTCAGACCCATAGAATTGAACGTGTACTCCTCGACACAATTCTCTGTCACTTGCACCCTGAAATTCGTTGGACCGTTTGACAGACCCCCAGACTGTCGACGATTTCATGGCAACCCTAGAATGACATCTGTCAACTACTGAAATTGCCAAAAGGAGCGAAGAGCTTGTGACCACAGAATGAGGACTACATACAGAGGACAGTGTAGCAGAGATGAAAACTGCCATGGAAGTTTTCTTACATAAACCAAACATCGCAATCTCATTTCTTGAATGGTCTGGAGGAGATCATTGCTCTCGTTTTGTCCATCTACACAAGAGATCCAAGTCACTAGTCCCTCATCTGGCAAAAGGAGCAAGAAATGAATTGTAATGTGGTCCATCATATAATAAACCAGGCAGAGGACCATATACTTAATGAAGGTCTATTCATAAAGAGGGTTCACTTAAATGGACATTCACTCAGGCCTTAGTGGACTTGGAGTGCAATGTGCCTCGTTTCATAGTAGTAGTAGGGATAGTGAACCCTGCACAAATACGTCCTGACCAAGATATCTCCATCTCCTGCATACATGGAGATCAGAAATGTCATCCTGGCACCAGCCTGAATTTACAGCAAGAGCTTCATTATCAAGGCAACTGTGGTTCCAGGTTTGCCCTACTCTCTCTTTTTGGGAAGAAACTTTCCTAAGTTCTCCAAGATATTACAGTTACTGGGCAGCTCGCCTCAGGATGCTCTACCCTTGAAAGACATCACCACAATCCCATGGAAAACAACCAGAAAACCACCTCAACCTGGAAGGGTAGTCTGTGCCATCAGAAAGAGAGTAGGAAAAGGTTTGGCCACCCAGACAGAGTCTAACTCACAGGTCTAAGATTCTCTGAGCTATGGAACCAGACTCTGACCTTCTCAACATCTGGGAAACAAGACTTATGACTCGACACTTCTAATGAGATCCATATAAGGTCTCACCTTGACCCATGGTTGTGTGCTGGTAGTAGAGATCAATGATGTAACTGTCAAGGGGCATGATAAACTACCATGCTTTTATTATTAAAAATGATTTAGTTTATCAATTGAATGACCCAAATACGGAAACACTACTTGTGCAGCAAAAACATTGTCACCTACTTTTGAAACTCTCCCACTCACACCTATTGGGGGGGTATTTAGGGGCTGACAAAACACAAGACAGAATACTAAAACTGTTTTTCTTGCCTGGGATCAGAATTGCCCTGACTGTCAGCTAAGCTGTCCAAAGACCAGTTACTGTGCCACATTAATACTTCTCCCCAGGATCTCAAGGGGGCATGACTATATTTGGTAATAGTGGACTACACTACCTAGTAACCAGGTTTGGTATTCCTCTTAGGTGTTCAGTCAGTTGGTTACCCTGTTCACATGAGTCGGGCTTCCACAGGAAATATTAACTAATCCGGACACTCCTTTTACCTCCCAACTCATGCGGGTTCAGACTGAGGTGAGGGTGATGCTCCTATTACTTATCCTGGAGTGTCTGTTATATGATAATTGGCAAGATCCCTGTGAGGTCCCTGAAAAAGACAGGCTGGTAAATTATAAAATCTATGACTCAGAGAAAAATCTTGTTATGTCAATTTACTGAAACCTTGGCATGACTTTTCTTCAGTGGAAGGGACCTCCGCCCGTTGCTTCTGCACAGCTACTTGTTCTGTGTGTACTCCTGTAGCACTGTCTCCCAATCTCTCACAAAACGATTGCAAGAAAGTTACCATAAACACCTCAGTCTTCTCTGCATGCAGGTGCACACATCACATCAAGATGTCCCCTTAATTTGCTGTAAGGCCTCCCCCTTACCACATCCCGGAAGCCAAACATCAAGAGGTCCAGAAGATGCTGGACCTGGACATTATTGAAGAGAGTAATAGCCCATGGTCCAGCCCTATCATCCTGGAACCAAAACCTGATGGTTCCTGGCATTTCTGCAATTACTTCGGGAAGCTGAATGAGGTCTCCCGATTTGATGCATATCCACGCATATCCTGTGCCCTGGGTCAATTAATGTTTGGATAGACTGGGGAGAGCAAAATATCTAACTACCAATGATCTAACTAATGGTATAGCCCTCTCTCGGAGGAGGCTAATCCCAAAACTGCCTTTTCCCACCTAGTGGACTCCAGCTACCTTTCAAAGAATGATGGATCACCTGCTTTTGACCACATCTACCAATATGCCTCTTCTTCCTTGGATGACCTGGTGAATTTCAGTGACAACTGGGTGTCTAACCTCTTACACTGTCAGGATGTGCTCTCCTCACTGGCTAATACTAGGATGTCAATCCTGCAAAACCCTGCTTTGGGTGTTCCTCCATGCAATATCTGGGCTATGTTGTGGGAAGGGGACAGGTGAAACTCCAGGTCAACAAGACCAAGGCAATCCAGAACTGGCCAGTCTCCAAGACAAAAATACAGGTGGGGGCTGGTCGGATAATACAGGACATTCATCATTATTTTTAGTTTGCAGAACAGGTGGTCCCTCTGACAGACAAGACCTGCCAAACCTGCCAAAAATTATGTGCTGGACTCTGGATTCTGTGAAGGCCCTCGCTGATCTGAAGAAGGCTCTTTGTGGAACGTCCTGGCATTTACCTCCTTCCATAAACTCCTTCCCTGGGAAAGAAATTACTCAGCCATGGAAAAGGAGTGTTTAGCTGGTAAATGGGCTATAGAAATCTCAAAACCCTGTGGTATTACCTCCTCAGCAGGGAATTTACCCTTATCACAGACCATGCACCATTAGTCTGGATGAAGGCTAATAAAGACAAGAATACTTGTCACCCGCTGGTTCCTGGCACTTCAACCTTATAGAGCAGAGCAGGATCAATGCATGGGAAAGCTGATGCCCTTTCCAGAGTCCACTGTCTGGCCATTATCGCCACTCAAAGGAGACCCGTCTGAGCTGGGAGGATGGATATGTGACATAGCAAGCCGAAATTCTGCTGGTCACCACCAGAGGGCCTTAAAGAACCGGGATTTTGGCTCAACTCTCACCTCCCTGACAGTAGCATGGGAATGCAATTATAAGATCATTGCCAACAGCTGCTCCTATTCAGAGGAGCAGTGATAAATGATACCCATGCTGATCTTGGTTCATCACAGAACCTCATCCATGGACAATTGTCTTCGTTGTGTATGGACAAATGTTTTTTTGAAACAAAATATGACTAAGGAACAATGTTCCACATAAACACCCTAAAGAAATTGCAGGAGAGAACACAGGTATTACTTTGTTTGGATCATGAAAGATGAGAAAGCTAAGGAGCAATTCTTTCCTGTGTGCAGTAGCTGAAGTATTGCTAGACATGTCTAACTTGAGTTCTATGTCCAAGTTAACAGTTATCCTAAGTCACACATAGAACTTTTAGGTTAGCTGGCTAGTTCTAAGGACATGTTAAGTTCAGATTTGAACAAAGGCTACTGGTAAATACATTTGACCCCAGAGACCAAGAAGTTAAAAGCATTTTGTACCCATTCTGAAGATTTCAGTTCTGGGTGGTGCTCTATGGATTGAATGGCACTCCAGCAATGTTCAAGGGCAGTGGATCATATCCTGGAGGAATTTCAGAGTTATGGTATTGATATTTGATATTGATATTTGCAGAGTTATTGTATTGATATTTGTGTTAGTTAAAATTGCCATTCAAAAATATATGATTTTAATAAAAACAATATCAGTGAAAGATAAGCCCTTCCCTCATTCGAGCAATGAAAATTGTATGCTTGCCATCACCATGATTGGTGGCATCCTGTTTGTTAAATGTTGCCCAGAAAAATCAGCAGACTCATCCAGAGAAACCAGGAAAATGGCTGTATGAGGGGCAGGTCACGTTCTGAGAAGTAGATTGCTACACCAGCCATCACATACATCTGAGCCAACTGCATGATCATTTTCAGACAAGCAATGAATATGACACAAGAAACATCAGAAAAGAATAACCCCTGCAGCAGCAGAATGATTAATTAACGATCTATATACTCGGAGGCTATTCAGGAGTAATGCTGACAGTTAAGAGATGAAATTGCCATTTTCTGTGGGTCTGGGAACATTCGATGTGGACATTGAGTGAGGATTGGAGAATTTTATTATTTGCTGAATGCCATTTCGTTTTTTTGACAGATCTGACAGATACAGCCTATGTGGACATGTTCATGGTGATCATGATGCTGTAGGGTGGACTCTTCTTTAATTCAAGAACTGCTTTGGTGCAGTTTGAGGGCAACCTTACTGCTCCTGCAAAAGACCAAATAAGCACAGATTTTCCCGCAGGTCAATGTAAGCGCTAAGTTTATGATGGGTCAAGAGCAAGAAAGCAATACTGAGGTCTTGCTGTGGCCACCTTTTTCTGTGGGTCCAACAAAACATATGCTCACTAATTGTACCAGGAGTTGTCTACTCAGACTGGCTAGCCTTTGCCAGCTGGTTGCATCTGCATGAGAAATATCACAAAACTCACACACAATCACAGAGGCTAATTAAGTCTAGGCATCATCTCTGCCAGTATCATGATAATACTCAGATAGGTCATACTCAACACTCACTTTGTCATATTTTCACCTTGCCAGTGTGCCTAAACTTGTAATTGTTAAACCATGGGTACCTGTTGTGCAGTTTGAGGGCAGTCCGACAAGCTGAAATCCCAGTGCAGGGCTTGTCAGTTCTCAATTCTGAGAACAGCTGAGGGAGATGGTACACAGGGGGACAGGCTAGATGTGTTGGGCTGCCTGGGGGTCTAGTTGCAGACAGGCTGGAGGGAACAGAGCTGCCAGGGAAACAGGCAGACGGCCTGGAAGGAACAGGGCTGCCAGAGAAGCAGGCAGATGGGCTGGAAGGGACAGGACTGCCCAGGGAACAGGCAGATGGGTTTCACTGCTGGACCGGTGCTGGAAGTGAGAGACGGTCTTTGGTTGCTGTATGCAGGTTTATCGAGTTCAGAGCTGATCACCAGACGGCTCTCAGTAGCTCAGTATCAGAGCACTGGCCTAGAGGTGAATCAAGCCTTAATTGAGATTGTTAATTGGCGGCTCGATAAGAAGATAGGCCGCCTGATCGATAGGACTTGGCTTGAAGACAAGCACTCTTGGAAATGCTGTAGTTACCTGTGGCAAATTTAGTTTGATAGCCAATCCCTGCCTGGGCATGACAATTATGATTGACTAAGCTCTTTGATTTTGTTGCTACTGTATCTATGTTTAAAACATTACATTAGATCGACTAGATCTGGAGTGTTGCACTTCTTTTATACATCATGGAATACTATACTCAGTTCTGAACACCATACCATACATAAAAAGGACACTGCTGCTCTACAGGCAGCACAAAAGCAGGGGAGCCAGACAAATTACACTGTCTAAAAGGAATATCATACTCTGACAAAATAAGGGAATTGTATTTATTCAAACTGTAATAGAAAAGATTATGTGGAGACTTGATTCATGAATTTAAATTCCTAATAGGTTTTAAGAAGCCAGTCTAGGGAATATATTTAATGTTAACAATAAAAAATGGCACACAGACTAAAGTACAATTGTAAGTTCAGGGGCAATCATGACAGACAACAGGAAACATTTCCAAACACAGAGATTCATTGGAATAAACTTGGTGGCCATGTAAGTGAAGCCGATTCAGTGGGTGTGTTTAAAAAACAGCTAGATGGTATTATTGGATCATTAAGCAACTACCAGCTGGACAAACTAAATGAGCCAAACGATCTCTCACTTGTGCTATAACTTTAGATATGTTCTTAGCAAGTGACTGTGCCGAACAGTCACTTACTGAGTCCAGTCACCAGCAGAAAGAAAGGTAATCGAACTGAGGTACTTTATGAGGCCAACATAACAGAATATAACACATTTTCTGAAGTTTCTTTTAGTCACAAAGCATAAAACATAGGTTGTTATCAAAGTATCTGGGACTATAGGGCCTCTTTACAGCCCTAACGATCACTACAGTTGCAGAATCTGTTCCTGTAAGGTGCAGCATAATTATTCTCCCCAAATTTGCATTTATTTAATTTAATCACGCATTAGATGGAAACAATGATTTGAATTAGATTCTTTTTTTTTGTTGTTGTTGCTGGTTAGTACGTTTATATGCCAATGCATCTTTCTAAATCTCAGATCTTTAAATTCCATTGAGAAAAAAAAACAGAACCTAATGGAGAGCCGCAATTAGAAATGTTAAGTAGAACAAAAATACTTCATAACAAGGCCAGACTATGAAAGGGCTATTTTCCTTTAAAATTAAGTAATTATAATACCTAATAATATATAGTTCTTTTCATTTTAAAGGACCAGCAGTCTCTGGTAGAAGAGTTTCTTATCATCCATCCATTTTCTAACTGCTTTATCTAATACTGGCTCATGGGGAAGCCGAAGCCTATCCCATCAAGCAAGGGGAGCAAGACAAACACAGACACACATACACTCACACCAGGGCCAATTTTCCCAGAAGCCATTTAACCTGCCAGTATGTCTTGGAGTCTAGGAGGAAGCTGGAGCACCTGGAGGAAACCTGGTTAGAACATAAAAACTCAGGTCACCTCAGGTCTGGAACTGAACCCAAACCCCCAGCTTTCTAAGCACTGTGCCACCACGGAGCTCATGAATTTTCATCATGTACCATTGAAGCTCAGCATCCCTGTGGTTTATAACCATATTTAATTTTAAAAGGACCTCATATTCTTTAATGGGCATCAGTAGTCCGGGCATGAATTTCTTATATGCTAACTTTATTTTAAGTAATCTTTTAGAAAACAACAATATATCGTGATCCCTATGTATTTAATCATTTTATGTTGCAAAAATGTTTTATTTTCTAAAAATAATATAGGTCACACTTTCTCTTCCATTTGGAATGTGAAGTTCCAAGCAGCATCTTATTATTTAGTCAGATAATCTTCACACAATAGCCATTTTGTTGAGTTATTAAGCCCTAAGGCATTGTCTCAGCCTAGGAAAGTTGTTTATGAATATATTTTTCTGTATTTGCATCTGAAAGGGGAAGGGGAAGTTCAAGTAGTTTCTTAATTTTTTAACAAAAGAAGATTTTAACAACAACAATGAGAGTGAACCTGATGTCGAATGTCTTGAACAGTGACTTTTTTGGTGATTGTGGGTGAAAGCAGTTCAGTCCAGATACAGTATATTGTTAATAATTTCTGAATCTTTTTGTTGCAACCAAAAGAACATCTTTTCACAATTTGGTCAGGAGGCTAACTTCCTGTTTTTGTAAGTATTGCATACCATGTTTATCCAAGGCTAGAAACAGAGACAACGTGGAGTAAAGACAGAAAGCTTTCAACAGAACTGTCATAATGTTGGCCACTGAGTAAAATGGGACACAAATAAACAAATGAAGGGTAGTATGAAGATATGATGGTTAGCACTGAGTTCTGAATGTAGGTGTAATTCCAAATTAACTTGCATTTTTAGTGAAGTAAATTACTATTCTTGTTTTAATCTGTTCAATGTGCTAATAATTAACAATAATTCCTTTAAATAGTGCTTTTCTGGACCCCCTCCACCACCACGAATGAGTAGCACCCACCTGGATGATGCAACAGTGGCCAAAGTGTGCCAGTGCACTCACCACACATCAGCTATCAGTGGGGAGGAGAACAGAGTGAAGAAGCCAATTCATAGATGGGGATTATTAGGAGGCCATGATTAATAAAGGTCAGGGGGAAATTTGGCCAGGACACTGAGTTTAACACCTCTGGGATTTTTAATGACCATGAAGGACCATGAAGGAGTCAGAAACTCAGTTTTACATCTCATCTGAAGGACAGTGCCTTTTTTACAGTATAGCGTCCCCATCACTATACTCCGGCATTATAATCCACATAGACTGTAGGGTGAGTATTCCCTATTGTTTCCACTAATACCTCTTTCAGCAGAAACCTTAGCTTTCCCAAGAGGTTTAATCAGGTTTTTAATCAGGGGCAAAAATGAAAGCTGTTAAAATGTAACATTTCAACAGATTTGTAGCACAGGGACATAAATAACTATTCTTTCAGTATTATTGATTTTTTTTTGCAAAATCACCAACTCAAGCAAGCAAAATGTACACAATATAATATCTTTGGAAACCTCCTTTGAAAAATAACTGAAGCCTTTTCCCCCAAAAAGGAAATCAATCAATGACCTACTGTACTGCACAAATACTTGTTCAGTACTGTTTTGTTACCTGCTGAACAAGTAGTGAGACACTATGACATACTGTTGAAAACACCATTCAGACATCCAGGTTTTACTTAGAGGTACACATAGTATAAAAAGATAATAACTAAGCTTTTTTATTTTTTTAGCTGGGGCTTGATTGAAGGATTTAAGTCCCTGACAAATTTAAATTAGATTTACATTTTAGTGAAGCCTCCATTACGGGAACTAGAATTTTAACCACCAATCTTGCCACATCTAGCTCACATTCATTGCTGACATTTATTAAACTTGTTATAAAGAAATCAGTAAATTATTTACATTTAGGAAAACCCTTTTATCTGACCTAATTTTCTTTTTCCAATCCTTAAATTAAAGATCAGGCTTTCTGCAAGTATACAATGAAAGAATAATATCTAATTCATTGCATCATGAACAAATAAGGGTGGCATTGTGGCACATTGGTGAGTATTGCTACCTCTCAACACTGCGACCCTGGGTTCGGTTCTTGGGGAACTATCTGTGTGGAGTTTGTATGTTTTCCCCATGTTGGCATGTGTTTCCTCTAGGTGTTCAGGTTACCTCCAACAGTTAGAATTCACACTGGTAGATTAATTGGCTTCTGGGAAAATGGCACTGGTGCGTTTGTGTGTGACTTTTGCTAATTTCTTGCTGGAATAGGCTCTAGCTCCCCTGTTTACACTGGACTGGATAAAACAATTAGAAAATGGATAGATAATTTACAACATATGAGTGAAAGTTGAATATATGGACTTCATATATTGAGAGGCATTAAAAATTAACAAATTATGTTGATTCCATTACTTACTTGCTGTGCTTTTAATACTTCTCATCATCTTATTATCCTTGCTTTATTTAAAAAAAATAAAATGCTTTTACACAATGGAGATCCAGATGGTGGTTGTCGTGTTTGTTTGTTTTTTGTAGCATAGCAGTCAAAATTGTACACTAAATTCCAAAATCCAGAAAAGAGACTTAAACCTCCCAACTGCTGTATACCGGAAAATTCTCACCTACAAATCTTTTAAAGAACAGAGCAAGAGAAACTAAAGCAGATCACTGATAAAGATGGCTAAATCACATATCCAATGCCTTTATGAACTTTTTTGAGATAAAGGTTTGACAATGGTGGATACAAGCAACCAACTTTTCTGTTGCTAATTCCTGTCAGATGTTTTGGTAATTCTTATTTTTCCCTGAGCACTGAGCACTCTACATACATTCCACAAGATAATCAATGGAGCAACAGCAACCTATCACTGCTCCTATCTTTAAACCAATATTATTAGAAGAAGGAGTGAGGAGAGGACCCATTCTGATTGATTATCTTTCTGGCTGCTGTAAGCTCAATGAAGGCTGGCATCCGATGTTTCCAGCTGCATTTAGGTCCTGGCACCTTCTAACAGCCTTCACTTGGGTGTAAAAGTACTATTAATTGAACAACTGGGCAATGGCTAGAGGGAACATTTTTACATGAGTTTAGGTTGTTTGCATATGGAGGTGTCTCACTCGGACATGGTTGTTCAGTTGTAAGTCATTGGTGAAGACGTCTGTGCTTTAGGGAGGTGAAGGTGCAGGAGAAGCAGATTATGATGCTGTAAAATAGTCTAGTTTGTACTAGATAGAACCAGTATCAATGGAAGGGAGGTGAAAGCTTTTGTTTTTATTTTTAAACAAAGGACAGAAAGCGTACTGGACGTCTGACAGGGACAGTCTTCTGGGAGTATTTTATGTGTGAAGGTCCTCTTGAGCTGAGATCTTTCACACACTCTATGGGATTTCTCCATTATCCTACTCCACAGCACTGAAAGGAACCAGTGTTTTTCTTACACTTCTATGACCACTGTCTTGAATGTATGCAGTACTTTGCTACCTAGTGGAACCCAGAAAACTTCACAAGAACGATGGGACCCATTGTAGCTCTGTGGGGAGACAGATGCAGTCATCTACTGTAACACCATGAATATAGGTCACCACAGACAAAGGCAGACAAGCAAGTAATAAGCTAGTAAATTAAAAAAAAGTTATATTCCAGGCAATGTAACCAAATTTAATCTTATTTGAAAACCATAATCTTGAAGTGAACTGGACCACCTACTGGTTCATCAATGCCACTTTGTGTAGGAACCTGACTTTCCTTAGAGGTCAGCCACTCAAGCCCTGTCCACCACCAACCTTCAGCAGCTGCTGTGATTTGACAGGAACAGGCCTTGTTACACTTGCATTTGATATCAAGGTTTTTCATAAGGTTTCCTTTTTGTTTTTAAATACTGACATCCATTACATACTGTGTTATGAAGCACATCAGGTAGCAAACAGAAGATTCATTTTCAAATGCTAATCTTTATTTTGAACATGTCCTATTTTAAGTGGAGCAGTGGTAGCTCAGATGGCAAGGGTGTCTAGCACCTGAATAGAAGCTCCTGGGTTCAATCGCAGGTAGGGGCAAGTGATGCAGCTTGCTTTAATTCCTTCCAGATAGCTTCCAGGTCCACTCAGCCTGCTTTCCAAATGAGTATGGTGGGGTTAATCCTTCTGGGGGTAAAAGGCCAGCCGGAGTGTGATGCTGACCACACCATCTCCACCTCCAGTGTTGGATGGTCAAGAAAAATAGTGGCCCTTGCCCCCCATTCCCCCATGGACTTTTATGGCATGAAAGGGGGACATAACCTATTTTATGTATGTGTAACAGTGCTCAATGCATTTAATATGTTGCAGAAGTGAAGCCATTACCTCAGGTGGCAAAAGACATGCTCTTTTGGTAAAGTGGAGTTTACTGCTGTCTTGAAGTATTGGTGTAGACAGTCATAGCAGTGCTACATATGTGACATATGTAAAAAACATGTCTTTTTACATACCGATGTAATAATCTAAATGTAGAGGCTAAAAGTTTCAGTGCTTTATGAAAAGCTCTTCATCTGCCCTGTTGGACTAATTGAATTAATTTCCAATTACACAGCCGTCAAGCCCACAAAGTTCAACGAATCCCCACTGCTTGGCACAGATGGCCCCTATTCCACATAGCTTGTGCAAAGCCGATCAAACAACACATTTCCCTTTTGCACAACACAACTAAAAAAATTGATCAAAAACCAATTTGAGTCCATTTTTCCATTTCCGCTTGTTAGATCTTAAAGGTCATTCAGGCCATCACACTGCCTGTGTGTGTGTAAGAGGCCATCAATGCTTGTAGTTCACCTTGTGTATAAGTGATAACTGGTAATTTCGTGAGGCAAATGTTACACTTGATTGAAAGCTTTGAACAAGGATTAAATTATCTCCATAGTAACAGAAAAGACAACAAAAGGGGTTTCAAAAATAAATTTAACACTCTGTGAAATGCTTTTGGGTCAACAGTAGTGTAAAGAATAACAGGTAACTGAAGATATACTTTAAAAATGCCACTACATCAAATATTAATTTTTATGCCATTTATTTATTTATTGAGGAATATGTCACGAAGTGTTGGTCAGGACCCTATGCGGACGGAATAATCCAGAAGGGAGTGAAACAGACACAGGGAGAAGACGACTAGGAACTGGGCAGGTTGACAAACAGGGGGGCATGATGACTGTGCACTGGTGCTGGGAGTGGGGGGGCGTGGTCCAGGCGAACAAGTCCAAGGGGGTCCAAAGGGAATTCCAGGGTGAAGTCCAAAGGTCCAGTACCGGGTGATCCATCCAAGACAAAACAAGACAAAGTTAAAAACCAGAACGGGATCCGGTGCAGGGAGAGGGAATAAAAATGGGGATGACAGGGCTCTGAGCCACCGACTCAGCTGGTTCAGGATGCCGATAGGAGGCCTACGCCCTCAAGCTGTGGACGTCGGGTGAATTGGTGGTAGGCGGGCCTCCAGGCATCCGTCTTCCAATGCAGAGCCTGGAATAGTGTGAGCGTCTGGCTTATGTAAGGAGGGGCAGGATTGGAGGCAGGTGCACATAATCAACTAAAATGTAGAAGAGCCAGAGCTCCCTTAAGAGGAGGGATTACAATTGCGATAGAATATCACTTTTGTTGGTAGGTCCTGTGACCTGTGATGTGGGCATACCCTCCTGTTCTGTTGTGTACGTTATGTGTCTAGGCTTTGAGTTGCTGTGACCCTTACTAGGAACAAGTTGTTTTCAGATAGTGGATGTGGATATCTGAATAGAGGGAGAAGATTAATCTCTTGGTACGGATAACATAGCAAGTTCTTTGTTTTCTTTCTTTGCTGAAAACATAATCTTGGTCAAGGAGAATTTCTGTGTTCTTATCACCAGTGATGTTATTGCAGCCTGTAAGTAAAGCCCAAGCAAGTTAAAAAACAAAATCAAATAATCATTCCTCAGCTTGTATTTCAATTTGATTGGGTTTGTGCTAGTGGTGTCACTGTTATAATTATACTTCACAATCCCCCAACATTGCTATCAGTTTGTTCTAAATCACTTATTTGTCCCCTGACAAATTTGTAACTGTTATCTTGTCCAATATTAACTTTTAGGTGTCCAACATTAGGACAGTTTGTGACAGCCAAGCTCTCTGAAATGTCCTTTTAACTGAAATACAAAAATAAGGTTTCGTTAAACTACAGATTGTAGTAATTTGACATTTGCCACAAAGGAGCATTAAATATAGTAGTCTAAACCCTATTCTTTTCCAGTTATTCTTGGCGTTATTAGGCTACTGCCATTAGTTTTTGAATATCGCTATAAATATCAAAGATTCTTTCAGGACATAAATACTAATAAGCTGTTTGCATTATGGCTTGGTGCTGTGTTGTTTTTGCTGAGATGAGTTCTGTACATACAATATGAACCTGGCGTTCATCTTGTGAAATAATCAACACAAATTGCAGGTTTGAAAAATCTGTACAATTCCTCTCCTTGAGCAAATATATATTGTTGCCGTAACAACATCTGAAATGTAAACATTTGTAACCCTTGTAAGCTTTATTCTTTATCTGGTACTTACATCAGTAATCAATGACATACTGTATTGCTTAGATAAGGGTACAACAATCCATCAAGGAAAAATGAACAGTTACATTTTCTACAATTCTTTATAACAATGCAACAAAAAGAGGGTATTTTAAAACCAAGTACAGAAAACTGTTAAAATTGTTTAATTCAGAAAAATATCCAATTACTGGATCAATGAGACTCCGGAATTAAAAAGCTTGTTTGAAATGAAAACTAGAAGAGTCAGTGGGTTGCATGAATCTGAAATAAGAATCCCCAAACAAAGGTTATTCAGCTGATGGAAACTGGGAGTGATGTGGGGTCCTAAATGAACAACACTAAACTAAAACTGGTTGAGAAGTGTTAGATTACTGTATGTTAGATACAAAGTTCACTCCAGTGGAGCTGCTCTTCATCAGAGCTTTTATGCCTTATTTTAAATATATTAAATATTTAGGTGGGTAGCTGCGTCAGCATGCGTAGGCTGCAAAGGAACAAGTAATAGGTTTATTCCATGCTGAAAAAAAGAAGTAAGAGAACACAACGTTTCGGCCGTGGAGCCTTCTTCAGGTGACACCTGAAGAAGGCTCCACGGCCGAAACGTTGTGTTCTCTTTCTTCTTTTTTTCAGCATGGAATAAACCTATTACTTGTTCCTTATTAAATATTTAGATTTGTTTAAAATATCCATTATAAAGAAAGAACAAGTTTTATTTTTATTTACTTTAACACAATGATCATGGAAGTGAAACAATGAGCTAATTATGATAATGGACATAACACACAAGTGTAAAGCAAAAGCGTTTTGTGATTTTTCAATATCTGTAATAAAAAAACAGTAAACAAGTGCTACCTAGCACCAGGGAATTTAACGCCGTGTTCTTTTCACTGCACAGTTCATAGGTTATTAATCATGGAAATACTAACATTTACCAGGGGAATATTTACATATCCTAAAACAATATTAGAAATAAAGACACTTTTCCAGCCTTTTGTAAAGAACGCTAGTAGGATTTTTTTCATCATAATCAGTATTCAGGTGGCACACTGGTTAGTATTGTTGCATCGGAACACTGGGGTTCAATTCCCGGGGTGCTACAGTATGTACTGTATGTGAAGTTTGAATGTTCTCCTCGTCTTCACACGGGTTTCCTCCCACAGTCCAAAGACATACTGGTAGGTTAAAAATCCTGATCCTCAAAAAAAGACAACAGTGTCTTTTTTTCTCAAGGAAACTTAAGTATTTTAAGGTCAATTATTTATTGTTGATTTTGTTTGATCGGTCCTTCCTTGAATCTGTTCTAATGTTTACCTTGATCTGTTGGTTTGGCAACCTGAATCTGAGAGGCAAGAACAAACTGGGCAGCCTTGTGAAAATATGTCAGGAGGTCATTGGTGCTGATCTTCCAGCCCTCTCCTCCATCTATCATAGACGTGTTTTGCAAAATCTGTCTGTGACGATCCATCACACCCCTAGTTTAATAATTTCTGGTTACTCCCATCAAAATGCAGATATCAACTGGGAAAATCGACCCTGGTGCAAGTGTGTGTGTTTGGGTGTGCCCTGTGAAAGCACACTGTCCAGGGTGTATCCAGCTTTGCAGCCGTTGCTTGCTGGGATCAGTAGAGCGTGCCACTCCAGGTGCAGTGTGGGACTATAAAGGGTTGTTAATCAAATTTAGTTAGTTTTTATTATATTTTTCTGCTCAGTTAGATGCAACACGAGCATGTGCCAGGTGGGAGTTTAGCGGCAGGACATTTGCATCATTTGTCAGAGGGTTTTTGGAGGCAAGTAAAGTCATCGATCTCCCACATACACTGAGAAAGACCTCATACCAAAGCCTTAATTTCAAGCTTTTAATGATCTTCAAGTGAAAAATAAAGGCTGCCAGGGCTCAAAATATATTGAAAAAGCAAGTTGTGGAGTTCCAGGAATTAAAGTGCTATGTATCACCGCATGTTGCCTCAGCTGTTTAAGTAAAGAGCATGCAAATTTTCTCCATTTTTTTATTAGAACATTTTATTTGTTTAATGTGGAATTGTGCTTATTTCATTTTGGAATAATCAGTTGTTACTCATCATGTCTTAAAGGCTTATACTTGAGCTCTAAGGAGAGGAATAAGACTTGTACAAGATTTCCTCCAAAACATTCAACTGTCAGAGCACTTCACCATTCATTGTGTATCGCAAATCCTGTAGTACTTATTACTGAACACCAGAGCCTGACAAGTCAAAGGGCTTGGCTTTGCATAGCAAGGCAAAGATGCACTGGTCAACACAGGCCCTCCATTCTTTTCCAGCATGTTCCTGGTCCTGCACTATTGCCTGGGGATTTCTAGTTAGAGCCAGCTGACATTAATGAAAGTAATGACATTGCCCAGACCAGAATAATAATAATAATAATAATAATAATAATAATAATAATAATTATTATTATTATTGCTTACACTTATATAGTACTTTTCTGGATACTCCACTCAAAGTGCTTTACAGGTAATGGGGACTCCCCTCCACCACCATCAATGTGCAGCCCCACCTGGATGATGTGACGGCAGCCATAGTGCACCAGAATGCAAGTCAGAAACTCAGGGCTTGGCCTGCACTCCAAGAAAAATCATCCTTCTATTGAGTCAATTCAGAGTTGTTAAAATATGTCCCTCACACTGACTCTAGGTCTGTGTAAGGAGGAAACCCATTTGTCATCAGTCACAGCTTTTTTAATGGTAATAAAAGGAGCCAATGAGCAAACCAGAGGGACATACCACATGCCCTTACTGGAAACACACTGTGTGAGAGGAGACAACCCAAAATAGGACAAGATCATTTTTTAACCTTAAATAAATAAACAAACAAATAAAATGCAACTGTAACAAGAAAGAAAATAGTTAAGTGTAAGAAGTCAAAACTATAATGTTATTTTTATAAACCACCACTGCATCCTCTTTCATTTTATTTTAAGAGTATGACACATCATTTATTATTACTGCCTTGGCATTTCCTTACTCTGCTTCTAGTTCCATATTTACTGTCCATTCATACAAACTATAGCAGAAAGAATTCTCTGTTTTCGCTGGAAGGTGTCACATGGATTTGCTTGCTTGAGTCCCAGCTGGGCTGCTGCCTGTCTGGGCTTTGGTCCAGCAGGGAACACAAAGTTGGCATCCTCACTCCCAGGGGAAACAGGAAGGAAATTATCTGTGGGCGATACGTCCCTGAAATGTCACATTTATCTTTGTTGATTTGGCAAGGCCCAACGCAACCCCTATTGGTCTGGGCAAAGCCCTCTAGGGCTTCATAACTGTGCAAAATCACCTGTTTAGGAAAGCTGTAAAATCACTGGATGTGTTTTTTGCAAGGTTACCATCTACATCCATTTCCTTTGCAAACTAAATCTCCACTCCAAAATCCGGCTCTTGCAGGTTAATTCTTCATTATAAGGCTATTCATCCTCCTCTCCACACCCCCGTGCAATACAAGGGCATAGAGGAGCACCAAACATTCTGTCCCAAACTCTCAAAGTCACTCATCGACTGAAATGCTGTCACCCCCTGAGAGTCTAATAAGAGAGCTGGCACTGAGAGGCGTGTAACTCCCTGACATCAATGCAAGATTGCAGGGGCTCAGTGGGTCTAAAAAGTCTCTATTGTAACGATAGGCAGAGAAACATATTAAACAAAAACAAAAGTGTTTTTTACAGTCTCCTGTCTTTCACTGTGCTTATCTTTTAATTGGTAGCTGCTCATTTGCTGTTCCACAAAAGTCTGCGCAGGGAATACACAATGTTGCAGATGTATCAGATGGTGGGAGCTATGCACATTCCAAAACTTGCAGGAGCCTTGCAACATTCCAGGATCTTTTTTTTCCCCGTATCTCTGCCTGAGAGCCTTTATTCATGCCTATGGGACTCCCTGTGGTACAGTACTTGTTACCCATCCACTATCTAAGATATTGTATAGAAAAAAATCGGCCAGTGAAATTTCTTCTATTTATTCATTTCTATTAAAGCATTCTCACTAGTAATTTTCCATCACATCAATTTGGCATAGAGATATATCCCCTTTGGAGGACATTATGTCATGAGAACACAATCAACGTGTGTTTCTAAAGGCTTTAATCATCAAATGATACACCACAAATTGATTACTGGGATCTATTTAACCCCACATAAAAGATTTTAATGGGTCTTTTCGATTCCCTGCATTGTGTAGCCAGGGCATAGTGAGGTCCAGGTCCACTGAGGTCCACCTTTTAAAAGAAAAAAGGTTCCTCTTTACCTGTGATAAAAGACAAAGTTGCCCCTTTTGACCAGTTACCTTCATTGAATGATGATTCATTTTTGACATGGTTAATTTAATAAAAAAAGGATATGCAGGTACAGTACTAAAATAATGGCTTTACATTTACTGATGTCCGGTGTTCTCCCCCTGCATTAGTGTGTCTTTTTGGTTTTGGAACTTATTTCTGGAACTTCCCACAGCCCATATCCATGGTGCCAAGATTCTCATGATCTAATTGCCTGTTAGCAATTGTCTTAGTTGAATCCATCCATTTTCTAACCACTTCATCCAAGACAAGGTTGCGGGGGAGGTGGAGCCTATCTCAGCAAGAAACAGGTGCAAGGCGGGGTCACTCTGGACATGATAAATGTCCATCACAACAGGGCCAATTTTCCCCAAAACTAATTAACCTACCCGTCTTTGGACTGTGGGAGAAAACTGGAGCACCCAGAAGAAACACAAACATGGGGAGAGCAAATAAATTCCAAGCAGACAGCACCCCAGAAATAAACCCATTCAATTAAACTCCTGGAATTGAACCCAAGGACCCAGCGCTGCAAGGAAGTAATGTTAAGCACTGCGCTACCATGCCAACCCCTTAGTTAAGTCCTTATTTTAATTTTAGACATGTGTCTTTATTGTTGCAGCGGTAGGCTTTTTGATTACGTTTTTATTAAGACTTTGTTGCCATTGTGGGTGAGGATGTGAGGGAGGGGTCAGGTTGAAGGTTCAAATTCTTGATTAGTGTTATTCACAAAAGTAAAAAATAATTTTAAAAAGAGAGTTACTATTGACTAAAAGTCAATCCTGGCAATGAAATCTGAACCATTGGACTAGGCCTGCACACAGTTGAAAAGATGCTGCAACACTCATTTTGACTAGAAACGCTACATGGAAAGAAGTAATCTCTGCCAGTTTGAGAAGATGGCTGGAGGAGACCAGAGGAAGAAGGGAGCAGAGAAGCGACTGCCTTACGAGCTCATGGACACATTGGAGCATGTTTCTGAGAGAGAGAAAATCACTGGAAGATTTGGCCTCACTCAGCCTCAGATTCCATATAGCGTAGTCCAGATTCAAAAACATTTTGCTGCTTCTGTTCTTGAAGTGCATCAACTGCTGAGGTGGATGTCTGATACAACATAGCGCTTCAAGAGAAACAACCTTTCTACAAACACTGTGCAGCAGAAAAGCAAATAACTTTAGAAGTGCTTTCATTTTTGCTGAGGGTCATTCAAGTATTACTAGATGTTGGAAGTTTAAAGGAGTATACCAAAAAAAAAAGATAAAATAATTTAACAATGAAAGACCCCTGCGTCACTCTATTGATTCACAGTAACATCCCATCTCCTACAGCTGCTTTTCAAAGCTGTGCTGTGGATGATCACCCTTTACAAAGCTGTGCTGAAAAAGCTGTGTAAAATCATACAGCAACCTTTGACGAATGTATAACTGTGCAGAATTTCAGAAAAAAACACTAAAGGTATGCAACTTTGAATGTAAAATTGATCTTATTTCCATCCAATAGCACAAACTCAGAGCTTTCTAGTGTTATATTATGCTCTCAAAAGACATATCTGTTGCTTTGACCTCCAGCAGTTTTTTTTCGACAAAAGTTGTAGCAGGGAAGGATTATTCTGTTGAACAGAATTTTCTTTTGTTGCAAAGGATTAATTTTCAGAATCTGACACTTTAAGAGGCAATGAGTTGTGTATCTTTACTCCCCTTTAATCTATAACATTGTTCTGATGGTAAAATAGAGGAAAGTAACCAGAATGTGAAGATCTGCTTCTAGGTTGGTTATTTGCTTTAACTTTGAGTCCAACACAATGTGCCCTTTCAGGTCAGGCTGCTGGAGAGACAAGTCCACGATCTTTGAAATGTAATTCGCTTTCCAGTATACTTTCCAGTATACTTCCAAATATACTGCTCATGCATCACCACAAGATAGCAGACATACTTTGATGAGAAATGTTTCCTGGAAATAGATATACAGTGTATTCCCTATGCTTCTTCTTACTTAATGTTGTATTTCAGTAAATTGTCAAGACGGCTATTTATAATTTACAGTATTTCAATAGAAGCCATTTAGTAGTCATCACAATAACCTTACCCTCTGACTCATAATCTGGGAATAATCTATGACAGCCTTGTTGCTTACTCTTCACTGTTCCATATCATCAGAGTGAATCTATTGGTGTGTGACCCTGGGGATTGTAATTCTGATACAATCAGGCAAGCTTATTATCATCTTGTTGGCTAACAAAGAGCTTCCTCTAAGAATTATGAGCATGTAATGCTCTTGTCATAAATTCTGTAATGATTTAAAGGTGCATACCAGCACTTTACTTTTAGTATTGCAGCACATCTGTCTCACTGATGGTACTGTGTGTGATTCTTGGCAAGCTTCAGAGTTTCACAGTGTGATTTCTTTTAAAAAGGAAGTCCTACTAGATCCCATTGAGCTAGATAATTGAAAACGAGGCAAAATCCGTAAAATGGAATTAAAAAACAACCTGGAAAGCTGAAATCTTGCACATAAATCTGTAGCCTTACAGGTATTCAATCTTCAGATGTACTCACACCTGAAGAAGGCTCCACGGCCGAAACTTTGTGTTTTCTTTCTTCTTTTTTTTCAGCATGGTATAAACCTATTACTTGTTCCATTTTTAATACTGGACGAGGATACACAAAACCGTGAGCGTCCCATGGTCAAAACAAAATAGATTCAGTTCCATTACCTTTTATATTACACTGAAGTTAATGGATGTTTTTAAATTCCAAATTTAAAATATTGGAGGGCAGACAGGAAAACATTTCAGAAAGAGGAGGAACAGAATATTTCATGTGTTAACATAACTCAAAAGGGCCTTTCCACTAAAGAATATATAGTTAAGATGCAAATAATAAAATCAATATCTAGACACAACCTGGGAGTAAAATGACATGACCCATCCACTTGACACTTTCCATGTGACCTCTCAGACTTAGTCACCTAATTTAGACTGGATTTGTTAATAAAATCTATAACAGGTGTTGCCACTTTCAATGTGTGCTATATTTCCCGTATTTAACTGAGTAGATAAAGAGGTCAGGCTGTGAATAAAGGAATGCAAGAACTCTAGAACTACCATGAAATCCACAAAACTTTCATTATATATACTGTATCTAAAAGAAAAGATCTGGGAAATAGATTTGTCTTTGATATCCTGAGTAGTGCAAAAAGTACCACTGCTCAATGAGATGCACAATCATTTCGATAAGGAAGTTTCAAAATCAAGACAAATCACTCTCAAGTTCTTCTGGGTGGTAAGCAGCCATTAAAACTCAGTTCTGCAAATATGCTACTAATTCCTGTTAAATTCAGCTGATCCACACCAGCCTACCATAAATACTATTTGGACCATTACTGGAGAGAAGGGATAGAGATACGCACGTTTTTCAGGCCATGAGATAAAAATATACGGCACTCTCTGAACAATGAAGATATAAGGAAATCCTAAAAGGAGGTTGAATGAGGCCTCTCAAGGGATGCAAAAGTCACAGCACAGTTTTTAAATAAGATTCCTTTGAAGGCCCCCAGAGATTCAAGCAGAGATAGTTACTTAGATGTAATTCAGTAGTGTACAATTCTGAGTGCCTTTAACACTAACTGCAGCAGTGGCAGAGTTTTTTTGTGTTACCCTATAAGGAAAGAGATGTTGCTTCAGGAAGAAGGGATATATTTGTTAACTAGAATGTCCACAGGTGGTCATATCCCCCATCAATTACCCTGTGGACAGGTGTGTTTCTATCAGGAAAGAAAACCATGGGTGGACAAAGATATTTGCAGTAAACTTAAGGTGCAGACTGCTCCCTTTCAATCAGGAGACCTTCAAAAAGGAAAGGTATGACCTGGAGAAAGTCAGCAAAGTGGCAAAACAGGAATACAAAGATAAATTAGAAAAACAGCTTGGGGGCACGGACTCAAGGCACATGTGGCAAGGCTTGCAAGCTATCACAAACTACCGTATAAAGGCAACACCAGTGGAATGTCTGCCACTGACACATCTCTACCAGATGAACTGAACACCTACACCAACTTTGAGGCTAAGAACACCGAGCACGCTGTCAAGGCTCCCAGTGACCCAGGGGACTTTGTGTTACAGCTCTCTAAACATGAAGTGTAGAGCCTTTAAGAGAGTGCAAACCAGTGCAAAACAGCTGGCCAGATGGTACTGTATTTCCCTCATGTCCTTCATTACCTGTGCAGGTCAGCTATTTCCTGCATACACAGACATTTTTGATCTCTGTCTGTCCCTGTCAGTCATACCAGAGTGCTTCAAGAAAACCACCTTTGTGCCATTGCCCAAGAAGACCAAGGTAACATGTTTGAATGAGCGTCTTCCAGTGGCACACACTCCTGTGGTCATGAAGTGCCTGTAAACCCTGGTATTGTCATATATACTGTAAATCACAGATTCCCACTTCAGTTTGCTTATCATCAACTGAGCTATTTGAGCAGTGCCATATCACTAGCACTACATACTGCCCTCAAACAGTTAGACAGGTGGGACACCTATGTTAGGATGCTATTTATAATTTACAGCTCAGCCTTCAATACAATTGTTTCTGCCAAGATGGTCCCAAAACTCAGGTATCGGGCATTATGCAACTTGACACTGAATTTCCTGATGGGCCAGACCACAGGTGGTGAAAATGGCCACCAATATCTCCTCTACAGTGATCTTAAATAGTAGATCTCCCCAAGGTTGCTATCTCAGCCACAGGCTGAGCTCCTTGTTCTCCTATGACTGTACAGCCATATACAGCAGCAACCACATTACGAAGTTTGCTGATCGGGCTGATCAGCAATAACGATGAGTCCCCATATAAAAGTGAGGTGAAGCATCTGACAAAGTTGTGACATGACAACAACCTGGCCATGAATGTCAACAAGACTCATTGTGGACTTCAAGGGAGCTCAGAGGGAGTCAGACCGAATCAGTTTTGAGGGCACAACAGTGGAAATTCTCAGCTGCAGATCTTCACTAACTTGGTTTGGTCTCACAACATGAAAGCCTGTCTGAAAAAGGCACAACAGCGCTTTCCCTTTCTGCAGTTCCTAAAGAAATGTTGCATGGGGAAGCATCTAGCTCAAACTTTTACTGCAGCATCCAAGAAAGTGTCCAAACTAGTGAAATCACTGAACGATGTGGCAATACTACCATACATGACAAAGACGCTCAACAAAGAGTTGTAGCAATGGCACAGAGGACTATAAGATGTGATTTACCATCAAACAAAGAGATCCAGACCATTAGTTGTCACAATAAAGCCTGATCAATTATTAAAGATCCCAACCATCCCAGCCACAAACTATTGTCCCCCTTGGCTCTGACAAGCAGTACCACAGCATTAAAGCACAGACCACTAGGCTTAACAAGTCTATAGCTTTGGCAGAGACATCATTAACAGGTAACTGTATAAGCCCACAGAATTTGATGCACCTCCACACTCTTACTTTTTACTTGGCTACCACATATTTATTGTTCTGTCTCCTTATTGTTCTGTGCTACCCGTTGTATGTTGTGCTAAGTTGTGCACAATGCTCACCCATGACTATCATTATTTACTGTTTTGTCATGTACTGTTCACATTGTGTGGTGTTGTCTCTTTTTCTATGTTCCAAGAGAATCACGTGAATAAAAATCACAATCAATATGTACATATGGCAAATAAACTGCCCTCTCTCAAAACGATCAGCTATACAAAATATCCAGCTAGCTAGTCAGTGTCAATAACGGTTTTACTGTGACAGATGTGTAACCTCTCAACTTGAGGAAAAAACAAATTTGAACTTTATTCTACACCCCTGAGGGGTCTGAAATCATCAAGGCAATGGTGTCAGATGCCTGGAAGTGGGAAAGCACAAAGTGAAAAGTGAGGAAAAAAACGAAATAGAAAAAATTCTATAACCCCGGGGGGACTGAGGTTCTCATGCACAGTGAGAAACTTGGGGCACACCTAGATACTGATAGTAATGCTTGATATGAACTGTGGCTCCCTGTGCAAATGCACAGAGAACAGCCAATAGGTTATGATTATTTCAAGTCTTGTCTAGGACATCTCATCTTGTATTTCGGAGTGGAAGGTAAACCTAATTCTGTTTAAAAATGACATCAGTAATATGTCCAGTCTGCCTGGCTTGCCAGAAGGCGGTCGCACCATAGAGGAGCAATCTTTGGATGGCAAACAAATGGAGAATAAAATTTAACTTCATACAACAAGTTCATAGTCTCGCTGGATTCTTAATTCAAAGACATCTCCTAAGAGTGTTGGATTTCAGGCTCAGACAGACGGCTGAGAGTTTGTAGCAGTAACCTGAGAACACAGATAAGTCCTCAATATTGATCTGTTGGTGAAACGTATGGCTAAAAGAATCGAGCCACTAAGAGCCGTTTTTAAAAGTAGATTCACTTAAGTGGGGAAGAAAAGTAAAAATGTCACAGCACTCAAGGGTGTTTTCTTATGCTTTGCTAGAAAAGTGTACAAAAGAAACCACCTGAGAGATGAACATCAAATTGCGATGTCCTGAAAAACGAAAAAAGCACAGAACTCGTAACGGTTCCATTGTTCATCTCCTATATGAAAAGCTTTTGCCCAAATGTCTTCATGAGGAATTGATGCCATCTGACTGACAAGCTACATGCTTTCTAAATTAGCACCAATACTTTAATTGCTTTAGATACTGATAACCTTATTGTAAAACCACAACTTTCGGCGCTATTCACCTCATTTTACACCTCATGATACAAAGATTGTAGTTCTCTGCAGGCAAACTTAAAATTTAATTTTGTATATGGGAAGTCATCTGCCCTTCCAAACTGCACTGTACTGAAGAATTTTGCATAAGCAGGTTTGTTACAGCTGGCCACAGTAGCAAATAAAGGCAATGCACTCACCGAGTTCATGTTGTTTTACATAACTCATTAACAGAATTCAGGAAATGTCTTTTTATGACTGGAAGAAAACTGGTGTCCAAGTCTGAAGGGAATTATATAACATTTTTATTCCCCTTAAATGGCTTGTGAACTTTCTTGTCAGTTTAATGTTTGCAATCTTCTAACTTCCATCTCATAGCTCAGATATCCAAATTCTGTAGATGGGCTGTTTGCTTACAAGGAAAATCATATAGATGTATATAGAACAACACACTCCAGTATGTTTGTACCCTTAACTGCCCAGAGCTTCCGAGTCTGAGTGTATGCCTGTGAACTACTCAAAAGAGAAACATCAAGGCATCTGAATTCAGACATTTTTAGAAATAGGAAATTATCTCTGAAAAATAATTGTTCATGATGAGCCATCAATACTGTGATATTTCAATATTGCTTAAACTCACATACTGACATGATGACAGTAGGTACAGTGAATCCAGGTCTCTTCAGAAAAAAAAAAAGGAGAAACTGTTGATATAACACTTTAATTGCAAAATATGTTCACTGAAAGCCAAAATTGAAGGGATACATGACAATCTTACTGAAAGAAAAGAAAATTGTAAACAACTGTACTGTATATATTTTGGGGGATTTTTACAGACCTTCACAACAGTAAAAAAACATTTATTACTTTGTTCTATCAGTCCTAAAAGTACATGTAAATGAACTAATGTGTTTCACTCTCTTGCCAGGCTCATTCCTGTAACATCATAACAGACAGGACAGAGACTGGCATGGCCTGTGCATCTGTATCCTAGATTCTGGGTTCAGTAATGTTAGTCTATTTAGAGTCCCCAAATGAGGATATTACATTACGTTAAAGATTTGATTAACTGTTTGTTTGCAAATACATAGTCTATTCGTACTATATCCCCTGTTAGTCCACCAGCTAAGCAACAGCCCCCCATGTTAACAGTACCTCTGTTTCAAATAAATCTAAAAAGTAGGAGGATTCTTGCTTTATTTGTCTATTTGAATTCAGATTGTCAACATCTCCCCATAATTTTGAATATCACTGTACACTGATTATATTAGTACATTTTGGAACAATCTCGCAATGCAAACACCTCCCATCCCAATTATAAATTTTTAAAAACATTTTATCAATGCACTCTACTGATATGTTCACATTAAGCAGTGAACTGAACCTTTACCATTTTAGCAAAACAGTTTTGGCTGCTCTTTACCATTATCTATATAACATGTAAAACTCTGAAATTCCAGTATTCATTTTACTTCCAATTTAGGATTTAAAAAAATAAACTGAGGTGCACCTCCAGTGCACTGTCAATAATGCACCAACAGCAGATTTAAATTTCAACCCTCACTTAAGTGAAATGGTAACCATCCATGACTTCAATAGGGGTAAACCCACAGACAGCTTTGCTTTTCCATTTCTTCTTCTTCAAAGAAAACCATGGTTGTGTTCTGACAATTGTATGGATGGATACACTTATGTTGCACCTCATTTACAATTTAGCCCCAGTTGCATTAGTGTCTCCATATTAGAGAAAATATGAATCTACCAAAAGTGTCACTTTGGAAGCAGGGGGCAGATTTGAACAATCTGTCTCTTAAATGGGAATGTCCCTTCAATCTGTTCCAAGGACCATATTGACAATCCTGTAAAGCCAGGATACAAAACAGGAGAAGGACATGTAATCCTATAAATAACTCACTCCTGAGTCTCAGTGCAAAATACTGCTGTATTGTCCATTAGCAGACACACTCCTCTCAGCAGGAACAATTCCCACAACCCTTTACGCTGTTGAGGATCTCCTCCTGGAGCTTCTTCCTCTCCTCCTCCTTGCGGGAGAGCCTCTTCTGCTCCTCGCTGGGCAGGCTGTTGCCATTCAGGACCTTGCTGTTCTGCGTGTGCCACAGCTCTGAATACAGGCTGTTGGGGTTGCTCAGTAGAGACTGGTGACTTCCGCGCTCCGCCACTCTCCCCTGGAAGTGGGGAAAAAACATAAAGGGCTGATCAACAAGGGCGTGTGATGGGAGGAGGGCTACATACAAAATCCTGAAAAGTGCCAGGCCCTGAAAAAAACGACTTCAGAAATGAATTCCATTCATCGGCTCTTTAACGTCTCTCGGTGCAGACTCGTGCTGCTTGAACATTTTGTCCTCAGTAGTAAATTCCAAAATTCCAATTATAATTACAGCAAGATACATTTTAAGCCATCGCTGTGTCATATGTTCACTTTCACAGACTGCAACAGTAGAAAACAAAGCACTTCCTATTTTACATAGGCAGAATTCTCAAAGTTAAAAAATCCGAAACAATTCACCAATACTCCAGGCACCTAAGAGAAATGTCTTTTCTAGTTATGGCCTTGCTGCTGTTCAGTTTGTCTAGGTTTCTAAGCCCACAGAAAAATTTCACTCTTTCCACGTGATGCTCTGCTGTTTTCCTCCAGTGTCTTCCACTACAGCATCACTATACTTTACATGAACATCACTCTTCTACAACTATCCAGAGGGCTTTGGAACTAGAGCTAGAATTCTAGAGGAATGTGACACACCAGTAAACACTTCAGTGGCAAACACTTCATGTGAGACCACACAGCACTGACTGATCTCTTGATTTACTTGTGAAACTGGCTAACATACTGCAGGTGTGTTAAATTTATCATATAAGTTAAGGTACTGAAAAGAATATAGATACATGTACCTTTACAACTGTCATAGTTTGTTTTAGAAAATACACGATTAAAGCTAAAAAATAAGGCTCAAAAGTCAGAATACAATTAAAATAACAGTTGATCATAATCAGGTGACATTGAACCTGTGCAAACAGTACTCTTTCCTACTTTGCGAATGCCGGTTTCAGATAGAACAATCTTAAGAGAGATTGCCTTCCCCTGATCAGAATCCAGAAGATATGTAAATCTGTTACTGAAATTCTAAATTCCAGGTAGAGAAATATGTAAAGCAATAAAAAGAAAATACATAAAATGTGACCTTTATATCTTTAAAATAACATAAAAATTCAGACAATTCCTTTCACAGCAGTGAAACATTATCACTACCTAAAGGCAATTAAGTAATTCTAAGATCAACTTCCACAGTGGTGTGCCAGCAATATCCGTATAACTTCTATCACGATAGCCTTAGAAAGTGTTTATGAGAACAAAAATTTGCAAGAAAAGAATAAATGCAGAAGTCAGGAGGTCTCTGCCATGGGTAGGTTTTTATGACTTTCTAAATTTATTCGCTGTGGTGTCAGAAGCAAGACTACATCAAATTACAGGTCTGATAAAGAGAATTCATATTCAATGTTCCAGACAAATACAATTTAAATAAAAGTGATTAGTGAATTAATATTGCCTCTCAGCAAAGTGTAACTGCTTGTAAGTTAGGGAAACCATGTGTCTGCTCTTAATTTACATATGCCAACACAGATTGAAAGACAGGAACAATGACTACTTAGTACTAATGTTACCATCTGTCTACAAATAAACCTTCTGGACTTTGGACAGGTTGGCTAGAAACTTTCTGCTAGTCTATGAGCCTATTCCTGCCCTAAAATGCCCCAGTTGCTGTAGCATCCTCATGTACGTGTTTTTATTAATCCTGTGTTGGTTACCACAGAAAAGCAAAATCCCTTCAGTATACTGTAGGACCAATACTATAGATACAGTACAACACCACTAACAACTCCAAAACCTAATTTCAACTGCTTTTTAGACAGATTGCCATATTTACATCCATCTCTTAGTGAAAACCAGCCCTTAAACTGACGGCTGCCTTCTGACAAAAACCTTGTGTTGATCTACTATAAACATATTGCTACTGCATATAAGATATTTTCCAATCACCTTGGGGAGGGGCATACAGCATAAACAATCTGTACCTGTACCCAGGTAAAGATTCCAGTTCAAATCCACAGCTTTGTGTTTGGGCTTAAGAAAAACAATCATTAACAGTATTCTAAAGATGTGCGGAACAGACATTTGAAAGGAAAGAAACGTGCTGTACAGACTGTGTGTGGGAGGCAGCAGCAGGCCTTTCACAGAGAAACACATTTAATTGTTTTTTAATGTCCTCTGCTTTCCTTAGCTATGATCCTCACAGGAATCTGCCAAGAATAATTCAAAGGCTGCATTTTAAAATAGAAACAGCTCATGTTGTCGACAGTGAATACGTATATCATTGTCTCTGACAAGTTGCTTTTATCTTCTGGGACTTATGTGGTCAAGCAAAAAACCTCAATCTGTTTCTGTACAAAACACAAAAGCAGACGAGTGACAGAAGGTTTTGTGGAAGTTTGAGGGATAAATGTGTTCATGTAAAGCACATACAATGCGGAATCGAAATGGACAAGGTCTAACAAACTAGACTGTCACTTGAGTTGGTGCAAAGCTAATGTGCACGTGTTTTCCCTCATTATAACAACAAACAGGGACCTAGTAATCCAACAAGCCAATACCAGTGAGTTGTGGCGAGTACACCCACACATTAACGCACGAGCGCCCCCCCCCCCCAACATTATCATTTGCTTCCCAACCTTTTTACAGATATCCGCCCACAGAATCGTCAAAAACAAAGTATACCACAGAGAGAAGAAAATGGAGGTGCCAGTAAGGGCATGTGTAGATTAAGACCCTTTATTTTAATGAGGAAGGAAGAAAACCTTACTCCTTCTGTCACAGAGTTCCCCATCCACCAATATTTCTTCCTTTTAGGTACTTACTCTAACCATTGGATTTGAAGCCCAAGAATGTATGTAATTAATGCACTATAAACATGGACTGCTCCTCAAGATAAATTACACCATATGATAAAGAAAGAAAAAAAAATAGCAATACCTACAATACCTGAAAGAAATTCCAAATTCACTCCTAACTAATAAAAGATAAAGCTAGGGGCTTGTGCTCACCAGACCCACAAAAGGGTGCAAACATCATCAGTATCTACTAGAAGACATATGCTATTTTGGATACTAAGTGCAATCACACTGAGCTGACATAATGCCCTGTTGTGTGTATTGTTGCTGTCCATAGTCCCATTTGTATGAAACATTTTTTTGCAGTGCACAGGTGTCTGAAAACTGCTGGCCAAAAATTGTATCCTAATGTTTTTGGACTCCCAAGCTTCTCTGAAAGCTGTTCCCCTGACTTCTCAGGCTCTCTTCTGGACCAGAAGTTTTAAACAAACAATAGCTGCCAAATGCCAGCTTGGATCTACAATTCAGACAATGTACCTTTCTATTTGTAAAGCATTTAGGATTTTTTGGGGATGAAAAGTTCAATATTAACACAATCAATTATCGTCATGTAAACATCAAGAGCAGAAATTCAGTTGAAACAAGCCATCTTGCACTAAACAAGATAAACTAAGTATCTTGTCTCCAGGTATAAGCAGTTGAATTCTGTCATTGCTTCCAACTTACAAGTAAATCACAAGTAATGGGTAATGTTCCATAAAATCCTTTGTGATCTTCAATTATTCCTTGACACAAGTGGTACCTAAGCACCTGATATAACAGTCAATAAATGTAAATGTAAACTTTATTATAGTGTCAAAAGTGCTATATAAATATCAAATATTTAATAAAAATAATATTTGGGTTTCCTTTACAAAGAAAAAGGTCATAGAGAGAGAAAACAGGAAATGCATCAAAGATTGACTGTGAATTTTCAAAGATTTAATCATCAATTGATTGAGGTTTACAGCCATTTACTTTTAATAAAGTAAAAAACAAAAATATTTTTTAAATGTATTCAGTGATCTCCTTCAGAAACACTGTAATTAAAATTTTAATTGGAACCAAAAACGTTAGATCACCAGCTTTAGTAATTTGTGTCTTTTTGCCTATCTTTACAGCTTTCAGACATTAATGATAATTCTCCATCAGAGGATTACATCTGATCTAGGAAGTCTAGTCCCTTTTTATGTTGAATTTTTTTCTTTAGTGCAGGCAGATTAGAGATCAAAAGCTTGGCTATTGCATTTTCAGATCAGTCCAAAGTAGTTGTAGTAAGCCGATATCTAGGGATGGCAAAGTTACAGGTGAAGGTCAAGAACATTTATTTCTTCAAGAATTCCAGAGCTGAAGTTTGGCTGTTGTAGTGCTGGAAACTTAACATTTCTGCTATACTGTATGTCATACAAGCAAATGACTGCATTCATTTGTTCTTTGCACACCACTAATAAACACCTGCACTGCTGAAAGGCATATTCTGCTTTCTTCAAATACACCATAGTCCAGTTTTAGGGTGAAGGTTAATTGCATCAGGCCAAATATTTCCTAGCCAGCACAGAGGGTGGGTGGTGGTGGGCTGTGTATTTGGCCTCTGGCTTCTAACACTTACATAAATGATTTTATGATTCCAGACAGAACAATTGCCAGCGATCATGGGTTTTTCATCTATGTAGATATTTGGGACGATCACAGCTAAGGATAGGTTAAGTCACAATCTTTGATTGAACAGTATGCTGAAATTAATAATAATAATTGCTTACACTTATACAGCGCTTTTCTGGACACCTTTTTTTTATGATCACCTCCACCACCACATCAGCTATCAGTGGTGGGGGAGAACAGATTAATGAAGCCAATTCATAGATGGGGATTATTACCATGATTGGTAAGGGCCAATGGGACACCTGGGTTGCATCCCTACTCCTAACGAGGAACGCCCTGGGATTTTTAATGACCACAGAACGTCAGGACTTCGGTTTTAGGTCTCATCCAAATGATGGCACCTGTTTACAGTATAGCGTCCCCGTCACTATACTGGGGCATTAGGACCCACATGGACTGCAGGGTGAGTGCCCCCTGCTGGCCTCACTAACACCTCTTCCAGCAGCAACCTTAGTTTTTCCCAGGAGGTCTCACATCCAGGTACTGACCAGGCTCACACCTGCTTAGCTTCAGTGGGTTGCCAGTTGTGAGTTGCAGAGTGATATGGCTGCTGGCTGCAAGTAGACATGTTGATTAGCATTCCTGGCTCAGACCAAGAACTGCAGCATTCTGCTGTGTTCTGGTTAGACAAGGATCAATTTCCCCTCTGTTTCAGTGATAGTGATTTTTAAATGTATTGTAGATAAAGAAAATGGGACATTCAACTACAAAATACAATCAGAAAATTTCTGACAAGATCCTTGTGCACACCATGATGTACGAAAAAAAACTACAAAACAAAAATAAACACTGTTACTGTTAACATTGCCTTGCACTATGAAAGTCCATGAATTCTGTTTAATACAGGCTATGAAAAAGACCTTTTCTATTCTTAACCTAAAAAATTGTTTTACAGTATTTGCGGACCATGACGTTGAAGTAGGATTTATGTAGCTGTTAGTGCTTTTTCACCAATATTAAGTCTTTTCCTGATTTCCCGATTTTTTTTCTAAATGCTTTACAAATGTTTGATTTCTGTCAATCATTTTCAAAATTCAAGCTTTTTTTGTTAGTTTTTGTTAAATTCTATTTGGTAGTAAAGTCTGATTAATGTCTATACAGAACATGACTACAACTAATTGCAATTCAAATTTTCATTTACATCCAAAAGGAAGTCAGGCACTTCAGAAGTAAGGCAGAACACACCCACCTGGGTGACATGCTGCAGCCATTCTGCACCAGAGGCTTTTCTAGACAGCTTGCCAACCCCGAATCGTTACCATTGTAGCAGCTGACTGCAAACCAGGAGTCTGCCTCATAACTATAAACAACAACTATCTGACCAGTGACCCTCCCAAGCTTCTCTTTCCCAGTCTGTGTGCCTGTGTGTCTCATGGAGAGCAAGATGGAGTATGCGAAAAGACAAATTCCTAATGCAAGAAATTGTCTATGGCTAATAAAGTGATCTTATCTTACTTCAGTATTCACAAAATAACAAAGATGCATTCATTGAATGACTATACAATGATATTGTACAGCATAAGTCTGTCACGTTCAGTTCCGGAAACAAAAAAAAACATTTTACCTGATTCAGGACAATGATTTCATCTGAATCGACTGTGGTAGATAACCTGTGAGCAATGAAGACAGATGTGCGGTCTTTCACCATATCTTTCATGGAAGTGAGAATGTTCTGAAAGCAAGCAGCACAATAATTACAACACAGTAAGACTTAAACATTAAGCACAATTAGTCCCTGTTGTAAAACAGAAAAAGTCCATAATTTTAGGCTCAGCCCTTCCCCCCCATTCCGGCAGTTCTTTTAAGCATATTCAGTTTTTTCTCTTGCTTCCCTGGAGAGTTCTTTGTTTGCCTTAGTAATATGCTGTAAGGACATGAGTGACAGGACAGATATGAAAAATGCCTTTAGACATAACTTAAGAGCTCCTATAAAAACCGACAGAAGACCAGGTATATAAATTTCAGCTACAGAGACAACTTTAATAAAGGTTTACCTACATATAATTGTTATTTTAAATTGGATTAGTTTATGTTAGACTGTGAAATACAGAGAAGAAAGACACGTAACTGTAAAGACACCTGCATATTCCCTATCTTGATTATCATCTGCTGGTTGCATATAAGTTTGATGTTCTGGGTGAGTGGATTTCACAGAATCCTCTATAGAAATTGACAGACATAGGAATGACAATTTAAAGCTGGATTCATTAACAATCTTAAATTAATAAATAACCAATAGTAGTTATAGTTTATCAAAACCAAAAAGCATTGACCAGTTTTATAATGTAATGGCAGTATTGACATTTTCATGTATACATGTAAAGCACAAGATGCCTAAACATTATTGCAGCACAGTGTTTCTGTGCTGCTTGGTTGATAAAATGTTAAATTAGTATGAACTGACCAAACAAGTAAACAAAACATTCCAAACTCCTAGTGTATTTAATTAATCACACGACCATCAGACGTGGTTCCACCTGTCTTTCAGATAGCTCTGCAAAATCTTTTTGTGGTTCACCCTCAGAAGACGTTTCTTCTTTGCATCCTTGCCAAGAATGCCACATCCATGCAGGAGATGTCTATCAGTAGTTTTTGACACTTTGCCTCTTGAAGATGCCAGTGTGTGTTGGAGATCTCAGTGTGTTGCCTTTTCAATATATACAGTAGTTGCCACCCAATTCACAGGCGTACCCAGAGCTGTAAGTAACTGTAACCCTTATGGTTTCTAAAATTCAATTATTTATGAGAAACATGACTTTGCTCTGAAATGCAACTACAATTTCTGCAAATATTTTTATAATTGATTTAAGAAAGACAGATTATCTGATCCACAACTCATTCTGTTAGAGGGCGGTTTTTGTTCTTACTTCAATGGGGGTATGAATGCATGTGAAGGACACTATTCATGGAATTACAATACAGTATGCCTACACTTTTCTTGGTTAGGGGATTATTATCATAGGAGAGGCTGTGATGTGAACAATTGTTATATTTTGCAGTATATACCTTTTATAGGTAACTTATAATTCTTAAACTTTTGTAATACAGACCAACTATGTGAACAACTAACTCAAATAAGACAATAAAAATCCAGAGTTCAATGAAAACCATAAGGCAATGGTAGCCCTCTAGGACCAGGACTGAGTACAATATTTAGTGCTGTGAGGTTGTTAAGCAGATTTTACTAACTGCTTTGAACCTAGGAAAGGTTAATTGCATTAAATTACCTAATGCTCAACTACAAAACAGTTTCTTGTGTGCTTTGTTATTCACTTTTGTATCTCAGATTAACACCTTCAGCTTCACCACAGGGGTCCCCTAGACTGAATTATTAATGTTTCTTATAATTTAAAACACATTTAAAATCTTTCAAAGATGACAAGATGCATCCACTTTTTATACACCAATTAAACCTTATGATTAAACACATTAATTACAGGATTGATGCATGTGTTCCTTATGAGAAGATGTGTTCTTAGTAGTTAATGACTGATATGTTGATTCCTTAAATATATAAAAGTGGGTGTGCTTTTATGGTTGTTTTAAGGTTTAGTGATGGTCACTAAATGGTCAGCCAATTAGGCTTCACCTATGGGATTTACCAAAGCCCTAATCCAGACCTCCCAAATTAGAAAAACATATTTTATCTGTTAAAAACAAACATTAAGAAATGAAAAAAAAAAGAATAAAAATCTGTAATTTCACTGGTGAAATGTTAAGTGTGTCCTGCTATGCTTTACAGAAAGACATTAAAGGAGTGCAACAGCACTTGTCGAAGTATATTTTTATCCCCTCGTCTCCATCGGCTGTTAATCAGGTGATTTGCCATTAACCAAGACTATTAAAAATATAGCAAACTTTTACGCACATACCTCCTCGGTGATGGAGTCCAGGGAGGAGGTGGCCTCATCATACAGCAGGATGGGGGGGTTCTTCAGGATAGCCCGGGCAATGGCCACTCGTTGCTTTTCTCCTCCTGTGACAAACATATGATAAGAACATGACAAATCCACCCTTCTAGTGCAGTGGTTCCCAAACTTTTTGGACCAAGTACCACCCCTAATCCAACCAAAGCATCCAAGTACCACCTACAAGTCATCTTCACATAGGAACCCCGGAAAGTCTCAATGACCAACACGAGCGCATGTGCACACACACTCACACATGCATATAATAAATATTATAATAATAAACTTTGTTTGATATATTAAAATGTGGTTTCTCAAAGTGTTTTACAGAAAAAAACAACAACAAATAAAACTGAAAAAGCACCATTTCAGTGAGAGGGGTGAGCCTGTTAAGTCGAGCAAAGCAGATGTGAATTAATTTTTCGAGCCTTGATACAATTCACAACAGTCTTAACAGATTTTAAATTGTCAGGCATTTTCTTGACGGCAAAGGTCTCGAGGTGGATGTTGCAATGAAACCGTTAATTTCTGGAGCAACCTCTCTAATTCGTGCAACTACACCACTGTGTCGGCTTGTCATTGCTCTAGCACCATCTGTACAAATTCCGACACATTTTATCCAGTCGATGCCATTCTCTTCGATAAATTCATTCAGAAGCTGAAATACGTGCTCTCCTGTAGTTCCTGTTAGTAGCGGCTTACAGAACAGAAAGTCCTCACGGGACGTACCCTCAAACTTGTATGTAACGTAAACGAGCATATTGGCCAAATCGACTACAGACTCATCTAATTGCAGTGAAAAACATCTGCTCATCTTAACGCGCTCTGTCAGCGTACTTTTGATATAATCCTTCATTTCAATAATTCTATGAATGACTGTGTCTTTCAGGGGGGCAGCAGGTCGAGCTGTTCAGCAGCTTTTTCTCCACACAAAATAGTGCGGGGCTTACCTGCTTTAGCAATCCGCAAGTTTGCATTTTTCCATGTTTCCGTTTTTATTTCAGTGTTTATTTTAAGTATTTATTTCATGCGCATGGGAGAGAAACATAGAGACGCTCGGTGTATTTTTCTCAAATTAACTTAGAACAGTTAATTAATATTTTTCTGTTATTTTTCATGCTTTCCTGTGCTCACAAGATTACCAGCGTTTGTAGCACACATTTCTATGCATTCCTGTGTTTACAATGTTGGCATTGTTCCAAAATCACGCACATTCTCCTTTCTCCCTATTTGCTGGAGATACAGTAGCTTTTTTAAATACAATTGGTCCCTTGCGTTTATAGCACGCATTCCTATAGAGTGGTATAGAATTGCAGAGTATCTCTTGTGTCCACTTAAGTATTAGCGCGCACTGTATCGTAGTACGTAGGCTGCGTGTTCGACACATATAAAAATACAAAATATGAAAACCCGTCCCGATTTTTTCAGGACACACAACACAGTTCCAGGGTCATTTGGCGTACCACCTGGCGGCACACCACGTACCACTGCAGGTACGCGTACCACAGCTTGAGAACCACTGTTCTAGTGCATTGGAATGCTGTTCGATTACCTACATGGTTCTTAGAGCAGGGGATGCGAACAGGCTGAACAAGCTCATCAAAAGAGCAAGCTCTGTCATTGGGTCAGACCTGGACCCCCTGGCGGTAGTGGCTGAGAGGAGAATGGTGCCAAACTGGGAGGCCATAATGGACAATGTCTCCCATCCCCTCTATGACATGCTTGTGAGAATGAAGAGCACGTTCAGCAATAGGCTGATCCATCCATGGTGTGACAGGGAGCGCTACAGGAGGTTATTCTCGCCTTCTGCCGTAAGACTTTACAACTCATCCACTTTGTGTCTGGGCAGGGGCAACATTAATATTGACCTGTTTCTGGACTAAGCAGTAAACTCTCCACATCTGGTTTGTCCTGTTAACAACTGTTTTTTGTGCAATATATGCCAGGGACTTGTGCAATATATTTATAATGTGCAATACAACTTTTTGTGTACTGTTCTGGTTTGTTCTTTGTATATTCTGGGCTGTGAGCAACTCTTTTTAGTGCACGTCTCACTGACTGTACTGATTGTATTGTATTGTATTGTATGTATTGTATTGTTGTATTATTGTATCATTTCGTTACACTGTTGCTGTGTTGACTGTATTAAGCTGCTGTTTCCCTCACGGGATCAATAAAGTATCTATCTAACTGCCTGTGTGCTTCACCCTTCAAGTAGTAATCTATTAGTAAATATCCATTACATTTTCTAATCAGCATGGTAATGGCTATGAAAAGCAAAAGATGTCTAAGCATTTTTGCTACACAGTGTAAAACACACATTAATTATTCCTGTACTGCCTGGTTGATAAAATGTTAGATCTGTATGAACTGACTGAACAAAACGTCAAACTCCTTCTAAAGTTAATTAATCGCACAGTTATATAACAAAAGTACAGAGAGGTGTACATGAAGTGAAACATCATCAGTGAAGGAACTAAAAAAACAAGGATATCTGCATAGCAGACAATTTTACTGGCCATGCCAACATCATTTCCACATTTCCACAATTCATAACATCTACTATAGGCCAAAAGGATTTTGGGAACCACACTTCAAAAATGAACACCAGGTTGTGATACCTTAGTCAAATTGTGACAACGTCTCAAGTATGTACATTTGCAACTGCTACAAAGAAGAATAGATGCTACAAAGAAGAGTTTGCAGTAAAACCTATTCTTTGCAACATTTTGTTTTGAGTATGTTAATTATATTTTAAACAGTCTTCTGATTCCTTTCAAACCTTTTAACATGATTTCCAAGTGGCTTCATAAATTTGATTGCCACCATAAAGACATTAATGATAAGTACTAAAAAGGATGTTTAAAAAAATCATACAAAACTTAATGCATACCATTAGCAAACACAAAAATAATAAAAAATAATCTTCAGTCAAACTGTCTCGTTAACCTGAAGGTTGCAGGGCCTAATAAGCAGCAGAAGTTTCTTTGAGTAAATGTCTGAGCTTAAGGCCACAGCGTACCAGGTATACACTGCTGTCTGAGAAGCACTCTATTAAAGATAAAAATAACTCATAACAGACCCATGAGTCCAAATCTAATTGGTGCTTAGGTGACCTGTAGCACTCTCAACATAACATACTAATTTGTTACACTTGCGGGGGTACTATCATGGATAGAGAAGAACACAAAGGCTTTGAGCTGCTGAGTTCCACTATTCAGATCATCCCTTCAGTAGCAAACTCACTGCCGCACTTAACTTAATATCCTCATTTAGCTGAACATGCTTAAACTACCCTTACACCGTCAAATGCAGCAATTGTAAAGCAGGCACTAGAGGAATTTGTTTGAAAGCATTAGGTTTCTTCTATTGCCTTGCAGATATTTCCCCAAATTGCAAGTCAGACTCATCACATTACCTGGCACATACAAGAACTGAAACAAAATCAAGCTATTAACTCACACCTCTGAGAGAATTCCTCACAAAAAAAGTAGAAACCTAGGACCCTGAACCTTTTGAATGAACTTTAAAGTGCAGAGTTGTCTTGAGGTGAACCTGACTCACCAGCCAAATGCATCATTCACTATATTTTGAAACAACTTCCCCACTGAGGTAAAGGGAATCACTGACATAAAAAGATTCGCATTTCAGAAGCTGTTAAGCTAAATTTAAGGATTACGGGAAAAAGATCCATCTTCTAAATTATTTCAAAAAGCTTGGTTTCTGACAGGTCCTTTGACCAGCTCTGCATTGTTACTGTGTGACTGCCCTTGCATAAACTCAACAGAGCTCTACCACAGTTATATTGCTCCCAATGGTAGAAATGAACAGGTCTAATAAATCACTGCAGAAAACAAAAATTAGCTTGCACTCACCACAACAAAATAAGATACAGTACAACCATGAGCAATGCAGATGCTTTATGAGTGTGTGGCAAATGAATCTTAAATGATGCAAGTAGGCATTAAGAAGGTTGCCAAAAACAATACTGATCTTGTAGTGTTACAGAGGATTAGTTTAAAAGACAGAAAGAGAAAGGTACAGAACAGTAAATGAAAATGGTTACAGAGCAATTGAAGATATAAACACAAGGATGTTTATAAACGAGAGAAAGTCATTTGGCCTATCAGGCTTGTTTGTAAATTAGTAGCTGATTTATCCAATGTTGTAATTCATTTGTTTTTAATTGTGTACTACTATTGCAATTTATTTCCTATATGCAAAACGACAGTAGAGGTGATGTTAAGTATTAGTGAATAATATTAAAAACAGACATACAGGCATAAAACAAGTTCCCAATAGCTTGTATTTGATACAACAGTTGATATTTGTATCAATTTATGGTAAATTAATATGAAATGTAAACATTTACATGCAACCCTCATTCATTGTAATTCTCAGTTGTGAGCTCATAAGACTCTTATAAATTAGGGTTTTCAGATGTCAGATAGACAAACTCTCTACCCATCCTTTACATCCTGCAGTGTTTTGCTTCATAGCAGCAGACATATGTAGCTGCAAATGGCACCAGGACTTTCACTGTTTTCCTAATAAACTCAGTATATTCTTCATTTAACTGAAAACTTGAGATGTTTCATCCACAGCTCTTATGCTTCTGCAACAAAAAGTGTCCATTTGTCAGTCAGTCTCTCAATCGATTTGTTATTTTGGAGCACGTTCAAGCTGTGCAGAATTTCCTTACTAGTGTTGCTTGTGAACACTGATACAGTCTCGATACACTGTGCTGATGTTTCAATTTCAACACATTAAGGTCATCAACCACCACAATTGAACCTACATATTACATGTAACATATCAGCAAACTTCTGAGGCTCCAATATTCCCATGCTCATCTGTTTGTGCCACTTTATGCTTTTGTGATGAATCCTTTCCCCCCACACACACAGATCTATGATTTTGGCATCTGGAACCTGCATGCTGATGTTGAATCTGTTCAGTTCATCATTAATGTCTGCCAAGTAGGCTAATTTTGCATTCCACTGGTGGTCTTTGAAATAATCTACCAGCACGGAATTCTGACCTGGTCACTTGATTCTGCACACAGATCTTCTTTATCCATACAGACCCACGGGAGAGCCAGTGACACTGGTATGTAGCAGGTAGCTGTGAGGCTGTCGTCGCAGCAAAAACCCCATATTTCTGAGGCCTAGTTTTTAGGTAGCTCATTTTTACAACAGAGTAAAACACTCAATTCAGGGCTTTAGTGTTTTCACTGTCAATGTTTCTCTCTGTAAAATGCAATGGGTTTAAAATTTTCTGCTATCTGTTCCAGTCTTGTAATTAGTCCACTTTTGTTGCCAATCAGAGCCCTTGTACAATCTGTGTGTGCAGTTATCCCGCTAAAGGCCATTTGTACTTATTTAGAAGATATACTGTTTCAGCGCTTCAAAAATTTATTCTTCAACGGACCGTCTGTGTTGACAGTGGAGGACAAGCAAGAAAATGCTCAACTTTGTTACTCAAACAAATATCAATTAACCAGTTAAGCCTGGTTTCCAATGTCCATAAATCTGTATACCTGAAGCACATGACCTATTAAGGCTTAAGCTCTTTCAAACAGTTGTACCTCAATATCCTCTGCCCTTACTTATCCTTCGATAAAAGGTGTTGTCTAAAACAGATTTTGTTCCACTTGCCCATTGCCAGAAAGCGACTTGCAGAAGGAACAATTAATGCTTCTCTGTTTGTGCTTCCAGTAATGTTGGGAGTCAACACTTGCTTTTGACATTTGAAACATTTGAGCCGCCATTTAGAAGATTTAGTTGATCTTGCAACCAAATTCTCATGCTTTGCTTTTGTGCATCTTCATAATAGAGATGGTTTCATACAGCCACCAATGGAAGGCTCTTCCAAGCAGATAACATTTAGTCAACAACTGTAAATCTTAAATCTAAATATGAGCCTTTGTATTTGTGAGACTTCTGTTATTTTGTTTTCTTTGGCCTTTTTTTCTTGACTGTGACAAACAAATCCATTTTTATTATAGAAGAGCAACCTAGTTAACCTGCTCGAAATAATTCAACTTCTGTTCTGCTCCATAAAATGCATGTACACAACTGACAGCCATCAACACACAAGTGCAAGTTAAATAATTTGAAAATGTATTTTTTTAAAAAAACTTTTCAGTATCAGAAGACAGTTAATTTACAAATATTTCATTATACAGTATATAAAGAGAATCATGAAATGTTCAATTATACAGTTTAAATGAAAATGAAACCAAAACACTCATTTCTATTTATCTGTATATCTGTTTTACGTACCCCCAGTAATAAACCACAGAGGCAAAATATTCCTAATGTCGATTTTTTTTATGTACGGTTACACAAAATGTTCGTAAAATGGCTTAATTCTGTCTTTTTAAAAGACAATTTTAAAACGCAATTCATGTAATTTCTTTTATTAGGACCATACAAAACCTGATATTGAACTAAATAAATCAAACCAACTGCTAGGATTGGTTTCCTTGACTTTAGAAGAGGAATGCATTTTAGCATGTTACGATTTTTATAAATTACGACCAACGGTTTCCGGATGTTCCACATCAGTAATTCTTAATTTTGACATCCATTATAGAATTCTGTGCTGCAGAATGGGTTCTGAATTAAGCACTATAATTGCAATTATTCAGAAAAGCTAACAGTGAACAAACTGAATGAAATTACAAATGGAATTAGACTTAGATGGAGGTATCCAAAACTGCTTATGCAGTCCTACTAGGAATAGCTGTGGCTTTCATAGCTTACACAAATACGGTCTTTATGTGATGTGCTGCTTTATCTCCTACTATTCAAACTTCCACTAACTAACAACTATGTGGAAAAGAATATCAAAACTAATATTTTAGACAAGTGGGTTCACATAAGAGCAAACCAAAAACTGATTAAACAAAAAAAGTACCAGAAAGCACAACACAAAAAAATAAACCATCCAGTTTCAATTATTTGGAGCTCAAAGCAATTTGTGAAGTCTTTAGCACCACTGCAGGTTAAAGAAAGTTTAAATCAATATTAAATGTCAATCATTGGCTGACATGTAATTTCCAGGAAGACATCAAAAACACTACTGCAGTGATTTCTGTCTTACAAAGACTTTTACATGAGACATTGGTCACAGGACAAATGGAGCTTCACTGACTTGAGTTTCAAGTTTATGGCCATGTGGCCAGTCACAGGCGTTACTTTAAATGTATTTCCTTGTTGGTTACATTTTACTTACAGTACCTAGTGGTGCACATGGTTCTAATGATGCTGCCTGTATTTGAATACACAGTCTCATGACTATAGCACTAAACATGTATGCATGTATGCTTCCTTGTTTGTTAATGGGCTCATGTGGCGTTAATTGTATTATGTGATGTGTTTTACTTGCCTTTACAGCGAATTTCCCACCTGAGACAACAAAAGAAATGAAGTAAAAAGGAAGTAAGTAACATGCAGTCAAGGATGATGGCCATTGCTGATTGAGCCCCTTAAAAGGAGGATTTTGACATTCTTAAAGCATCAGAGGCGTTCTGGGGTAATAAGGATAAAAAGTTACGTACCCGAGAGCTTCAGACCTCTCTCTCCAACCTGAGTGTTGTATCCGTGAGGCATTCGGAGAATGGCGTCATGAATCCCCGCTAACTTTGCAACTCTGTACACATCCTCAAGTGAGGCGTGGATATTTCCATACTGAAGATTATATAAAATTGTGTTGTGGAATAGCACAGCATCCTAGAAATAAATAGGGCAGGGGTCAAGACATGTTGCATGTAAACCACATGCAGCATTCTAAAACACCAGAGTCCATATGGTGGAAAAGAGACCGGAAATGACTAATTCTGCATGAAAACCATCAAAAGCATTTGGCAATACAGGAGAAATATTTAACATCTGTATCCTTAACTGATAAAAAATGTATATAGATGATAACTAATTTAATAAACTTCCCTTTGATCCACATAACGTTCACTGTGACCAGCTAAATCCTAGCTACTACAAAATAGGTAAGTTTCAGTGAACATAAACATCCCCATTAAAAATCAATATATTTTTAGAAAAAAACTAAAATGCCATAAAAGGATGTTTCTAAATGCAAAGTGCAGATTTGCTGCTTAAAATTCAGGACAGAAATCTACATGCCCTTTTATTACAGTTCACACTGGTGTAATACGTGATGATATCGGGTAAACTGGAATGCCTTTCCCTTGGACAAGACTGTCTCACCTGTGGTACAACTCCAATGGCCTTCCGCAGACTCTCAAGGCTGATATCTCGAATATTCTGGTTGGCAATGTAAATACTGCCTTTTTGAGGCTCATAGAAACGGAACATCAATCTCACAATTGTGCTCTTCCTAAAAGAAACAGAGGAACACTACAACTGAAGATTTACAGTCTGAAAAAAACACAGCAACCTCACTCACTGCTTTTACAAAACTGCACACATGTTTTAAGTTTCTGCTTCTGCTCTTTCTAGTGGGCAGAGAACAGTGTTCTTGGGTCCATAACGACATTCCTGATCCAATGATGTTTCTACCAAACCTTACAACTGATGTAAACCAAGCTTTAATAAAGCCCTAACTGAACTGAATATGTACGTATTGCCTGGCTTTGCAAATTTTACACGGAAACATTTCTTACAATTTTAACCCCACGACACAGAAATTTTGTAGTTGTCAAATTTGCAGAAATTGCCCATAGATTTTAGATTTTAAAACTGTTCATATCATCAGTTGATTGTCCGGGTTGCTTCTCTATCATTAAAGATACAACAAAAATTTGTTATTTAGACAAAATGTTAGAAATTTGCATATTATTCATCTAACTGTTTTATCAACATCATTTTCAATACTTAACACAATACAAATCTTGGTAGCTGTGATTTTGAAGTGTTAACGAGAACATCCTCCATAATCTAATTCTGCCTCAATACATCTGTCATACGTGGATAATGAAATGTTGTATTTAATCATACTAATTTATTTTAAATCACTTATTTTACAAAATGTGTCTATATGTTTTATGTAACTGTTGCTCTTTGAAAAGGTATTTATTCTGGTAAATGAAAGTAAAATATCTACACATACTGTATGCACTGGCTTCCGGTCAAATTCCGTGTGGACTTTAAAATCCTCATGCTCACCTATAAGGCTTCTGCATGGCTTGGCACCTCAGTACCTGTCTGAACTATTATTGCCCTACTCCCCACCACATAAGGCATGATTCGCTCTTCTAATTCTGCTCTTCCTACTGTCCCCCAAGCCCATCTACATTGTATGGGTGACAGGGCCTTCTCCTGTTATGTCCCCAAGCTCTGGAACTCTCTCCCCAAGGATATCAGAGAGTCACCTTCTCTAAACTCCTTAAAATCCAGACTCAAAACCCTCTTCTTTAGAAAAATCTTTACGTAACTGGTTCCATTCTTCACCCCTCTGCTCTTCTAAGTACCACCTTCCACGGTCTCCTCTATTGTTATTGTTGTATTGTTTTAATTGTAATTGTGTCTTATCTTGTGTATTCTTCTTATTTATTGTAGTATTCTTCTTATTTATTGTTACTGTCATCCTGTAAAGCGCTTTGAGAAGCCACCTTTAAAGGTGCTATATAAATAAAGTTTATTATTATTATTATTATTATTATTATTATATACTGTACCACATGTTTTGAAAACATTCACCAGGTAATTCCACAAAAAGATTGTTTTAAATGGACTTTTCAAATTCTTTTTTTATTTTCAAAAATGTTAAGCTTATGCTCTGGTTGACAAAATTTCCATCACTCATCCAATAATTTTAATAAGTTCCCATATTTCTTGCAACATTTTACCATGGACAAGAAGAAACCCCTTTCAATACGATTTTGTCAGCTAGTGCTGTCACATCTACATTATTAAAACACTGGGTAGACATTTCCACTTATCCTATTCTGCCTCTAAAATTCAAAACTCTAAAATTCAATTAATCCCATTATTTGAGCTCCCTGGAGTAAGCCTGGGTTCAATTTGATATTGCAAAGCTAAAAAAAATAATTGTTATGGCTTAAAATGAAGTAATGTGCAGTGAAGAGAAAAGTGAGTTATTTCTTTTGTTGGTGATGTTTCTTAATCCCCAGCAGGACACAAAAGGATCAACAAAGAGCTGTCAGTGTTCAGCCTGCCAACTGCTCTTGCAATGCCCTAATGGTGATTAGGTCACTTTATTCTGCACACAGAAGAGGTCTCCTAATAGCAGCAAGAGTTTTGGAAAATTGTCTCGATCTGGAAATGGACTATGCTCTTATAATTGGCAGCTTTACAGTAGGGGAAAAAAAGCATGATGCTTATGACACAAAAAGTAGCACTGTGTTTGAACAGTACTGTCACTCCCCAGCTACCTTCCTTCTGCTTCACTGCTTCTTATGCTTTCCAATGCCTTTTACACAGCTAGAATACTTAAGAATCTGTCCTGCCATGAAAAGCATCATGCCAGCACTTAAAACAAACTTGTTTTTAGGAAAACAAAATGCCTTTGCTTTGGCATTATCTAAAATGCAAAAATGAAAAGATTCATCACTGGCAAATGCTGTAGATATCAATTCATAGTCTAAAATGCTACTGAACATGATAAATAACTTATGTGGCTGGTATGTTGATGGGTTATATGAGGAGCATGTTCAGTTCCCCTCCTGTGCAGGAATGTATAGTTGTAGGACTGCAGGAGTCTGGAACGAACTGCCCAGCCACACTGTTAAAGCCAACACCTTTGTGTCTGTCTAGAAAAGGCTGGGTAACACCTTTCGATGACATGCCTACTATAAACCAAATTAAATGGGCTGAAGTACCTCCTCTCGGTACCCAACTTCATGTTTTTATGTAATTACTCCATAGATAATTTTGTATCTGGAAAATGTGACCTTACCAAATGAACACCTGATGAAATTCTTTAAGTCCCTCCTGTGATCCCTATTGCAGAAGTGCTACTGAGAGCAAATGCAGATCTTAACTTTAAGGACAAAAACAGGAGCTTAAGAATTCAGTTTATTCAGTAATTTTTTTTCAGGATTCTATCTGAAATATAATAATGCTAACCCTCAGACAAGGTGATTTCCTTGTGGCAGATGACAACTAAGCGCAGGACTGTAGCTGCACTCATACTAGCCTGTTTCTGAATTAATACATACCCAGACCCACTGCCACCGACAAGTGCCACTTTCTTCCCAGCTGGGACTTCAAAGGACACACCATTGAGAACTTTCTGCCCTTCCAGATATTCAAAATATACATCCTCAAACCTGATGGTGGCTGTCTGAGGTGAGATCAGCAGGGGTGGAGCCATGTCTTTCTCCTAAGGGGAAAGCGGACGAGAAAGAACCACAAAAGCTGAGACTATGGGACACCACAAAGCTTCAACACTTGCAGCTCAAAGTGATTTTGAATTAATATTACTGTAGCGTAATGTTTACAACAGAGTAGTCTGGGTAGGGACATGTTCAGAATAATCATCTTGTTAAATTTACATGCAACCAATGTTCTTGTTTAACAAACACACTTGAACATTTTTCTCTTATTAAATGAATAAGGTATCTCAGTTACATACCAAAGATAAAGCAGAAATTGCTTTACTTCAACTTAGCTACAGCAACATTAAATAATAATAACTTTTTTTTTATAAAGCACCTTTCCAAACCCAGGAACACTGTACATAGAGAATAAAAAGAACAACAAAAAGTAAAAGACTTATTTTTCCAACATCATAGGAAGTACGGTCAGACATTGGCCTTAATAAAAATGTGCATTTGAGTTTCGATATGAAGAGAGTCAATTTGTCTCATGAAGAGTTTGAGGATGGGCATTAAACGGAGCAATGACAGAAAAAGCACAGTCACCAAAAGTCTAAGATTTAGTCTTGGGTACAGTGAGCAGAGGACCAGCCTCAACCTGGTCCCCCAACTGAATGGAGCTTGTAGGAGGGAGTGTAATCATGGAGGAGTTCAGAGATGTACAGTATGATGTAACCAGATTATTTAAAGCCTTAAATGTCAGTAACTGGTTCTTGTATTGAATACTTGACTATTATAGGCAACCGATGTTAAGAGTTAAGTGTAGGAGTGATATGCTGCTAAGATCTGGTGTGAGTTAAACGTTTAGCTGCAGAGTTTGGACATTTTATTGAGAACAGAGTAAAGGAACCCATAGAGTAAAGGATTGCAGAAATCAAGTCCTGATGTTAGAAATGCATGAATCAGGCACTCAGCATAAGACACTGATAGAAATTGCCTAATGCGGGAAGTTTCAATGCAAGTCTATCATCAGTATCATCTGCATGGCGATGAAACTGCAAACCACTATTGCGTATAATCTGACTGAGAGGAAGCATATAAATAATAAAATGTAATGGGCCCAAAAATAAACCCTGTAGCAGACTGTGATTGACTGGGGCCTGGGAGGATTTATGAGGACCAAGGGAGACGACATGCTGTCTGCCAGTCAAATAAGAGCAGAACCAGAACCATTAAAGGTCACGGTATGTTGGAATGGGAACATAGAATAGATACAAGAAGATCTAAATCTTCAATCCTGGTTACATTATTCTTGTTTACAAGTGAAAGAACTCTGCACAGTTAGAGGAATGAACTAATTCAGTCGTTCCAAACCCTAGGCTACCAGGGGACAACATCTGGTCATGAAAGACACCTGCTCTTAACTTGCAACTAAAATGTCTGTAACAGTTTGTCTGACCAGGCGGATTTTACTCACTTTACCTGTTTCTTATCTGCTAATTGCACAAGTTGTACAGAAAAAAACTCCTTAAGAATGAGCTGATCATGCAAGGCAAAATCAGATGTTCTTTGAACTCTGTTGTTAAACAGCCATATCTTGTTCTTACATTGTGTAATTCAAGGAAAACATATTAGTCAGGAGAGCAGAAGTCTTGGTGAAATCTCTCTCCCACCCTGAGTTTCTGTTCTGTATAAAAACTATATACTGTAAGCAAGCCTTTGAGTCTCACCTTTCAGATCTGTTTAGTCTGAAGGTGGGCCTTTTGTATGCATACATAATAAAGGCTTTCTCTTTATCTCTCTCATGGGTGTCCTTCTTGGAGACACAACACCTCTTACAAATTACATTTGTAAATGTGTATAAATTGATAAAAAATAGTGAACCTCCACTTTCACTGTTGGAGTTATAGGTCTAAGTACAGTCAGTAATTCAATTCAAATTCAGGAGGTAAACATGTATCTTTTTAACTACAGAAAGACTAACCTTACCTTAATTTTGGTATCGACACTGAGGAGTGTGAACAGGGTGTTCATGTCTATGAGAGCCTGCCTGGTTTCTCGGTAAACAGTTCCCAGGAAGTTCAGAGGAAGTGAGAGCTGGAAGAGCAAGCCATTGACCATCACCAGGTCTCCCACTGTGAGGGCCCCTGAGCACCAGAGGGGAAAAAGTGACATGTAAAACTTGAAACATTTTCAATCCTTTTGATTCATCCATTTGATATTTTACTTGAGTGATCAATTTAAGTTTTGCCTCAGGTATCTTCTTAAATACCAGTTCCATTTTTTTTGTTGCCCTGCATTAACCAATTCATGGATAGGTCTTAAAGGCTTTCATCTGTTCACATTAAAAAAAGGTGAAAGTCTAATTTTGCTTACAATATGTGGATTTCAAGGTTACAGCCTAAGTAGGATTAAGTATTTTACAATGTTTGTTTTTACAGTACTGTACATCTTGTCACATCTGTCACCACCTGCACTGTGTGCTTTGAATAACATCAATTTAAGCAAGTCTGTTATTGTAAGGCTGAGTTAAGGCACATCATACAACATGCAGCTCTGCAGTCAGACACCATCTGACATAGTGTTGATGCCATGTTAAAGCAAAAGCTTAATTTCACCACACTTGCATTACAAAATTAATTTCCATTTGGTTAAGGTTTGATGTGTTACATCAATTACATTTCTTTACCCAAAGTGTTGTGATAGTGAACATGGAATGAGCTACACAGCCATGTTGCTGAGCCCAATATCCCGGTTTCTTTCAAGAAGTGGTTGGATGAGATCCCTGGATCCACTTAACTACCAAACTGGCAGAACCTCTTGATTGTAAGCCTTCTTATATTCTTATACTATATTTATAAAAATCATATTTAGAAGCAGAGAAGGGATTTTCCACAGATACTGTTTTGCCTTGTGTTTTCCTTAGCCTTCAGGGAGTTTCTTCATGTTGTGTGTTTCATCACTCAGTTCCTATTTTGTTTGTGATAATGCAGAGGCTACTAACTGTCAGATATAAAACTAGCTCTGTTTAAAACAAGTGATGAGAACAGACTTCATTACATTTTCAGATAATTTTCTGCATTTATTTTGTGTATTTTATTTATCCAAAAAGAAGGAGTTACTTGGTCTCCTGAGTATGTGCCTTGGATATGTTGGGTAAGAGACTTATGCCATAAATTTACACCTAAGTAAATGTGCGAATCTTTTTTATCTTTTGCATAATAACTCAAGATAAAAAGAAGCAAGAGCTTCTTTCTCGGCTGTTTTCAAAAACTCATCAGAGCTCAATGAGGACCAAGAAATCGAATTCTTAGGTTTCTCATGCATGACAAGAGAAATGTTCTACTTCTTAGTGCACAAAACACCTTATTTTTTAATGAGAAAAAGATATTCGGTTCCTCACCTGTCATAACACCCTGACTTGCCAGTATCATAATTGCTGTGAGCCCAATACTGAAAATAGCATTCTGTCCAAAGTTCAGCATCGCCAGTGTTGAGGTAGTTTTTAGTGAGGAAGATTCATAGACCTTCAGAAATCCATCGTATCTCTCAGCTTCATATTTTTCATTGTTAAAATACTAAAAGAGGAAGGAGAAAGAGCAACATCTTGAAGGAATTAATTGAAAAATAAGAGTTAAACCTGTACAGAAAGATAGCTTAAGTCTTAATTCCTTTCCAAGCCTGCAGGCACACAGGGAAAATAGTGATAGAGGTATTTAATTCGCAGGATTTACAATACACCAGAAAGATGTGGGCTGCTGAATTCGGACCAAATTTTCTGATTTGACATTCCTAAGTCCTTTACAGATGGAGACCAAGAGTAATCACGTACTTAACAGATCAGACAGGTGCTCCTTTAGTGAGCCGTCTGGTTAGAAAAAGAGGAATAAACTTCAACTCTTAATTTAAGTAATGATACATAAGTATTTGGTTCATGGACAAAGGTCAAAGCTCTTTCCCGTGGCTGCTTCTTCATCTACAGCAACATTTTGTTCTATTTATAGATGTACAACAAGTCAAATAAAAACGTGTACACAGTTTGAAACCACAGTGATCAAAAAACAAGGAGATGTTATTTGAGTGTAACATTGAAGTAAAAATATGCCACAGCTTCAATTTTATTCATCCTCAATCAAAACGTAAGCCTGGTATCCTCACTTACTAAGGTTAAAGGATTGGCTGACATAAGCGATATGAAGAACCCAATAAAATGTCAGCAACAATATCACCCTGCAACTCACATCTGGCAACCCACTGAAGGTATGCAGGTGTGAGCCTGGTCAGTACCTGGATGGGAGACCTCCTAGGAAAAACTAAGGTTGCTGCTGGAAGAGGTGTTAGTGGTGCCTTTTTACAGTATAGTGTCTCCGTCACTATACTGGGGCATTAGGATCCTCACAGACCGCAGGGTGAGCACCTCCTGCGGTCTGTGAGGATCCTAATGCCCCAGTATAGTGATGGGGACACTATACTGTAAAAAATTTGCCATCCTTTGGATGAGACGTAAATCCGAGATCCTGACTCTCTGTGGTCATTAAAAATCCCAGGACGTTTCTCGAAAAGAGTAGGGGTGTAACCCCAGCATCCTGGCCAAATTTCCCATTGGCCCTTACAAATCATGGCCTCCTAATAATCGCTATCTATGAATTGGCTTCATTACTTTGTTTTCCTCCCCACTAATAGCTGATGTGTGGTGAGTGTTCTCGTGCACTATGGCTGCCGTCACATCATCCAGGTGGGGCTGCACATTGGTGGTGGTGGAGGGGGAGTCCCCATTACTTGTACAGTGCTTTGAGTGGAGTGTCCTGAAGAGCGCAATCATTGTTATTAAAATAACCTTATTCATATTACAATTAAGATGCAAAAAATCATAGCAACAATATTTAGTATTAAATATTAAATATTCAGAATGAAACACTATAACTGCATTAGAGGAACACCTTTATACACAGGACACTGATAAAAAAAAATAAGGCCACAAGACACACAACAAACAAATGCACTTTCAGATTGTCTTTGCTTTGCTTCCAAAGGGTCGGATGTTAAAGAACTATATTGAGGCATTTCTTCAGGGATTCCAGGGAGATCGGCCTCAGCAACATGGCTGTTTGTCTTAAGTACAGACAATTCCACATACTGTGCCTAGAGAAATTCTACACACCCTTTCCAAAGTACATTTTGTAGCCTAAACAACCTAAAGTCAAGACCTATTGTTATTTATTTTACTTTTACACATTGTAACATAGAAACTCCAAACGATAAACCATTCTGAAAAGTAACCAACAGCCTTCTAAATCATACAAAAATCTAGCCTCCACCTCCGTTCAATTTGAGTGATTTTGATGATTTCAGAATAAAATCATCTGGGTAGTGCATCTCAAAGTAAACGTCAACTATGGGCAACAAGGGGCTAACAAATGACTGCTGGGTTAGGGCTCATTAAAGATGTGAAAAGGAACAGAGCAGGCGACGGGTCTAAAAAAACTGCAAAGGCCTTAAATATCCCTCTGGAATATGCTAAGAAGAAAGAAAATTTAAAAAAAAAATGCAACCCAATCCTTTAATTAGAAGCTTTTGAAATTATTAAAATAATATTTAGAAGAACTATTTTGGAGACAGGAGAGGAAAATGGGGAAGTTCGCAACCTTACCTTTACCGTCTCGTAATTGAGTAACGAGTCAATGGCAGCATTTCCAGCTTCATTATCAGCTTTGTTCATTTCTATTCTGAACCTTGTCCTGATGGGGGAAAAAAGGAAAAACCGTTATGAGGGAGAATTCAGACCCTGTCAGCCACTTGAGTATCAGAATGAAGAGATGAATACCTCCACTGTGTGACTGCAATGGTGAAGGCCGTGTAAGCTGACAGTGTCCCCAGCGTAACCAAGGCGAACTGGCCTCCACATTTATAATACTAAAAGGGGAAGAAGAAGAAAAGAACTTAAGAATGACAAAATTCAATAATGGTGTGCAACTCAACAACTTTCAGCAGTCAAGTCTGATTTGTTTTTCTTCCTAGCCTTCACACTTTTTTTCTTTTCCCCTCCTTTTGCTGTGATTCAGTCTCTGCAACATTTTTACTCCATTTCAGCGTGTGTCCAATCACTTGTCCCGTCCTTTGATTCAATCACCTCAAGGCTACAATACAGGGCTGAGGGTCAATTTAGTCTTTTCTACCCCATCGTCTTATTTCCGTTCACAGGAGGACGCGGCTCATTTCAGCCTATCCCCCTCCTGGTCTCAATAGCGGTCGCTCGACAGGAGTGCCGTAATGTCAATCAGTCACAGTCCATTCTCAGGGCCCGTGACTGCTGGGGCCAGCAGAGTGACCTGTGGGTCAAAGCTGAAATCTGCATCGAAACCAAAGTGGGTTTCCTGATTGCACACACTCCATAGTGTATACCTCTTTCTCAGCCTTTCTCATCTCACTGCAAATGTACATACTGCCATCTTCCCCAACAGCATGTTATTAACATTATAAACAACAAAGTTATTAATATCACAAACAAACCTAACGCTAAAGTATTCCTTGGCATTTAACACTAAAAATTAAGAGAAAATATAGCATGGTAAAACATAAGGGGGTTTTGTCTTTTGACTAGAAGGTCAAATTAATTTTTTGTTTACGTGAAACAGTTCATTACTGGGCCTCAACCCCCAACAATACATTACAAAAATGTAAAGAAATATGACAAATTTCAGCAAAATCTACATAAAATCGCATTGATTGCCAGCCCTGTGTTCATTTTTTATGTGTGTTATGTGTAACATTGTAAAAGTATAATTTAGTCTCTCAAATATTATGTACATTTCTTACAAAATGTGCAGCCTAATGAATGGGTTGAGTTTAGTTGTAAACCAAGTACTCTACCTATTTTTCTGATTCTGTCAGCTTAGGATATGGATTGTTTTGGAAGTAATGGAAGTAATGATGTAATGAAAGACACAATGTTTACTATTTTACTAGTTTTATAATTTTACTATTTAAAGGAATAAAAATTATGACTATGAATAGCAAAATGAACAATATACACCAACTACTATATAAACCCGGAAAACATATAGGAGATAAGGAACAAGTAATAGGTTTATTCCATGCTGAAAAAAAGAAGAAAGAGAACACAACGTTTTGGCCGTGGAGCCTTCTTCAGGTGTGAGAGAGACAGGGCAGTAGGCAAAGGTAAAGTAGCGGGAGAACAAAAGTTGGAAGGGAGGAGGAGTGAGAGGCGGGAGCAGGGGACAGAAAGAGGGGCCAATCAAGACGTGTGAAGTCAGAATGAGTGCAGAAAGGTGTGAAATGAAACTTCCAATGATTGGAGAAAATTTAAAAGAACAGTAGTCTGTCGTTAAGGGAAGGGAGAATGTGTGATCCTAGCTGCAGAATAATTTTAGTTTCGGTGGTCTTTCTGATGTATGAGTTCGGAAAACCGTCTTTGAGAACACAGACGGAGAGATTAGAGTGGTCGTGGCCGTCAGAGGTGAAATGAGAAACAATGGGCTTGGAGAGATCTTTAATCTTCACAGCCCTGAGGTGTTCTCTGAAGCGGTCTCCGAGTCTCCTTCCTGTTTCTACAATGTAGATGGCTGGGCATTTACTGCAAGAGATACAGTAAATAAGGTTGCTGGAGGTACAAGATGCTGTCTGGGTGATCCAGAATTGTCCTGAGGGGCCTTGAATGAGTGTGGTGGTGGCTGTGTACTTGCAGGTGATACAGCGAGCTCTGTTGCAAGGGAAAGTGCCTGGTGTGGATGGTTGTTGAGGGCGGTCAAGGGAGCTGTGAACAAGGAGATTACGCAGATTAGGTGGTCGGCGATATGAGATGATAGGGCGATCAGAAAAGAGGGCCCCAATGGAGGGATCATCCTGTAGGATGGAAAAGTTCTGGTTAATGGTCCTGGGGATAGGAAGTGTGTTAGGGTTGTAAGGAAGCACCAAAGGAATGCGGTTGTTACGGCGGGAGTTCCTGATCGGGTTGATAATCCGGGGGGTGTTTTTGGCTCGGGCAAGGGCCCTGTCAATCACACTGCTGGGGTATCCTCTGTGGATGAAAAATTAGTACATTTCGAGGGCTTGGTTCTCGAAGTCGATGTCGTCGCTGCATAATCGTCGTAACCTAAGGAACTGTGAAAAGGGAAGAGATTTTTTAGTGTGTTTGGGGTGAAATGAGCTGTACAGGAGGTAGCTGTGTTAATTCCGTGGGTTTGTAATAAACTGAAGTGGACAGTCGGGGGTAGGTGATAGACAAGTGGATGTCTAGAAACGGAAGAGTGGTGGAAGATATGTTAACCATATATTTGATACGGCCAAAACGTTGTGTTCTCTTTCTTCTTTTTTTCAGCATGGAATAAACCTATTACTTGTTGACATCCACTTGTCTATCAACTACCCCCGACTGTCCACTTCAGTTTATTACAAACCCACGGATTCACACAGCTACCTCCTGTACAGCTCATTTCACCCCAAACACACTAAAAACTCTCTTCCTTTTTCACAGTTCCTTAGGTTACGACGATTATGCAACGACGACATCAACTTCGAGAACCAAGCCCTCGAAATGTACTCATTTTTCCATCAACAGTGGATATCCCAGCAGTGTGATTGACAGGGCCCTTGCCCGAGCCAAAAACACCCCCCGGATTATCAACCCGATCAGGAACTCCCGCCGTAACAACCGCATTCCTTTGGTGCTTCCTTACAACCCTAACACACTTCCTATCCCCAGGACCATTAACCAGAACTTTTCCATCCTACAGGATGATCCCTCCATTGGGGCCCTCTTTTCTGATCGCCCTATCATCTCATATCGCCGACCACCTAATCTGCGTAACCTCCTTGTTCACAGCTCCCTTGACCGCCCTCAACAACCATCCACACCAGGCACTTTCCCTTGCAACAGAGCTCGCTGTATCACCTGCAAGTACACAGCCACCACCACACTCATTCAAGGCCCCTCAGGACAATTCCGGATCACCCAGACAGCATCTTGTACCTCCAGCAACCTTATTTACTGTATCTCTTGCAGTAAATGCCCAGCCATCTACATTGGAGAAACAGGAAGGAGACTCGGAGACCGCTTCAGAGAACACGTCAGGGCTATGAAGATTAAAGATCTCTCCAAGCCCATTGTTTCTCATTTCACCTCTGACGGCCACGACCACTCTAATCTCTCCGTCTGTGTTCTCAAAGACGGTTTTCGGAACTCATACATCAGAAAGACCACCGAAACTAAAATTATTCTGCAGCTAGGATCACACATTCTCCCTTCCCTTAACGACAGACTACTGTTCTTTTAAATTTTCTCCAATCATTGGAAGTTTCATTTCACACCTTTCTGCACCCATTCTGACTTCACACGTCTTGATTGGCCCCTCTTTCTGTCCCCTGCTCCCGCCTCTCACTCCTCCTCCCTTCCAACTTTTGTTCTCCCGCTACTTTACCTTTGCCTACTGCCCTGTCTCTCTCACACCTGAAGAAGGCTCCACGGCCGAAACGTTGTGTTCTCTTTCTTCTTTTTTTCAGCATGGAATAAACCTATTACTTGTTCCTTTGCAGCCTACGCATGCTGACGCAGCTTCCCACCTGAACATATAGGAGATATTTTTCTAAACTTATTCTAATGTTACATTTTGACAATAAATGTGAAGCTGTAATATACCATATACTGAATTTTAGTGCTGCATTATAAAAATTCATGCTTCCAGCTGCTTTTTACATATGAGCTTGCTATACATTCAACTTTAACAAAAATTGCAGGAAATGTAGTGTCTGAATATGTATCTACAGTACATTAAATCAGAACAGTCATATGTAAAAACAACAACACATTATACAATACAGTTAGTCGCCATAGTCCAAAGAAAATCAGAAGACAAACTGTTGAATTATGCATTTTATATACATTTTAAAAATGTACTTGAATTATAATTGTAGACAGGATTATTTCTAAACTCATAAACGAAACTGAATTACTGGTATACAGCACTATGATACTGAAACAAACTGCTCTCTTCTATGCATTCTGTATAGAAAGTACTCAGTCACATCCAGACCTCTAGTACAAATGTATCTATATTGTTTTACAAAGGTAAAACCATTTCTGCAGCATTTTTAAGTGTAAGGTGTGGTTTATACAGCATATTAAAAAAGCATAAGTGATCATGTAGTGGTTATTCAATCTGAATATACTGGAAAAAACACTGAACTAGTAATTCTGTTAACTTCAACACATTGCATAAGTTATTTTTGTGTGGAGTACAATACCTGCTCTCATTAAGCCAAGTGATTTAATGGCTCCACAAGAGGGAATGCTTTCTAAGTTAGATATCCACTTATGGCTGTAATGCCACGTGTCCCTTCTAAAGTTGAATAAGCCCGATTTCTGATTGATAAATCATAGTTACCCTGCACGATATTTTGTAAAAAAAATAGTATTACTCATTTAAAAACAATTCCTTTAAAATTACTGTATTAGAATAAATGCATGTAGTTTTCCTATTTTATGGGCATTAAATTTAGCTCATTAGCTGTGCTGTTTATTCTATATGCTTTTTTATGTGCTTTTTTTTGTTCATGTTTATCAAGTTTATCATGTTTATGTGCCATTCATTCTTTAGCCCGCTGTATATTTTAACAGCACTGTACTGATAGCCCTGCACTGAAAACGTATAAAACTGTATCAGATATTCAGTAGGATAGAAAATAGAGGTTGTATTATAAAAGAGACAGAAACAGGTTTATTTTCTTTCTAGGTTAAAGACCTTATATGTAACTATTAAAACCTCAAGCAATCTGTTTTGAACTGAATTACGTAAACAATACTGGGGGACGCATACCGATATTTAGGTAACTGGCAAAAAGTACTGTTAAGCTACAGACATGGTTAGTGAGAAATGAGAACAAAAATTCCAAAGCAGAAAAAAATGGGCTATATTTGAAGACTTTCTCTTGGTGTTATAAAACATTGATCATTTTCTTGGAAACTGTACAGGAGTACAAAAGTGGGATTAAACAGCAGTGCTTTGGAAGGAATGATGTTTTTAAACATTCTTTTCTCATTCAATCTGTTACTTGTTGGAACAGACAAATAAGAAATGAACTGTGATATATGGAAAAATAGTCATAGCCCAAACGTGACACAAGATCACGTATGATTGTGGTTTGAATCACTGAGGTGAGTAGCAGGTTTGTAAAACTACTTACATAATATGGTCATGGTATAAAGAAAGTTAGAACCAATATTTACTTTTAGATCTCATATAGCAGAACTACAAAGAAAATGACTTAAATCTAAAGACTTTTTTGTATCTTTTTCATAGAAAGAGTTTACCAGGTGATTGTTAAGAAGTAGGGACCTTGGGTTGCTTTACAGTTTGTGTGACTTTGTTATGAACTCTGAGTGTAACATGCTTCTTCAATTGTCTGGAGTTTTTTAATTAAACACTTATAGCTTGACAACTAATACTTTTGTTTAAACATTTGGAACAAGATACCCAGCCATGTTGTTGCTGTTGATATGCTGTCTTATTTCAAGAAAAGGATGGATGAGATCCTTGGATTATTAAGATACTAACTTCCAAAAGAACTAGACTGGACATATGGCCTCCTGTCATTTTACAGTTTCTGCAAAGAAAGTTAAAAACGTAAGCGTTTACATACATGCATAGTGTCAGGCTAATATAGGCTATGCATCACAAAAAGCAGTGCAATTGTATAGCAAAAACAACAGGCATGTTATTACATTCGTTTCCCTTTGTAACTACTTTACCTGTACAATACAGCATAGTGTAGCATAGCACAGCAGAGGAATAAGGAAAAACAACAACTTTAACCCTCAGTTACATGAGGTTTCAGCATCATTGATTGCTAACAATGACAACAATGGTACAAATTGCTCAGCTTTGTGGTGATATCAATGTTACTCCAATTTAAATGGAAGCTAGCTTCATATAAACATTAATAAGATAGCAAATTGCTACAATATCACTATAACATTAACTGTAAAACACTGACCAGCTGTCACAGATCTCGACTTCAAAGCACTGACTCAAATCCCTGATAAAAACATTCTTTGTGCAACTAGATTTTCTCCACAACCACATTCTGCAGTTTGTTTGCTAAATTCTCTCTTCCTTTCACTCTTTTGCTGAATGAAAGTCATGGTGCACAGTTATAATTAAATAGACAGCCCTTCAAAACCGATAAATATTAGTACTATACAAAGAGATTTCTATCAGAAATATTAATTGCCTGAGAGTCATTCTAGAAGATTTAGGTTCGTGTCATCAAAAGATCATTGTTACACTGCATCTTTGTAGTTAAGCTGTTGAGACATACATTTGCATAGTTATAAATCATTCAAAATAGTGCTTGAGGGTGTAAAATTTTGCACAAAGGGATATTAAAACTAACAAGGGCAATGGTATGCAATGATATACATATAACAATGGCAATGTTTTTTCTTATTGACAGAAAACACTCTTTGATGTAAAAGTGAAAACAAAATTCTATAGATCTTCCTAAATTAATTATACAGTGCCTTGAAAAAGTATGCAGCCGATTTTTCACATTTTGTTGCTGCAGATTCTGAATTTGAAATCGATTGATGTTGGATTATTTGGCACTGTTCCATGCCATGTCAACACAAAGCAAATGGTCCAAAACCTTTCCACAATTTACTAAAAGTGAAAAACTGAAATGATAACATTCGAAAAGCACAAATGTAATTGCAATTTGTCACCTTAAAAGTCAGCCATTTGTTGATACACTCAACCTGTGTAATAAATTAGTGGATCACCTGTTGTCAATTCTTTTGTAAATATAAATATCCCTCTCTGTGTGAGCATGGTAGACTACAGCATGGTAGAGACTCAAAATGAAGAGGAAAGAGCATTTGAAGCAAGTCAGAAAAATAATTATACAGAGGCACAAATCTGGGGAAAGGTACACAACCATTTCCACAGCACTGAACATCTGTCAGAGCTCAGTGCAGTCAATTGTACAGAACTCAAAGAATTTTGAAACTACAGCCACACTGCCTAGATCAGGCCGCCCCCCTAAACTTAGTTGCCAGACAAGAAGGGCACTTATTGGAGAACGTACTGCGAGGCAAACTAATTTGTGACTGTGCTACAAGTGCTACAAGAACTACAAGTTAGTGGCTGTGATGGAAGATAATATACAGTACATGGGCCAACAATGTCCAAAGCATTCCACAAAAAAGGCCTTTATGGGAGGGTTGCAAGGAAAAAGACTTGGCTGAAACAAGCCATATCCTTACCTGCAAATAGTTTGCAAGATGCCATCTAGAAGGCACTGCAGAGATGTGGCAGAAAGTCGTGTGGTCTGATGAGACTAAAATTGAACTTTTTTTGGCCCGAATGATAAACAATATGCATCGTGCAAATCAAACACTGCACACAAGCCAGGTAACACCATCTCCCAACGTGAAGTATGACGGTGGTAGCATCAAGTTGTGGGGAAGCTTTTCAGCAGAAGGGACTGGCAATCTTATCAGGATTGATGAGAGGATGAATGATGCACATTGCAGACAAATCCTGGATAAAAATATGTTACTCTCTGCCAAAAAAAAAATCAGACTGGGAAGGAAGTTTGTCTTTCAACAGCTTAATGATCCAAAGCACAAAGAAGAACACTGGAGTGGCTTAACATGAAGAAATTATGTCTGTGAGTGGTCCAGTCGGTCCTTACCTTAATCCCATTGAAACTATGTGTCAAGACTAGTTGGAGAGTCCATCGCCACTCTCCAACTAACCTCACCTAGATTGAGCAATTTTGCAAGGATAAATGGGTAAATATTGCTCCACCTTGGTATACAAAGTTAATAGAGACTTATCCAAAAAGACTACTGGCTGTAATAGCTGCCAGAGGTGGTTCAACTAAGTACTGACCAAGAGGGACAAATACTTTTTAAATAATGACTTTTCAGTTTTTTTTAATTAATTTATGGTTCAATATTATCTTTCTTTTGGGGGGGGGGGGGATCTGTGAATACGAATGTGTGACTTACAAATAAAAATTCCCAATCCTAATTTTTTTCCCATTCTCCAGGCTCTGAGATTCTTAAGTATGAATAAAGGGATGGGGCTGAATATTTTTTCAAGGCACTGCAAATATAAAATAGAAAATAAATTATTACATGAGTTTCGGGTAGAGGTATGTTTGACAGAAATTACAGCCATAAGACTTCTTGAATACATTTCTACCAGCTTTCACATTTGGAGACTACACATTTTGCCCATTCTTGTTTGCTAAACTGCTCAAACTCTCTCAGGTTGCATGGGAGCTGTTGGCGAACGGCAATTTTCAATTCCTCTCACAGATTCTTGACTGTATTGGTCACCCACCACCAAGCTTGGCAGTAGGGAAGGGTTTCTCACTGTCACGCATGCACCACGCGCTTACCATTGAGGTGAAAAAGGCAAATTTTGGTCTCATCAGACCACAGAATCGTCTTCCACTTGTCCTCAGAATCTCCCACATGCCTTTTGGAAAAGTGTAGTCAAGATCTCATCTGAGTTTTTTGTCACTCTCTCATGAAGTACCCAGGAAAGTGTGCATAACTGTGTTATGCACAGTTTCTCCCATACTGTATCATCCATGAAAGACTGTACTGTAATTTCAGTTAGAGTTCTCACAGGCCTCTTGGTGGCCTCCCTCCCTGACACTAAACTGGAAACTCAGTTTTTGAAGACACCCTGGTTCTTCACAGTTGTGCCATATTTTCTATGTGCCATATTTTCTAGATATGTAATTGCCGTGGAAAGTTTCTTAAACCCTTCCCCGATCTGTGCTTTTCAAAAACCCTATCACAGATGTTCTTTCACGGTTACTTTGTCTTCATGATGTAGTTTTTGTTGGGAGCCTCCTAGAGTTAGGTATATGTGTCCTGAACTCTTGTGAAACACCCAAATTGTACAAAGACTCCATTTAACAAATTATGTGACTTCAGAATACATTTGGATGCACCAGAGCCTGTTTTGGTGCATCAGAGTAAAGGGGGTGAATATTTACATATTTGCTTCTTGTTTTCATTTTGACAGAGTGTTTTGTGTCCATCAATGGCAAAATATTCCATATAAAACCATCCAAGGTGATGCATCCATAACTATCAAATCCAAGGTGGATGAATAGCCACTGTAAATGCAACATCACAAAAATCTCATGATTCTTTACATAATTCAAATGTTAGCAGGAAATAAATGCAGTTATCTAAACTAAGGTTCTAAGGTGAGTCAGCAGTATACACTAATGGCACAGTACAGTCCTCGAGAAGCAGTACTTACTAAAATCCCACTGACAAGGGCCACTTCAAACACAGTCGGTCCCAGGTTGAAGACCAAGGCACTGAGCACGAAGCTGATTCCCCTGGTCCCGCGGTCAATAGCCTTGGACAAGGCCCCGGTCTGTCGGCTCAGGTGGAAACCAAGGTCCAGGTTGTGGAGGTGAAGGAACACGTTCTTGGCTATTCTCCGAATGGAGCTCTGGGCCACCTTTCCAAACACAGCATTCCTCATCTCATTGAAAAGTGCAGCGCAGGCTCTTGACACGCCATCTGGGAATGGAGCAAAAGTGGAAAGTTCCGCACAAAAGCTTCAGGGTCCAGTATGGAAGCAAACAGCTGCTAAGTACGTCATGCTTGTTCTGAGCAATTCTGCACTGAGGTAGTGTTTTAATTATCCCTGTTATACCTGGGGACACAGATGGGAGGAGTGTAAATTCCTAAAGGATGGCATGAGCCACACACTTCATAATGCTCTCAGCCTTCTTTAGAAGGTTGCTCTGATTTGCCCCAGTGATTTTGCTACTTCACTAATTTTCCGAATCTATTACAATTAAAATTACTGATGTTTCCAAACCAATGAAATAGGTCTTTCTACCTTCAAGTAACAGATTCCTAAGGAAAAAAGTCTCTGTTGGCCTATGATTTTACCAACTGAGAATTTTTGGAATTAATATGACACTGATGAAAGTAAGATTATTTCAAGAAAAACCATGTCAAGATTATGCAGGGACCTACACTTGCTGCAAGTGATAATACACGCACCTCTTAAAAATATCTATGCAACAATAACTGTCCAGAAATTCAGACATAATGAAAAAGCACTTTACTTATTGTATGTTTACCAAATGCATTATCTTGCAAGAGAAGTATAAAAATAGTACCCAGAATCAAATGATGAGAACTGTAAAACTGTAATATTTTAATTTAAAAAACTGACTAATAAAAGTATAATGCTATAATGCACAAAATAATGCTAGTTGCTTTGTCAAAATCGCTGACATCTCTCCTCTCATTATTTAGCTGGGATGCATGTTTAAAAGTCATAAGGATTTGAATCACCATTATGAGTAACATTACAATTTACAAGAAAACTTCAACCCCTCTGTTAAATACAGTTCTCAACCTTTACCAGGTGGATGCTGCACATTGGTGGTGGTGGAGGGGAGTCCCCATTACCTATAAAGCGCTTTGAGTGGAGTGTCCAGAAAAGCGCTATATAAGTGTAAGCAATTATTATTATTTACAAGGTTTCCCGTCAATCAATTAACTATTGGATGCCTAATCAACTTGGGTTAATTAATGACTAACTACCAGATGGACTAAAGACAGAATGGCTTCCTCTCATTTATAATCTTTCTTATGTTCCCTTGCTCAGGGAACATAAGTTGCCTTGCAGAGGATGCTCCTCAATCTCTGCATAGTTTTCTGTGCTCTCCAAATGTCTTATTTCTCAAACAATGAGTAATCTCTTTGTCATATTCAAAGGATCTACTGAATTCTTTCAGTATCACTGTGGACTATTTACTTAAGCCTATGGTGCATTTCCTTTTTGACAACTTTGCTGCGATTTAAGTGTTACCCGATAGATCAGCTATGTATTTCTCTGCCTTAATTGTCTAAGTATTTATGTATTAAGGGTGACATAGATCCTCTTTTTCATTGTACATTTCCATGAAATATAGACTCAGGATGTTACATGTGGCTTTGATTTAGTAGCATTAAAAAGCTTGTTCCACTACATCAATATATTACTAGGATGCCAAATTCCTGGAGGGTCTAGTATTTTTCCCCAATTTGAGGTGTCAATTAAACTACTACGTAACAGAGCTTGGGTGAACAAAATCCAGAAGAAGGCCAGGCCCCCCAGGAAATGAGTAGCCCACCTTGTTGTGGTATTTGTGTAGGGTAATTAACCTTCCAATAAGAGAGAGGAGAAAGAGAGAATGTGTAGCCACAATCTCATGCAGATCAATCCCTCATTTAGACACACCTGCAATAATCTAGAGAAGTAGGAGTTGGCACTCATTATAGATCCTTCAAATTCCTCTTTGATTTACCCTATTGGATTACATTAATTTGAATACTCAGCTCTTGACCACAAATATAGGTACTACTAGTGAGAGATAATAAACCTTGCATCTAAATCAAAATGCTTTGCAGAACATACGTCCCACTGTATGCATATTTTTAAAACTTTCTCTATTTGCTTTCACCGCACAGGAACATAAAATGAGTTACTGACTGCACAGGTGTATCATCTTCATCTTACAAAACAATTCTTACAGCATTACTTCTAAAAGCAGGACATTTTAATTTGTATTTGGAATTTACAAAACAAGGCTACAGACAAAAGGATAACAGAAGTTATTTAATTTGGTTTGCAAATAAACTGATACATTGTTGTTCAATGAAAAAAAGCTGGACAATTCTCTTGACACAAAGACACAGGTTACTGTTAATTACAGAAAAGGATGCATAACCGGTCTTGTATTTATTTGTAAACAATTATTTTATTATAATTTCCTTTAGAATTATACTTCTTAGCATTAGCCTTGTGGAGGAGGAAGATGAAAAGATTAGAATTGTGAAGAAAAACTGAGTGAATTTTGACCCTTCAGAGGCCCTTAGATACTCCTCTTAGTTAAGCACAAGTAATCAGTATAGATTAGATGTAATGAACTCAATTTGTTATTAACTGTGCTTATATGTAGTATCGGAAATAGTAGTATTGTAGTATTAGTCTGTTGAATGAAAATGAAATGTTTGTGTCACTATTATACCGATATCCCACAATATCATTGGTTGCCTGGCAACATATCAGAAATTGACACGCTCAAGGCCAACATAAGTATGGGCAATAACAGGACTGTTAATAATACTTATAATTAACTGCATTTAAATAGTGCTGTTGATCCCACAGGATTCCAAAGTGTTGTTCATACAAGAAGGTACCCATTTCATTACCACTGAGGTGCAGCACCTTGGTTGCAAGCAGTAGCCCCACTGTAGTGCAGATCAAGTGGAGACGTGTTTACTGCTTCACTAATTAAGTGAAGAGGCAACTTAAGATAGGCCAGATGATAGAAACCTAGATTGTAATTTAGGCCAGACACCATGGTTAATACCTTTAGCTCTTTGAGCAATGCCAATGTCATGATGTTTAATGACCTAGGTTCCCTTGAACGTCTTCCATCCTAGTATTGATGAGGCCAAGCATCTGCGGTTTAATAATAAGGACATTGATAATAGTGCTGTTCATAAATGATTGGAACAATTTGCAGAGCAAGGTGAAACTATCCACCTTTGTATATGAAGGTGTTTCTAATGGCATATTAAATATGTGAGCCAAATGCTTTGGTTTCTGCGAAGGAAATATCATAAGAGCATAGAAATCAAAGCTCTAGGTAATGAAAGCAATATCTTTCTAAAGATCACAGTGCAAATTCATATTTCATTTACTGCTTTATGTAAGAAAGAATTGTCTTTGTAAAGCTGGTACTGCTCACAATAGAAGAGATAGAGGGATAAAGAATCTCCAATTCTAATGCAAAGCTTCTCAGCATAAGTTTTCTAGGTGACAGGTGACAATCCAATTGAGAATAACCTTGCTGTTAAGTACAAAAGTCAACATTTCTTCAAGAAGAGAGAAATGCAAATCAGACGAGAACAGTCTCAATATACATTTAACTTTTTTCACCTATAAAAGTGTTTGAGTAGACGCTCTTACTTTAAAAAAGATTCACTTTAAACAATGTGTCTACAGCATTTGTACAAAATAGGTATTCATTGGGAGGAGAATACAGCAGTATAGCTGCTGTGAAACTCCTGTTTCATCTTTTTCTTATCCCTCCACAGTAAATGTTTCCAAGCAGCTACACATGAAGATGTTCAGCAACCTCAAGATTTCTCCCCTGTAAAAGCCTTGGAACTACAATGACTAAAGCAAGTAAAGGCAAGAGCAATACAGAAACCTGCAAAGTAAAATAATTCCCAACAAAATGGAGTTGTAGAAGTTGAGTTGAGCTCTGTGGTTTCTTGCTCAAAGTAGAAGGATGTACTAAAAAAAAACCGTACAGATGGGGAAGTATAGATTTTTTTACAAACCTTCACTGAAAGGACAGAATATCGTACCTCTCTAAAGTGCTTGTTAATATTTCGATTGCTTGTCTGTAGCTCAATACCAGACCCCTCCATCAAAAGAATCATTAAGCATTAAAGGTGCTCTCCAGGCAAACATCTTTTCAAGATGAGAGCATTGATTCAAAATACTGAAACCATGTTCCCCTTACTCTGTTGTTACTGGTATAGCTATGTGTATGTGAATTGCACATACAGGTAGGAACTGCTATCTTTTAAACTTCCATAGACAAGCCATACTAGCCTAAACTTCACTCATACAATGGGGAAATTTTAACCATTACATATTTTCTTTTAAATGCAGTTCGCCCAATGCCCACTTCTCCAGTACAGTGGACTGAAGTGGTCACTGTTTAAAACTGCAGTCATTTTAACAGAACAAGCCTGACGGAGAATTAAAATGTAACGGACAACACAAATTCAGCAGCATTCATAGTCTTTGCATTGATTTTGGAAAAAATAATTTACTTTACGGCCAAAACAAGCCATGACGCACAATGCTACATCACAGTTGCAACAGTGGTGATTACTTTGTACTGTAACCATCTAAACAGTATCTGATTTAATGACTGTACAGTGCACTTCATTAAATTAAATCGCCTGGCATGTGACTGACTTTACTAGAAACTTGTCTATGTTTGCATAGAAAGCATATACAAATGTGTAAAAACCCACTTTTAACACATTAGTAGAATCATGACATTACATTTATTTTTCTTTGAGATCATAAATATATCAGTTCTGTGGTAGCTAATAACTCACTAATTTGCATTTTTTAGTGGTTTAATCATTGTGATTAGCAGATGAAAAAAGCTAAACTCTTGATCATCCTGGAAAATGTATGATCATTTACAAGTTTCTTTTGGCCAATTTAAGGGAAAACATAACACCCAATACTGTTTCTTGGTGTCTTCGGGATTACAGACCAATTTGATCACTGTAGTAATAGATAATGCATATTTTCTCTTGCAATTTAAATTACAAAGTAGCTCCATTAATGTCATCCATTCATTTTCCAACTGCTACTTATAATGTGGGGTTGTGGGAGAGCCTATCAGTATGTTTTTGGACTGCGGGAGGAAACCAGAGCATCTAGAGAACAAACACAGGGAGAACATACAAACTCCATGCAGTTAGCACCCCACATCCGGAATTGAACCCAGGGCCTCGGTGCTGTGAGGCAGCAATGCTATCCGCTGTGCAACAATTTCAGTCCAAGCAGAAAAAAACAAACACTCAGAAAACCGGAAAATCAGAAAACATGGATACAAGACTATTGGAAAGGAATTCCTTGGGTTTAGTAAGCGGTTTTAACAATGTGCTGTAATATGCTATTCAGATAGGTAATACATATATGAGATTGACCTTTTTAATGGGAACAAGCCTGGAACAGAAAGGCTGTGTGCAGTACAACAGGAAATGAAACAAGCGGTGTCACACTATGTTCTATACAGACTACTGTATCCCATATCCAATGGCTAGGAATACCCTACACCAATCCTAGTGCTCTATGTTCTCAATCCTATTGCTGTAGTAGCTAATTTACTTCAATGTTTAATTTGAGGCCTGTTTTTAAAACTGCTTTCAGCTCTTAAACCTTTTAAGGAGATGCTTACTTGGCTCGAATCTTGTCCTAATTAATCAGTTTCAGTGCTTCCTTCACTCAGCTGAAATATAACCAAACGGACCTGAGTAGAAGGAAAAACACTGACTCACTGCAGGAGTGCCTGATCGTTTCATTCCCACCTGTGTCTGTTCATCATCAACTGATCACCTATTAAGAGCTGTTTAGTCAGAAATAAAGGAGAAAATCTTAATTGGCAAGTTGAGGAGAGACTGCATAAAGTTCTTTGTGCTGTAGGTACTGAAAATAGTGTACTTTAAATAAGGTACTTGTGAATACCCCACATTTTTTAATATGACTGCAGAAAAAAGTTTTAACAAGCAACCAGATGAGTAACAGGCACCAATTAGCACTGGGGATTAAGGTCCTAGTAGGAACAAAAACCAGCAGGACCAGGGCTCCCCCAGAATGACAGCAATTAATACCTTATTCCTGCTTCACCCTAAACATTACCTGGCCAGAAGTTTGGGAATTTGTTTTATTTTATACTTAAACCAGTAACTCCAATGTAGTTACAAACAATAAATTGGGAATCTGCAGTTTCAATTCAGAAGTAGAGAGTAAGGGAAAAAAAGACAAAAGTTAAAAAGAAAATATTCAATACTGAAAACACAGTTTAATGAAAACACAAGGGATTATGAGTTTGCATACGTACATATGCAAGCCCTGCTGGCTGCAGAGTAAATTCAGCCTTATTATAACAAATGTACAGTGATGGCAAGCCTTCAACTGCCAATTTAAGGATGAGTGCAGCCATCCAAATACCCGAGAAGAACACAGAGGTATCATAGAAACGTTGCTGCCCTTTCTGCATGTATTGTCTTCACTGGAAATGCAGAATTGTTAACCTCTCATTAAATGAAGAAAGTTCTGACACTTTCATGCACGGATCATGGATCTTTGCTCCTCACTTCACTCTCCCAAGCCAGACAAGCCTGAGAGACACTGATCAGCCTACAAAACAGGATTTTTTTAACTTCATGGCTAAATATATAAAAAATATATATTTTATTACAGCTATGAATGGATAGTCTGACCTCTAAAAGCATGAGAGGAAGATTACATTGTTTCTCTTCTCTATAGAGGTTAATCAGTTCCAAATCCATTCATGAAGGAGACTTCAGAGACCACCACAAAGGAGCCTGTGAAGATGACTGCAGTGATGTGGCTTTATGTAATTACCATTACTAAGAGAAGCTTTTTCTTTTGTTTTCCAAAATAAGGTTGACAACTGCAAGCAAAACGTTTGCTTTGGGAGAGCTACTGCAAAGCCAAGGTGAACAGCTTTAGGAAAAGGAAAAGAAGCATTTTAACAAACGTTAATGAATGAGTTCTGCTTGAGGCATATTACAAGTGAAAAATGACAGCGAAAATGGGCATGAATTTTGCTCCAAGGTGAATTACATCACAATTAGTATTATTAATACTACTAATGATGACAATCATACTGTAGGATGGAATCTCAAAAGTAAGTATGGTTCACTAAAATATATACAATTAAAACATAAAACCTGTCAGAATTAAAGTATTACTAGTATTAATACTAACACACAACCACAGCATATTGCTACATTTATTCAGTGCCTCACTTCTAAGGTTTTAAGCACTATTGCTTACCATTTCAGACTTGGGAACTAAAAACAGAAGTGGTAAAAGACACCCAAGGAAAAGCAGGTTGCTGCTGTAAGTAGCTCTAATTCCTGGACCAGATTTTTCAAAAGCAGTGTTTCAGGACATTGACCTGAAAGTATGTGCTTTAGAAAAAGCCATCTCTGAGAAGAGATATCAAAGTAAGGCCCTGATTGCTGAGTTCAGATTAAGTATTACCCACTATGTCCTAATTCCTTTTACACTCTGGCCTCCCAAAAGCTCTCCATCAATCATATGGGTGAAGCACTTTCTCCTTTCTCCACTTGATGTGCTGTGTGATGGAACTGCTGGTTTGCCCCCGAAGTCCAATGATGTACTGTCAGATTAACTGGCTTCTGGAAGTGTGTGCGTGTCTGTGTGTACCTTGCAATGGACTGGCGTCACATCCAAGGTGTATCCTGTCTTGTACCTACTGCTTGCCAAGATAGGCTCAAACTCTGCCATGACCTTAACTGGATGAAGTGGTTAGATAATGGATGGATGGATGGATGAAGTTATTGGAGCAGAATGAGGTATGCTACACTGCAGAGGTAGATGAATACATGCTTCCTATATGTGAAACAGTTTGGGATCCATTAGGATGAAAAGAACTCTGGAAATGCAAGCAATCATTAGAAATTACTACATTTTAGTAGTTGCAATTTATTTGTAATTAAAATATACATAAATGGGAAGTAAGCTGCCACATTTACATCCTTCAGTCACTCTGATATAACCTTGCAGTGCTACTGTATAGATTTTGAAAAGTAATATTAGGAGATAATTGTATTCAAACTCCCTTATATCATAGTAAAATTGTTTCACAAAAAAACTTTAAATCAACTGTTTATACAACCTGAGATCTACAGTTTTTAGAAAAAGGATATGTACCATTTCCTTATGTTCTCTGCAAGAGCCAGACATAGTACCAATTAATTCTGCACTTTCACACACAGGACTTAAATGGTCTCATTAAAATGTGAGGCTGGAGGGAAAATGAAGGGCAAACCTCATTCCTTGGGAGAATAACTAAAATGAATTTATGATGCATTTTTTTCTGCGTAACAGCAGGAACATGTATCTAAACAAGGGCAGGATAAGGTTTTATCTTTATGTATAAATTGTACCCACAGCTCACTTGCACCTTTTTGAAAGTGTGCTTGTTATCAGCAAAAAGAAGACCACAGGCGTGAATACAAACCAGACCAGATACTGTTCCTCTGAGACTTAAACAGCACTGGCAATATAATTTACCCTACTCCGCAAGTAAGAGCTAATAAACAAAATATAGGCTAGCACGAGTCCCAAATTGTTTAACGCACTAGACAGACTTCATTTAGAAAACTGCACAATTTTATTCACCATGTTATAAAAATACATTGCTGGAATCCATCAAGATGAGAGCAAGCCCTACTTTCCGGGGCTTGAATACTACACTGGTGGGCTGAAGGGACTGAATCATTTTAATCTTAAACAGAGAGCACTACGAGGGGACCTGATACATGTGCTCAGAAACCTCAAATGCACTGACAGCCAAATCACAGCTGATTTCTTCATAATGAACACTGAAACATGAACCGGAGGATATAACTGAAAACTACATGGAAGTGCAGTTAAATGGAGAACATGAGGTACAAGTTTGCCTAAAGGTTTGTGGGAGTACTCCACAAGCTACCCAGCTATGCAGTTGAAGCCAAAATGCTGCTTTCTTTCAAGAAACAGCTGGATGAGCTCCTCAGATCAATTAACAACTACTAAAAGGACTAGATGGGCTGAATGGCCCCCTCTCATTTGTAACCATTCTTATGCATGTAAAAACACAGCATTATACTTCTCCACAATGTGTTCTCCATAAAAGCCTTCTAAAAAACCTTCATTTTTTTCTTCGTTCTCTTTACATCTTATAGAAAATATATATTTTATTATATACATTATATATAGCTCTCTCCACTGGTGTACACTTTGGTACCTTGCTAAAGAACAATTAAAAAGGCAACAAGACAAGTGGACTGATATTGCACAACCTGTCTAAGAAAAAAATGCCATGACCTAGGAGGAAAAAAAAAAATTGTACACTGTTCTTGTGGAGGACATCAAAGTACCACAGAAATATGGTACACAAGTGAAGGAGGGAGACTTCAAGTGGAAAAGGTTTAGTATGGCTAGAAAAATCAGTCATATTCAAACTGCAGCTTATAAAAATGTTTATTTTTTCAGATCTAGCTCCTTGCAGTCAAATTGTCCTAAAGTCCCATTAATATTGTCAAGAATGTGGGAAAACACTCTTTGGGAAAACAAGATTAAGTTAAAACGATCACCTTCATGGCCTTATTACATTTTTTCTTTCCACTTTTCACTAAATAGATGCATTTGCTTAGCATCGATGAATAAAGTCAATGCCAAACACTGCACGAACAGCAGGCACTCCCATACTGTGAAGCCCTGGTGCAGACTCGCAGAAGGATTTACACTTAGTGTGACTGAAAAATGCCCAGTGCCACTCCCCTAATCCTGCTTAGCTTCATCACAAAGAATTTCAATCAGGCATGTGAACAATTAGCTAGCTCCATATGTCTGTTTTAATAATCCATTGTCCAAATTCCCAATTCACTGCAGGGGTCTCCCCCGAAATTTTCAATTAAAGTGATGCTGTCGCTGGGGAAGGGTTAGGAGTTACCATTTCTCCATAATATATTGCATAATATATATTGAATGTGAAATGTAATCCACAGTTTTCAGTCCACTTTGCTCAATGGTATAGCCCTCGTACCACCCCAGGGGACAATGTGCATGGCTCGGCAGCAAAGATGCTTGCTTAGAACACAGGCTGAGCCCTGTGGTATGTGTTGCATTTCATGCTATGTTAGCCAACTGTAACCAGGATTACCAAGTAACTATATACAACTAAGTGTTGCAGGAGTTAGGAAGGGATCGGACATTTGGCTTTACAGGGACTCCTAGGACACATCAGGAAACTGCATAGTAACTGTGACATGAGTTAGAGATAGTGCTGGGCGATAATTCGATAACGATAATTATCGCGATATAATTTTCCAGCTATATAATTTTAACAAAAGTTTGATAAATGTTCGATATATATGTTATGCTTTGCACAAAATACTGCATGAGTGCGCGTGCGCGTTGCAGACTGGGCAGCTAACGTGGTGCTGTTTACCCACACGGTGGTGGCTGACAGGATTGTAGTTAGTGGAGAAATGAGCGACACTGAAGAAAATGTAGTGCTGCCAACGAGCAGCTTGAAGGACGATGACATCGTCGACAGAAAAGGTCATTCAACCTCAGTAATTTGGAGATATTTTGGCTTTTTACGATCAGACATAAAACAGAGCACTTTAAACACAGCAGTCTGTCTGAGCCATGTTCTATGTGTGTTTTATCACACTGCAGTATTTAATTTTTCTATTAAGATATTTATTTTGTAAATTTTACTCATGCATATTTTGACATAAAAAAGACTTGAATACTCTCTACCTCAGATTTGTTTAATGTTTCTGCTGTTTGGCAAGTGTTTGTTGTGTTCTTAAAATAAAGAGTTGTTTAATTTACCAATTAACTGTCTGGTTTCTTCAAATTTCACTCAAGAGAAAAAAATCTGCCTTTAAACTTGATAGGAATAATGATTTGACATTTATTGTGATAATTATCGATATCGACTGATATGAAAATTTTTATCATGATATTTTTGGCCATATCGCCCAGCCCTAGTTAGAGACAGCCCCCCCTCCCAAACCTCTGTGAACATTCCTATACAGCACTATGGAGCCGTTTAACTATGTTAAAAATAACAAGTATGGATGTTAGTGAAGCGTATCCATAGGTTCTTACTTTCCTTGTGCATAATAGGTGTAAAGTTAGTTAGAAATGACTGGTTATTCCAGAATAAGTGGGTGTAACATAAAAAATATCACTGGCCATATTTTCACACAGCCCCTATGGCAGATTGCGGCATTAAGCTTCAGACTGATTCAGTGCTTAGAGAGGGTATTATTACACATTACCAATACAATTAGTTCCATTGTTTGAGCTCTGATGGTAATTTTACCTGCATTTCATTAATTTGCTTTTAAAACAATTTATTATCTTTTCAGAAGGTGTGGAGGAAGAGACAAAGTACTGAATGACCTAATAAATTATTGTTCAGATCACTAAACTCGAAGTGTAGATACAGTCTGTGCTACTTTTTCCAGGAGCCTAGGTGACATGACATGTGCAGGAGTTAAATAAGAAAGCATGAAAAGGGTTTAGTTTTATTACAGTTTATAAAACCTCCCACTACATACACATCAGATTCTCAGGAAGTAGTTTCAGAAAGCAGCTTACAGAAAATCACTTGACTGCCTTCAGTCAATGCAGTCTTTTATTTGCTCAAGGAAATATAAATGCACTTGTGCCAGCCAGGCTTCACAACACTATGTACAAGATATTGTGGGTTGTATGATATTGAAAAAACAAAGACGAGATAACCAAAGAGACATATAAAGATGCAAAACACAGTGATTCATACAGGCTTCTTAACTCTTAAAAGAATGCAACTTTTGGCAGGTAAACATTTTGCCACTGCCATGCCCTAGTCAAATCTCCACGACAGCCACAAACTCGATTTGCAACAAGGAACAAAAAGACGTTAAAGAGCGGCATTAGAATTAAATCTCTGCAAAAAGGTCAGATGCTACATAATACACGGTAGCCTTCCAAAAAAAGTCAACACCTGCCAAGAGATAAGAGAATCGTACTCACAGCCAATCAGGACAGTTGTTGCCATGGTTGCAACGGTACTTGGCGCGTCACTCAGGTTCAGCATGTTTCCCGACATCTGGTTGAGGTTGTCTACTGCATATTTAAACATGAAGGGAACCACGATGTTCGTCATCTGAAAAAAATGAAACATTTCCATTTCACCATTATCATGCAAGGCCTGGAAATCTGTGAAATGACCCCCTAACAGGTGGTCAATAACCACAAACACCTGAACCCCAAGTCTTGCCCCTGACAACTAAAGGAAGCAAAGGAGAAATTGAAAAGCCTGTGTGGGATTTTTCTGCTTTCAGAAGTCCTTGTATTATCTAACCAACAGGCATTGTGATGCACAGCTTGCTCTGGAAATAAAACCTACATCACAAAGCAGTTTTGATCCATTTTCAGCTGCAGGCTTCAGTATAAATTATACCAATGAAGCAGAAAAGAATATCAAGTTTTGTTTCACACCACTTGTCTAAAATGTACTCAAAACAAGGGGATAAGCAAGATCTCTTCAGCACCTTGTATTGCTGTATCTACAAGAGCCTGCAGTCTTTTACATATTAAATAGCTACTAAGCAATGGAAGTCTTTACTTCTGTTCCTGCATGCATAATTTTAGGTGAATGTTAGCTTAGATCACCTTGCTGCGAAAGACCTCACATTTGTATGATCAGCACTGCTCCTACAGTGTCCCTAAGGTGAATAACATTGAGTTAACAGTAAGAACGCAACTGACTTCGTTTAAGAAATAATAATAAACTTCTGTATCTGAGTATTCCTGAATTTTACAAAGATTGTGTGAAGCACAAATACCCCACTGGGCACCGATTATTTTAGTAAACCTTTTACAATATAATACAGCACTTTAGCAATTTGAGAGTAGAGTTTTTCTAAGTGACAACAATAATTTACCACTGGAGAATAGAATAGTAATACTCATTTATGGAACAATGCAGACTATGTATAAACTAAGGGCAGTTGGAGGGATGTTAACTGTCAGTTTGGATTTTGTCCCTTATTTCACCAAGCATACTGCAGACCTTCAGCATTTCTATTTCATTTTCTAGCCTCTTCCTTTGAGGCAAGAAGAGCCGACAAACAACATTCTGGCTGGACACTAAGTGAACACAAAACTAATTCTTCAATTACTGGAGTAGTTGTCTGGAACACAAAATAAAACATTAAATAATCTAACTTGCAAAAGCTGCCTGAATCTCTTATCTTTACAACAAAACAAGGTGTTCCATGCCAGACTTGTCCACTGTTCCTAAATAGGAAATTCACTTGTGATAAGCGCTTTCACAAGAGAGTAAGCTTGTTTGTTGGCACGCCACCTCATAAATTCAAAGCCAAAGAACACACCGTGAGAGTCCTTTAATCTCGTTGGCTGAAGTGAACACTGCATGATAAACAGAAACTGCAGTCTTCAATACCAGAATCAACTATTTAAAATGTGGCCAAGCAGTAAAAATAACTATTATGGCAGCATTGCCCCAAAGCGCGTTTCCCCATGATTGGCAGGCAAATTTTTCAATGCTTGTTTCTGGCTGTGAGGTTGTAATGTAATGGCTCACCTTAGGGAAACAAAAAGTGGAACACCTGATTTTTAAAAAATGTTTCCTGGCACCTGTGCAATATAATAGCTTGCAACAATGGTGGTCATATGAGAACTGTTCATACAGATATACCCGAGGCCTTTTCTAGTCTTTGCAGAATTTGTTCATATTCATCCTTCTGGGTTAAAGGCAATTAGTATTTTTGCATGAGCTGCCATCAGCATAATTCACACCCAAGGTATTACAATCCTATACGTATTTAATTTGTCCCAGTTGTTAGTACCAATGTATCCTGCATTGCTACTTTTTACTAACACTACTGCATTTACAATGCACAGAAAATTGAAAACACTTGGTGCTAGGATTTTTTTTTCTGTTCAGTTTGATTTTTAAAATTCCTTTAGCCAGAGGCGACTGTATAAATTAAGAAGGAAATGCTGGATTTTATTGGTTCTTCTGTGCTAATAGTCTGTACATAGATCACATACCACTTGTGCTCAGTCTGCTTGCCTGACCTGTAGTATTGTAGGTTGACTTGACAGCAAAGTTAAAGAAAAGATCACTGTAATCTTGACAGTGTTCATCAGGGCTGGGTACAAAGAGTCTGCTGCTAGTACATTTTGACAGTGACATTATACTTTTTTCTAGAATCAGCATTTAGACCAGCAGTGCGTGCATTAAAAAAAATGATAAAGGATTTTGTAGTACCACAGAAAACCAATGACGTGAACAGTGCTACAGCAAATACAGTACATCACACTTCAAAGATGACCATTTCAAGTGAGGGTGCCATCCCCAAAACAAAAAAGCAGCCTCAGCTCCTGACAAGATAACATTCCCATTATACCTGTTATTACTACATGGTGAAGTCTACTTTCCATGTGGTTTCATAAAATCTTTTGGTTAAATGGTTTGACATTGAAGGTGGTTTATTACAAAGAAATGTGCTAATGCTTTTGGTATTAACCACATTACTAAAAACAACAAAGGAACTCCATTGTTTATTGTGTTTGATATGAGACTTGCTTTTCACGCCTTTTAGAATGTTTTTTTGTATATTTATTTTATATATTCTGAATCTGTATGTTGTACTTTCATGTAAGATTTCTAAACTGTTTCATTTAAAAATATGGAGCATACAAATACAGACCCCTTCAGGGCCTCGTGTGTTGATACCACAATGTGAAACAGCCACACTTTCCTTTTCTAACCACTTTATCCAATTAGGGTTACCAAAGAGGCAAAGCCTATCCTGGAAAGCAACATGCATATGGTAGGAAACACCCTGAACTTGATGCCAGTCCATTGCAGGGTACATACCCAGACTGACATACATACTCGCTTGCACCAGAGTCAATTTCCCCAAAAGGGAATTAATCAATCATTATGTCTTTGGACCATGGGAGGGAAGTTGAGCAGCCAAAGGAAACCTATATGTACATGGCTAGAAACTCCATGGAGTTTCTAACCGCACACTGGATCTGGAATTAAACCCAAGGCCCCAGTGTTGTGAGACAGCAATGCTAACCACTGTACTGCCAATGTGGAAAACAGAAAAATAAAACAATATCTTAAGATCAACACTTAAATTACCATAACCCACACCCCAATTAATATTTTTTACGGTCTATGAAAGGCAAAAGGTGTTTTATCACCTCAAAGGGCCTCAACCTACAAACTATGAAACAACCTTGCAGGAACTTCAGTTTTAAATTCATTTGATTTTTATGGCACAGTATTTCAAATAATTACTTGAAAGTAAGCATAAATCACATTCTGAAAAGGGATTTGCCTGTAAGAATCCTTGAATTTATAAAACATTATAAATTGATGACACATAATTGAAGAAAATCTGTGAATATGAGAAGAGAAAAAAAGTAAAGTTGTCTTTATTTAAAACTGCAACTGCATCAAACTGTTAAGTCATTCTTATGTTTGTAATTTACACCCTATGTTAATAATGTTGGCTAGACACTTGCAAATAATTTAAGATGAAAATGTGTCCCTCCTAATGAAAATATTCGCTACAGTGTCATAGAAATGAATTCAGACCCTGAAATCCACATTTTGTTTCTTTAATGCTTGTAGTCCTGATACTTTGAAATACACACAAATAAAAAATTAAACAGATAACATGAAAGACAAATGTAAGTTATGAATGTGTAAGTATTCAAAACTTTTGCTGTGGCAATCCTAATCTAGGAGTAAATAATTACCTTAATGGACCACACAATTAGCTGAGTGACCTCATAGTGGTTCATATGATTTCACAATAAAAATACTTGCTTCTGTGAGGTTCTTTGGTCAGGCAGTGAATTTCAAGTAAAGATTCAACCGGTCTAAGAAGTAGTTACTGTAGGTCCTTGAAAAGCACAGATTGGAAGAAGGTCCTAAAATATTTCTCTAGTCCATGAATATCCCTGTGAGCACAGTCTATTGAATCATCAAGAAATGGAAGGTGCCTTGTACCACCCAAAAAATGTTTAAATCAGACTCTCTCCAAACTGAGCAGCCCAGAAACAGGCGAGGGCTGTTACTGAGCAGCCTTCTACAAAAATTCAAGAGCTACAGAGATCAAAGAATGAGACGGGAGAAAATGTCTGTGAGTCAATAATAAAAAAGGTTACAAAGGAGGACATTTAGCCCCTCTAGCCCATTTCGTATTCAGTAATTAACTGATCCAAGGATTAGTGAATGAAACCAAAGTACTCGTTTCAGCCAATTAGTGGCATAATTTCCCAAAATGGGATACCACAGGAAGGGTCTGAACACTCTTCAAGGCATTGCAGTTTTGAATGAACCAAGTGTCTGTAGTTACCTGGTGACACACAGAAACCTCATTAGTAATCCCATCAGGTTTTCATGCTTAGGGTAATTAATGCGTGTAATCCTGTCATCAGTTACTGAGAATAATAAATTGGCAGCAATTTTTTGATCCGCATTTGTCATCTTATCACTGCCAATACTGTTAGGATGTTTACAGCATTTCAGGATTTCTTTTACTCGGAAAAGAAGAAGGTTCCCAGATTGCATCCACTTGGTTTTCAGCAATTCAACTGAATACCTAGATGAAGAATTTTCAATGATAGTTACTGCAGTGCATGACCATAAATATCAGTAGCTCTTGACAACAGTTCAAGCCATTCCTCTACTGGGCAATTTGCCAACAGGCAATAAGTAAAGAATGACTATTACCAAGTCCACAACCATTTTTAAGTATGAAATTCTGAAAAAAAATAGAAAAGCAACTGTTTATAGTCACCAAAATAATTGTACATATTCTATGCTTTTGCACAGCACCTTGGGATAGTTTTTCAAGAAAAAAAGCTATGCAAACCACTATATAATGAGCTCAAAAAACATTTGGAGCAGCCGAACTAAAAAAAAACTCAATGCTACTTTGTGTTAGCTTTAAACTTAATAATTAATTCACGTAGTTTTGGTTGCTTGTTAATACAGATCCAAAGCTCTTAATCAAATGCGATGGAGATACTTCTAGAACTTGTACAGTACAGTATGTTTAGAGTGAGCGTAGCTCTCCATGAAACACGCTATATAGACATTAAAGGAGTGTTTCTCAACCGTTTAAGATTGTTTGGACTGGCTTGGTAGCTGCATAAAATGTCCAGTGCTCTTCCAAACATTGTTTTATTTTTTGTTAGATTGTAGGAAGGAACAAGGCCAACTACTCATCTACTAATATCACTGAATAAGCAACAACCTGGATTTCCTTAAAGGTCTCACATTCCAATGCTGACCATGCCTTGCCTTGCTTAGCTTCCAAGATCTGAAGGTCCAGGCTGAGAGGTGGTAAAGTTGTTGTCACTAGACATTGACATTGACCACATTGTGTGCTTTAAATTTCACTGCATCTAGCTTCCCAGGTGTCCCCTATTAAACAACATACAATACATTAAGCAGTCTTTTACTTTAAGCAATGCAGGTTAACATGACTATAACAACAATAATATTAAAAACTACCAAGCAACAACCAACAGTATACACCTAGTCCTCTTTATTCTCAAGGGATACGGTCCTGAATTTTCTGTGGATAATGAAAAAAGCATATACTACAGAAAAACTCTCCTACACCACAGAAAACATGGGTATGCCTAATAAACCTTGCAAATCAACACAATTGTAAAATAACCCTGCAGAAAATACAGCACTGAATGAGATCAAACTGTGAAAACTATTAGTCAGATTCAGTATTCATGTGCTGTGAAGGACAACCCCAATGAGCAGATTTTTCCTCTTACAAGCTGGGCTCTCGTAAAGCATTGCCAAGATTCTTCTTTTCTCACAGCTTCTTTACTTTAGAAATGTCAATCCTGATAGAAGTTTAGTCAGAGAACTGAATAATTCAGCCCTGAATGTATCTGGAGCATAAACGGATACGAAAGTGATTTTTTCCCATACGTACTCCCCAGCATAGTTGAATAAGTGATCCCTTTGATTTATGCACGAAGGAGGAAGCAGCCACATTATAATTTACTAGCAAGTCTTGAGGTACAGTGCAGTCCGTAAATATTTGGAGAGTGACACAATTTTTGTTGTTTTGGCTATATACTCCAGCACATTGGATTCAAAATGAAACAATGACTAGTTAGACGTTAAAGGGCAGAATTAATTTGAAGGCATTTACATCTATATGGTGATGGAAAGAGGAAACTGTGGAGAAAAAAAAGGAACTGCTCATGATCCAAAGCACACCACTTCATCTGTGAAACATGGTGGAGGTAGTGTCATGGCTTGGGTATGTATGGATGCCACTGGAACAGGCTCACTTGTCTTTATTGATGATGTGACTGTAGATGGCAGCAGCAGGGTGAATTCTGAAGTGTACAGAAGCATCTTATCTGCTCAGATCCAACCAAATGCCTCAAAACTCACTGGACGACGCTAGACCTTGCAGCAGGACAATGACCCCAAACATACTGCTAAAGCAACTATGGAGTTTTTCAGGGCCAAAAAGTGGAATATTCTTAACTGGCCAAGTCAATCACCCAACCTGAATCCCACTTAGCATGCATTTAACTTACTGAAGGCAAAAAGCCCCCGAAACAAGCAGGAACTGAAAATGGCTGCATTACAGACTTGGCAGAGCAACACCATGGAAGATACCCAGTGTCTGGTGATGTCTACGGGTCACAGACTTCAGGTAGTCATCGACTGCAAAGGATTTGCAACCAAATACTAAACATGACAATTTTATTTAACATTGTTAATGTGTCCAATTACTTTTGGTCCCCTGAAATGGGGGGACTACGTATAAAAAGGGCTGCGATTCCTATATGGTTCACGCACTAGAGCCTAAAGTAAAGCCAACATTCTGCATTTTAACTTCTAACTTGTCATTCTTTCATTTCAAATCCAATGTACTGGAGTACAGAGCCAAAACAACAAAAATCGTGTCACTGTCCAAATACTTATGGACTGCACTGTATCATTATGCCTTCAGAGACTGAAGGAAAAGGCATTCTGGTTGTTCATGGGTACGAACTCTAGGAGAACTTAACATATAGTAAAGTCACTCCCAGAACAAAACTGTCAGCAATGATGGGGACAGTGTGGTACTATTAAAGCACTAAATACGTATGGTTTCTAAATGTTTTTCCCTTTTACTGAAAGTGAGTGCTACTGCAGAGAGCTGAAAAGAAAGACGAAAAAGAAAAACATGACTTGTACAAGAAAGTGAACAGTTATACACTGACAAAAGAGAAAGAGCCTCACTCTTAGGAAAATTGCTTTGTAGAACAGTCCATGTTCAGAGAGTCAAATCATAGATCTCTCCTCACTGAAGAAGGAGGATCTAAAAGCCTAATAATAAATGCATCCACTTCAGAAAGAGACCTAAAAAGCTGCTTCTCACCTCAGTTCGACACCCAGAGAGATGCAAGGTAGATCAGAAAATTATTTTCAGATCCCTTCTGCTGAAGCTTGGCTCTTACTCTGCTGTGGTTGAAGGTTAGTCAGCGTAGAAAGAAAGTCTACCTCCCTCTGCATTGATATAGAGGGCTGTCAGAGCTTCCTACAAAAGAGCTCAACAACCTACGTGGAATAGCAGTTTTGAAGATCAGTGTAAGAACCTGTCTGAGCTGTCCACAGAACTGCTTTAGACCCAGTAGGCCCTCATTACTTCCGTAGGAGGAGATGTAGGAAGTGAAGGGATCCAATGAGGCACCATCTTCTGGAGGAACCTAACTGTTCCTTTGCCTTTAGTGCCCTTGGATTGCCCCACCAGTCTCACGTTACACCAACACCCATTATCCTACAGTTCATTCATTTTGGCCTGGGGCGCGCTCAGATGTTGCACACTGGCATTGAATTCTCTTTTTTACCAGATGCACAGCAGCACTTAGTGTGTCCACCATAGAAAGTAGAAAGCTGTTCAACAGTTTGAACTTGTTTGTTATATCGAAGAGGCTACAAAGCTCTTTAATGAGACTCAAAACCTCAGCTAAACTTTTTATCATACTGCAAAGTGAATCGTTTTGTGTTCCTAATGCCCTCTAAAACAGGCACAAATTCACTGTGCCTTGGTACCGATCTGAAGCTTGTCCCCACGGGCATTGCGGAAGGAGATGAGCCCTCCTTCTTCGTTGATAGCATGATGAATAAAAAGAAAAATTAAAAAAGAGGAAACAAAATCCACCTCTGATCTGAATATAAATGAAAAAAAATATGGGTTATAATGCGGGAGCTCAGTGATTTGGCCATTACACACCGACTGTCCCCAGAAGTCCAAAACAGTCTTAATTTTGAATTTACTTTACTAAATAGGCTTTTGTGTTGTCTAAACAAAGAGCAGATCAACTTTAACCTTAAGCTAGCCTTCAGAGCCCACACAAGACATAGAATGACAGCATTTCCATCATAACAAAGCTCTTCTGCCCACCGATGCTTTCCTGGAACATAATACTGGAATGTCAAGGGCACACAGAATATTTAAGACTTCAATTTACAGAACACCAATTAAATGATTATGAAGCAATTGAGGATATAAATGTCACAGACACGACATGGACAACCAAATTGTGGATACTGATTAAATGGTTTTGGGGTCATTTTGATGAACTGATCCCTAGATGATTGACCGCAATAGACATGAATGACTGGTGCAAGAACATTAAATCATTCCGTTAATAAAAGTTGGTCAGGCACAGCTGACAAGAAGATTAACCCTGTTAAATGCTAAGCCTATCAAAAAACATCATGACGATTAAAGACAGAAAAAGACAGTAGGGAACCAATATGCACCGCTTATCAAAGTAATGTCTTTTTGCCATCAGTATGTTGGAAGGCTGGACTAAACCACAACAAGTGGACCTCCAGCAATGGAAATGGGTCATATTTATTGATAAATCAAGGTTTTGTGAAGATCTTCCCGATAGATGTCAGTGAATGTATTGCAGACCTGCAAAACACAAACTGTTGTGAAGAACAACAGCAGAGAGGTCCAAGAGTGATGGTTTAAGGAGCTGGGTTTGAGGGAAGTGTGCAGATGTTAGAGGAAGCTTATTAGAATTGCTCCTAATGGTGGTTAGACTACTAGCCTGTAACTTTCATAGTAGAAGCTTCGTTGACCAACCCAGTTGATGAGAAACTTGTTAATCAAAACAACAAGCTTATGTCTGTAAACAAGACTTTCCAAAATAACTTTCTGTTTTTGTTTCAGTGACAAGTGATGTTATCATTGATGTTCAATATATTTGGAACCATTTGTTCGACCATCGAAATGGAAACCTAAGACAGATACACTCATTAAGAGAGCTCATGACTACAACTAACATTTTACAAAATAAAACGTTTGACAAAACTCAAACATTCTTCATTGGGGCAAAACAGTTATGCAATGCTTAATGTTTTTGCTACCTGTATACAAAATTGGCACTACATAAAAAATGTCAGTCTTGAACTTTATCAAGATTTCTTGGAATTTGATTTACTGCTTCTGCATTGCTTTCTTATCCAACTAATTTGGTATAGTCTTTACTTACTTATTTACCATAATAGGGTGTAGTTAATTGAATAAGAATTATCAAAAAATAATAAATTAGAAAGGGCTGTGGTTCTACTACAGATGTATAACATCTTGTATAACACTAAGATGTCACCCCAGCATTCACCTTTATCTATTTTCTATTAACCAATTCTCATCCAAATACTCATATTGCTCTGAATGGTTATTGTTTGTAATGAAAATTAATGTTTGGTCATGAACTTAATCAGAAGTATGCTGAAAATCTAAATACACTGTATAGTATGCCCCCTATGTATCCACTACTGTTGTTAGATTTCTTTGAACATCCAATAACCTGGTTACCCATTGGGAACACTTGAGTGAAATATTCATTACCTAAGCCATTTTTCTTTCATATTGTCACATAAGCTTTCCATCACTGATAATTTTCCCAGATATATTTTACTTCTTTATTGACAGTAAAATAATGTATTTTAGCCAGCATTACAATATTTGTTTCAGTTAATCTCTTGGCCTTTTGATGACTTGTGCTTGCAATTCATTATGATCCTTTCCTTTAACTGGATCTTCTTGTTTTTAATCAGATGATTAAAAAACACTCTTCCACATATCATTTTAGATATACATTTAGATGTCAATTCTGTACAGATGCCTTTTCTCATGGAAAGGTTTCCAGTGTCCCAGAAAACTGAAGTCTTCTTCTGCATCTTCTGTCATATTCATATTTGCAGATGTCCACCTTTGCCCAGTCTGGTAGGATTCCACAGAAAAAAAAATGATTTAGTCTGTTTTTTCTGCATCTTGCCAAGTTTTTTGGGATGGAAAGTATTGTTTATTCCAATGACATCTGTACCCAAATTTATCAAGTACAAATAAAGATGGGAGTGCCGTTACATTATGCAAAACACCCTGAATCATAGAGAGAGGCCGAGTCTTGGACAAGACTGGATTCTTTAAGTTATGTCCTATTCTTTTAAAAGAGGTTTTGCTGCTTTGTAAATTTCAGTCTTGCAGCTGAACAGGATAGAAGTACAGTACTTCGATCAGAAGATAAAGCTGGTTATCTGTCCCTGCTCACTATTGGCATGTCAATCTTTATCTTAATCCCCCAGACATTGGTTTCTTACAAAAAATAAATTCCTCACCAGCCACAAATCCATATAACCCTGTAAAAATCATTTAAAAACTTTATAAACTACAGTATCTGAAAACTCATAAATGGACTAAGGGTTCAAAGATTCTGAATTCCTTAGTTCAAACTTTTATACGTTATGGCAGCATTTCAGCTTCTTTTAAGAATACTTCGCACATTTGCAGTTTCCAACAACTTTAGAATTTTCATTCTATTAAATCAGCATATTTTTAAAGCTCTACACTATTTTACTTAGTTTTCAACTTTTTTGCACAAGGTGGTAGGTAATGTATGCATTAATGCAAATGAATTATCAAATAGTGAGCTACATTGGGTTACTGTTGCAGGGTGATATAGCCAGCAGCCATATCACCCTGCAACTCACAACTGGCAACCCACTGAAGCTAAGCAGGTGTGGTACAGGTACTGGTCGCAAAAATCTAAAAAATCTCCTCTCACTACCACACCTGGACCGCACTCCACTTCCCCCTGCATCCCCGAGAATGGCCAGATCAGCGCTACTCAACACCCGCTCTGTTAACAGCAAGGCTCTTCTTTTATGTGACATTAGCAAAGAAAAACAACTGGACCTTCTGTGTTTAACAGAAACATGGCACAAACAAAACGATGGACTCCTATTCAACAAACTAGTTCCTCCTGGATATGGTTTGTTTGACCTTCCGCGTCTTTCAGGCAGAGGCGGGGGGGCATCATTGTTATTTACAACCTTTTTTACAGTCTAAGTCTTTTAGCTATACCCCCCCCCCCCCCCTCTTCTTTTGAGTGTCTTGTTTTAAATGTTTCTATCCCCCAATCTACTATTATTGCCACAGTTTACAGACCACCCAAACCCAGTGGAGTCTTCTTAGGTGAGTTTGGCGATTTTCTCTCATTCTTATCCCTTAAATTTAAAAGGATCCTTATTCTAGGGGACTTTAATATACACATTGATTCAACCTCTTCCAGTCTGGCTAAAGACTTCCTTTCTCTTTTGGGATGCTTTGACCTTACTCAGTTTGTTTGTACCCCTACACATAACAAAGGACACACCTTAGATCTAATTATTGCAAATTACTCCTTTGTCTCCCACTGCTCTCCCCTTGATCTAGGCCTCTTTGACCACTTAGCCATTCTCTTCAATCTGGAATTAACTGTTTCTAACACCTCCCCCCCACGCTCTGTAAATTTCCGCAACTGGTGATCAATTGATCACCCAAGGTTTGCAAATTCTGTTCTGTCCTCCTTATCCTGTTTCTCTTCCTCTGACCCTCTAGAGGACAAAATACAGTTACTTGACAATGCTCTTTTATTTACCCTCGACACCTTTGCTCCTTTAAAAACTCGAACCATCTCCTTCTCTCGCCCTGCCCCCTGGTACAATGACCATCTGTGATTCATGAAGGCAGCCTCTCGCAAACTTGAGTGTAGGTGGCGTCTTTCCGGCCTAAATGTACATTATCAGACCTGGAGAGATCACTTATCTGATTATAAGGTTACTATAGAGTCTGCTAGATCCACCTACTCTCACATCATTGAAAATCACCAAAACAATCCCAGACATCTTTTCTCAACCATCAACAGACTGCTCAAGCCAAACTGCCCTACCACATTACCTGCCTCATCACAACTTTGCAACACATTCTTAGATTTCTTTAGTTCTAAGATTGACAACATCCGGCATCACATTCTCTCCACTATGGATATCATTTCCATACCTCCACCTTCCTCATCCAACTTCTCTGGTTCCCGTCTCTCCAGCTTCTCTCTTCTTGACTCAGCATCCCTCTACAAACTAGTTACGTGCATGAAACCCACCACATATATTTTAGATCCCATTCCCACCACTTTATTCCAGTCCTGTTTCTCTTCTCTCTGTCCCATTGTCCTCAATATAATACATGAATCCTTGAGCACCGGCATTGTACCAACGGTCCTCAAAACTGCTGCTATTACTCCCGTGCCAAAGAAGCCTAACATGGCTCTCAACATTCTTAACAACTTTCGCCCCATCTCCAACCTACCCTTTCTCTCTAAAATTCTAGAACGTGCTGTCACACTTCAGTTACATAACCACCTCATGACAAACAACCTTTTCGAAACCCTCCAATCTGGTTTCCGTCAACTTCACAGCACAGAAACCGTCCTAATCAAAGTCACCAACGATCTCCTAATAGCTTCTGATTCTGGTTCTCTTTCCATACTCATCCTTCTTGATCTCAGTGCTGCCTTTGACACTGTTGACCATAACATCTTACTTTCTCATCTCGGAACTGTGTTTGGAGTCTCTGACACTGCCCTCAAATGGTTTAAGTCTTACTTCACTGATCGCTGTCACTTTGTCTCTCTCAATGGGTACAGGTCTGAAATTGGTCTTGTCAAGTCTGGTGTCCCCCAGGGCTCAATACTGGGCCCGTTGCTCTTCAGCATTTGCATGTTCCCACTTGGTCAGCTTTTAAGATCACATGGCCTATGCTTTCATTTTTACGCTGACGATACTCAAATATACATCCATACCAAACCCGACACTGATGTGGCTGTCTCTATTCTAATTGCATCTCTGACATAAAAATTTGGATGACTCAAAACTTCCTTCATCTTAACTGTGACAAGACTGAAGTCATGCTTATTGGTACCCCCCATCAACTTCGTAAAGCCAGTCCTGTAACCCTGTCTGTAGATGGCTCTGTACTAGAGCTTCAATCAAAATTGAAAAACCTTGGGGTTATATTCGATTCTGGCTTAACATTCGACCCACATGTACAGCATACTGTCAAAACATCTTTTTTTCACCTTAGAAATATCACAAGACTACGCCCTATGCTATCATTAACTGTGGCTGAAAAGCTGATCAACATATTTGTATTCTCTCGAATTGACTACTGCAATGCTCTACTCCCTGGGGTATCTAAATCTACTCTGAACAAGCTGCAGTATGTCCAAAATTCAGCAGCCAGAATCCTGACCAGGTCTAGTGCAAGTGTTCACATTACTCCTATCCTGGAGTCCTTGCACTGGCTTCCGGTCAACTTCCAAGTAGACTTTAAAATCCTCATGCTCACCTATAAGGCTTTACATGGCTTGGCACCTCAATACCTGTCTGAACTTTTATCGCCCTACTCCCCACCTCGCAACCTCCGCTCTTCAAATTCTGCCCTCCTTACTGTCCCCCAAGCCCGTCTACATTGTATGGGCGACAGGGCCTTCTCCTGCTATGCCCCCAAGCTCTGGAACTCTTTGCTCAAGGATATTAGAGAGTCACCTTCTCTAAACTCCTTCAAATCTAGACTCAAAACCTTCTTCTTCAGAAAAGCCTTTACTTAACTGGTTCCATTCTTCACCCCTCTGCTCTTCTTAATACCACCTTCCACGGTCTCCTCTATTGTTATTATTGTATTATTGTAATTATAATTGTGTTCTATCTTGTGAAATCTTCTTAATTATTGTTGTAGTCTTCTTATTTATTGTTATTGTCATCCTGTAAAGCGCTTTGAGAAGCCACCTTTAAAGGCGCTATATAAAATAAAGTTTATTATTATTATTATTATTATTATTATATATTACCTGGATGGGAGACCTCCTGGGGAAAAACTAAGGTTGCTGCTGGAAGAGGTGTTAGTGGGGCTAGCAGGGGGCGCTCACACTGTGGTCTATGTGAGTCCTAATACCCCAGTATAGTGACGGGGACACTATACTGTAAACAGGTGCCGTCCTTCGGATGAGACGTAAGACCGAGGTCCTGACTCTCCATGGTCATTAAAAATCCCAGGGTGTTTCTTGAAAAGAGTAGGGGTGTTACCCCGCCATCCTGGCCAAATTTCCTATTGACCCTGTAGCGGCGAGGCTTATTAATAAGAAAGAATTAAGTGTTCTGAGCTTTCCCAAAGGAGGCCCCATCTCTGTTCATCGCTGTGTTGCAGCCACAGAGAAACTATTCATGCAGGCTGATTTAACGTTCCTTTGATAAGGGACAGCTCCCAAAGGGGGATGCACTTAGCTAAGCCTGGCTATCATGATCAATGGTCATCCATTGGCGCCTATCTGTCTAGGGAGTGCCAGATGGACATCTGGACTGCATTCCTAAGTGTCAGGAGTAAGTGACTCATATCTCACCTTGATCAACCAACCAGGGACTGGTAGGGCCGAGTAACCCACGTGGGACTCTGATGCCCATGGAACTTTCAGCCAATCAACGAGCTGAAGTTCCTCCAGGTAAAAACAGGCAACACAGAGAGCCTGTAGGAGATTCAGTAGGGATTTCTGTGGACTGTTCTAAAGGGAATTCAAAGGAGAATTCCAGGGCAGGACGGCCCAGGAGCAGAAGGCTCCCAAGGACAGGACATTCTCGCAGCGCGCCTCCTGACAATCCTGAGACTCAGCCCGGACAACCACGGAACGGCCAGTGTGTCCGAGTGCCAGAACTTTCCTTTGTTCTAAGAGTCTAGAGCGGAGGTTGCCAGAAAGTAACCAGAGGATCCACCCGAGGTTAGCACCAGCAGCAAGCCTCATGAACAGGTCGGAACTGTGGACAGCTGAATCACTATTCAGAACTAGCTCTTCATCAGGAACGAACCGGTCCTCTTCCTGACTTGCTGAGACCCACAGTCATCTTTTCTCCTGTGCACAAACTTTGCAAGTTAAAGCCAACACTAACTAGCCGGTCAGTGAGCATCAGCAGCGCACCGTCGCAAGCCGCACAGCACACCCTGGCACGCAGCCAGAGAGCGCGGATTGGACAGCAACAGCCTGCAACTGTTTCTTTGTGCCCGCAGGAGATCTGAATCCCCAGAGATTGGATGAGTATTCAACTTCAATGCATTACAGCTCGAGAATTCAATTGTTATCCCAACCAGTTGATATCAATTTAATTCCTAAGAGTTATGTACTTGTTTTGAGTATCTAATGTAGAAGTTATAACCAAGTTCATTTATGAAACGGTCTTAATGAATGATATACTGAACGTATGTCCTCTTGATATATGTAACACTTTGTAACTGACTGAATATATACCTTTTGTATTCTGATAACCCTCTCGATAAGATCTGTTAGTTTTACATGCATATTCTATGTATTAATAAATGTATCCTCTTGTATTAGTACCTGTGTGTGTGCGTTGTTTGAGTTATGTCGCATGATTGGATTCTAAAGCCATCAAAAGAATCAATTTTGTGATTTACTGCTACAATTAATAATTATCCCAGTAACTGCCCAAACCCTACAGAACTGGTGCCTTCAGAGAGCACACTACAACCCTTACCAATCATGGCCTTCTAATAATCCCTATCTATGAATTGGCTTCATTACTCTGCTCATCCAGGTGGGGCTGCACATTGGTGGTTGTGGAGGTGAGTCCCCATTACCTGTAAAGCGCTTTGAGTGGAATGTCCAGAAAAGCGCTATATAAGTGTAAGCAATTATTATTATTATTATTATTATTATTATTATTATTATTATTACTGAGTTACGTATTTTGACAAGTGATTTGTTGAAAATTATGTTTGCAGAAATGGATATCAAATCTCATATTTACAATTTACAATGTTTTACAAATTTAATAATATGCCCAAGCTGCAATACCATTGCATTGGGTGAAGCAGAGATGCCTATGCAAAATGATTCTATAACATGAATAAAACTTGAAGCAGTCAGACAAAGCTGGAAAAACTGTGTGGGCTTTAGCACTATCAGCAGATGGGCCTGATGGGTAGTTTTATTTGCAAAACAGCTCTTTCAGTAAAAAAAACATGCTTCACGCAAGCCATCTTTAAAGAAAGAACTTGTTAGAAGTGTTTAACATAACATAAGCATCTAGTACACTTGGTTGCCAGCTGTGTTTCTTGAAGGATTTTAGTATACTAGCTTTAATGATAATAATGGGTGACTTCTTCCAGACTAAATCTTAGGTGAAAATCTGGGTCCTGTACTAAGGGTCAACAATGCTACCAATGACTTTTACATTTCATGGAACTGTTAACATTCACAGTAATACGTACACAGTAGCTGTGTGAAAGGATTAATCAGTATCAAGACTGTTCAGACATGCCACTGCTTCTCTTTTCTTTCAGAAGTGTTTTCTCTTGTTGTTTTATCAAGTGGCAGAAACACACAGTAGCTTGATAAAATTGATTTTGATGTAATGTGCCAACAACTGACCCTCCATAAATAAAAGCTATTTTCTCAAATAAACATTTTGTATTGTAGTTCTTGTGTGTCTCAAATACAAAACAAACTAGTCATCCATTTTGTTTTGCATTTGAGACACATAAGAACTTAGTTAAGAGGTATAGATGACCAGTTCTTCCAGTAAACACAAGACAGCAATGGTAGACTGAAACAAAATACGCTTGAAAGTGGAGAGGCCACAGTTAACCTTAACCACCATTACTTCTTTTTCCAAGTATCATATTACTACCTACAACCAAAAATATTTGTCTGCAAAATATAAATATATCCCTTGATATACAACTATATAACAAATCCAAATGTTTAGGTGTAATCATTTAGCAATTTAATTGTTTTTTTAATTCTGTTGTGCATAAGTGAATCCAAACTGCAACTACTTTGTAGCATAAATTGTGCTAAAACAAAAGATAATCTAAAAACTAAAACATGAGATCTTGGACTACATGTAAACAGACATACTCAATTTCATGAGAAAATAGTGGTATTCCAGCTCCTGTTTAGGAGAAAGTGGAATCCAATCATGCTCTGTTTTTGAACAAAGCTCCCCGCTGATCTTAGCTCTGTGATCTTTCCTCTCTGCCTTACTGACCCTTGCTACATATAAGACCCCTAAAACAACAGAAAATATTAATTAACCCCCGTGGAACAATTTAGAGATGACATGCATGACATATTACAGTCCTCCTCTTTATTGCAAAGTCCAAGACTCAGGCCTCAGGGGGTGTACAGGGGGTGGAGCGGTGGCTCTGTGGCTAAGGATCTGTGCCTGTGGCTGGAAGGTTGCCGGTTCAAATCCCACAGCCGGCAGAGAGATTCCTACTCTGTTGGGCCCCTGAGCACGGCCCTTAACCCCAAGTGCTCCAGGGGTGCTGTACAACTGCTGACCCTGCACTCTGACCCCAAGCTTCTCTCCCTGTCTGTGTATCTCATGGAGAGCAAGTTGGGATATGTGAAAAGACAAATCCCTAATGCAAGAATCTGTATATGGCTAATAAAGTGATCTTATCTTTTCTTATCAGATTTGGCTGTTCTCTAAATCTCAACTGGTTGGTTGTTACTTATTACAGTTTGCAGCAGCCACTGATTGGAAGGAGCTACCTCAGAAGGTAAAAGTAATAATAATTAATAATTACTTACACTTATATAGTGCTTTTCTGGACACTCCACTCAAAGTGCTTTGGAGGTAATGGGGACTCCCCTCCACCACCACCAATGTGCAGCATCAACCTGGATGATGCGACGGCAGCCATAGTGCACCAGAACGCTCACCACACATCAGCTATCAGTGGGGAGGAGAGCAGAGTAATGAAGCCAATTCATAGATGGGGATTATTAGGGAAATTTGGCCAGGTAGGGGTTACACCCCTACTCTTTTCAAGAAACACCCTGGGATTTTTAATGACCACAGAGAGTCAGGACCTCGGTTTTACTTCTCATCCGAAATAACTGTATACAGTATAGTGTCCCCGTCACTATACTGGGGCATTAGGACCCACATGGACCCACTAACACCTCTTCCAGCAGCAACCTTAGTTTTTCCCCAGGAGGTCTCCATCCAGGTACTGACCAGGCTCACACCTGCTTAGCTTCAGTGGGTTGCCAGTTGTGAGTTGCAGGGTGATATGCCTGCTGGCTGTAGATTCCTGCAAAGAAGAACCTGAACCTCACAACTGAAGAAGGCTCCACAGCCAAAAAGTTGCGTTTTCTTTCTTCTCTTTTTAGCAGGGAATAAACCTATTACTTTTCCTTTGCAGCCTACGCATGCTGACGCAGCTACCCACCTGAAAGTACATTCCTGTCTGGTGATGCTTTTAATCACATAGATGCCATCAGTGCCTGTGTTTCAAGGTGTTTGATTACCACTGCTGTGAATTTACTTCATTAATACTGGCATTTCATAGTTTGAGTATGCCATTTAAGTGAGAATCATTCTCAACTGTGGTTACATAAAAGGGCTTACATGACGGACTGAAAGGACTTAGTTCCCTGGGAAACTAGGAAATATAGAAACGTAGAAAGTTTCTATGCATACAGCTCTGACTGTTTTAGTTATAACAAATGACACATTACATTTACAAGGTAAGTATCAAAGTTCACAGTACATTTATTGACTGGAACTACAACAATCTTCTATTGCTCAAATCAGATCCTGTTTGATTTGCATTTTTAGGTCACAAGGGTCTTTCAGCAAAATTCATGGAGTGTAACATAGCACAATAAAGGTATACAGAGAGAAGTAGTGTTGAGTAGCACAATATGGGCTTAGTTGATTGAAGACTATAAGCCTACAGGTGAAGCAGTGGCCACAAATATTAACACCATTACAGTAAGTAGCGCCACTACACATCAAGTTAATCTTTTAAAACATAAAAAGTCGCCAATCAAACTAAATCTTTCGTTGATCTCATCACTGTACTTGCATTCATATCATGGACATTTCTTTTTGATCATTCATAGAAATGTTATATTGCTTAAATATTATTACCAGAAGCCAACTGATTTAACTTACATTCTATTTAAAAGTATAACTTCATATCTAATTCTAGACAAAGCTGTTCTACCAGATTTCTCTCTCATTGCACAATCCAATATCTCTTTGCAATTTTAACAAAGATTTTTGCACACATCTCTAAAATGGAGTATGGTCACCATTTTGCTTTGAATGGTTCACAGACAGATTCACAATCATAAGCAACAGCTGAGTCTCACCTTCTCCAGATCTTTTACACACTCCTCCTCTGACAGACCCTAATCCCTGCATGGCCTGTTGACAGTTCACAACCCCTCTCCTCACAACACAGGCTTTCAGTGAAGTTAATATTCCTTAATTTTCCTCATTAACTGAATTTTACACAAAAAAGGACCAGCAAGTTAGGCGTTCCCAGCCGTGTCAAAATAATATGTCCAATATTCTCAATGAATTAAAATGTATTTAAAAACGTTATAATCTGGGATTTCAAAATTCAAATTATGCCATTTAGAGGAGCTGTGAAGAGCACTGTACTTAATAAAATGACTTTCACTGTCAAATGCGTTCATTTTGGATGCACACTGATTCAGTGATTAATTTAGCAAACAAAAAAAACGGCAATGATGAGCTAAATGTCACCTTTAATGCAGAGCTAACATTTACTGGATGCATCAATAAGAGAGCTGCTTCAAAACACCTTTCACTAGGGCTAAGGGAGTCTAAGGGAGTGAAATTAGCAAGGTCACTGTGGAGCACTGCAAGGGGAAGGTAATTTCCTTGTGTAAAACAAGTGCAGCACGCTGGGCTGAATAATAAGGCTCATATAAAGAAGGCTGCACGATTGGAAAATCTGTTAGTAGCCGTAAATTACTCATGTTTTCTTGGAGTGTAAAATGGACGTTATTGGGGGAGCATTGGGGATGTACACAGCCAAACAAATCCCAATTCCTGTTATTCCGCATTGATGGAAGAATCAGTTTATAGAGGACAGCCCATGAAGCATAGATTCCATTTGCTTTATGACCATTTTTCAGGCTGCTGATGGGGACATCAGCATCCCTGGCTATTCTGGGTGGTATGTTTCATGCTACCATGCTCCTCAACATTACTGCTGACCAGAAGCACTTGGCAGTGCCCACCATCTGTCCAGATGGGGATGGCAAATTCCTCTGTGGACAGATGGTGCCGGCTCCTGCTGGCTAACGGGTCCTATATCTCAATGGCCATCTGTGAACATCTGGAGCAGTGCTCCTGGAGATCAACTCCTGGAAGGCCTAGTGTCTTCTGGTTTTTGTTCCAACCTGAGCTGTCAATTTTACCTAATCCTTCTATACATTTCTAAGTCAGAAAATATCTCTTAAGATTTTACAGTTCATAAATGAAGTCACATTAAAATTATAGTTTCATATAAAATCATTTGAAACCATGTAAGATATATTACAATCACAGTTAAATAATTAAACCCATTATATACAATGTAGTGCTCTGTTACAAGAGCCAAATACACTTGTTTGGACTATAAATTAGTTTTACTTTTACTAGTCTGGGAAATCCTGTGAACTTTTTAATGCAATCCTCACTCCTCTAAAACTGCACTAAGGGAGTGGAGGTAGAGTAAAAACAGAGTGTTTTTGTAATGTGTTTACTTCTTGTATTAACCCCCTCAACATTCTTCTTTGTCTTGAGTTTGCATTTTTGTTGGCTTTGGTTTTCTAAACTGTCCTGTCCAAACCCAAAACATTTTAAAGCAAGTATAATTTTTTGCCATCTTATTTCATTTATCCCTTCTCTGCAAAACTAACTTGGACAAGACATGTCAGGTTGGATTATTACAAGACAGATATCAGTCTTCAATGCGTTCAGATATAAGAGAATCAACATTTATTTTCTTGCTTGTGTTTAAACAGCAGGAAATCGTTTTACATCTTTAAGTGGTGTGCAGCAATCAGTGTCCACAGCTCTTTGTCTAACAGATACGAGGTGAAGCATTAATAAAAACATTTTCACATTGTCATTGTTTTTCCCCACAGCTGTTCATGCTATTTCAAGAGCAGGTAACAGGGTTCCCTAGAGGAGCAACATGCTTCCCACATGTTGCTACATCTGCTGAAATGATATACCAGTAGTTGTTTCCATGGTTAATACACTGACAAGCTTTATTTTTACAAGATGTCGGCTCTTACGTGCTTGTTTTTTGGCACAGTTGGTGTGTCAATTAAAAACTGTAAGTATTCTGGTACAGATGCCTACATCCCTAATCTACAAGCGCTGTGGTAACAACCCTTGATTCAACAAGGAATAGAAAATTTTCTTCTGTGCTATACTGTTGTTGAAGTGGGCATAAGAAAGAACAGTAATACAGTACCAAAGGGCAGGTACCTGTAACCACAACAGTAAACCAAAAATCTGGACTTTACTTTGCAGTTATTTACCTGAAAGTTGAAAGGTACGATTATGGGCAGACGAAGTAAAAATGTTCAGAAGCACAAAGTATATGTATAGTGTTTTGCCTTGCCCTTTTTATCAAGCCTTCTTGACAAAGCCTGTGAATATGCATCTTGGAATAGAATAAACTGAGTTCAACCAAGATAATTACATTTCAAAGAACATTACAAAGTATGAAAAGCCAAGGCAGTTCCAGGGCTTTTAAACAATATCAAAACCACCTTTTTCTGTCAGTCAGTCAAGCCTTTTCTCATAAAGGCAAACATATATGCAGAAATAATGAGGGTAGAGGATTTTTGTGACCATTTTCATATACAATGAACCTTGGGTTATAATGAGATTTACTGATCCTCATAAACAACTCAGCATGGGTGCAGAAAATGAAGATCTTATCCAGTGTGCTAAAATTCTTTTCAGAAAACATTAAAGCAATTGATAACAGCGTATAAAATATTTTGATGCAGTTCCACATGAAAGATTAAGCCTTTAACTCAAAGCTAAAGAAACCCAAGATAAAGTGTATGTGTGGATTCGGTTAACAAACAGAAAATGGATGGTTCTGATAGGGGGAGAAATGGTAAAGTGGCAATGCTTACCAAGATATGGAACAGGACCCAATACCACTCCTTTTAACCTATTTCACATGGCTAGACTCGGGTATATTTAGCACCTTTGCTAAGTTTGCAAAAAATAAGAAATTGTAGCAGGTTTATCAAACATTATAAGACAGTTCAAACCAATTTTGGATATATGCAAACTACTGAATCTACATCAAACTGCACAATGTTCAACTGTACAATGCATTTGTGTAACATTTAGAAAGCATGTCCCAAGTTGATCATTGTAAGGCAATAAACAATTCTAGCTCCATGGATCTCCGATATCTTCAGATTTTCAACCTACCTGAACTACTAATAACTAGTAATTAGGCTAACTGATTCTAGTAAGTACCTACCATTATGTATTGACTTCTTTTAGCTTGAAGCCCCTGGTCTCAGCATAACCCAAACTTTGATTCAGTTCTTTACTGAAGGCAGTTAAGCAGTTATCAGCATGTTAAAACTCCTTAACAATGGGTGTAAATGACTTTAGATTGTGAATTACACACCCTGTTTCACATTAAAAACCAAAATAACATAGACGCTCCACTGATTGAGACTGAACAGATGCGCTGTGTAACTTAACACCTTTCACACAAGCTTATCACCCAAGTTGGCCTAAGGAGATTTATAAACTCGTATATGAGCAATTCTAGTACATTACTAACTAGTGGGAACTAAAGTGAAAATACTACAGTTTTGTCAGTTATGCAATTGCCCAGGTCTAGACGTTTTTGTGGAGACAAAATACCCAGAGTATTTTTAAAGTAATAAAAGGTAAAAGTATATAATATTCACCACTAAGTTGTGCAAATTTCTAACATCACCCCACTGTTTTAAGAGCTAATAGGATATTATTCATGATTTAACAGGATACATAAAACAAATTAATGAAAAACGCAGAGGGAGCATAATGTAGCAGATGCAGAGACAGGCAATCTGAAACGATCTGCAACACAAACTCTGCCCTACCATACCCACCTTGGCGCCAGCAAGAAGTCCCAGAGAAACAGCAACACGTGCCCGGAGATCTGGTCTGTCCTTGGGCCACACATATGAAAACATGGCTGCCAGGATCTTCCTTGCATCAACTTCCTTCAGCTGTTTAGAGGAACAAAAATGTACGTTTACCTTCTAATCAATAAACTCTTTCACGGAACATCATCTCGTCTCTGCTCTTCCTCTGTGTAACACACACTGAGAGGGACACACATGTAGCCTAAATAATGACATGTTGGAGAAATTTTTCCCCGCTTCCCCTTAAAAGACAGTCAGTAGTCCGTCTCAGAAGTTATTTAATGCGCATGGAGAGATGCTCTGTGTATTTTTCTCAAGGTAATTTAACTAGAACAGTCCTTAAATATTTTTCTATTATCCATCACGCTTCCCTGTGCTTACAAGATTGTCAGTGTTCCAAAACCATGCACATCTTCCTATCTCCCTATTTACTAAAGAAAAAGTATTACTTTTAATACAATTGGTTACTTAGGTTCGTAGCACACTTTCCTATATAACGATATAGAATTATGTAGTAGCCCTTGTGTCCAGCATTCTTTCAATCCAGTTCAAACCAGTTCTGAATGTCCGCCTTATAAAATATTGCATCTTCTGCAGGAAAAGTGTGTACAAAGTTCACAGAGACCCTCTCAACATTATAGGGAATATCTGGTAAGAGGCAAAACTAAAACTATACTGCACTGGAGTTCAGAATGTATTGGGTCATCTAAAATTAACTTTTTTAACATCACAAATAAGCTTCACAAATTTGTTTCTGAAGTTTGAAGGCTGGCATTCCTTTTTTTTAATTTAATGCCACAGCTTAGATTTGAGTTAATACTACATTGCCAAGCTAAAAAAATTGTGTGCTTTTCTCAATGCAGCCTACAGAACAATGTGAAGATGCTATCCATACCAGCAGGGGCATGACTGGCAATGCCCTATGCCACATCCATGGGCTTCAGGCCTTGAATGTTAAAGACCATATAATCACAGGGAGTAGATGATTAAATATTAAGATTAAATATTGCTAATATACTAATACATTATTATATATTAAATATATATTATATATTAAATATTGCTAATGTACTAAGTGCTAATGTACACTTTTAATGTGTCCATGGCTATTTAAAGGGTAAACGATATCAGTAGAAGATCTAGCACATACAAAAGACACCTTTACGTGTCCCAGAAGCCTACAATGGCTGGTTTGTGGGGTTGGTGGTACGGCATTATGGTGTGTTTTGAAACATACAGTGATTATACAATAAGCTAACTTAAATGAAATGCAGTTTGCTGTAGCTAATGTATGATTTTTATTTTATACCAGATGTACATTTCAGCATGTTCATAACCTTCTAATCAAATGAGAAGGGATTACAAAATACAAGTCTTCCTCCCTAAAACAAGTAAAATCAATCATAAGTGTATTAGTATGTGATTGTATGTAGTTTGAAGTATTATGAAATAGCAATACAGTGTACAAAATAGATCAAATACAATCTAACAATAATAAAATGCAGGGAACACAGATGCACAGCTCTACAAAGGGACTTGGATACAAGTTTTCAAAATCCTGACAAGTTCTAACAGACTGAACCCAAAGTACTATTGCAGATTCCACAATGAAAATAGAAACCAGTTTCAGAAATTAACTGAGCCAATGACTATGATGTTGGTGAAAGTCTGTTGCCTGCAATATCAAAGTGCTAAGAATCCCCCAAGCAACTTAATCAATAAAGGTGCTTGATCAGAGTACAGGTTAAGCTATAAACCACAGAGTACTGACTAAGCACTGATGACTACTTCACCAATCAACTGTGATTAGGACTGCCATTGGCTGAGTGGTGCTAGAAGCTGACCAGGATTTTCTGAACCTGCTACATAATAGTGTCTCCTGGAAACTGTCAAGCGCCTGCAAGCATCCAGTATCATGACGGAGATCCACTGCTCCACCAGGTGGTGTCAACTGCATGTGTAAAGCCCTGTACACCTTGAATGCCTTTCACACCTGGGCAGTGGAAGAGTGCAGACAAAGGTCTTCAGGCCAACTGGATACAACACAGAAAATAACTCCCAATTCCAACTGAAAAAAAAATACTGACCTTCGGAGTGTGTATCTGACGTTCAAAAATTAAAACTAGTCTTTTGAGTCGAACTTTCATGAAAATTTCCAACTGTGCTGTTAAAAACATGAAGGATAGACCCAGTTCCTACCAATAACACAACAAGCTCTTGGGTATGCAGAGGTCGCTGAATTTGTGTCACACAAGGACCAGGTTGCAGAATCTCTAAAATCTTCAGGGCACAGACCTTTTTTCTTCTGCTTTTCACAGGGCTGGATGGTGATCTGTTACAGACTATGGGTAATTTTAAAGGTTTCGTACAGATGTGATCTGTTTTGTTACTGCATCTTTCCAAACCCTGCTGTCTGTGTGTATTATGGCAAGAACAGAATGACAAGTGGTGCAGTGGTTAACATTGCTACCTCATAGTGTTGGGGGCCTGGGTACAACTGTAGACCTGGGGTGCTTTTTGCATGGAACTCCTCGTGTTTACATAGATTTTAGACGTGTATTCCAGTTTCCTCCCAGAGTTCAAATGCCTTTGTGCGAGTGTGTGTGTCAGTGTGACTGCCAAAGAGTGGCATCCTGTCCAGGGTGTATCCTGCCTTGCCCCCTTTGCATGCCGGGATAGGCTCCAGTTCCCCCATGACACTAAAAATAAATGAATGTCAATACCATCACCCTTTCATTTTTATACTGGACGCAAGTGCTGACGCACTTCCATTCTGTAATTTAGAGATTTTTGCTATTTGTTACCATTTGTAAAAAACAACCACATTTTTATCCCCAGTTTAATCCCAATTATAAATGTTCCTGCTCTCAAAATTCTTCTGGTCTCCACAAACATCTTCGACAGACATTACTCCAGACAGAGCTGAGGAAAGGTATATGAAACCCCATGGTGAATTGGTTACATTTCACTCAGTTTTCATGTAATGCATCTTTGACTGTTTTGACTTCACAATAACTCTTCTCAGTGTTTAAAGAGTGAGACTTCCCACAAGCCCAGAGGATCTGTGATAAGTGCAAAACAGACTCTAGTTTTTTGAGTTTGACAGACTAGCAGTTTGTTGCCAGTGTAGCTGTTTACCTTGCGTACTGCTCACTACCACCTGCTACAGGGACAACTGTGGTCTCAGAAGCATGTGTAGGCTCCTCTATTCCACCCAACATGATATCCTCTAAGAATATAATATGGCTTCAAGACAACCCTAACTCAAATCAAAACCACACACAAAAATTATACAGGGCACGCACTGCATCATGTATTGTGACTTATTCAAAGTTACTTCCAAGACAAACCTACAGTATACAAAAATAACTGCCTTGACATTTGGGGTGATTTTTTTTATTTACAGAATTAAATACAAAAACAGATAGTAAAGATTTGTCGAGGGATAAAATATATTCCAATGAAGCTTTTGTTTGTAAAAATGTTAAAAGATTATCAGGAAAAATCCCACAAATGAAAGGATAATGTATACAGCCAAGTTGAAAGAGTCCCATCTTTTTTTCTTAGAACAAAGGACTGACAACCCAAGCTGATAAAGTGAACAGGACAACTCGCAATTAGGCATCTGCAGATAGGAAATAAAGAATAGAAGGAGCTATTTACGAATAAACAAAACTGCAGTTGTGTAAAACATTCTGCAAACTATTCTGAAGAATACCTCAATAAAACCCACTAACAAGACCTTAAAGTTAAACTACTGGCAGACAAAAACTCTAAGAGCAGCCTCTGAACTACAGAAAATAGGTAACACCCAGCACCCTGAGGAATGCACCTGTTTTTTCTTAAAAATCCAAAGGACGACAGCCTTACCACATTCTTTGGATCCGCATTCAGACCTCCACCAGCGTGTCCATGCCAGCATGTTCGTTTGTCTGCCACATCCCACCACTTCAAGCCCTGAAGCACAAATGAAGCACAGTGACATTTAATGCAGTGCCAGTAGGAAATACAAAAACAGTTTGTCAGTTACTTCTGTATTATCAGTGTTTTATACTTGGCTACAAATCAAAATGACATTGACACTGTCTTGTTTGTTGCCCTGAATAAAGATGTCTTATAAACAACAATATATAGACAAGGCAAAAAGGTGTCGGGGTTAAATTGTCTCTCAGCAATCAGTAAAAATGCTTTTAGATGAACGGGAAAGAAAAGTTCAGACAGACTTCATGACAAATTCTTCAAGCAAAAAGCCTGCAGGTGTTTACTTAGTGAATAATAGCTAAAGAATGAAACTAATTCACAGCCAGATGTTTGAGGCAAAGACTGAAGAGAATGTTCAATCCTGATGTACATAAGACATAACCGTAATAACCTACATAAGAAGCAGTTCCGTGCAGAGACTAACAGACAGAAAGGTCTCCGGCCACTGTATTTATACTTTCCTTTGCATAAGAAATTTCATTACTTTCTACTGGTTTGCCACATTCTAATGTCCTGTATAGCTTTCAAAATACAACCTACAGGGAACCAGATTCTTACCAAAAGAAGGAGAACACCTTACCTGGACAGGCTGACAAAGAACACTTGACAGTAGCACCTTTTTAAAACTTGATGAGGTCTTTAAAATAATAACTGGCCACCAACCTCTCCTTTGTAAGGTGCTGTAGCCTTTAATTACATCTTATGTATATACTGTATACTGCATTTATACACACACTACTCTTTTGCTCCCCAGGCTAACATACTGCATTCTCCTCTTTTGCCACTTGGTGCCTTCAAACTTGCAATAAGTTACTTACAGATTGATTGCAGAATGTGAAAGCGCATTAAGACTCACCTGAAGGCGGCTGTCAGTAACCAAGCAACAGAGACTAAATGTTTTTTTGTACAATGGGAAAACAGCATGTCCATTTACTTTTGGAAAATTTGAGCTGTCTGGCAAAGGAACAGAGCCTTTCTTTCCCTAAACTCATGAACTCAGTATAAACCACCCTAAAGACTTCATTAATCTGGTACAAAGGCAAACTCGCAGGGCAGGACAGCAGGTCAAACAGAGGTTGAAGAGGAAGACGAAGGGAGGGAATTCTGCTGTCTTTGCCCCCAGTTAAAACCTTGCACCTAAGAGAACTCCCCCACCTGCCCAAAAATATCACATTTTTTTCTACTTTCTCATTTTGATTTTATAGCATATAGACTGGTTACAATTCCAGCCTATGTGGAACACATACCAGTGTGAAACATGGCCCTTTCTATACTTGCTCTTCTGTCCTAATTTCATAGAGAAGATGATAAAAGTTGACTCCCACAGCAGTTCATCCATGATGGAAACATCAGCTGCAGCGCTGGTGTGTACTGAAAACACCCAGGCTGTCAGATGAGTGGCAATTACTAAAGAGAAATAAAATAAGCGAACAGACCGAGCAAGGTTCGGTTGCATCAGAAGAAAACATGATATGGGTGTGTAGAACATCAGCTTACCTTTGTAGCTTCCAGTAACTGCCTGTGACTGTCCCTTCCTATGTTTTGCCATGCTGCTGGCCTTGTACATGTGCTTGAAACCTGCAAAAAAAGACAGGTCAGCCTTATTTCAGAAAGTGCTTATTGGTCAGTTAATCACAAATATTACCAGTGCCGAAGAAGCCAGAATGTATCCTAAAATGGGTTCGGGTATCTGGATTTGAGCTGCACAGCAGCTTGGACACGGAAAAGTACTTAAATTTTAGGATTGCCAGTTGTATGTTTCTCACCTCATGGCTTGCAGCTATGAATCCTATGACCACACACATGCTAGAATGAGAATTATTAGCATAGGAAGACTTCACTAACCTGCCAGCTCTGAGCCACAAGTGTTTTAAGGCGTTATTGGCAACACAACCCCGTAGTGGAGGATGAGCACTGATCGGCAGAGTAGGGCATCACTCACCAATAGCACCATGTGCCTACAAGTGTCCAGGTGGCCACAGGGGGCGCTGTGTCACTAACAGACCAGACAGCCCTAGCCAGCTAATCCCTCCCTAGCATCGGCAGTGCTCAGCTCAATTGTGAACCACTGTTTAGGGAGTCCGAGTCCCAGGCGGCTATTGACATGACCCAGGCTCGAACCTGTGGCCACAGAGTTCCAGCTGCACTCAGGAATGTGGGTCTATCAGTTGAGTCCCTCAGGGAGCTCCAGAAAAACTCACTTCAGGAGCAAAAATAGAAAATGTCAAACTCAAACCCCACACTGAATGTACATTACAAAACTACATCAGCACAATCAAGGAAAGTCAATTCTATAATTCTTCTAAAGGAGAAAGCATTTTTTCTACTGAGACATTTGAGAATTTACTTGAACACACTGGAGGTCATCTATTAACTGTTGGCATTTCTTAAGAGCTGAAACCTCTTCTTAAGGCAGTTACGGGTTAAACTACGTTTAGTGCAAGAGATGGGCTGGAACACAAACCAGCAAGCATGCAAGTCTCCAGGACCAGGATTGGGAACCTGGTACAGACAACTCTTTAATCACTGAGGCTAACCCATGTCATGTTAGTCTCTGTATAACAACGTACAGGGCTATTTCTGACCACCTCCACTTCCATTTCCACACAATCAAGAACCTTGCAGATGAAAACACACACCTAACAATCTAAAATTTCTTCACTGACACAAAAAACAGTAAATGTCTGACTGTATTAAACGTATCAAGTGAGAAAGAAAAGAGTGAATTTGAATCAAAGGAGCTAAACACGGGGGTGAAATACCTAGGTTTTGTTCCAAATCAAGATCTTAAGCTATATTTATTGATGTAAAAAATGCCTCAAGCAGATGATTTTTTTAAATCTAAATGTGATTCTTTACAGCAGCTTTTTCCAAGTTGTCCAGGACTAGTGCTGCAAAGGAGTAATTCAAAGTTTACTCATCATTCAGGTTCCTGCAGCTAAACCAGTTTTCTGTTGCCTAGACATAAGAGATATATAGAGAACACAACGTTTCGGCCGTGGAGCCTTCTTCAGGTGTGAGAGAGACAGGGCAGTAGGCAAAAGAGATCTAGAAAAAGATTTGGAGGAAGGCATAGTGGGTCGCAGCAGCTGTAGGCGGTAGTAGTTCAGGTGGGTAGCTGCGTCAGCATGCGTAGGCTGCAAAGGAACAAGTAATAGGTTTATTCCATGCTGAAAAAAAGAAGAAAGAGAACACAACGTTTCGGCCGTGGAGCCTTCTTCAGGTGTGAGAGAGACAGGGCAGTAGGCAAAAGAGATCTAGAAAAAGATTTGGAGGAAGGCATAGTGGGTCGCAGCAGCTGTAGGCGGTAGTAGTTCAGGTGGGTAGCTGCGTCAGCATGCGTAGGCTGCAAAGGAACAAGTAATAGGTTTATTCCATGCTGAAAAAAAGAAGAAAGAGAACACAACGTTTCGGCCGTGGAGCCTTCTTCAGGTGTGAGAGAGACAGGGCAGTAGGCAAAAGAGATCTAGAAAAAGATTTGGAGGAAGGCATAGTGGGTCGCAGCAGCTGTAGGCGGTAGTAGTTCAGGTGGGTAGCTGCGTCAGCATGCGTAGGCTGCAAAGGAACAAGTAATAGGTTTATTCCATGCTGAAAAAAAGAAGAAAGAGAACACAACGTTTCGGCCGTGGAGCCTTCTTCAGGTGTGAGAGAGACAGGGCAGTAGGCAAAAGAGATCTAGAAAAAGATTTGGAGGAAGGCATAGTGGGTCGCAGCAGCTGTAGGCGGTAGTAGTTCAGGTGGGTAGCTGCGTCAGCATGCGTAGGCTGCAAAGGAACAAGTAATAGGTTTATTCCATGCTGAAAAAAAGAAGAAAGAGAACACAACGTTTCGGCCGTGGAGCCTTCTTCAGGTGTGAGAGAGACAGGGCAGTAGGCAAAAGAGATCTAGAAAAAGATTTGGAGGAAGGCATAGTGGGTCGCAGCAGCTGTAGGCGGTAGTAGTTCAGGTGGGTAGCTGCGTCAGCATGCGTAGGCTGCAAAGGAACAAGTAATAGGTTTATTCCATGCTGAAAAAAAGAAGAAAGAGAACACAACGTTTCGGCCGTGGAGCCTTCTTCAGGTGTGAGGGGTGTTATTGCTCACACCTGAAGAAGGCTCCACGGCCGAAACGTTTTGTCCTCTTTCTTCTTTTTTTCAGCATGGAATAAACCTATTACTTGTTCCTTTGCAGCCTACGCATGCTGACGCAGCTACCCACCTGAACTACTACCGCCTACAGCTGCTGCGACCCACTATGCCTTCCTCCAAATCTTTTTCTAGATCTCTTTTGCCTACTGCCCTGTCTCTCTCACACCTGAAGAAGGCTCCACGGCCGAAACGTTGTGTTCTCTTTCTTCTTTTTTTCAGCATGGAATAAACCTATTACTTGTTCCTTTGCAGCCTACGCATGCTGACGCAGCTACCCACCTGAACTACTACCGCCTACAGCTGCTGCGACCCACTATGCCTTCCTCCAAATCTTTTTCTAGATCTCTTTTGCCTACTGCCCTGTCTCTCTCACACCTGAAGAAGGCTCCACGGCCGAAACGTTGTGTTCTCTTTCTTCTTTTTTTCAGCATGGAATAAACCTATTACTTGTTCCTTTGCAGCCTACGCATGCTGACGCAGCTACCCACCTGAACTACTACCGCCTACAGCTGCTGCGACCCACTATGCCTTCCTCCAAATCTTTTTCTAGATCTCTTTTGCCTACTGCCCTGTCTCTCTCACACCTGAAGAAGGCTCCACGGCCGAAACGTTGTGTTCTCTTTCTTCTTTTTTTCAGCATGGAATAAACCTATTACTTGTTCCTTTGCAGCCTACGCATGCTGACGCAGCTACCCACCTGAACTACTACCGCCCATAAGAGATATATAGTTCAGGTGGGTAGCTGCGTCAGCATGTGTAGGTTGCAAAGGAACAAGTAATAGGTTTATTCCAAGCTGAAAAGAGAAGAAAGGAAACAACGTTTTGGCTGTGGAGAAGAAGGATATTACTTGTTCCATAAGAGTTTGGTATACATACTGTACTGGAGTCTATACATAAACTGGTCTGAAGAAATAATTCACCCAACAGCTCTATAGGACTAGAAAAACGCTTCCAGAAACAGCGTCTGTCATGCGTTATATAACGCATGGAGGTAAGTACATGCAATACGAATTTTCATCATCACCTCGGAGCTGTAGCTCCACTGTTAGGAGTGCATTGTACCTTATCTCCAAATACAAGTTGCAAAATGTGAACAAGCATTGTTGTGATAGGAATGTCATGTGATACGAAGTCGCCTGACCACCTACACCGGTGGTAGTGTAATATTACATTTTTCACACTTTTCTGTTTCGCAACACGGATCGGATACTTTCCTGCACCGGAACAATCAAGTATTATAAAGATTATCTATAGATGACCTATAACAACCGGAAGAAAACGGCATTTCTAATAGCGTTTTTTCCCTACCACCAAAATAAACGCCAAGCCAGATGGCAAAGTCAGCGCAACTCTAACACTGGTCAGAAATACATTATTATTTTTTGTAAATAGTGATCACGGACACACATCGCAAACACTGCAGCTCTAATTGCGGGTTAAGGATTTGAGGTAAAGAAAATTACACGTTAAACAAACACCGAATGGTCCGAAGGGCAACGTTAAACAAACACCCACTATTAACAGCCAAGTATCTCCCTGAGAGAAAAAACTTTTTGTGAATAACTTCAGATAATATACAACTGGTTACATACTATCAATCCCTTCCTACACAAAAATATTAGTCTTCATATTTCATAAATCGCAACACTGAGCTTTATAGTAACAACTTTTAATGCAGCTCTAAATCAATTTAAATGCAATTGGACCCCAATGTTCCTCATACGTTTAACTCACACTTCTTGCTTTGTAAGCTACGTAACAGTTGCTATGACACGAAATTATGTTGCACTTCAACATAACTTTACAGCCTCATTTGTTCGTCCCTGTGTTACTTAGGTGTCCTTGTGAATTAATGCTGCCCGTGCTGCTCTTACCTGGCATGTCTTCTGCTGTAGATGATATGTCCTGTTCTTCTGGCCGTTGTGATGTTTTAGAACATGGTAGGAGCTAGTCTGTTGTAGTAAAAGTGCCAGTTTTCTCCTCTGAAAGTAAAATCCACATTTCAGTGAACCTACCAACAGCGCCATGTTGAACGAAAAAGAGGCAAGTTAGGCAAGTGACTGAAGTATTATGGGATATGGTGTAGCTTGCTCCTATCAAGAAACTGACTCCATGTTGGCTCAATGGGAGGGCGAACAGCCCGTGGAGTGTTTTTTATGAAAATGAGCCAAGATGGCGACCCATCCTGTGTGGTTTCCGAATATGAAAGCGACTACTTTTGTCAATGGAAGATATGCCGGTGTATTTATGTATTTAACGATAACGTTATTTAATCATGATGCTAAAATTGCAGGATCAGTGAGGTGGTAACTATTTTAAGGTGTGTTATGAGTTCAGTATAGGCTGTCCTCTAGTTAGTTTATTCCAGGCTGAAGGATTGCGTTAGATAGGCAGAGGTAGCCCTGTACCATGTTTTTTGGAAACCAGGGCTGGAGGTACCATTCAAATAAAATCTCCTCTTTATAAATCAACTAAAATATATAATAGCAATACAAATTATCGTATTCATTTAAAATTCAAAATATTAAAAACGTACCTAAAGGTCAACAGATCCAACTCCAAGATCTATTTATTATGCTTTACTAGGTGAAAGGTTCATCCTCCTGGGACTGTCTTTGAGTGGTCCCATTTTTATAGTTATATAACCTTAATTTAGGAAGGAAGTCTCCTTGAGATCAAGTTCTTTTTTTTTACAGAGACATTCCTACTGGGAATTCCAGTTGCATCCAATATAAATAAGCTAATGGTTTCTATTGGTCTGAACTGGGGTGGCAAGGTGCCACTGTGGTAAGCACTGCCACTTCACTGTGCTGAGGCCCTGGGTTCAACTCTGGACCTGGGGTGCTTTCTGTGTGGAGTTAGTATGTTCTCCCTGTGTTCACATGGGTTTTCTCCCACAGTCCAAAAACAACGTGGTAAAATGGGCCCTGTTGTGAGTGTGTGTGTGCACTTTTACACCAATTTTTTCCCAGGGTGCATCCTGCCTTGCACCCTTTGCTTAACAGTATAAACTCCAGTTCCCCCATTATCCTGAACTGGGTAAAAGTGATAAGAAAATGGGCAAATGCTCTGAACTGATATTTATTGGTATGAACTGGTTTACGCTACTCACCAGTTAACCATATGGCCAGCAGCCATATCGCCTGCAACTCACAACTGGCAGCCCACTGAAGCTAAGCAGGTGTGAGCCTGGTCAGTACCTGGATGGGAGACCTCCTGGGAAAAACTAAGGTTGCTGCTGGAAGAGGTTAGTGAGGCCAGCAGTGGGCACTCACCCTGCAGTCCATGTGGGTTCTAATGACGGGGACACTATACTGTAAACAAGTGCCATCCTTCGGATGAGACGTAAAACCGAGGTCCTGACTCTCTGTGGTCATTAAAAATCCCAGGGTGTTTCTCGAGAAGAGTGTAACCCCGGTGTCCTGGCCAAATTTCCCAGTGGCCCTTTCCAATCATGGCCTCCTAATAATCCCCCTCTATGAATTGGCTACATTACTCTGCTCTCCTCCCCACTGAGAGCTGATGTGTGGTGAGCGTTCTGGCGCACTATGGCTGCCGTTGCATCATCCAGGTGGATGCTGCACATTGGTGGTGGTGGAGGGGAGTCCCCATTACCTGCAATGCGTTTGAGTGGAGTGTCCAGAAAAGCGCTATATACTGTAAGTGTAAGCAATTATTATTACCTTACAGATAGAATTCGAAGTGTCTGTATAGTCTGTAATAAACTGGGTTTTAAAAAAATCGGAACTGGAAGTCAACAAGAACACACTATACACTTATATATACTTAAAACAATAAGAATAATACAAAAAAGTTAAATGATCAAACATGGTTATGACAGGACAATAAACGACACTAGTTTAAAGCATGAACATGACTACATGTAATCTGACAATAATCTGACAAATCTATCTTTAAATTAAACATCTTTTATTCCCAATAACCCGGACAGTTTGTTGCATTCATCCTTTATGGAGTGGAATGTAACTTACTTTACTAAGTGATGTCGCCATTTCTGGAGACTGTAACATCACGTGTAAAACGACTCTTTGCACAAAGGCATGTTTAGGCGACACTCAACGAGGGCAGGACTGTCAATGCAATCGACAGGAAGACAGAGCCAGCTCATTCCAGCGCGATCGATGCGGTGTTACAGTTGGGGGTTTTAACGTAGCTTGTGGTATTCATGCATATCTATTGGAATAGTGCTGGGTTAAAAGTGAAATATTGCACTGTACTATCCTGTGTTTAAACGCACGTACAGCACTCCTCTTTTTTAAAGAGCGACTTATTTTATTCTATATATTACCGAAACCGGGTTTCCCGTGATTGACTGGAGTCCTAGCCACTCAGAGAGTATTCTACACAGTGATCGCATATCCTGTTACAGCCTGTACTGCTCTCTAGCTACGCGCTGGCCGCCGCATTGATGTCACCGAGACCTCTTCAATGGCTGCGGGGACACGTTGTTTTATTTGTTGCTATTTGTCTTTTTTATTGAAAGCCAAGACCCAGTAGCACGGCTACACAACAGACGGGCACTAGTTCCTGTTCTATGGAAACCTGTACTGACATCAGCATTGCCACGGAGAAGATAATGCCTTGCCATAACCAGCAGCTGAGTAGCACTGCTAACCAAGAGAACGCTGTGATAAGCAGCACGAAGCAGGTCAGGTTTGCTAGCAGTAACGGCAGCTCCGGCAGTAGCGACTCGCCTGTGTGTAATACAGAGGCTGAGGAAGTCCCTGACCCCTGTCAGACGGATATCAGCGGTGAAGCACTTCGGCAGATCGGGCCGCAGTTGAAACTTCTACCTCTAAATGATCAAATCCGAGAATTACAGACCATCATTAGGGATAAGTGAGTATTCTAAATCAGAGAATTACAGACCATCATTAGGGATAAGTGAGTATTCTAGGATGTGCTTTCGGTCTGATTCTCTTATCTTGACGCGATTGTTAACGTCACTGGTCGGCCGGACGGTAGCAGGGTGAGCAGGACTCAAACCAGTGCATTACAGTTGAGACAGGAGGTAACCAGGATGCGAGGATGGGTTATGTGGTTTTTGTTCAGGTAGACCGTCCTGTAGGAACCTGTGAATTTAAAGAATAACCTTAAACTCTAATAACATTTTCGATGTCACCTCAAAGTCACGGTTAACAAAGTCACATGTATTAATGTACCACTAGAATCTAATGCCAATTCATTTTTTTTAATTGGTGATGTAGGATTCGATATTGTAATTTAATGTCCTTTTGTGTCTTTTGACAGCCTCGTTTGGTCTAATCTATAGCCGACGTCACCTGTATGACGCGCGCACACAGCTGTGTCCACCGCTGCTGGACGCGCTTGGCATACTGATACCACTGTATATCTTTCTGGGGCTGAAATGAAATCCACCGAGGAAATCATTTAACCCATTGTGAACAGAGTATGAAAGACTTTACAAGAGTTAAAATTATAAATGCACTACCGGCATCATTCCATTATAATAAGCGCCTTGATAACTGTTATGCCTACAGTATATCAGATGGTAGCTTGTACAGGATTCTGTAACTAGATTACTAACTTACAGAGATCTTTCAGATCATATCATCCCTAAATTCAATGCTCAGTTCTTTTCCTCCTTTGGTCACCAGTAAACGTATTGTTTTATAAAGGAGCTAGAACAATGTACGTACAAAGTCATTCTCACCTCCCATAATTAGATCACATCCCGAATTTCACATATTAATAGCCACTGCCTAAGATCACATAGCACAAACATTTTGGCAGTTCTGATACATAAACTGTTTTTTGTGTTTTGCCCATGAGCCTTGCATTGCCTTTCTTTCTATAAAGAATGGGCACTGTGTAAATGGTAGCTGAGTGAATCTCTCATTTTGGCCAGAGTTTGGGCATCAATAACATGTCTGGGAAGTCTGTTCCAGACACTCCTTGAGTAAAGAAGTGTTTTCTATTCTCCATCCTATATTCTTCTTGGGTTTTCAATTGTGACCCTGTGTCCTTGTTTCATTACCTAGTGTGAAAAAATCCCCCATATTGAACCTACTGTATCTCTGCCTGTTAAGATTTTTGTGTACCTGGATCAAATTTCCTCTGTCTCCTCTGTTCTAAGACTGAAGAGATTTAACTCCCTCAACCTGCCCATTTACAACAGTTCCCTGAGAGCAGCATTAGTTGTTATTGTAGTTCAGGTGGGTAGCTGCGTCATCATGCATAGGCTGCAAAGGAACAAGTAATAGGTTTATTCCATGCTGAAAAAAAAGAAGAATAAACCTATTGTTGTTTCTCTTCTTTAACTTTACAAGGTTAAAATATATTTTCTGTGTTCTTTTCTATATATATATAAAAACACATAATTCATACATGCTGTGAATGAGAATTTGTTCTGAACGGGCTAATGAGGGTTAAAGTAATCATGGATTTTAAGGCTTGTTTCACGTCTCATAACTGAATTTAAATAAGTTTGATGAACTCCAGTCTTTTGGAAGCTGGAGTTTTGCTGGTTTTACAAAACCAGTTACAACGTCATCATAAGTTGATGTTAATTAAGATCAGAAGGGGAAACGAAACAAGAGGGCTCTGCAACTGGAGAAGTGGAGCTACCCACCCCTGCCTAGCTAAAGACTGGACCTATCAGTGGGATATAAATAAAGGAGTGTGGTGGGGAGGCATGAGCAGTCCAGATTGTGTAAGCTGTTCACAATGACAAGGCTTTCAGGATTTTAAACAGGCATGGCATAGTGGCACAAAGGTTAAAATTGCTGCCTCAGCACACTGGGGCCAGGGGTTCGATACACGGGGTGGTATCTTTGAGGAGTTAGTAGGTTCTCCCCGTGTTTGAGTGGGTTTCCTCTGAGTGCTCCAGTTTCCTCCAACAGTCCAAAGACATTGTGAGTGTTTGCTTGTTTATGTCCGTGATCCTGTATTGGATGAAGAGGTTAGAAAGTGGATGGATTTCAAACAATTGTGTAGCCATACAACTTCGAGGTCTGGTTTGACAATTGGCCCATCCAAGGAATTATTTAAAGAATGGCTGTAGACCCCCTTTAACACTTACAGCCCCACCTTTGATTTGGACAGGCTTGGATTTGGGTGGATGCATACAACATCTGCCTTTCCCAAGTTTCATTTGCTATAAAAAGGTTGTTTGACGTTCTCTGGAAAAGACGGTGAAAAAAGTTTTGGGATTAAAGAAATATAGATTTTACCATCAGAACATGATTCATCTAGCGGAAGACGTGCCTTTGGGAAAATTGAGATCCTGTGAGAATACATTATGGCAGCCTCAAAGCCTGATGGCCATAGTAGATGACAGATTTTACCTGTCAAAAGTAAGTGAAAAAGAATAGACATCCAATTATCTGTGGACTGTCATCTACATCCAATTGCATAAAACACACCAGAGAGAGGATCAGCTTCCAGATACTTGTCTGGAAACATTAATTGGAAGTAATTAATTAAGAATCTTTGCACCTAAGCGCAAATGGGTCATTTTTTCTAAATAGGGCAGCAGCATTAAAATGTTGCTTGTGCATACATTAGATCACTGTAATATTGATGCTGAAGCTACAATTCCTGTGCTTGTCATTTTTAGTTTTAGAGGCTTATAGATATACACTATTATTGGACTGCACAATTTTATGGTACAGCAGGAGTAGAAATGCTACTTAGTTGCCATCAAGAAAATCGGGCTTTGGCAGTTTCAGTTTACAATGAGCGCCTTAGTGTTTCAGAAGCTCTGTAACTCAGTTGTGCTACTGTACAGAAAGCAGTGTAATAGTTCATAAGGTATATTTAGAAATACCTCGGGACAAACCAGCATTCTCTTGACATTACCCAGCTTTCCTCTTACACTTTCATTCATTTAAAGCCTTGGTAGTATATACAGTACTTTACGAAAGGATCTCTATTTACCTCTTCCACTCCCACAACTACAATTGCAACAGGCTCAAGGCAGGATACACCCTAGATGAGATGCCAGTCCATCACAGTGCACACATAGATACAAGCACACACCTACTCACACCAGAGCAAATTTTAACTACCATTATGTTTTTGGACTGTGGGAAGAAACTAAAGCTCCTGAAGGAAACCCAGTTGGGATGGAACTTGGGGAGAACATTCAAACTCCACACAAATAATATGCCAGGAACGGATAAGCCTGATGAGCCTTGGGCTTCAATGCTTCAAGGCAGCAATGCTAACCAGTGCACTAGTGTGCCGATGTAAGATCTCTTACAAATTACAGACTACTGCTGTTTAATTATGTAATGAATCATAAATGCAGTAACAGGTAAAATACAGCTGCGACAGCAATGGATTAGTGACAGTACAATAAGGCTGGACATAAGGTATGCTGAAGAAGAGAGTTCAGCAGTCAAATGCTGGAAGAGTAACCTAGGCAGCAGGACATAGAAAGACAACAGGATTTGTAAGTGAGTGTGAAGATGTCAGTTATGAAAAGTCACTTGACAGTACGACAGAGGTGTTACAGTTGTGATCTTTACTGTTTGACGGTGTGGGAGGAGAATGAGCAGATGTGGCAGAAAGGGTTAGAGGTGGAATAGGGAGAGAGGGTAGATTGGAGACAGGAGGGGGCTGAGTGATGGAGATGCTGGACATAGAGATATCAGAGAAGGGGAAGTAACAAACAGTTTTAACAGGAGCAGCATGGGAGAAGTTGCTGTCTTCCAATATTTTTTTTGTTCCCTTATAGGACAACCAGCAGAGGGGATTTTGTATTTTGTGCTGATCGACTGGTAAGATAACAATCAGTATTTTCAAGTTCTTTCATGCGTTGTAATGGTTGTCATTTGCTTTGATTTGAATTAAAGCTGACAGCCTCTTGAAGCATTTCCTCCGAAGTCTTCATTTTGGTGGATGTCTGATAAGTAGCTTGTTGCTTACCTGGGCCTCTTTAAAAATCACACTCGCAAGGAAAAATTCCTCCAATTTCATCTTCTGCTAAACTAAGAGGAAAAGTGGCATCCACATGTCTGACAGGAAAGAAAAGTGGAAACTGGTCTAGACCCTGTCAGTGCCTGTCACACCCCCTTTGTTTTCCTTATCATATAGTCATCATGAGCAGTGAAGTGATAAGCAACCAAAACCAGCAGATTCCAAATGTCTATAAATTCCTGCAAACAGCTCTTGGCATGAGATCTTTTGGTTGTCTGTCTGATGTTCAATGGTAGATCTTCCCCAAAATACCACATAGCTATTAACCATACCACACCTGCTGTAATATTTATTGCTTGTTTTTTGTACCACAAGAAAATTGAATTGTTGTTTTAAATCTCTCATAAGAGCAAACTACAGAGTACATAACTTCTTATACAGAAATAGCTTGACCTATTTGAAATTTGAACTTACAATCAAAGGCAGTTCTACCTAACAGTGATTCTTCAATACTGAATGTAGTGTAATGTGCAGTACAGTACTTTACTAGGGTGAGTTAATTGAAAACAACAACAACAAAAAATATCCCTTGTTTAAAGAAGCAGGAGAATGGATATCTTCCACAACATAGGAGGTTTTAATTAGGGGAGGAAGAAGATGAAAGGTCAAAGTCTGGGTACAGATATGGTTGCAGTGATGTCATGAGAATATTTTAATAGGTTAAGCACCCCAAACTCTGTTAGTTGCATCTGCCCTGCCTCATCACCCTTTTCTTTTACTAGAGTGTTGAAACTGTTTCTTGTCCTACAGATCAGGCTAGTAGTGGAAGAAGGACTCAATCAGCTGCCCTACACTGAGTGCACAGTTACTACCCCAACAGGTGAGACAGCACGAAATCGTCCCCACTCACCCTACAGTGTGGGCACAGTCACTACCCCCACAGGTGAGAGAGCACACAATCAACTTCACTCACCCTACAGTGTGGGCACAGTCACTACCCCCACAGGTGAGAGAGCACACAATCAACTTCACTCACCCTACAGTGTGGGCACAGTCACTACCCCCACAGGTGAGAGAGCACACAATCAACTTCACTCACCCTACAGTGTGGGCACAGTCACTACCCCCACAGGTGAGAGAGCACACAATCAACTTCACTCACCCTACAGTGTGGGCAGAGTCACTACACCCACAGGTGAGAGAGCATACAATCAACATCACTCACCCTACAGTGTGGGCACAGTCAATACACCCACAGGTGAGAGAGCATACAATCAACCCCACTCACCATACACTGTGGGCACAGTCACTACCCCCGCAGATGAGAGAGCACACAATCAACTTCTCTCATCGTACACTATGGGCACAGTCACTACCTCTACAGGTGAGACAGCACACTATCAACCCCACTCACCCTACACTTTGGGTACAATCACTTCGCTCATTTTTGGGTGTATATCAAATTCTGTTTATTGAGCCAGTGATGCAGGATTAGGATTAGGTTTCTACAGTAAAAAAATGGAATTGTTTTTACTAAACCTGTCGCACCTGTGGTGGAAAGCAGTTTCTCAATGCAATTTTTAGATGGTGAAGTGAATCATACAGTAGATGTAAATGTTCATGGCTAATGTGCTCACACAAGGTCTCTTCAGACATGCATTCAGAAAGCACCCTCTAACCATATTTTCGCATGAGAGGAGTTTACCATACCCTTGTGATTGATTTGGTTTGATAATATTCATGTTGCTGAAAAAATAAGTGGATTGCCTGACTTGCCCAGGATGGTGAGTGGTGAGGCTGAACATTAGACTCCAGCACCTCAGTTCACAGTCATCCTTTCTCTTTCCTTAGGGCACAAGTATGACGGGGTCAAGTTTGAAAAGGGCAACTGTGGCGTCAGTATCATGAGAAGCGGTAAGATTTTAGTCAACTAGAACCTAAAGGGAAAAGAGCACTGCAAGCTGATAGCCTATATTCTGTCTGGTCTTGTCAGTGATTGGTGTTTATTCATCCAAGGTCAGCTGGAAACCAAATTAGTCCGACCTGCTTTCTCATCTAGTATAATCTTGATGCAATATTATAGAGATGGAAATAAGGTGATCCCGTGATCTTTTGGGGATTTTAACATTCTGCGGGTCTTCATCAATGTCATTTTAGCGCCTAATTTTAATGAAAAAAAATCACCATAATTAATGTTCAGCCGCCAAAAAAACTTTGGTAAATTCTAAACATCAGTCATTTTGAGGGTATCTGAGCTGAAAGAAAAATTTCTGGGTTTCTGGAACGCAGGTATTGGTCTTGAGTAATCTGATCTGGCTCATCCCTTCTCTGTCTTTGTCTTTAATACTGCAATTGTGGGCAATTAACATAAAGAAAAAGGCCATTTTGTGACAAAATAGGGACAGTTTTTTTAGCAATAGTGGAAGATTTTAGATTTTGTCTAAGCCCATTTTTTTGCTCCTATGTTGAGTTTGTAGCTCAATGCCCAAAGCAACATTTTTCTCAATTTTATAGTTCCTGCACTGACAAACCGAGAGAAACTTAACCACAAATAGACTTTTTGGCAACTCCTATATTTCCTAAATATCTCATATGAATGAGAAATGTATAAGGAAGACTTGTGAGGGGTGTCTTGAGTATTTCATCCAGTACAGGTTTTAGCACACGGTGAAACTTTGACTCTGTAACCTAGAGATCTCATCTATTTCATTCATTTGCTAAATTTGAGATTCCTTAAGTGCCACTCTCTAATGTTACCTTCATCAAACTGGTAGCATAAACATAAAAATAGTTCTTCATTCCAAATTTTAAGAAAGAAAAGGGACAAAAAGGTTTGTCTCTCACAGTTCAGTACATGTAAATGACAGAGCTACTGTATAGTATCTGCAGTCTGCGGCTACAGATGTGGGAAACCTAATCTTGAATATCTTGCCTTTTTCTTGGTTACTTAAGTATGGTTTGAAGTGAGAATTAATGTTGCTGCATCTTTGTCTTGTTACAGCCACTGTTGAATTCATCCTTTTTAAGACCTACCATGCTATTAGAGGATAGAAAACCAATTATATCAATTTGTACTTAATGAATACAGAACTTAAAATATTAATTCAGAAAAGGAGAAATCTCCTTCAAAGTGTTTAGTTACTAAGTGAGAGCTATAATAAACACATGACACAAAAACTGCCTCTCCATTAAAAGTAACATCAGAGGTATAAGATCAGATAATTGTTAGTGTATTTGTAATACATATCTGACTCTATAAAGTGGTTATTAGTGCAAATAACTGCATTTGCGCCTTCCCAAAAAGGATCCCAGAGCATTTACTAGTAATTATAACAATTATCTTCCATTCCAAATCAATTCTAAAGGAACCCAAGGCGCTTCTCAGGCAGAAAGGGACATATTTTGTCCACCAGTAAAATTGCTGTCCCCTCTCAGAGGTATATGGCAGCCATTTTGTGAAGTTGTTCAAAGCAAAGCCAATAAGGTAGAGATGTTAGGAATTACTTGAATTAAACTACAGTGGGAAATTTCATTAGACCTGGAACCAAGAATTGGTTCATTTTCATGTGTACTCTTTCAAACGGTGACATTAATTCTTACATAACTACAAGCTATTAGGATACTGGCTTAGCATGTCAATTAAGAGAGAGTGCCTTATACAGCATAATGGACAAAAGACCAATTGACTGATCCACTCCAGCAACTGTCTGATTTTTTTCAGAAAAAATTCAAACACTGGTTTCGCTTTGCTACCAGGTTTAAAGGTGACCTTTGAAATTTGCAGGGCTGGCAAAGGCAGAACACTGGTTGATCAGTTTCCCTCTTACAGGACAGATTTTGAAGGCTGTGAGGCTCGAGCTTTGGTTGTTACTGTATGATTTCAGGTGAAGCGATGGAACAGGGACTGCGAGACTGCTGCAGATCCATCCGTATCGGCAAGATCCTCATTCAGAGTGACGAGGAAACCCAAAAAGCCAAAGTTTACTATGCCAAGTTCCCCCCGGACATTTACAGGAGGAAGGTCCTGCTCATGTACCCTATACTGAGTAAGTATCACCCACAGCTAGAGCTTTAAGCAGAGCCTATACTGTGCAGAGCTATAGGGATACAGAGAAAAGTGGGAATGTCTGGACTATCACTCACCAACCCTTCATGCAAAAATGCCAAAATCTCCTATGTATCATCATCCTGCACGCGCTAGGGACAAAACCTAAAACTTTGAATTCATGTCTTAATTTGTGCTGGTTTTCTGAGGTTAAGAGTTAAACTTGAGAATCTTATCAAGCATAAAATGAGTAAAAAGTGACTTGGGAATTTCATTTGTTAATGATTCCAGCAGAAAGAAAATAGCAATTACTATTGTAATAGCCATCTTTGAGTACAACAAGATCCATCTTGAGTGTCCCTGGAGACAGGCTTAGCGAGAGCGAATAAGCTTGTGTTAGGGACGTGAGAAGGGACAGAACAATGTAATAGGAGTTGTCAGACCCAAATAGGGGACAATATGAGACATGATTCCACTCAAAGGATTGGGACACTGATTTTAGAATACAAGATATGACCATCTGGACATAGAAACAGCATAGGAACTGATTCCTGTTATAAGTAATTAGAATTTCATATGAATAGCGAATGTGCTTGAAATATACGAGCAGTGAACTGGGGCTCACTCATTGGTTATCAAGAGGGGGTGTGGCTCAAGGCTACTTGGGCTCGCTCTGGGGCAGCCTGGTCCTGTTTACTTTAAGATCCAACTTTTGCTTTCATTTCATGTTTTTCTGAGTGTTAATAGCCCTTAAAATGCCTAAGAAAAGGAAAAAAGTTATGAATGTCAAGTACAGAATGTACTGTGTATAAGCTGTTAAGTGTACAAATACTGTTATGGCTATATGACTCACTTTGTGGAAAAAGGGATTCATACTCTTATAGCTTCATTCAGATTGCTGGAATAAAGGCACAGCCACTTAAATGGGTGTAGTCCAGTGATCACCTAAGTCAAAACCCTGCTAATCAGGATGATTTGCATCATGAGGGTGTTTGGCAATGACAGATCTCATCTGAGATCAACGTTTTGACTTCTTTGTCCTTGTTACCTTGCTTTTTTATCAAAGTAATGAAAGACTAACCACTGGCTTGTTTATTCGCATGAAGATTAACAGTTAAAAATTACTTTCCATACATTTTCCATTGAATAAAATGTTTGTACATGGTTTCACATGACACTTTTCCCTCCTCTGTGTGAACAGCCAGGTATATTTTCATTAGATTCATCACATTGACCTTAGCAGCTCATTTAACGACTTTCAGCATCATTAAGTCAGGCACATAATTACAGCAATCTCGGGAAATTATACAGATCATGTTGGTTGGCCATTAAGGTGATGAATATTTAAATAAAGGACATTTGGACTATAACATTTGAATAAAAGCCATTTGGAAAATAACACTAACAGCAAAATTTTATTCTAGTGTTTTAGCCCATAACCTGTTTTTCTTTTTTCCAAAAGAATTTTGTTTACTTTTAAACTTAACCAAATAACCATTTTAAAAATTTGCTACAAGAACTGAATTTTCTCCTCAGAGACTTTATGCGGTTTCTAAGTCTCAGTCTTGCTGATTAAATGCTGAATTTCCAAAATATATCTGATTATAAGAGTAGAGTAGCAGATACTGTAACACGTCATATAAGATATTAATTCTAAAGTTTAACATGCAGTTGACAGACAATTTTCTTATGATTCAATGAACAGAACAATAGTACTTACATGTGTATAAGTGTGATATTTCTTCTCAGAGATTGTTTCCCTGTAGCTTTTAAAAACGGTAAGTAAATGGTGAAAATCTGACTTTTAATTCAATGCTGGAAGTGTTCAGGCGGGGTCAGTGACTTGGGAGAATATCATGATTAATTACCTGCCTTGTGGTGGTAAAATAAATTACATATTGGAGTGGGTAATTTTAATTGAAAAGGTCCCTGATGCATCTGACAGAATTTTATTCTCCTTCACTTTGCGTTGGACCAGAAATAAGAGATAAAACAAGATTTTATTGGCTACAGGTAGTGGACAAAAAAAAAGGAAACACCAAGCTACTATGGCCTGCAACTCACAACTGGCAACCCATTGAAGCTAAGCAGGTGTGAGCCTGGTCAGTACCTGGATGCGAAACCTCCTGGGAAAAACTAAGGTTGCTGCTAGAAGAAGTGTTAGTGGGGCCAGTAGGGGGCGTTCACCCTACCGTCTGTGTGGGTCCTAATGCCCCAGTATAGTGACAGGGACACTATACTGTAAACAGGTGCCGTCCTTAGGATGAGATGTAAAACCGAGGTTCTGGCTCTCTGTGATCATTAAAAATCCCCGGATAAAGAGTAGGGGTGTTACCCCGGTGTCCTGGCCAAATTTCCCATTAGCCCTTACCAGTCGTGGCCTCCTAATAATCCCCATCTATGAATTGGCTTCGTTACTCTGTTCTCATTTCCGATGATAGCTGATGTGTGTTGAGCGTTGTGGCACACGATGGCTGCCGTTGCATCATCCAGGTGGATGCTGCACATTGGTGGTGGTGGAGGGGAGTCCACATTACCTGTGAAGCGCTTTGAGTGGAGTGTCCAGAAAAGCACTATATAAGTGTAAGCAATTATTAATTATTACTATTGCCACTACAAGTATCCGATATGGCCTGTATGTGCTGTGGCAGAGAGTCTTCCATTGTCTGGAATTCTGAATTGATGGATGTGTCACCTTTCTTTCACAAGAATGTCAGTCACCTCATGCCTTGTTGATGGAGGGGGGGAAATGTTGTCTCGGGCGTCATTCAAGCATATCTCATAAGTGTTCGATTGAGTTCTGATCTGGTGACTGAGTAGGCTGTGACATTTGGGTAACATTAAAGCCATGCTCTACAAACCACTGGGTGACCACATGTGCTTTGTGGGTGGGACGCACTCCCTGCAGGACTGACCAGCACTGACCTTGCCCTCAGAGAGAATTAGTTATCTAAACCATGCCAGGAAAATGGACCCCACAACATAACGGAACCATTAGAACCAGAAAAACTCCTTGGATTGGCACCACATATGCACTCATCCATGTGTCAAGAACACAGTGAAGGATGATTCATATAACCATATGACATTTCTTCACTGTTCAGTAATCCATTGTCTGTGCTCTTTGCACCACTACACTGCTAAATGTGCTTTGCTAGGTGTGAAAAGTGGTTTGTGCACTGTAACCAGTGTATATAACCACTGTAGCTAGGGTATCCTGTTCTGGAGTCCTCAGAAGACAGTTCTGATGCAACTGGCTGCTCATGCCAGAGATTGAACTTTTTCAGTTAGTAAGCTATTTTACCTTCCACTTTGAATTCATGCACATATATCACTATTCTTCAGTATGCCTAATGTTCTGCCTACTGTTGCCTTTTGCTGACAAATTCTTATCCTTGGATTTCCATGCTGACATCACTGACGAAACATCAGTAGATTGAGCTGTCTTGGTCACCAAAACTCCTGCCAATATCCCCTCTTTGAATGTCACTGAGGTCTCTTCTTGCAGACATACTTACCTAATTATAGACAAACAGGTCTGTCCTGCATTTGTATATATGACCCCTACTGCATTTGTATATATGAGCCCTTGTTTTCAGTATACTGTTTTGTCCATCACCAGCACTTGCTACTTAAATCCAGATGCTGCTATACAACCCTACTGTATAAGTTTTTATATATATATACTGTATACGTAAATGCTAGCATGTCAGTCATTTAGCTGGCATATTTATTCTGAGGATGTTAAAAGCCAAACTGGGAGGACATAAAGGTAAAGGATATCAATAAAGTTTCTTTTAGATTTTCAGATGACCTCCGATAAAATTCAAAGTTCAAAGTTCTTGAAATGAAAGCTGCAGTATACCGTATCAAGATGATATATCAGTATGGGTCAGCAACATAAGTGTGCAAAAGGACAGGACAAAAAAAGGTGTCACATCACAGAGGCCTGATGGAATACAACTGTACTAGGCTGGGATCTCTTCCTTATTGTTATCAAAGACCTAGATATGTGGCCTTTGAATTACTAAGCAATCAGCTGAGTATGACAGGCCAAATGGCCTAAATCTTATTTGTAAACTTGATGTTTTCTTTCACTCCACTGCAGGTACAGGCAACACAGTGATTGAGGCTGTCAAAGTACTGATTGAGCATGGCCTGCAGCCTAAACACATCATACTGCTCAGTCTGTTCTCTACACCTCATGGTACGTAACTATAGATCTGATTTTGCCAATCTTTTTAATGTCCTCTAAGAATCTGCTTGAAAGTTGTTTTTTTATAATTAGGCATAAATCTTGTATCCCTATTTTTTCACAAAACAATCTTTTTAGGTATATTTAATAGGTGTTTTGTTTTTGATATTCTCTAAAGATTTCTTTTACTCCCCAGAACATTTCAATAGAAATCCCACTACGCTTATGATAAAATCTTCAGGGACTCAGTATGTTTAAAGGCTGCTCACAGCAAAAAGAACTTAATTTGTTGCATTACAATATGATGTGACAATGCCTGCACAAATGCCACCACAGTTACAATACCCCCAGTCTGTTACGTTAGTTTTTGTGTTTAAGTGGTCTTTCATCTTTCAGACCCCCTCTTGGATTTTATTTCTCTCCTAGTGTTCCCCTCTCAGGGTGACCTGCACAGATTTCATCTGTCTGCTTGTTTTTCCTATCTTTTACAACCAACTCATGACCCATTACACTTATTCTGGTCTTCTCACTACCTCTTTCCCATCTTCTTTAATTACCAGGCATGAGAGAATTCATATTTTCTCCATTCACACCCAATTCTTAATCTTCACTACACCAGTCACTACTCACTAACAGCTTCACCAGTCACTAACACCATTGGGCACTAGAATATTCAAGTAGACACTAAATGTCACCCAGACGGGAAATCATTGTTATTAAAATCACTCCAGCTCAATTTCTTGCTCTTCTGCCTCATTAAGCACCAGATCTTACTAACAACCTGTAACTCTTATCATAACTAACTATCCAGTCTGATCCTGTTTGGCCAGGGATGCCTTTCTGTAACCAACACTTGTATTCCTGACACAGCTGCAGCTGGCTTGCTGTGTTCGCCCTCTCACTTCTCACACTCTGAAAAGTCTGTCTGCTGAATGGCAAGGCCCAAGGAGTACTCTGGACTCAGCATGTGCTATCTCATCTCTTTCATCTACGGGGAGAAAATACGCTGCTACCTTGCCAAGCACTGCCCTGTTCCTCCAGGTGCTAATGCCTTCAGTCAGCCATGCCAACTCTACTCCATAGCTGTGAATTTCATTCCCATTAAACAACACTCTCCTCTGCAACTCTCACTCTTACTCCTTCCAGACTGAAACCCATTTCCTCCTAACTGGTCATATAAGCCTCTTAATTAGCTGTGAGATGTGACTCCTAGTGAACTGACTCCGCAAAGAGCCTAAGCTGACAGCTCCTTCCCCTCATGTGGGATTTGCTTCCCTTTTAGTGCTGATTACTCAATCAGAACAGGTGTGGCTCATTCCAGTTTTTTCCCAGTAAAGGTGGTTTTCTCTCAAAGTTACCTCTCACTTCCTCACAGATGTATAAAAAAATGGAAGGAGCTTTATTTAAACCTCTGCCCACAGTTGCAGCCAATGTGCTTCTCCAGTAAAAGTACCTGTGTAGCAGGGCTCAGTGCACTGAGGAGGTTATGTCACCCTCTTCTGAAGTCTTGGCAGTGTGAAACTCTCCTGCAGCAGAGGACCCAGGGTTTTGGTGTGAGTTATCTGCTGTCTAGGCAGTGGGGCTGTCTGTGCTGGGAGCCTACGACAAGCCGGGATAGAATCCCACTACAAGCTGCATTTGTCACTGTACATCCTGTACCCACGCCTGTGCCAATCTGAGTTTGGGCTTGTCTGCTAGCACCACAGTTGTCTTAAGCTTCAGCCCCCAGTTGGGTCACTTGGCTCTTTCCAACACCTGCAAAGTTGTGCTGTTGTTAATATTTGTGGTACATCTGTCCTGTCATTGAGGCTGTAGCTCTCCACTTGGTTCCGAGGCAGACGGAGTGCCAAGTTATACGTTGTATTTGACACCTAAACCATATTTATCTGTCCTGAGGGACTATGAGAGTTATTGCAGTTAGCTGTGCTGATTAAGAAATTCTGATTGGGATGGAGGATGTTCAAAAAAAATAATCAAATCTAAATTTCCAACAAAAGACAGACTATCACTGCAACTAAGCACAGCACTTCTATGTTGTAACCCAGCAAAACGGTCACAAGGTTAACATTTTTATCTTCTGTTGCACAGGTGCAAAGTCAATCATCCAGGAGTTTCCAGACATCACAATCCTCACCACTGAGGTGCACCCTGTGGCTCCCACGCATTTTGGACAGAAATATTTTGGGACAGATTAATAAGTGATGCCTTCTAGAAATGCACATGCCACTATAACTCTGTTGACTGTCTGCTTTTCTTTTTGTATTATTTTATTGTCCTTAAAATCCGTTTTTTTTAACTTGATTTGGCATTTCCTTGGATTTGCTTTTTATGACTTACCCTCTCATATTTACTCTGGAACAACGTTAAGCATTTCTCATAAGCACATTCCATACAAGTGTTCAGGAAATGGTGTGCTTTGGTGGACTGCTGCATACTGTGTGCTCTGATCTTATTTATTTCTTTCGGTAGTCTTATATAGTTGATTGCGACAGATTAAAAAGTTTATTTATAGCTCTCCGCTACTTTACTTCAATCTCTTATCATAACCAAGTTTAAATAAACAAAGTTTAAAATCATGCCAGCCATGAAGACTATACTGTCTTTCAAAAGATAACCTCTGCTGCATTCTTGGTGTTTCCTTTTGACGGGCTCCTAGATAATTTTATCTTGATTAATTGCTATTATGTGTTAATGCAGGCAAAGACAACAGCAGAGCAAGTTTATATGTTCTGCTAGGAAACATGGCTTTAATAAAACAAAAACATTTTATTTGTACAAAGATATCCTGGCATACAAAATAAAGAGTTGGTACAAAATAAAGAATTGATAGTTGGTAGGAAGAACTAATTTGATAATGATAAGAGGCAACCTTTAGAATACGATTGGGGACACAGCAGTTGTGAGTTCATTTGTGTGTCATTTGCTGTTGTATGGAATTAAAACTGTAATGAACACGTTCTATGTATGGATGTTGTTGGGATTAATTACAAAGCACGGATAGCACAGAGAATATTTTAAGGAAGACCATTTCTTCCAAAGTTGCCATCAAAAATGCAAAACCCATCTAAATACATCTAATAGTAAAAAAAACTGACTAATATATGGTCAAGTTATAAATGGCACTGTGGACATTACTGGGACCAGTGCAAAGAAATATAGGGCTGCTTCATACTCTCAGTTCAGTAAATGCTAGATAAACTGGCATTTACTTCTGGCCTCGGGTGTTCCTAAGCTCAAGTATCTACTGTACATCACTACGAATAGGATCACTGAAGCAATCATGAATGTCACGCTGAAATTAATTCCTCATTTATGCTTTTAAAAACTACGTTTAAGAAGTGATGAAAGGATAGCAGTAGAAGGAGAACACAAGTTTCCACTGGATGAAAGTCCAGAATTCCAGAACCTGGATTGTGATTAGTTATCCAAAGGTGGGGAGACAAAGTATTTTTCCACCTTTTCAGAAGTGGCATTTCAGTGTAAGATACTGAACATGTATATAGCCTTGCCCACAAAGACAATCCAGTCAATGCATTAAGAAAACACCGTACGTATGTTTTATTAAGTAATACTCTCAATATTTTATTACAAATGTGATATATTGGTTTATGAAGTCAGTAGGAAAGCCTCCATAGACATTAATATTTATATTTTGATTTGCCTTGCATCATTAAATCTTTGGAGAGAAAAAATCTTGCTATTCTTATACCCATGTTTCAAAAAGTGTAAAACAGCATGTAGAAGGAACACCACACTTGCATAGCCCCCAAACAAATAACAGATGTTTACATACAATACAGTAGATTCATACAGAACAGCATGCGAAAAATGACTGTATTTGACTGGTCATCTATTAAAATACTTGGGTAAACTTAGGGTAAACGTAGAGTTGACAGTTGTAAAAAGTGATATATTATGCTCTACAGTAGTAAGGCTGAGCTCCCAGACTGGCAGGTAGTGCAGTAACACTAGTGAGAGGTTTTTTAGTAACAAGTGGAGTATCTGTTTTTTCAAACATTCAACAGACCAAAGCCCTAAGGATACTCTAACACAGGACTATTAATTGAATACAGAAAAATGTATTTAAAATACAAAGATGCAACTCCAACAATTGAGGAATTGAGACAGAAACTAGGAGAAAAGAAGGATCTCTGCAGGGACAATGTTTTCACCATTCACACAGTGAATTACCTTTGTACTACTATTGAACAGTTGGAATTCACTTGCACACTGGTGATGACCCACACCACTTTTCAATATTTTAGGTTGCAGTTTGTCGGTTCAGGCACAGGGAAGCTGACATACTAAATGCAACAGTTCACAAAGAAGACATTAAAGCAAGCAAACAAGTGCAGTGCCTTTCTGGATAATCAGGACAATATAGGTTTGCCACATGGACACAGATTGAAGCCTCTGTGTCATGACCCTGTTACTCAAATACAGGGCTTCAGTTCAGGTCCAGCCTTCTTCCTGACAGTTATTTTTTAAGACAGACAGTTCCCCCTACCAGAAATTGCACATTTTTAATGAACCCAGTTTTAAAGACTATATCCTACAAATCCTGAGGAAACAAAGGAACTTGCAGACTGAACAAATGTTAAAGTCACTATCACTTTTATTCTGTATTAGTTGTTGGTTACATAATATGAGTCAATCTGGTTCAATTATCAAGTGAATTGAAATTGCTTATTGGAGAGTGAGTTGAAATTGCTTACGGTTTTCTTATTGGAGACAAGCTTTTCAGTGATGTTGATTATTTTTGTACTGTCTTAGTTCCACCGGTCCCTAGAAATCTGTCAGCATTCCACACCATTTAAGTAATCATGTGCTTTGTAAAATACAGTGGTTTATTAAACTGGAAACTGACAGACACCGCTAGAACATTTTTTTTGGAAGTTATTTAGATACAAAAGGCAGTATACTGGTATAAACTCAAATAACCCCTACAATAGTTTCAACTTTAGGAAACATATGGAATGGTAAAGTGCTAGACTTATGTCATACAATCACAAATTAATCTATTTTAAAATATATTTTTAGACCAAATGAAAGATGCTTGAATACTTGCCAAATCACCACATAAACATCATATCAAGCTTTTCATACAGTACATGCACCGCACATACAATTTCTTATAGTGTCCATTACTTGAATACTTTTGAGTTCCAGTCAGATGAATATCTGATTTAAGTTCTAAAGCCATTTTCAAATCAGTAGTACATGATTTGGTATATACTACTGGGTATACATTTCTAGCTTGCTTTTCAGTCATAAAAGCCTAGATATTGTCATGTTTCTTAATTAACACATCCCCAGTCAGAATAGTGGTCTTCATGTAACAACTGCTTTCGTCACCAGAAGTAAAATGGGAAACAATTCTTCACAGAATGACACAGTCATAATTCTTTGTTTGACCACAGTGAAAAGGGAAAACCAAATGACATAAGAAAGGCAACCTTCTATAAAAGCTGAAACATTTACATCCTCATAGTGCATGTCATAATACTGTCCCTACATTATGACACAATAACAGTGTATTGCAATTTGGCAGTAGTTTGTAATCATACAGTGAGAATAATAATCTGGGAAAGCTTCAATACAAGGACTCAATCCCTGGGTCACAAATCAAGCAAAAGAGCCGCCAATCACTCCAATACTACATGTAACAAAAAGCATTTCTCTTGCAAGAGTGAATAAATGAGCCTAGTGATGCAGAGCCAAGCTCTGCAACAGACAGTGACACATATTTCAACCACCTTAACCGACTTTTTCCATGTCTAGAAACAAAAGGTATATTGAATGTTTACATTTCAATGCAGGATTCTCATTTTTGCTATACTGTATCTAGCTCTGACATATGAAATATGTTTGCTGTGAAACCAGTAGAAAAGCATACAAATATATACTGTTATTCTACCACTACCTTCTACCTCTGAGTGTGTCCTGGAATGTTTTATCAGAATTCAGGTTATCTTTCCTGCCTTAGTAATTCCCTGTCTCTTTTGGGCTTTGCTGACATTTCTTGTCATTTCATTTTGGTAAGCACATTTAATTCCATTTTTTTCACTGTATGGTGGATTTGTGTCTCAAATGTGTAACAAAAGGGCCAGGAGAACATTTGGGAGGTGTCATTTCCTGAGCACGTAACATGAAATTCTTTTTTTATTATTTTTATTTTCAAAAACAGTGAGCAAAGCAAAATGAAAGATCCCTGCAGTGTTTGCATTTACAATAACTTAACGATGTTAAAAGAACAAGATAGATAAAATGCCTACAGTTTTTTTTCAGTTCCTTCTTGCTCTTCTCCATTTATTTTAAGTTCAAAGGATATTGGCTTCATAAATCTAAACTGGAATGAGATTAGAGGCTGCGGTTATTTTACTACCTCCTCACATATTCATTCTCTCGGCAATAATACAGAATGCTTTCTTTCCAGCAGATATCTCACAGAAAATGGTCCCCTAACAAGTGAGATTCCAAGACTTTGACAGCTCATAAACCTAACAGTAATATTTCTTAATATATCTGATGATCACTAATCTTGCAACTGTATTTTTTAAAAATATTTGGAACAGCTAATCATTTTATAATTACAGTACAGTATATATCCTTTGCGTGATGCCTGCCAGTGATGATGCCCACCAGATGGAGCCATTTGCGTTTTGGCTTGTCACAAGCTCCTCAGTGATTGACAGGAGATTTAACAAAGACTGGGGGACATTAAGGCAACCCTGCAGGCATGTGGCAGGGGAAGCTGTTGCATGGAAAACCAAGCGGAACCTGGTGAATGGCCAGCGATCTTTATGTCAGTGCATGGCAAATCAACGAGTGAAACCAGCTCATTCCAGCAGCACACAGCTTACATACAGCTATGAACTTATTTCACTATCTCTCACACTTGTGATGTGAGCAACACACCTTTTCACTTTAGCATAAACGAGTCCAATTATTGTGTTCAGGATTACATCGTAATTTATTTTCACACTGGAGTCCTTGGCCCTGCTTATCGTATGAACTAAATGGAAACTACCCATCCAAAAATTAAATCAACACATCTAAACACTGCCCTAACTGTGCAGTACTAACACGCATGCCATGACTAAAATTAGTCATCTGCTGTTCATTTTTTAGTGAGTACCAGAATAGTTTTTTGTCAAATATGAATGTGTATGACCACACAATTTTCATTCAGAAAATATTCATTTCCAGAAAAAGGACATTTGTGGTTAATGTGTTCAATTACCTTCATCACCAAACTTCAACTTTAAGAATATTTCTCAGAATTCATGTTATTCTGAACCCTTTGCAGTGGTCAAGATAATGTAACTCTCTAGATGGATTTAAACAAGACTGTGTCCACTGTACACTTACAATACTCTGGTTGAGTTTTCAATATTGAGTAGTTTTAACTAATATTCATGCAAGTGGGAGCAGAATTGAGAAAGGAACAGCATAAACCCAGAAGTACACCAGAAGCATTCTCTAAAATCATTGTCTATTTACACCAATATACCTCCCCTTTAAAATATATTAACACTAATAGTGACTTCAGTATACTCCAATTTGGCAAAACCTATTAATTCCCCTCTAATTAAAGGATAGAACCACAAATATTTAAAATAACATAGTTTTGATTATTGTACACTATATACATCTGTCCTGTTGAAAATCATATCGTCAGACATATTTCAAAAATGGCTACACATTTTTCCCCACTGAAGGACTGAAATGTGAGTTGAATGGTCTCAAGGATTAGTGATCAATTTGATCTTAAATTATATTGCACATTTAAGGGATTGTTAATGACAAACTGGTAAGTGACTGGGGATGTGAAGTGAAAAGCAGATCTGGCCATTTTTTTTAACCATCCATCCATTTGATAAATGCTTCATCCAATTCAGGGTCATGAAAGAGCCAGCCAGCAACAAGCACAAGGTGGAAAACTCCCTGGATGGGACACCAGTCCATCACAGGGCAAACACAGACACAAATACACCAGGGCCACATTTCCTAGAAAGTAATAAAACAACCAATATGTTTTTGGACTGTGGAAGGAAAGTGGAGCACCCTGGGAAAACCCATGCAAACATGGGAAGAACATACAAACTCCACACGGATAGTAACCCACGTCTGGAGTTCAAACCATGGTCCCAGCCCCTGCAAGGCAGCAATACTAACAACCGCGCCACCCCTTTTTCTAAGTAGCAGAGTGTTTATGTTTTTAAATGAGAAAGAATGGTCTCGAGGCTAGTTTCTAAATAAAAAAGAACATAGAAAGGCAAGGTATTATTTAAGAAGGAATGATAATTGCAGATTCTTAAACCGATCTGCTTTGACCACACAGGATTTCTAATTTAGAAACTGTATGGCATTAAAACGTTTTACACACCAACAATAAAAGAATATGTGGCATAGTTATCCTGATTATTTTTTTAAATAAATTAATCACACTCAATATTATCTAACTGAAATTTCCCCCAATAATAGATAGCCATGGTTAACAAGACAGAAAGAAGAAAAAATAAATCGCCCATGTCCCTGATGCATTCATTTTCCCTTACTTTTCACATAATGGGCTAACTCAGGACTCGGAACCGATGAGGGACTGTACAACCAATTTACTAAGCTACATTTTTGCAAAATACAGGAACCAGACTTTAAAAACTTCAAAACACATGTTCAATTCTAACAGGTGAGAAAGAAAGACAGTTTTAAGATTTAAGACTATGAGTTTAAATGCACAGTATCATAAAATTGGTCTCCTATTATCCCCCTGTCACCACATGCTGTACGGCGAGTCTCTGTAATTCTGTGGCTAATCCAGGTTGCAGCAAACATGCCCACATTTCAGAGTGTCCACTGGTCAAGAGTGAGCATTTATGTTCCCACTTTTAATACTTAAAATGTATAAATACGACAAATGTGGATTAAAACCAAACATCTCGGTTCTTCCATTTCACCACTTCTTCAAGCCTTAGCTCGTTCATTTTGGATATTTTTCATCCTGTGTTTCATAACTCTTCAGTAGCTGAGATGCATCGGCTTGCCACTAAGTGCAAAGAGCAGCACACCTTTCACTCCTCTTCTTTCTAGGGGGTCCTGATCTTTAAGATGCAATTCCTGTAGTTGTTGAAAAATATGAAAAGTTAATATCAGCAGCTGCCGCGTGTGTTAAGGAAATTCCACTGGTCATCATCTAAGACAACTACAGAGCAACCTTAACTACGAACAGCCGAGGCCTTTTTAAGGAATCCATCCATTCATTTTCTAAATGCATCAAATTCAAGGAGAGCCGGAGGGTGCTGATCTCGACAAGCAATTGGCACAAGGCAGGATACACCCTGGACCCGACACTAATCTATCACAGGGTAACAGCAGATATCAGGGCCTGTGTTTTCCCAAAAGCCAATGAACTGACCAGTATGTGACTGGACTGTGAGGGAAAAAAAACAGAGCACCCAGAGGAACCCCACATGAACATGGGGAGAACATACAAACTCCACACAGATAGCACCCCAGGAACTGAACTGGACTCCATCTAGACAAATTGCAATCACACTTTCATGAACTATATCAAAATTGATCTAAACTAAATATACAGAAAGGCAATGGAATGTTTAATAAATATAATACCCAAAAGATGACTAAAATAAATGGCATCACCCTTTCAGTAGAAATCAACAAAATATCTGGGTCAGTCACTGGTCAAAATGGAGTAGTTTAGGGATATTAAACTCTATGTGTGCGAAAATGTATATCAGGTGTCTGAAATATTTATATATAATTTCAAAAAATGCATATTTCCTTGTATTTTCTTATATTTGCATATATTTTTTATCCCTTACAGACACATTTAAATATAGCAATGTTTCATCAATACTGCACACTGTAGTGTAGCATTAAAATAGGATTTTGACAGCCAGCATCATATCAGTTAGGGTCATTTAAGGTTCCATGAGCAGAACACTTCATACTGCATCAACTTCAGAAATAGTTTCAAATATCCTTCGAACATGGTGTTCATGCACATAATTGCTCTTAAAACCTGGAATGGATTAAAATGCTGTGAAACGTGTGTCTTATAGGCTTCCCTGATATACTGCTTTCCAAACTTCAATTCCTGCTTATTTTACAAAGGAAGGCAAATAAACTCACCAGTCTTTAGATATAATGCCCCTACAAAGGTTTGCTATGACTCCAATTCTATGGTGACTGAACACTCTCTCCGAAGTGCTGAAATACAAACAAGACACATTAATGGAAAATTCAAGAAATTAAAACATATGGATATTGTTGAAATGATAAAATGATTAATCAAAACTTTACCAGTGATTCCGGCGCATATACAAATTATTTTCCAAAACCGTAATGCATGATTTTTCCACTGAGTGGTGACAAAGTTCTACACCATGGTGCTGTGAACAACGTTATATATTCCTCAGTTAAATGTTTCCTAGATTATTTCTTCTGTATCTCATTAGGATAAATGTAAAGAACATTTAACATATTTGAAAAAGATGAGTAAGTATTCATATTTAGTGCACAGCTTGGGAGGTAAAACACTACATAATCTCTGTTCTGGTATCTCATCAACTTCCAAATACTCATCAAAAACATATTAATGTAATTAAGACCTAATGCAGCAACTTCCACATTTAGGGATATTCTGAAAATTAATGTGATACTTGCTTAATAACCTTAGTGTGGTTTAATTTGATAAAAAAGGTGGTTTAGAAATGCCTGTTATGGAAATCCAGTCCTAAACGTCAAGAATTTAACATTGCCAAGCAATATTACATTTCTATAGTGAGGTTCAAGTTCACTCATCACAGACTGCTGATCATTCATCAAGCAGAAACAATCTCTTACAAGAAACAACTGGAGTTTCATCAGAAAGGAAAATAAATTAGACTTAATCAGAAATTAAGGGAATGAATGGGAGATATTCATTAGGGGATCACTACAGAGTTTAACCTATAATACCTCGATCCATCTTGAGTATTATAGGTTGATAAACTGTACAGATCATGCAGGTTTACATATTTTCAACACTGCCTGCAGAGATAGGCTTGTTCTCTTTACAAATGTGAAACGTCCAGCACCCCGAATACGATTTACACAAGAGAGGTGTAACTGACAAAACCTGAAATGGCTCAAATTGCTGTGGATTATTTCTATCATTTACATGATCTGTAAAAGATCTCCTTGTAACTGTAGATGTGGAAGGCTATTCCTCAGCAAATGCAGGTTATTGGAATCTTCTCATCTGCTCTGTTGCTCCATGAAATGTATAGGCCTTTCAATCACAGGTGTATGATCATTTGCCAGGTATCTGATCCTTCCTGATAATTTGCTTCTTTGCTTTGCTGAAGTACTTCGGCATCACTCCCAATGGTCATTTAAATTAATTACCTCACGCTCGGCACATGTAACTGTGGACCATCTTATTATTTTAATGACTTTTCCCTATTTCCACTTGTCAAATGTCTCAGCTTACCCGAGCTCTCTTCATCTGATCCCTCCTCCTCCCACTGTTCTTCATTAGCTAATAGAGGATTCTGAGATTCGTTCAAGCACCGCATGGGGAAGAAATGGCCATCACCAAGGCTTGAGTCACAGAGGAAAAAACAGGAGGTTGTTAAAATGCAGAAAATTACATCTACAGTACAAACAAGCACGTACTATTCTGAACATTACAACCAAATGAATGTGTGACAAAAGTCATACATTTGTGTATTTGTGAGCCATCTTCGGTGTGGAGATCACACGTTCTCGCCAGGTTAGAAAGTTTTTTTGGGTGCTGTAGTTTCTCCCCTTTTATATTTTTATTCCTTTCTTCAAAGAAATGATATAAATCGATGCCAAATCCCGTAGGCTCTTAATGCCCTGGATGTACTAATAAAGTCAAACAAAAACAGTTTAACAACGGCCACGGACACCAGTGGCTATTCAGTGGATAGGTACTTTTAGGCTTGAATAAGGAGAGCTCATGTTTGTTTGTTTTTTAAAAACACACATTAGCCATGTAGCTGAGGCTCATTTTTTGGTCTCCTTCCGGAAATGACAAAATGAGATTCTTGCTCAACAAGTATGAAAGGCTAACTGGCCTATTCTTGTTCATCATTCCTGTGTTCTTTATTTTATTAAACATCATAAATCCATCTTCTATACCTGTTTTTCCTGTATCCAGTAGGGAGCTAGAAAGCAAGATATACCAAACACAGTCACACATCCACACAGTGCCAGTTTCTACAGAAGCCAATTAACCAACCAGCAAGTCTTTGGACTGTGGGAGGAAACCAGAGCACCCAGAGGAAACCCAAGTGAACATGGAGAGAACAAAGAAACTCCACACAGATACAGTAGCACCTCAGGAATAGAACCCAAGGCTCCATTTCTGCAAGGTAGCAATGCTAACCAGGGCACCACTATGTCACCTTTTTCATTTGATTTCCCTTTCCAATTTGGAAAGGATATTATTCTTTTATGTAACACTCTCCTCACAATTTGGAATGGGCTAATCAACTGAGCTTCCTGTGCAGTAATGAGAGAACAAGGACTTGGTTTGTTCCCCTCCAGAAATATAACATCTTTTTCCAACTTTCTCACTGTGTAAACAGTCAGCAATAACTGGAGGAATGTCAGGCCCTTCATTGACTACCCAGAAGATTACAGGAGTCTAGCAAGTCTCACTCCAGGTTGACTAATTAGTGGCAAGCACAGGAATCATTGGATAATTGGGAATCTGGCAAACCCAGATGGTGTTCAGACAGTGGTATACCACCTCCTGTAATTTCACCAATACTCAGCTAACAATTTTTCCTACAACACCCAATCCACAACTCACCTGGTAAACACAGGTATGAGCCAGTATTTCTTTTCTTCTCCAAACACTTGCTGGAGATTTTTTCGAAAGCCAGCATTGAAGCCGTCCTTATCAGGTCCATTTTGAAACACCGGGGCAGAGAATGCCTCTTTGGTTAAATAAAAATAAGAAGTTTTATTTAACAATGTTTTCACTTTATATAGCTCACCTTTCACAATACTGCTACAAATGTTATTTTTTTATTCAGATGTTTAAAATCCCTTACAACCAATGAGAAACATACTGGATTAGTGATTCTGATTTGCAAAAATGTACCAGGGACAGAACCAAAAGATAGTGTATGGTACCTAGCATTTGTGTATTTATGACAAAGAAATTTGGGTTGTTTTTGAGATGTTGTGCATTTGCAGATGACTGGTCTTTCCATTTTTTTTATTAGACCAGTTTATTCCTAAAAACAATAGTTAGAATACATAATATAATATATGAAAGCATGACAGTATAATATAAATGTCCTTTTCAGAACCACCTCATCAGGCCAGAGCTCATCCTGGTTTCTTTAGTGTTAAACAGACTAGAGAGTCTCCTGACTCTGAGTCCACATCTACATGACTTTGCTCCTGGATTACCCTCAGCAATGATGATCCTCACTAACAAAGCTGGGTGGACTGGGGCTACTGGGATAAGTACCTCACTCAAGGTCCAGAAACCTACCCACAGTGCTCTGCTTTCCTCATAATATTAATGTAATACTATTCATTCTTGATCCACCTCCCATGATCTGGCTTAAGTTGTGATTAAGATAGTGTAAGACTTCAGCAAGACTAAAGCATGCCAGAATGGTGAATATATTAGTTTGAAGATCACAAGATCATTTAGTCTCCTAGATCGTGAATACACAAGTTCTATTTATCACAGCTGATTAAGCAGACAATATTCTGGCTAATGTAGAAGCCAGTAAAACACACAGAAGCATTATGCAGCAGCACCTTCCAGTCCACAAAAGTGTAAAGATACCAATCAAGGACCCATACAGACCATATAAAAAAAACTGACTGGAGCTAAATCTCCTTTTTAATATACTGTACATACAAAGCTTGATTCTTTTTTTAACAACCTTTCTGTCCCCAACAATTAAAGCAAGGTAATACATCAGTTACCCTGTAACAATACACAGAGAAATAGAACTTGTCGGCAAGACTAGTCATTATTAGTGACTGCTATTAAAAAACTTGGGTGAACGGAAGGAAAGAGGAAAGTCAGGTCTCCCTTGGAATTCTAACCTTTAAAACAAGTATTTCTCTGTATCACGCCATTCCTGTCTGCAGAAATTATTTAAAGAAGAAACACTGGGAAATACAAATAACACTCCCATTCTGTACACATTCCCAGATGTGACGCATCTGAAGATGAGAAGAGAGAAATGCAGCACGTTCTTACCTAGAGTGGATCTGTTTTTAGCCACCAGCCAGCAATGGTAGCTGAACAGAAACATGAGACTGACGAAAAACATGAGTGCAACGAACATCAGGAACAGCACATGGAACTTGGCAGGGCCATTGCTAAGCTCACCCTGTTGAAAAGTTAAACACAAAATCTCAGAAACCATTAAGGTATGTGCCTGGCCTGGCACCACTCAGCAGCAGGACAATTTCTTTTGTAGAGCACATCAAGAATGAGAAAGGCAAAATGTCACTCTTTTCACAGAGTCATAATAGCAAAAGATTAAAAATTCTCCATTTTGGTTACAGAATCTACTACATCATTCAAGTGGTCGGTTTTAATTGGAATACTGGTAATCTCTTCAAAATGAACAAGAAAGGACATTCAGTGAAAATCAGAGAGCTTTTGGGACAGTGAAGTGAAATGTCATTTTTGCTGTGTACTACTGAAACTTGTATTTAAGATCAAAAGATAAATGGGTGCAAGGTACAGAATGTCAGATTATTTCTGGATATTTCTGTGCAAACATGTTCAGCCATGTTAGTGTGATAAATCCACTGCAGTTTCAGGTCAGAATAAACACTAGGACAAATTAAAGCAAAATAAGCTAGTGTAAAGTTAGTATTTGGTTACATACCACTTATTACACGCAATGACTGTTTCAAGTCTGCAACCCATTGACATCACTATCACAGTATTCTTATATATAATTATAGTCCTTTGAGATGTTTTGCCAAACCATAAGTGGAGTCACTTTTATTTGTTCCTGTTGTCGGTTTTTCCGACTTTAGTTTCATATTCAACAAGTAAAATGCATTCTCCATAGGACTGAAATCAGGAGAGTGACTTATCCATTTCAAAAAGGTTCCACTTGTTCTCCCTGAAAAACTCCTTGGTTAAGTAAGCAGTATGTTTTCGGTCAATGTCTTTGCAGCAGGACAAATTGCAACCAAATGTGGCAGAAGAGATGTTTCTGTACACTTCAGAATTAATTCTGCTGCTGCTGTCATCAGTTACATCATCAATAAAGACCAGAGAGCCAGTTTCAGAGGCAGCCAATGCATGCCCAAACCATGACACTGCCTCCACCATAGTTCACATATGAGATGGTGTGTTGAGGATCACACTACCACAATTCCTCTCTTTCTCCACCTTTTCCATCCCTTTGATAAACGTTTACCTTTGTCTCTTATGTCCATAATACTTTGTTCCAGAACTGTCATGGCTCATCTTTGTACTTCTTCACCAAATCTAAGCTGGCCCTTCTGTTTTAATGCTGATGAGAAGTTTTCATCTTGCAGTGTAGCCCTTGTAATTTCTCCTACTGAAGTATTTTGTGCACAGTAAATTGAGATACTTTCACCTCTGCACTCTGGAGATTGTCTGCAATCTCTTTGGCTGTAATTTTAAGGTTTTTCTTCACAGTTTAATGATTTTTCTGTCATCAACTGCTGTCATCTTGCTTGGACAACATGTTTTTTACTCCTCCAGTGGTTTCTTTGTTGATTTTGCAATGCCTGACCTCTCTTCAATGGTTCTAATTGAAATTTGCTTTGCTCTCATTTTCACAACTCCTTGCTTCTCCGTCACAGACATCTCACTGGTCTACATCTTGGTTTATACCTTTTAACTCAAGAGGAAGACCCAAAGAGTAAACTCAGAAGTCTGGAACCAAGGCTGTGTATTCACAGCTCTTTTACCTTTTCAGAATTAATACAACATGGAACACAGGAGCAGTTACAAAAACCTGTCAGCCATTTGTCTTATGCTCACCTGAAATGGGGGGATTGAACACAACATATGGCATCATGCTAACATGGCTAAACAGGTATGCAAAATAATATCCAGAAATAAAACACAAAATTCTGTGTCTTTGCAACATATTCATCAAAATACAAATTTCATTTATACACAGCAAAAATGGCAAATTTCATTTCAATGTCTCAAGATATTATCACTGTACCACCACTTATCGCTGTAAAAGGTATCACTGTACCACTTATCATTATACTACCACTAAAATAAGTTGGAGATCCTTCAGAAGTACTGGAAAATATGTTTTATGAGACAAAAATAAGTTTCTTTCCCCACCTGACCACCTCAGACACTCAGAATTAGGGACTGGTGCACAGAATTTTTAGTGCAAGAACAAACTTAGGAATCTGAAGATAAAACCCAATTAAACCAAATATTATTTACATAACAATAAGGGCCTGTGTCAAGTGTGCTTCTTATATAAAAATAAATAGCTATTAGGAGAAAAATAAACGTTTATTCTAGTTATAGATTAATAGGATTTTTCTGTTCCAGGGTGAAGATACAAGAGGTTGCTCATATGTTCATACAAATGTTCATGACAAAAGGTTTGACAGCATGTGCACTCATGAGCTTACATGTGCTAAGAAGATGTGGGCAAACAAAAGCAAATGGGATTACCCCCTTTTAATCATACTGCAGCATTAAGGAATATTAAAACATGCTCTAGGAATCTTTTTTATTGCAGGAGCATCACAATGTCAACATCTCCACGTTATGCACTATGCATAGATCAGTCCACAATAAGTAGACTACAGCAGCAATACTAATTGACAAGATATGCATCTGATCAATGCAGGACAAGTCAACTGACTGTAAAGTCCTATACCATACTAAACCTGACACTAAAAAAGCACTCTGTACTCTCTAATTGTATCTTTGATATAAAAACCTAGATGGTTCCAAATTTCCTTTACTTAAACTGTGACAAGAGTAAGGCCTTCTTCTTGGAACCTACTGTACACCTACATTAAGCAAATGCAGTAACCCTATCTGTGGATGGCACTGTCCTTGAATTTTAAACATAATTGAAGAATTTAGCAGTGATATTTGCTCCTGGCTTGACTTTTGACCATTGTGTGCAGAATATTGTATGAACATTATTCTTCCATCTCAGAAATATTATCATACTATGTCCTATGATGTCTTTCACTGTGGAAGAAAAGCCAGTCAACCTATTTGTCTTTTCTAGAAAAAATTACTGCAATGCCCTGCTCACTGGGGTATCCAAATCCACAAACTCCAATAAGCTCCAAGAATCCTGACCAGGTTGTGTGCAAGCAATCACATTACGCCTGGCGTGGAGCCCTTGCACAAGCTTCCTATCAGGTTTCAAGTTGATTTCAAAACCTTCTTGCTCACATATAAAGCATTACATGGCTTGACACCTCAGTACTTGTCTGACTATTTCCAACCTCACAACCCTCGTTTTTCTGATTCTGCTCTTCTATAGGTCTTTCAAGCTCATTTCCATTCTATGGGTGTCAGGGCCTTCTCCTGCTACGCCCAAGAGCTCTGGAAGTCTATCCCCAAGGACATCAGAGAGTACCCAGAGTGCATTTAAATCTAGACTCAAAATCTTTCTCGTCAGGTTTTTATTAGTGTCTGTGTCTGCTCCATTTTCTACTGACCCCATATCTTTTGCTGCATATCTTCACTGCTGTTCTTTGACCCACTGTAATAAAAACCTTGAAATGAAAAGACACCTGGCAATACTATTACTTTCAGATATAAAAGTTGATTTTCATGTATGTTTATGTCATATGGCAGTACATACAGTACAATTTGTTGAATTAAAGTTTGAATAATATACAAAATACATACAGTACGATTGAAAAAAGGATAAGACCAAGGCAACAGGTTTATGTTATCAGACAAAAGACAATAAATGTCACAAAGCTATAAATCACGACAAATTAAAGTGTACACAGAACAGGTTTACTGTAAACACAATAGGTACCCTTTTCCCCAATGACAGAGTTAACTATTTTTCTCATCAAGATAGGAAAAATGAATGGGGTGTCTTACTTACTTCCCAAAACTTGATGAAATACTGAAAAACTGTTGCAGCGATAAAGACGCAATACAGCATGGAATAAGACAGAAACAGCAGAAAAAATTTGTAGTTTGAAAATCCAATGCAGTTGTTCACCCTGAAAAATAATTTTGAAACACTTTTTTTCAGTAAAACACAACAATGTGTTGTTACCATGACAGGGTGTATATATATATACAGTATTTTGAAGAAGAAAAAAAAAGCTAAAGAAAAATGTTTACAATTAGAAATCTTGGCAACAAATATGCTTATCTAATAAATGTCAGGAATGTGTTAAAACTTATCATGGGATCAAATACAACTGTATAGTTTGTGAGAAATTACAATGATAATTTAAAGGCATTCATTGCTGCAATCAGGTCATGGCACACTGTGATAATACCCTGTAATTCACATACCTGTTTAAATACAATTCATTTATACCTTTATGTTTTGATAAATTTAGAATTTATGTGAACCACAGCAGCAGCGTAGGGCTGAATTATAAACTGCTTCTGCAAATCTATTTGCACTTAATCAGCAAAAGAAAAACTGTAAGAGATCCAGAACGCCTCCTCACATTTGCAACCTTTTTACGTTCTTAGATTGACCCCAAATCTGCAAATGAATTGCAAAAATTTGAACTTATAAATTACTAACTGATCTCTATGTAAAGACAATTTACTATGCTCCTATAACACCATGTCACGTCTGCCCTGGAAAAAGTTTAAAAAGAAGGAACTAAAATAATTACTGGTTTTAAAACCATTTCACGGACATCAGCATTAATTGAACATCTTTGGTCTTGTTCTAAAGTTTAGTCCTGAACTTTTTTTATTTATTAGCAGGTTAAAAGGAGGCTTCAAATAAATAACCAAACAGAAAGTAGGGGACATTCTTTACACAAAGAGTGTTTGGTGTCAGAAACAAGCCACCATGGCCTACAGTTGATGCCAGCTTTTTGGGTGCTTTTAATAAAAAAGAAGGATGATGCCATCAGATCAGCAAGCAACTAGAAGTAAGCATGTTAGGGCAAATGGTCTCTTTCTGTTTCAGTTTTAATATATGCTATATCCTCAGGGTTTACATTGAAGTATCTTCACCCAATCACATTCGAGTACTTTTAAACTGTTTCTGTAGTGGGCTGCTACATCATCATGGTTCAGCTTGCATTTGTGACTGTGACAATCAGATGCTCATCACAGAACTGATGGACCAAAAGGCCTAGTAAATTTCTTGGTCATCAAACTAGAGAGAACAATGTGTGACCCTTGCCTTGGTCATTTCAAGATGATGTGCAAATACTGCAATGCTGAGAGGTCTTGAACAGCTACAGCCACTGATTGTATACACAATGTACTGTAGTTGTTCAGACATAAATTAAACATCAGTAGCTGCTGCTAAAAACAGGCTCCCTGCTTCTGGCCTGATGAGATGCTTCTGTAAATTCATCTTGGGAACTCTACCCAAGGCTACTCAACAGTTCAGATTTGGGATCTCCAATCTTATAGCTCACCCTAAATTGCATTTTTAATGCAGCACTGAAAGTTATTGATCAACTGTGTAAATCAATTTGCTCAGTAATGCAACTCTAGTCCTTTAGGGTTAGTGGGTATTGAAATGTTATATAACAGATGATCTCTAAACTACTTAATTTAACAAATTACTTGATTAATTGGTCACAGTTTAATTGTCCAGCTCCTTCAAAATTATTTAGTGATTGCCTCTAAATCCTTCTGGAATGATACAGTACAGTAACTGTTTTTAAAATAACCTTTTATCATAGATTTGATCATATATAAATGTTGAGGGGTAAATGCACTTTATATGAAAGTCATATAAAGAAACTGAAAAGATGGAAAAATGCAAATGTCCTCATGGCATATATCCATTAATATTCAGCATTTATTTTATAACAATATGCTTAGTGATTACCTACCAAGGACAATGGTGATCCATCTTCAGAACACACCTGAAATAAAACAAACAATACAGAAAACTAATTTATGCATCAGTTTCTATCATTTTTAACAAGTCTCCATGTACTCATAATCTGAAGTTTCAGAATAGGCTGAGATTGCTTTATAAAAGGTCTTTGTGACATTATTATAACCAATGAAAACCAATGATAAGAGTAAAAAAATTATGGCAACAAACCAAGACAGGTCAGATACAGTACATGGCAACAATAACAATAGGCAGCAGAAAAGGAACTGGCAAACAGTCAAAAAGTTCATGGAAATTCTGGATTTAGCACTTAGTATGCTTCTAACTGTATTTTATTTTCCCAACTGAAATAGTAGTAGAAATAAAAAGTAACAGGTAACAGGTTTATTCCATGCTGAAAAGAAAAGAAAGGAAACAATGTTTCGGCTGTGGAGCCTTCTTCGGGTGTGAGAAAGACAGGGTAGATGGCAAAGATTAAATAGCACAGGAGAACAAAAGCTGGAAAAGTGGAGGAGGAGGGAGAGGGGAGAGGCAGAGAGGCCACTCAGGAAGTGCAAAGTGGCGAGGGGAGGAGAAAGGTGTGAAATAAAAAGATGTTCAAGGCTACAATGCTGTAAAATAAACGTCTTCCCTCACCAGTGTGCTGTATTATAATTCATTTCATGTATTTGCATATTTTACATATACAAGGTGATGATTTATTTGGATTTTTCTTTGTAGTTTTTTTTGTGGCATTTTACCTCTTTCATGCACGTAAGTGTAACAAAAAAATATCAAAACAAACAAGCCACATACTTACAACCAAAAAACAGAATGAGAGAGAGAGCGAGCAGTGAGGTGAAGGATGAATGAAAGAGTAAACTATAAATAAAACCGAGTATATACAAACATTCTTCCTCCAAATTGCCGATTACAGTTCACACCATTGTGCTCTAAGTCTAGAGATACGACCATTCAATTAAAAACAGATCAGTGAGGCCTGACTAAACAATACACACATCCTTCAGGGCAGAGAACACTGCAACACGTCAATGCAAAGGTCAATACAAATGCACAGAAACAGAGAAAAAGAGAGAAGAATACATAGGACTGGCCAGTGACAATTAGATACAATGGATAGTTATACAGAGTGTACAACTGTGTGCTGCATTCACTTGCTTTGTCATTATTATGTGTGCTGGATGGTGTCCCTTTTCCTTCCTCCATGTGTTGGTTTTGCTGGCAGTGTGTTATGTAATCTCAATACAGAATTTCGGATTTGGGTAAGTATAGCTTTTGGTTTTCTGTGAATGTATGCGTTGTGTATGTCCATTCAATGCAACTTCCAACATCACATCACTGCTAATTATATTAGAAACTGGCAACCTACTTTGGTCAATGATGCTTCTTTTAACTCAACACTCATTCATTATAGTAAATGCATAGTGGTAAAGATATTTTGGTGAAAAAACTATTTTAAGATCTGCAATATACGGTAGCTTTATCAATGTCTTATATTTGAGATACATTGTCTCCCTTGCTTGCCATCTTTATAATCAAAATGATTTTAATGCAGGCTTGGGGTTTATTTCTCCTTTCTGAGTCTAAAATAGCTGCGCAACACAGCATGCAGCTCACAGTAGGCCATTTCCCTCTCCTGCACCCAACCCGTGAAAGATTATTGTGCTGATGACCCAGAAAGGGGCACTAAAGAACAAGAAGGTTATTATGAACTGAAGTGATCATATGACAAGTGGATCTCTTTGCTCTATTGTGCTGCACTCAGATGATTTTACCCTCAAATGATAAAATCATAGTAGATTACAACAGAGTGCAGAAAGTGAGCCATTAGTAAGTCACAGCAGAGGCTTAAATGCACAGTAATACTTTTGTACCAAACATCAACAAAGTTTGAGGTATAAAAGGACGACATTTCAGTGCCCTTGCTTATTAAACACTATATTCTAAACTAAGCAGGTATTCTAAAAAAAAGTCTCCCTTCACACCTTCAAACTGGCATGCAACATGAACACAATAGTATATCAGCTGGGTGAAACACGTCTTTAAAAATGTGTTACCAACATCTTTTAAATTGTTCTGTCCCAGAAGAGCCTTTTTCATCTGAAACAGGACACCAGATTAAATGTTTAATGCTATCCTATAAATTCATGACAGGGTCTGGATTGCTTGCTCGTTAACTGTAGGCCTGATACAGCTTTCACTGGCATGTCTGAAGGTGACAAATTTTGACTCATACAGTGAATCAAGAACACTGTCTTTCTCCATCCCCCGGCTAAATGCTCCCTGGAAGTTGCTTTTGGGAAGGTGCTGCAGTTCAGGGACTGATAAAGTGACTCTCCTACTACCTGTAAAGCACTTTGAAATCCTATCGGATGAAACCCACTCTGTGTAAAGAACTGGTATTACTTTGAAGATGGTGATCTTGATACGGAACAAAATTCAAATCCAAATCAGCTGAGAAGTCTTCTTGAAAATAGCTCTTAAAATGTAAGAAACCCTGATTTCAGGCAGTAAACTTCACGGACTGATTCAAACCAGCACCCCCAGTGTCTGCAGTTATTAAAAGAGTTAAAGGCTCACGCACAAAATAATGGGTAGCCAATCTCTCCCCCTCCCCTGACAGAAAAGGCGTACGATCTGGTAAAAGACTTACATTTCACACACTGAACAGTGATGGCATCGGTCTGGCTTTATTACCTGGCATCGATCACAGAACCTGATGGCTGGAAACATAATGAAAACAGCCGCTGGTTACATGCATTTGAACTGAAACCAAGACCCCCGACCTCCTGCCCTCTCGTCACACAGCCATAACACAACTAAACAATGAAATAAGAAGACTGAGAGAACCAAAAGAAGAACCGCTCAAATGGATTTAGAATAAGAAGGCTGAAACTTGTTTTAAGAACTATAAAATTATTATTATTTGCTAGTGGTATATTAGTTTATACCCGGATATTTCTGCAAGCCCTGCATCAAAAAATCTAGTATGATTTATAGACTGCACTGAGTCATCATTTTCTTGGGACTCAGAACAAGTCTAAGTTTGTAACCCGTTTAGCAAGATTGCTCAATTTGAGGAGGTGGCAGTCCCCGTCCTTATGTGATGACTGTGAGTGTTATGTAGTAATATATCATCTACTTAAATGATTAAGATACAATTATTCTAAAGCTCATACAAAAGAAAGCACGAACCATAAGAATCAGAAGCAAAATTGACTACCCTCGCACACACTAACAAAATCTCCAAAAATATCAACAAGCAAAAACATTTGGATTTGTTTTTAGAATGATTAAGGTGCTTATAATAGAGGTTACACATCCTTCTCTTTTTTTCCCACATTTCCCTAACATTCACGCCCACTGAACCAGCATCACATTTAGACAAATGAATTTGGGCATCTCTCTAGTTTTCAGAAATGCCAGCTATGTGGGGGCAGTGCTCAGGGGATGATGCCAGCACAGCCATTCTAACAAAGCCAGGATGCTCTTATGGGTCACTAGACAGTTACTAGGAAGATACAAATAGATACACTGAAAAAACAAATGGATATAGTCCTATTTCAACATAATACCTAGCGGATCCTCTAGAGAAGCTACAGAGAAATGAAGAATGATTAGTGATTATGTTTGTATACTTGTCAACAGCACATTATTAAGAAAGCAAACAGGATAAAGGCTTGGCTCCGGCACATGGATAGCCCACCTCTTACTATATATCTATATATAGTACTATATACTATATACTATATATATACTATATCTTACAGTATATCAAGTAATCTAGATAGCCTTTAAATCTGTATAACAGATGCTTCACATCACTGTGTACCTTTTTAAAAGCAAAAGTAAATTTTACTTAAAAGTGTAGCCTTAGTTACACTGTTATAGCACAGGCCTGATGTTCATTCTTATACAGAACTTGCATACATTATCCTGCAGGTCGTGTGGATTTAGAACACTTGCTATAACTACCAGATAAAGGTTAGCCAGAAGAATGTGACATTAAAACAATTACTTTAGTATTATGCTTAAATGGCTCAAATAATCTGGGGCTGTTCCAGGCTGAAGCCACTTGTACCAAAAAATTGTTTTGGAAGTTTACATTTATGTTTTTTCCATGTTCTGTTTCACGTAGCCAGATGTGTCAGACATTTAGGTTTCTGAATGTAATGCTGAATACTTTATATCTACCCATCTTCTCCGGCTGAACACACTGAAGAGCAAATGGTGGATGTTTCAGCAGTCACTTACCGCCTGAGGCAGCCCGGGTGAAAACTGGCAGCTTCTTTGCAATCTCCAGAAGAATTTGTTTCTGCACCTCAGGTCTCTCTTCCATTTCATAACGCTCTTTGTCCGTGTAGGAAAGATGGAACTGGAACAAAATTCAATATGTTATTATACAAACACCACAGCATCATCACCTGCCATCTCCTGAATCGAAAAGCTTTGCCCAGCTGAGGAAAGGGCATTCTTCCGAATCATTCGAAATTCAAAATTCCCGTCTGACACAGTATACTGTATACCTTTCCCTAATTTTTTTCCTGGAGACTCCGTCCATCCACCTGTTATCGGAAAACTGTTTTGTCTTTGTGCAATAGTGGCACCTTAGAGACTATCCCAAAAACACACAAGGGCACAAGGCAGACTGAGAGCACATGGCTGCTGTTGCTCTGCTCTTGCTCTGGACAGGACACCAGTCTGTCTCAGGAACACAGAGTAATTTAAGTAATCTGTCAAACCTGCCAAGTGTGCCTTTGTGAGGTGGGGGGAAAAGGGAGCACTGAGATGCTGGGAGAGCATGCAAACTCCACACAGAGGGCACCTCAGCCCAGAATCAAACTCACCAAGAAGAAGACTTTTTTTATTCCCTAATATTCCATACAGGATGTTTTTTAATTTTACTTTTGCTCTTTGGTTTTTATTATGTGCTGTATATTTTTTTTGTAGTTGTGACCCATTTTTGGAAACCGAAGCTTTACAAAACCACCAAAAGATTCATGTTAACCATCTCCATTTGCTAATGGCAAATGAAGCAGTTTAACAATCTTCATTTTTTTCCAGTTTTTATGAAGTTCCAAACTTTTTAAATTTTTTTACATACAGTAACAGTCCCCTCTTTTGCTTTGTTTTTGTTCTGTTAACTTGAACTTGAACTTGAACTTGAACTTGAACTTGAACTTGAACTTGAACTTGAACTTTATTGCCATATGTAACCGGTACTGGTACAATGGAATTCTTACTTACAGAAAGTCTCTCGATTATAAAACAAGTGTAAAAAACAAAACAAAGTGCAAACAGTGCATCAAGACAATGTACAAACAAACAATAGACAATGTGCAAGTAAACATGCAGACAGTTTGACTGTAAACAATACAGACGTGTAAACAATGACTGGAGACGTACAATTAATAAATTACAATGAGGTAGATGGTGATGGTGTAGGTGTGGTCCGAGGGGGATGGCTAAATGTGTTCGCCAGTCTCACTGCTTGTGGATAGAAGCTATTGAAGAATCTAGTGGTAAGTGTCCGTATGCTCTTATATCTCTTGCCTGAGGGCAGTGGGGTGAAGAGCTCATGCCCGGGATGGTGACTGTCCTCTGTGATGGCCAGAATTCTACCACGGCAGCGGTCCTCATAGAGCTGTTTAATCTCGGTGAGACCGCAGCCGATGATCTTCTGGGCCATATTGACCATTCTCTGCAGTGCCTTTCTTTCTCGCGAAGAGGTGTTGCCATACCACACGGTGATCCCGTTGGTGAGGACGCTCTCGATAGTGCAGCGGTAGAAGTTCACCAACACATGTGTTGGCATCCCCCATCGCTTGAGGCACCTCAAGAAATAAAGGCGCTGCTGAGCCTTCTTCATGATAGAGTCAGTGTTCACAGTCCAGGTTAGATCTTTAGAGATGTGAATTCCCAAAAACCTAAAGCTGGTGACTGTTTCCACTTCCGTTCCATCAATACTGAGTGGGCTGTGAGTGTGTGGCCTGTGTCTCCGAAAGTCCACTATTAGCTCTTTCGTTTTCTTTATGTTCAAGTCCAGGTTATTGCTATGACACCACCTAAGCAGCTGTACAACTTCATCCCTGTAAGTGGACTCGTCATCATCACTGATCAGTCCTATTATAGTGGTGTCATCGGCAAACTTAATGATGCGGTTATTGCTGTGTCTTGCTGTGCAGTCGTGAGTAAATAGGGAGTACAACCTTGGACTCAGACAGCAGCCTTGTGGGGTTCCAGTGCTCAGGGTGAGTGGTGTTGATGTTTTATTGCCTATCCGCACCACCTGTGGTCTCTCGATAAGAAAGTCCAGCAGCCAGTTGCAGACAGAGTTGCACAGACCTAATCCCCTGAGCTTTGTCACCAGTTGACAGGGTATGATGGAATTAAATGCTGAACTGTAGTCCACAAACAGCACTCTCACATACGAGTTCTTAGTGTCCAGGTGTTCCAAGGCTGTATGCAGAGCCAGGGAGACAGCATCATCCACTGATCTGTTGTTCTGGTAGGCGAACTGCAGGGGGTCCAGGGACTCTGTGATGGAGGAGTTGATGTGTGACAACACCAGCTTCTCCAGGCATTTCATCACCACACATGTTAATGCTACTGGGCGGTAATCATTCAGGCATGTCACTTTTGTCTTTTTGGGGGTTGGAACAATAGTGGTTTTTTTAAAGCAGGTGGGGACCATGGACTGTGACAGGGAGGAGTTAAAGATGTCTGTAAACACTGTGGTCAGCTGGGCTGCACATGTCCTCAGGACGCGAGGTTAAATGACAATTCTTGGCATTAACAATGGTTTCCCCACCTGACAACATTCCCCATTATACCAGGTGCTCAAAATCACCATTTCAATATTTTTGGCGAGGTATGGCTTGAAATTAAGATCAGCATCGAGCTGAGGGCTGGTAAGCAAACAATTTTTGCTTAGATTTTCAAAAAAATGTCAGATCCTTTCATTTGTACAGCTTCTCTGTACCTGCTGACTGAGATCTGTACTTCATTAAATAAAACACTTTTTGCTCTTTCTCTTTCATAGTATCTTTATTACATACTATATATACACGATCAGATTTTATCACCCTCGCCTTATCATCATCCTCCACCTCTCCTGCCCCACCATCTTAACTGAAACCACAGACATTCACAGAGCAGATCAGCTAGTTTGCCCCACAATTTCACTTGTCTCCTGTCTCGGTTTGAAACCGAGAAAGTGTACTCATTTACATGTTCTTCGCTAAGGCTTTTTGGGTTATACTGGTGCCAATATAATTTTATATTGAATATAATGAATTATATACAGTATAATCTATAATATATTTTATATTTATGCATTGTATTATATTTTAATAATTGTAAATACATTTTATATCCACATCTATATTTCTATACATAAATGTAATGCATAATTAATTATTACCCATAAATAATTCTCCATAATACTACCTTCTTTGATGGCTGAGACGGTGGTGTAAAGATGGACTTCCAATAGGTCCAGGAAAACATCACAAAACAGACATGGAACAGTCCAAGGTAGGTGACTGAAAATGAGATCATCGCTAAGTTACAAATAGGCATCCTGTAACTTTATCATCCACAATGCCAGGCAGGTCAGTCATTTCTAACCTATGACAAAATGCAGTTCCACATCCACAAGGGAGAAGTGATCATGAATCAGCCAAACTGCTAAAAAATGTCATGCATTAAACAGAAGATCAAGTTTAATTTCTGCTTTATCATGATTATATTTCAACTGAACAAAAAAAAAAAACCACAATGACGTTTTACTGATTACTTTGGTAACAGGCATTTCTACCATTTAGGCTTATCTATTAGAAATTATTAACAACTATTTATGTCCATAATGTATCTTGCACTGTATTTTAATTCCATTCTTTAAAATATTTAATATTACACTGCATAATCTTAAAGAATATAGTGACACTAGATAAAGGCATTAGGCACATTTTATTTATAATAACCAAAATGGTATTGATTAGCGGGAACTCTTATCCAAGATACAGTAAGTTATATAGTTCATGAATAATATCAGTATACAATATCATTAAATACCTTTACTAGTCAGGATCACCAGATGAATTAATGAACTGATAGCTTTCAAAACAGGTTTCAAAACAGTTGCATTCAATCACACGGCTTACCTTTTTCCAGAGTGTTGTCGAGCGTAACTGTGAAGAAATAGAACCAATTAGCTGAACAAATCAGGTATTAGTCACCATAGATTACCTTTAAAAAATAAACATTTTAAAATCCTCAGAACTATTTTAGTCAAACGAACACCTTTAAGATATGAAAATGGTTCACTTGCAAACATATAATGAAGAGAAAGAAAATAACGAGAAAACCATAACAACATTCTTATATAAAAATCTCCAGCAATTTCCAGAAATCAACTTTCGATGATACTGTATGTGACTGAAACAGGAACTAGTAACAGCAGACTCAGCTACAGCTACTGTACGTGTTTGCGTAGAGCAGAAATCACTTTCCATCACGAACGTTGTGTAATTGTATAAATAGGTCGATTAAACTGTAAGCCATAGTTGTTCTAAAAAGCTGAACTTTTAAATATATTAAACAGAAAAGAAAATATCACAGAATAAACAAAGCTTCCTGCAGATCAAGAGTAAGGTCTGTACAGTGGTTACTAGACGTATAAAACTAACTCACATTTATTCTTTCCAAATAAAATACAAATTAAAACACATATATTTTAAAATAAATAGTTGTTCATTAAGTCAGGCTGGAGAATCTAACGCGAATCTTACAACTACTGGTTACACTACTACAGTTCATCTGCCCAGTACTTCCTGAGTGCTATTTTATGCAGATCTAACATTAACAACAAAGCTACTTACACAGACACAGCTCAAAAACATAAGCGTAATAAGACCACACCACCACCGCTGTAATAATAATCACGGGTATCCAAGAGAAAATCCTTTGGCAGCATCGTAGTCCTCTTGACATAGCCATATTCAAACAGCCACCGCAAAAATCATTTTATCCACACTAGATTACACGGACTGGCTGAAATCCGAGCTCTCATCGGCGTTTGACTTTGTAGTCTGAAGGAGGAGAAATGGCCTGCCTCCTGAACAAAGAAAGCTCGCATAGACAAAACAACATAAGCGAGGTCATATTTCCCGATACAACTGCCTCAAGCGGTCATAATGTGGAATAACACTTACTTCAACAATAATCCATACGGATTCTCTTATTCATCAACAGCACTACTTTTACTACTCCTACTCCTCCTACTACTACCCCCACCAATAATACAGAAATATTTGTGTAATATTATTCTCAAAGGTCTGGGACATATAATTTTGTTAAATGTATTATTAAGAAATGAACAAGCGTTTTGGCATTGGATAAGCACACACCCACCAACAGATCCCAAAGCACACACCCACCAAAATATCCCAAAGTCCAGGGATACTTCAGATTCACCCACCCAGATTTAACATATTCACAGTCACACAAGGGTCAGTTTTCATAGAAGCTGATTAACCAACCAGTATGTCTTTGGGCTGTGACAGAAAGCTGGTGCACCCAGAGGAAACACAAGGAGAACTTACTTTACAAACTTCACACAGATACCATTCCAGGTCTAGAACTGAACCCAGGTTCCCAGTGCTGCAAGGCAGCCATGCTGACCGCTGACCACTGCACCACCAATTTGTTTTGTGAATTTATTCTTTATTTTTGCTTTTGTTGTGTATTACACATGTCCTATTGCACAGTACTGTGCAACCTAAGGTTCTTGACAAGCACCTTGATATACATTTGTATTGGATTCAGAAGCACATCCAGCACATCCATCTTAAAAAAGAATAAACTGAATGAGGTATTTAAATTAGCCCTCAGTAAAATACATTATGTTACTTTACAATAATCTCAGTGAGAGAGCACTTCTGCATCTGCTCAAATTTACGTTAAATCAGACATAATGTTCCGGTGCAAATATTTATAGTTAGATTTATAAAAAAATAGATGTTGCAGTGAGATTTTACAAGCTATCAGATCTAATTAATGCCCAGGACTGGATGGATTTCCAGCAGAAGAGTTTACAGAGTTTACTTTTCTTCATAATTCAAGCCACGCTTTATTTTTGTACTTACTTCAACAGTTTCAAATGCTTAGTTTGACTAAATTTCCTTGTTAAATTTTGATGTCAAAATAATTGCAAAAGGAGAAACAAAAAATATATGTGTGATAATTCTTTCAAAAACTGTACAACTCAGGTTAGTTTTGTGAAGGAGACATTTGCATTAGACATGACTGACAACACAGAATACTTGTGTTGGTTTAAACCCTGACTCAGAAAAGTGCTGACAGATAAGAGTGGAAATGTGTTAGTTGGAGAAATTTAATTAAGAAAATCATTTTAGAACATGCCAACATTTAATATTGGAAGTATTTAGGGTAACAGAAGATGAAGTGCTTATACTGTATAATGCAAAAAATATAAAACAAATATGTACAGACAAAAGCATAATTCATAAGAAAATAAAATAAAATAATTGTTCAGAACATTAATTTTTGGCGTAAAACCTGTTTTGGAGCTCAGGAACTTGTTTTCGTGCATCTTTGTTCCCATGAAGTTAATCAATTAAAGACTGTGGAGTATTATTCTACCACACTTTCCATAATTCATTCAAGTTGTTTGGCTGCCATTTAACTTCCTCAGCATCCATGTAACCTTTCTAATAAAACCTCCTGCAGAGTCTAGAAAGTCAATTAATGATATGTAGTGTCCAGATTGGGGGGGTACAGCATAAAATATGACTTTATGCTGATGATACCCTTTAATCAAGTACAAACCTGAAGTATCCATTCCTGCAGTTTTGACCTTCGTACTGTACGTGAATTTAGTTTTTCTTCAATAAACTTTTATTGCAGTATTTTTAATGTCTGCCTTCTCTGTTGGAGAATCTTAAAATAAAATTACCCTTCAAATAGGCTCAGGGACAGCTTCCATATTTGGGTGTCCTTGTTATTCCTCATTTAAGGAACTTATATCAAACTCTTTCCCTTTGGTAGGTAAATTTGATCCATCTATCCATTTTATAACTGCTTCATCCAATTCAGGTTTCAATTCATCAATAGCATTGCTGCTTCTCCCAGGGGTGAGTGTTTTCTGGGCCTCAGGTGCTGTTTGCATGGGGTTTGCATGTTCTCCCCGTGTTTGTGTGGGTTTCCTCCCACAATCCAAAGACATACTGGTAGGTTAAATGGCTTCTGAGAACATTGGCTCAAGGTGTGAGTATGTTTGTATCTATGTTTGTGTCTGTCTACCCTGAGATGGATTAGCGTCTATTAATAGACCATGCCTGTACCCTGCCTTGCGCCTGTTGCTTCCTGGATAGGCTTCAGCTCCCCGACAATCATAAATTGGAGGAAGCTGTTAGAAAGTGAGTGGATGGATGGATGAATGACATTTTGAAAATTGTTAAAACCTAAGAAGAGGGGTTCAGCATGCTGTTCAACTCAAATCAGACATTTAATTAGGAGGTTTATAGTATGGAAAAACTCATGGTGGACAAATGGTGTGTCTCTTACATGCCATCCAGTGTCTTTTATCTGTCTTCTGCTGATCAGTGATTACATTCCTTTGGGCTTGAATAACCCTGTTACCCCTGTTGTATAGTGAATGATTTAGTCTTAGGTTTGTGACTACCTTGAAAATTTCAAGAAAATGACTGTCTAAAAGTTTTAAGGCATTAAGTTGTACATTCAAAATAAGTTTTTTTTCCAAATATGTTATTATATACATTATTTTAATACAGTGTGTTGGACTGCATTATGAAATAAAGATTGTATTCGTGAAATTATACAGTGCAGTATTTTCTCTGAATTTATACTATTATACAATATTTATGACATTATATAACATTTTATGCTAAATATGTTGAAAAAGAGATACAATTTATTTCAATGTATTTTTAAAAAGTATTTTGCTCTTTATATATACTGCAAAGTAATTTCTACTGTTGTTTGCTGTGTAGTGAAAATGAGGATGTTTATGAGGGTGTCTGTCCAATAATGTAACCCTAAAGTAGGTGATACTGACGTCTGCTGGTAAAACAGCATAGAACACCATGAACACTCAGCAGAGCCCAACCAAGAAAATCATTCTACTTAAATGAATTTCTATGCCATTGGTTTATACAATGGTAAGCAGGTAGTGATTGTAACTGTATCAATGCATTTTGATAACAATTTTACTACAATTTACAAATAAATGTTTGGCATTCGAAGGGCAAATTAAATAACATTGGTGGTTATTAGTAGCTGTTGTAGGTGGGGAGGGTCACTTTGGTGCAGTGCTTATTGCTACTTCACAGCCCTGAGGCCCTGGGTCCCATTCCAGACCTGAGTTGGTATCTGCAAGAAATGTGTACATTCACCTTGTCACAAGGGCTCGATCCCACAGTCCAAAGACCTACTGGTAAGTTAATTGGCTTCTGGTAAGCTTGGCACATGGATGAGTGTGTGTGTGTGTGTGTGTGTCTGTGATTGACTTGGATGTGGTGAACATTTTACTATGTTTAAAAAAATGTATTGCCAAATCTTTTTTAAACTAAAACAAATACTGTAAATGTCTTAAGAAGTAACATTGTAATACCAGTTCACATTAAGTCACATAATAATCCAATTCTGAATGTACACATCAATCTTAATGGAACAAGCAATGTTGCTAAGGGCTCGGATACCTGAAAAGGATGAGGAAGCTTTATCCTACTAGTTTTGCCAAATGCACACATTGGGACTAGCTTTGGGGTTGGTCAAAGGGTTTCATAGATCCTTTTTATTTATAAACTGCAGTTTTATTAATGCTCACGAATCGAAGCAGCTTTGTTTCTGTTTTATTGGTTTATATGTACAAAGGTCAAGAAAAATGTTCTGTCTAATTCACCCATTACTGCTATGCTTTATGTTCAATGATGAAACAAGATAGTATTTAAACATTTGCTGTTACTGACCTATTACTTACCAGCCACTGTTTGCTGGCCTTCTTGATAAAGGATGCAAATGATGTTCTTACGATGGAGAGGAAATCTGCTTGTGCTTAGCTCATCAGAAGTTTCCAAAAAAGGCCAAATAGTGTGTTCCACAAAGGTCTTGTAGAACCATCACTAAGAGCTATGGTTCAGGGACAGTGACAACAGCAGCTGAGAACACTGGGAAGGTTATCCTATTATAGAATCCCAGAAACCCTGACCCTAGGACTTGTAAGTGTCTGTAAATTGGTGCTATTGTCTCTTTGTCTGTTTTACTTATTGTCCTCTTATGCTGCCCTGTGCATGTGGTTCCAATGAATGAAGAGCTTGCTCAGAGGCAGGTGATACTCCAGGGATTGTGAGCACTGTACTCGGGATGTGCTTGCTGTGTGGTTACAACCTGGTAGCAAGGGTTTATGAACTCAGTCCAGGAGTGGCAGAATCCTGCAGGTTTTCATTCCAGCACCACTCTTAATGATCTAATCAAATTAATTACCAACTTAGTTGGAGCAGTTTAACAGATTTTCCCAGCTCTTCAAGGGCAACGTATTTAAAGACATCTATAAAAGAATCAGGAATGCGGCCCTCCAGGACTGGAACTGGGAGCCCCTGCTGTAAAGCCTTCGTGTAGATGCGCCCAATTAAAAAACGTAAAACCCATCTGTTGCATTGCAAGAGCCTTGCTGGCATTTTCTAGCACTGCAATTGTGTACTCATGCCATCACAATAACCATCTTTAAGAAAAGAGCACAGAAATGAAATACAGATCAAAGTCTGAGTGTTAAATAAATGCAACTGTAAAATGTTTTGAAACAGATAAACTAATATATCAGACTTCCAGTGGTTTCTGACGATGATGGACCCTTTCACACCCTGTGCCCATTTTTTCTGTTAAAAGTCAGTTTAGGCTTAGAACTCTCAATGCAAGCCCAGTGAGAAATACGATGCAACTACGAGAGAGGTGAGCAAGGGAAAATCCAAAAGCATCCTGCACCATACTGTATCTTTCCTGTTGAAAGTTATTGGAGGAACTACACTACCTAATCATATTATTAGGATTAATTATTATTATCTGTTAGATTTTGCTAGAGATAGCTTTCAAAAGCACAGATCCACTAGTGAAGGAGTTTAATAGTGGATTGCTTTACTGCACTCCTGTCCAGCCAAATTGAAAGGCAAAAGCCACCAATCTAATGTATTGATAGCTTTCATAATCTGAAATTTGCTTGTGTCCACAGTAGGTGTATATGTATAGCATGCATAGCATATCTATTTTCTCTACAAAGTGAACAATTACAGTATATTGATTTTTTGTAGTAACAGTTTTGGAGAGCTTTGTCAACTATATTTGTATTTTCCCAACTCTGTTACAGTACACTATTTCCAAATTTCCAAACATTCCTGATTGTGCCTTATTTGACCTGACTGTAGGAATAGCTCCTGCTAAAAACTGGCATTCTAATTCTTTCTGCAGAATGTGTCCCCTTTGAAGCATGTCTCAGAGTTTTAAAATCGTTTTAGGTATCAACAACAATCCTGAAATCATTCAGTATGGAAGGTTACTAAATACTTTATCTGGAGATGTTGTGCTCAGCTTTCTACTGACCAAGAAAAAAGTTGACAGAGTCAGAATTTCTCCTGCAGTCGAAAGAATTACAATCCTGCGGTCGAAAACAGACAAACAAATGTAACATCAAAGAGAATAAAGCTAGACAGCTGGTAACTCTGAAAATTGCTTTAATAAATCTCATTCATGTTAGAGTAGAATTCATACTTGAATTGATTAAATCAATTGCAGTTAGAATGTTGCAATTCTGAAATCAGGTTGGTGAAGCCTTCCAGAATTCTAAATCTATCTGCTTTAGTTCTAAATGTTATAGATTTTTTGTTCATTATTACTGTTAAACTCAGTCATAAAGCTGTTATCAAAGATTCTTTCTAAGTGGATAGAAGAAATTTAGGATGTTATGGTGGCGCAGTGGTTAGTATTGTTGCCTTGCAGTGCAGGGGCTCTGGGTCAAGTTCTAGACCTGGGGTACTATCTGCATGGAGTTTGTATGTTCTCCCTCATTTTGTGTGAGTTTTCTCTGGGTGCTCAGATTTCCTCCTGCCCCTCCAAAGAATTTTCTAATAAAGTGGCAAAAACGTATTTGTATTAGTTTTTTTTAAAAATTTTGAAAAATATTTGTGTAACTAAACTAACATTTCAATTCTTTTTTTCTGTCATTTTGAATGAAAAAACATGGGCCCTGTGTCACATCTGAGGTTTCAGTAAGGGATTTATAATGCAACACACAAGGCGGTTTTGTAGCCAGAATTTTTAAAATCTCATTTCGTTAGTCAGAAAGCTAGGCCAACAGTAGTCTAAATAATGGATATAGGAAAATGGTTCAAAGGACCATCTTCAGTCCCCACCAAAGGAGTGGGGGAAAAATGGAGCAGAAGTAAGGGAATCAGATAGGTGCTCGACATCGACAACGGCAGAAGTGCACATGCTAATTCCAGCTATGCTAAGCTGTTAAAGACGGATCCGGTTTAACATATAAAGACTCATTTATGGACCACTGCCAAAGCCCCCTGATGACCTAGGGACGGAAAAACCCAACCAGATCGTTCTACATCGATACCCTGTCCGTCTGTTTCAGGTCAAGAATCGAGAATCTCTCGAGTATAGCGTCAAAGCTGACGCAGCATTTTGCTATCCCTGTAGGAAGTTCAACAGTGCCCGCGCAACTGACTCAACTTTTACAGTTAGGGGGTACCATGACTGGAAACACGCCGCAGAGGGATACAAAGGGTTTCATAAACACTCCACTTCCAAAGGAACATTTAACCTGCATTGCTTTATGGAAGGAGCAAGAAATGTGCACTAAAAATGACAAGGACATTTTCCCTCTCCTTCACGCAGACCAGTTCAGAACAAATCATTACTACAGTATGTGTCCGCTGAGTCACGTGTCCCAAACTGACGCTGAAACGCATCCAGGTTAAAACCAAATGCCCACCTGTTCGACTGGTTCTGTCGACGGCCCTGGTTTCCTCCCAAAATCCAAAGACATTCTGGTAAGTTAATTGGCTTCTGGGAAAATTGTCCCTGGTGTGAGTGTGTGAATACCCTGACTTGCACCCATTATTTGCTGGGAAAAGCTCTGGCTCCCTTGCAAACCTAGTTAGAAATCGGCTGAATGGGTTAGAATATGGATTAATAGGTCATTTGTAGATTCTTTTGTTCTAGCCAATTTTTAAGTTTGGTTTAATAAAACTCACATGGTCCTGTTTGTACATACAGTATTTCACCACTGGAGGGCCCATAGGCAGGCCTTTATCCAGAGTTACTGTTGATCACCCACAAGAGTCTGCTTTTCTGGTGACTAATGTAGTTGCAAAATATTGCCGCTAGGTGGACCACAAACGCTACTTTTAACAAGGCTTGTCTGTGAAAACCTGTGAAACCAAGCCCAAATCACATCAAGAAAAAAGTAGACCTGTAGAACACATTCCATTATCTTTTCATTATCTTCCGAAATCACAGTTTTTACCTACAAAAAAGTAATCGATTTCATCAGCAAACATAAATAGTAACTAGTCTATATTATTTTCACTATGCAATTCGTTGGTTAGTCTCTTTACTTTCTTAATAATATGTATGTGTTGCCACCATCTCAGCGAAAGATGGCAGCCATCAAAATAGCTCCCTTACTATGGTTCAGTAGGTAGGAAGCATATTTATGATTACAAATCCAGAATAAATGGATGCACTTAAGCAAGTGAGGAGTCGAGCACTGGAGCGTGGTTTATTTGCGACGTTTTATTGCTGCAGTCCGTTGACTTTCGGGAACTAGAAGAGCAGAGCTCCACAAGTGAGGGTTTACAGTATATGCCAAACTACAGCCAGAACCTTGCTGTAAGGATTTGAACCGGTGACCTTCCAGCACAAAAGCCTTCCTCTCTCCTCCGCTGGTTCAGCGTGACAACAGCACTGCTCCAGACATCGGCTTGGTGCAGTGGGCGTGAAAATCAGTCAACACTGCGGCACCCAGATTGCTACAAATTGATCGTGACTAGAAAAATAGTAACGGGCTTAAAAAAAAACATTTACTTTAAAACATGAAACAAGTTTGAACCTTACCCATTTACAAATCCTACAGCTAAGAAAGAGATATGGGCATTTTTGACGTGAGTAAATACACAACCAAGTTGGGATGTACAGTACACCTGTTTATTCTGGAACTAAAAAACACTGGATTAGTAGGATTCACATTTTGTGTTGTGCAACAGATTAATATATTTACTTGTCCTGTACAAAAGTTCAGCAGTCCTGGGTTCAATGTTGTAACTGTAGCCCAAAAATAATTAAAAGCCACATGAAAGCTGTTTTAGTACAAGAACGCAGGGCAAACACATGCACTCAACTCTCAGTGGGAGCTGGATTTTAAGAACAAATTGAGACAGAAAAGATTGTAAAACAAAAATTCCAAGTGGACAATCTGTAGCAGAAGTATACAATAAAATGTGGGTTTCAACTTAAGGTAATAATACCACTGCAAATGATAAAACTCGTTTAAAGAATGACTTTTAAGTGCAACACACCACACTGTGTACCAGAGCATTAGTCTGTAAAATTGCATATTTTAATTTAACTTTGCTTTTATTGTGTTTTTTTAACATGTGAATAGTATTACCTGTATCACTTCCTGGGACAATGAGAATAATAATAATCAAAATTTCATCCTGTGTAAGGTTTAATGTTCTATAGTCTAAAAATATAACAATAAATACTGTATAATTGTAGTCAGTTAAAAGTATCCATTTAGTCATATTTGCACATAGGGTACACATTGTTATTACGGTTATCACTGTCATTTTTGTATTGTTTGAAAGCATCAGTTACTGCTTTTCCATGTTGCTAGTTTTGTTGTATACCACAGAAATTGTATAGATTGTTGTATACCACATTATCTACCTACTACCCAGGCACTACAGATAACTTGTAGAGTGCTGCTGACACTTGCCATTTTCAGACCAAAGTCAGACCGACTCAAAACATGCCTACTGTAAGACAGTGAAGAAAAAAAGGGGACATAACATTCTTTTTGTGGTTTGAATATTTAAAATCAGAGATAGTTTTAAAGCAATCACAGAGCCAAGTACCTTGAGAGAGCACAGAGCTGTTTTTTCTAACACATCCCTCATATTAAAGACATCGGTGTTACAGAATCTTCTTGCACACAGGACATAAAATGTATGGAACAAACTACCTGGCCATGTGTTGAAAATTAATTTCAGTGCTTCCTTCAAGACACAGTAGGTGAAGATCCTTGGATCCATAAGCTACTAACTACCAAAAAGGGTAGATAGGCTGATTGGCGGCCTTTTGTTTCCAACCTTTATGTCCTTATGAATACTAATGTACAGTATCTACTGAGTTTCAACTTAACCTTAAAACCTTGAACAGAAATAAGAACCACCTTTGATTCCAGTCACGCTTTATGACAAACTACAGTACGTAGAAATGCATTTGAAACCGAAAAGAGGTGGCACTTCTTTACCCAAAAGGTTCCAGGTGTATGAAATAAGCTACTGTACCTTGCCATGTTGTTGAAACTGGATGACATCCTTGGATCAATTAACTACTACTAAAAAAGGCCAGATTGTTGAATGGCCTCTTCACGTTGTAACTTTTGTTATGTTCTAAAATAAACGTAACAGCTCATCTATTGTATGTCTCTAGAAAAGAAACATGATACAGAAGAATTCCCCAGATTTTGAAAACTCCCTTTTGCTATATACAGTAGTTTCTTGACTGTTGCTAGTATTTACTTTAATTACTGTATTGCTATGTCTAAGTTGCTGTTTTAAATTTGTTGAAGTCATAGAGAGCACAGCTACAATACAAAATCATTATGATGTGTCTTCATTTAATTTGATTTTTTTTTATCCATTCTTCCATTTTCTGACTGCTTCATCCAACTGAGGGGGGAGCCAGAGCCTATGGGCACAAAGTCTATTTACACTCTGGATGGGACACCAGTCCATTGCAGGGCACACACACAGATACCCAATTACCCACAGCAGGGCCAAATTTTCGAAGATGCCAATAAACTTACAGTACCAGCATGTCTTTGGATTGTAGGAGGAAACACATGTGAACATGGGAAGAACTTACAAACTCGCTGCAGATAGCAACCTAGGTCCAGAATTGAACCCACACTGTGTTGCCCATAAGTTTTTATACCATTATGAAATACAACCCCAGAATTATCCAATATTCAATATCTGTGCTACACATCTTCCCAATGTGACTGCATTAAATTGGAAAGCATGCAGCGTTTACATGGCAAAAAAATGATTAATTGCTGGAACTCCCTTGTTTTATCCTTATTGTTTGAGTTTTCACACCCACATGGGAGGTTTTTCAAAATACTAGAAAGGTCCTGACCAAGTTCATCAGGAAAGAGCACACCTCTCTGGTCGGCACCGTTTTTTTATGGGAAAAGGGTGTGAGCTATTAGTGATTGTGATGGATGTCCCATGTATATATAAACTATAGTATACTGTATATAAACACTCCATTTATAGACAGACTTTCTACAAAAGATTTGGTCAAAAAGATACCACTTCTTGCAGAGGAATGTAGAGTACAGTACATTTATTATCCTTTGAAATTAAGGCATTAGACCCCTTTATAAGCAGAGTTTTTCACTCAAGGTAATGTGCTAAATATTTACATTTTCTTCCTATTTGAAGTGCCTTAGAAAGCTGAAGTGTGTGGGGCATCCTTGTTTTAAGAACCCTCATTGGGAAGTGTGTTAGAATACAATGAAGAATCACTTCACAGATTTTTACAAAACCATGTTATCTGCAATTTGACTAAATATACTGAGAGGCATCAAAAATGATAATCTGTCACATTCTTATGCCTTTCTGCCTAATTCAAAGCGCTTTCCACTCCACCTCCACAGAGTGTACAGTGCCTTGCAAAAGTATTCAGACCCTTGCGCAGTCTTTACACTTTGTTGCTTTACAGCTTGCAGTCATGAGATTTTGAGGTAGAAATGTATATTTTTTATATATGCAACCTTTTCCACACATTCAATGTGAAAAACAAAAATAATGAAGTGACCGGATATGAAATAAAAATTGAAAAGTCATGATTGTGTAAGTATTCAAATCTTTTGCTGTGGCAAACCTAAATTTATTTGGGTGTCCACTCTTACCCTAATTAAACAGTTAGTTAAGTGAGCTCCGTTTTGTGAATTAACATTGGGCCACATGTTTGCAGACTAAATGCTTCTCTCTATGAGGTAATCAGTCACAAAGTCAATTTCAAGTGAAAGCTCAACCCTGAAGACTATGGCACTTTTCAAAAAGCTCTGAGATAAAGCACAGCACAGATAAAGAAAAGAGGAGATCAGGCTGTGGCTTCAAAATGAGCAGTCAGGCAAAAGGGCAGGGATGTTCAGTTTAAGGGATGTTCCTGTGAGACCAACAGCCAGATAGGCTCCAGCTCCACCTGAATTGACTCTGAATTGGAAGAATCGGTTAGAAAATGGGTGGATGGATGTTCATGAGTGGCCTAGTTGAAGTCCTGACCTATTGAGAATCTGTGGAAAGACTAGAAAACTGCTGTCCATTAGTGATCATAAAACAACCTGAGAGAGTTTGAACAAATGTGCCCAAGCGATTGGTAGAGAATTGCACCAAGCCACTGGCTGGTAGACTTACCCAAAAAAGATTTGTACAGTAGCTGTAATTGCTACCAAAGTTGCTTCCACCAAATATTGAGCTCATGAGTCTGAATACTTAAAACAATCAATATATTTAATGTGTCCTCTTGTCATTTTTTGCTCACGTTTACAGTACCTTACAGTATCTTACCCTCAGAAGTATACAGCGTTAGCATTCAGATTTTGAATAAAATATTACATTTAAAAAATCTGTATGCGTCATTTTGCAATTTCCTAAAAATGGAATACCATAGGAAAGGTCTGAATACTTTCACATGGCACTGTATGTGTATGTACAAGTGCTCACATTCTCAGACTTTCCATTTTTATTTTTGTCTGCCTGAACTTGCCTGGGTTTGAAAAAAAAACACATTCTTAAAGCTTGTTTAAATATGTCTTGCCTATGTCTTTTGGGAGGAATTCAGATGTGAGACTATTCTCTGAAAAAGTCCTGAAATGGACTGAAGCCTTTCATGACTCCCTTGCTCTAGTTCTTAGAATGTCAAATATCTGGAGAGTGAGTTATATTATCTTTTCTATGGTAAGGATGCAATACATTTCAAGTTAAATGTACATATTTGTTATAGAGTCTTCAGTTTGTCAGTAACTGTAAGGTGAGGAGTTGTGATTTTATTTCAGCTGGATGTTGTTTTTGAAAAATCAGGAATATAATAAATCACACCTTTGTGGCAGCCATTAAATAGGAACTTTAAAGCTGAGTTTGTAGTAATAATCTGTCTGCTGCAAACATCTTTAGATCTTGAATTCCAAAAAGGTTTCTAGATGTACTGTGTATTATTATAAAAAAAAAAAACAGAAAATGCATAGTCGTGTACACATGTACACACAAAACTGTTACAATCAAACAAAATTAAGTTACAAAGGTAGGATTCAAATCAACAATTCCCAGCTCTGGGGGTTGATGTCTTCTCAGCTAGATCATTGGGCTTTCCTTTTGTCCAAGAGCAGGGTCGGATTAAGGTCATTGTAAGCCCTTGACACCTCTGTTGAGTAAATCCTTTGGTGGAGGCATTTTTAAGGCAGTATCAGTTTCTATGGGTAGATGAGAGATCTAAATTATCTTGAATATTTTTGGGATAGCCTAACATTGCTATATACATTTATTTGTTACAGTTTTTATTCATCCACCCATTTTCTAATCACTCTTCCAATTCATGGGCAGTGGGGAATCAAAGCTTATCCTGGCAAACAACAGGCCCAAGGCAGGGTACACTCTGGACAGAACACACACAGATACGGACACACACACTCACATCAGAGCCACTTTTCCCATAAGCCAATTAACCTACAGTACCACTCTGGGCTATGAGTGGAAGCTGCAACACCCAGAGGAAAGCCATATCAACATGGGGAGAACTTAAAAACTCCATGCAGGTAGCACACCAAGTTTGGAATTGAACCCAGGTTCCTAAAGCAATGCTAACTCACAGGGCGGAGTGGTGGCACTGTGGCTAAGGATCTGTGCCTGTGGCTGGCAGGTTGCTGGCTCAAACCTGTGGCTGGCAGAGTAGTTCTACTACATTGGGCACCTGAGCAAGGCCCCTTAACCCCAG